>NC_083560.1:128420315-129140315 GCF_019925205.1 Metopolophium dirhodum
AAGGAGATGTCGTTGAGATTAAAAGGTAGATTTTATAAAGCAATTGTAAGTCTAGTCATGTTGTATGGATTGGAATGGTGGGAAGTTGAAAAAAATAGTAAAGTGGGTGGGTACACCCGTAGCATAGATGAGAATACTATGGTTTATGTGTTAAATGACTGTGGATGATAATATAAGAAAGTAATTTATTTGGGGGTGTTGTTGGAGTGGCACCAGTTGTAGACAAAATGAGGAAGAATAGGTTGAGATGGTTTGAGTGGGTCACGCTATGAGGATAGAGACTCAAAGGCAGTAAAGGTGGCTATGAGTATAGATTTTAAAGAAAGTGAGAGAGGAATACGGAAGAAGAACTAGATTGAGATTTGAGAATAGTGAATGACATTAAAACATGTAATTAAGAGGTGTAGGACAAGAGCGCGACTAACCCCAAATAGTTAGGAGATATGCATAGGTGAAGTAGAAAAATAAAGTTGAAGATTTAATTTTACAAATGCTTTCTAGTTGAACAATAAATTATTATTTGAGTGATTATTGATAAAAAATTTAATAGTTCAGTGTATTGTGGAAAAACATTAGATTTTCATAACTCCATTGATTGTTAATAATATTATTATCAATATAATATAATCAAACCGACGGGCTTCTGTTTGAAAAATAAAATAAAATGTTTATATTATTAAATAATATTTACCAAACATGTAAAGAATATTCCAATTAGACCTTTTATGTATTCAAAATTTGTAAAAAGGAAGGATCTAGTACTTTTGTATAATGCGGAAAAACTTTTTTGATATTTGTATCTACACTTTATAATATTAAGCTCCAACACAACATATTATCATTTTAAAAAAATATAAAAAAGACAGCTTGACTTTTCTCATACACCAGATTTTTTAGTGACACATATTTTGATTTTTGTCTTTACCAACATAGTAATTTACATAATGCATACTTGTCGCTCAACCATCACTCACCAGATGCATGATAGGTAATTGATAAGTATATGTATAGGCATCAGAAGTTTATGACAAAAAATGCAAATACGACTCGGTAAAAATGATACAAACAATTTTAAATATTATTTTTTCAAAATCTCTTTTCATACTGTCTGGTCTCAACTGGTCTGTGATTAAATCAGAAAAAAGAAGTATGTGTATTTATCAGTTGGTCCAAATTAATATATATTATACATTATAATAGTTTTATCATTTGGAAAATGTCGGTATTTGTGAATAATATTATCGTCACGCTTATCACAACCGAGTTAACGATAATATGTAAAATATAATTTTTAAACTAAAATTCTGATGTAAGCACTTACCTACTATTTTGAAAGTATTATTTTCATTTTCCGGAGCCAAGAAAACAACACACGTTATCGCGGGTACAAGACCAGTAAATAATATTTTATGAAATATTCAATGTAGGTAGGTACATAGTATGTAATATAAAATATAACGGTTTATGTTATCATAAATATAAAATTGTGCTTGAAAACACACATGACATCATATCCACTTGTCAGTGGCCATAAAAAAATATACTTACCCATTTTTTTGTCGTCGAAATAATCGGTTAGGTTACGGGTAGGTACCTTAATCCTACGGATATGTTTTCATCATACAGTAATCTAATTGCAAATCGTGTACTTACGTTATTTTTCTTCGAACCGACGTGGCTATAAATACGTTGCGGAATGACTATAGATACAGCGAGTGAGAATAATTTGAAACAGTTCATCTTTGGTCTAGAAAAAACGAATTACGCTGACAGAAAATAAGAAAAAAAAAAACGTTCGGAATGTCAAAAACGTAAGTCGGTTACTTAATGCTAAAGGACAGAAAAATGTCCCGTCAGAGGCTATGTATACCTATCTACGGAGGCTTCGGTGGTGTCAATACGAAACGGAATGAGAAAGATGTACTTAGATAAAAATACAAAAAAATGTCGACAAAATACGAGTTAAAAAAAAAAATGAACGTCCGCGATGCACACTTACGGCTCTAATAATAATTATTTTTGCATTCGTCAACGTCACACAATAATAATTATTCAAAATACGCGTTAAGTTTAATGTTCTAATATTATGCGGGTAATGTTGTTAACAGTTGATACTTTGTCGTACGGATTCGTTTACTACCGATGGCCAAACACTTGTTGAATCGTAATAAATAGGGACTAGGATTTTGAAGCAAATAAATAGAACAAAAAAACCATAACAGTTTAAACACGGAAAAAAAAATCAACAACAAATTTTTTCACACCTGTTTTATGACGCGTGCCATTCCCCTTATGTTTTTGTACGTTATTGTACGTTATCGTTATGTATATTTATTTTTTGAAACAGTTTCATACTTTCATCAGTTGACTACTTTAAGTACTCTTCACCATCACTATTAATTTAAATGTTAGCTACTTTTACGCATTCAAGCATAGGTATTCACGTAAGACAGTATTGTTTCTGAGGCACTCTAACTCACGTGCGTATTAGATTCTAGGCCATGATGTCGAAAAAATAAAAGCCAAGTTTACATTGTTACGGAATCCAAAACAGTGAAATGTAATTTATATGTTTACTATTTTTTTTCACAAAATATGGTATTGTGTTTTTTCTTATTTCATATTTTTTTCATAGATATGAATTACAAATTTTTAATTGCAAATTTTAGATGAATTGTAGGCTAAAGTTGTAAGAGATACCTTTTAAATAATTTATATTGTCATTAGCATTTTGTCAGGTTAGTAAAGTGATATTATACTTAATTTTCCTGAACATTTTTTATGTATTTTTTTTTTTTACTACGTAACAATGAACTGTTCCAGCTCAATTTTTTCTAAATAGGTAGGTTCTAAATCGATCAATCTACATAATGTTGGACGATATGATTCTTAAATAGTTAGCATTGCATTAATCATAATGAATTAAAATATAAATGTAATAATATATTTTAAAAAACAAACAAAGTAATGCGCTGAATCCTCCGTGTGTCTACATCCACTGCATTATTAGACCTATAGGTTATAAGGTATTTGTCAAGTCGTAACAATTCCATAGAGTAATAATTTAATATTTCGGTGACCGTAATATATCTAGGAGTCTAGGACCGTTTCTTCGACTCGTTGTTTTAATTATCCAGGTATCTTCAAAACAGTCAATTAGGAGTTGTAAAATGTTTAAGTGCGTAATATTGCAAATCTATTAGTATTTCTTCAAACACATCAATAACCTGACTTTATGGTACCTACAAAATATGGTAATGCAAATAAAAGTCATGTCTGTAATGAAAATGTCGAATCTGATTTACATTTCAGTCCATATATTGAACTCGTTGTATTTTCTCTAAATATTTAATAAACTTTTTCGATATTTTATCTATCATTTCGTACAATATTATACACGCACTGTTTAGGTACACTAAAAATTGGAGCCACAGATATTATAGTTTATCCTTTATGTCACGATAATAAAAATACATAAAATAAAAATTTGATTCTAAAGTGTATGTAGGTATCTATATAGGCAGGTATTATACATGTATTATTATTCGATACTCGGTAATAACATGAGTGTAATCAACGTTGTCCCGTACATTGGATACTATAATGTTATCATCAATACTGTTAAAATTGCATTTCAACTGATTATCCAACAGCAAAGGGGACTGGGTGGTTTCAATTTTACACCGTCGGAGGACGTTATGCAAATTCTAAAATATTATTACTGAAAATCGTTCTGATCCCACTTGTATATTATAATACGATTTTTTGATAAAAAAAAAAAAAATCGTGTTACCTATCTTCTGCCCCTCCTTTAATCTAGTTTTGTTCCTGCGTAATTCCATTATTGTTTGTATAATATTTGGTTACAATAAAGCCCGTTTTGGACTGTGATTATGCACCACAACAACAATATTATTTTAATTTATGCAGGGATAACGATTCAAAGTTGTGAGTTCAAAGTTTTACGAGTAAAAAATATAATGTTTTCAACCTTTGGTGCCGTATCACAGCCCAATCCATCTAGTTTATCTTTGTTGATTATTACAGCGACTCAGACAAATTTAACATAACACGAAACTTAACAACATTACAACAGTGTAAAACAAATATTATTTATTTATTCGGTGATAGTGTTACCGTAGTTTTTGCTCAATATATACCTATTCAAATCAATTATTCAACAACAGAGGGTGCTGGGGAGGCAATTTAAATTTCACAACGTCGTATAACGTTATGCTAATTATTCCAAAATAATATTATAACTGATAAATCGCTCTGAACACAATATAGAGATTGTAATACATTTCTGTTGCTAAAAGAGGGCAATTTACCTGCCTACGTCACATCATATTTTAGTTATGACTTCATTATACAGCAACGATTTGTATTAAAGCAGGGGGGGAAACGATCCAAAGTTGCGTGCTGAAAGTTCGACCTGTAAAAAGGATAATGTTTCGGTACCTTACCGCGGCCAAATCCATCTGGCGTGGATTGTTGATTATTACAGCGGGTAAAATCCCAGTCGTGGGACTCGGAGATCAAACAGTAGGTGCACCACCTACCAAACCGTCTCAACTTAACATAACACAACTACTACAACAGCGCAATTTAAATATTTATCTACTCTGCACCGTAGCTGCGTTGTTCAATCTGTGCGACACGTGATATCGATCATAACCGTATATTATATAGGTCTCTCGGATCGCACAAAAGGTTCGTCGGATGACGGATAAAGTGTACGTGACACGCTGTACGTTTTGCTCCACTGTTATACGAACCAGAGCCCCAAATAATTGGGTCGTGAAATAAAAAAAAAAAATAATTTCGAGCCACACTCGTCTTATTTCCCACCTGTAATAGACGGTTTTTTTTTTCACAGCGTTAAAAAAATTAACGTACGCTCTAACGTCGTTTTCGTCGCGTGTGCGATGCATTTCTAAAAAAAATATGTTTTCCTCTGGTTCGTATATATTATATTATTTTTATGTTCAGAATTGTATCTTTTTAGCGACCGTGGTGGTTCCCTTATGAATATATTATTAAATATACGTTATATTACATCCAACAGATTAATAATACCGAGTACAGGACTATAATAATTATTGTACCTACCCATACAAACAATGGCCGGTCATGTTGAATATGTTTTATACAAAAGGCTCATTTATTAGCTTATAATTAAGTATTCAGATACAGAGACACAAATTACAAATCTCAGCGTTCATTAATTAAAATTTACAACGTACAAAAAATTGTTCCGTTTATATTATTAGATTTATTTATTTTTTTTATTTTATTATGTTATTTTATTTCACATATTATCCGGAGATGTTATTTTGAATTCTCAATTAATAACATTTCATAAAAGGTTTCAATTGAAATTAATTTTTGTTATTTCTATAAAAAAAAAAAATAAATACTTGTTTTTTAAAATAATATATCCGACAAGCATGACCCTTTAGTGAAAGACGCAATAAATCTCACAAAATAAATTAATCACTCGACTGGAACAGACGAATACAAATTGGCATTAAATTGAATAAACACACTTTTTCCTAAAAGGTAACTTATAATGGTTTTCAATCTGGTTTTTATCGATAAAATAAATAATATAACATCAAATATAAATTGTTCACTGGATAACATACACTAAGCACTTGCTTCAATTAAAATTGTGATTTAAAATTAAAATATGAGATTTGTTACCAATTATTATAATATGATATGGGTTAAATACATACCTAAATAATTGTGATTTACATCTTCCAGTCCCATTTAATATTTGACAACTAATATTCTAGACAATATTAATCAATTAAATTATTATCATGTTTTTTAAAATATATTTTGTTTAGATTTACTTTTTCTTAGTTAAGTTATCCGTAACTTAAGAATCCGTATTTGGTACGATTTTATGTGGTCATTATAGTTGTTGAAGTATTGTTTGAAACCCATTCTGATTAGACAAAAAAACTATGATGTGGTACCTAAGTATTTATTTAATGATCATTGTTTTTTTACTTCAGAGTAAACATTTTATAAAACTTATTATATTTTGTGAAATCCGTTATAATGGCTCAGAAGTCACAACTTAGTATATAGGTATTAAACTGCAGTGGCGTATTTTATTTAGTTTTATGGGTGGGGTGAGAGGGGGCTAAACTAAGTTATAATACACAATCTTATATTCTACCCTATTGATTTTACCATGAAGTGTTTTTTATTTTTACTTTTGTGTCTGACGATTGATGACACTTTTCTAGCAGAAATAATGCTAAACATTCAATTTTAAAGAAGATTTCTGTGGTAAGACAACTTATTATAAATTAAAATAATATTTATATATAGTACAATAACTTTAATCCGGGTGATAACTGATAATGTAAAATCGTTATTTGACTTCTTATGCGATAATAGATTACTGCTCTGACTGCTCCGAAGTAAACGCCCATCCCCAGAACGTACACATGTCATGAACAAAAAAAATTACTAAAAATTCCTGTTAGCTATAATACACATTATAATATCTAAACATAATATCATACAAAATAAAAAAATTTCGTTTTTCCCTAACATATACCTATATAAAAACCTATTATTCTTGAAGTCATGGAGGGGAGTGCGTTCGTTTCCACTGCCTCCCACTCAAATACACCACTGCTATACTGTCTTAAACTGAAAGTGGATTTGTGTATCGAAATAAAATAGACAGTGAAATCAATACATGAAAATCACGAAAAACTACGTGTTCTTCTAATCGAAATTAACACTTTCTAAACGGAAAGATGATCCTATAATGAATATTTTAAGCATATTAATTATTTATATAGTCCAAAAAGATTCCGAAAAGTTAGCCTTTAATCATATAAATATTCAAACTTTTTAAAAACATTGTTCACATAGGCTGCAGGTAAAATTAATATCTTAAGACATGCCAAGTTTTTTACTTTATATTATACTGTATTATAATATAATATCTCCCAACCTATTTTGGATTTATATCTAATCACTAGACGACACACAACATTCCATCTTACCAAAATCTTTCATTATGCATATGAAAAATATTCACCTGGCTGAATTCTTGTAGACATATTATATCGTCAAATCGTTTGATGCATACAACGTGATGGTCCTCCATACCAGTCAAAAACTTCAGAACATCAGCCGGTCTTTTTGCTGTCATTAAATATTTTATAAGCGACGTGATGTTTACAGTGTATGTGTAAACAACTCGAGTTCAAAACATTCAAATAACTTCATGCCACAGGTGGTGTGTCGCAGGGACATTTGGCAGAAAGTTACATTTTCCTACACGTGATATTTAATTAATTAAAGATTAAATAATTTAAATTTAAATTAAATAACCTGCACGTGACCTGTTTTTTTACTCAAAAACAGGCCTTACAGGAAAATCTCTCACGCCTCGTAGAGTGAACCTATTCGGCAATTTTTGTTTTTCGAATCACTATTTCAATGCGAAATATTGAATTATAATATTATGTTAACATCACAATTTAATCTTAATTCATCAATAAACCCGATAAACTCCCGTGTTGTGGCTTGTTAACATTAATTCATGGTACAGTCATAAATGTCATGGATTGATCGTTCATATTTTACCCTCTTATTATGCATCTGCCGACTTCAATATACTCATGAGGTCGATTATTTCTAGTTGTTTTTATATTATAATATCTATGTTTACGACAAACACAAATGCCAAGGGTGGGGAAGACGAAATTACACATTGCCGAAATATTGTCTCTTATTTAAGACACACGAGTAGGCCCCTTAATTATTAATTACTGAATATATTTTAATTAATGATAATTATACTAATATTGCAGTATACACTAATAATAGTGTTAGGTACCATCTATATAAAATATGGTTTTAACAAGAATCATCATTCTACGCGTGTCTTTAAAATAATATTTTAGAACAGATATGGGTAACAAAACATTATAAAAGAAAAAAAATTATAAATTCCATTAAAACAGTTCTTATCAAAAAACTTTTAAATTTTTTCATAAACCTATAAAAAAGTGCTTTAACGGTAAATGGATTTTATTATCTAGTGGTAGATGGAAAATTTAACGCCATCAACAATGGATTTACCTTATTGGGAACACGATTGCGCGCATATTTGTTGAACAACAAAGTAATCCATTAAATACGAATCGATTGCTATTTAAATAGGATCCAACATTGTTAAATTCGTAATTATTATACTTTACATAATTAAAATAACACAATTGTATTTTTGTTAATCAGATTTTGAAAAAATCCATCAATCTCCTGAGCGTAAAAATTAACTAATTTTGCCCAAAAATCAGTTTTATAATACTATATAGTTAAACATTTAAACATCATCATTACAATAATAACAATTTACTTTAAAATTAAAAAATAAGATTATTCTAAAAAAAAACTTATATAAATATTCTCCTTGGAATATATAGCAATTTGCAGATTGAATATGATTGCACAAAAAATGTTTTTGAGAATTTTTATATCTATTATAATATATGCATAAGATACGAATGTTGTTGCATTTCCAATTTATTTCTATGTAAGTTTCAAATGCGTTTCATATAAGTACATGTGGATTAAAGTCTAAAATGTTTTAGTGTAATTTGGCCAATTTTTGAATTTTTTGAATTTTACTGCAATTTTGTTGAAATTGCTCATTTATAAAACAATTTTAACTATAATTTTACTTATATCATTAGTATTTTAATTTTATTGCGTAATTTTACTTTTTTAATTTACTTTTTTATACGAATTTATGATAATCGTATGGCATTATAAATGTATCAAATTGTAAATAATAGTCTTAAGTCGTATTGATTTTATATTTTTATAAATCTGAATTTAATTTTGGATACGTTCTATAATGAAATCAAACCATTTTCATAATATGGATGACCCCGAGATCTCTCACAATAGTTTTGCTTTGTTTCAACTTGAATCTCCATTTATATAATCATTACACGTGTTTGTGGTGCTGGGTGAGCACTACGAATTGACTGTTGTACTTACCTACATTTTGTGGAAGCTTTCCGGACCGTTAGTTAGGGCCGTTGTTGATCTAACCGCCGTTGACAAGTTATTGTTGTTCTAAACATTTATTTTATTTCCGTTGGTTGCGTAGGTACCGTGGATTGTGCAATTTTATTTTGAAACACCACACAGTCATAAAATAAATTTAACGTGTGATCACGTTATGGTAAAAGATATGTACCATCATCAATGTTTGCTGTTCGTACGCAATCGTATTCTATCCGTAAATGTATGTATACAAAATAATATCATAAAGATTAAATTATAATAATAATAATAATAATATCATAAAGATTAAAAAATAATATTAATTTTTTTATCATAAATACAGTGAATCTTTCATAATAGACTTAATACCTATAACGAACTTCCGTTTGACAACATTTTTGGTTTAACAACAAAATATTTCTGAGAGCTAAATCAAATCAGAACATAATTAATTTAATTATATTTAATGAAATTCTCCATGGATACTACTTTTTTTTCTCGTTACCTATGATTCTTGATACTTTGTAATGTGTTTCATTGTATTAACGGACAGTTAATTAAATAAACTGCAAACACGTACGTCACTATTCTGTGAATATATTGAACGAAGAGTGGTTTAACATGTACTTTTGGGTTTTCATTCGTCTCGTAATTGATTCAGATTTTAGTTTCCATTTTGGAAGTATCGAGAACGTGTTTATCTTCTACATGATATATAGGTATCTATTATTTGTCCACTTCAGTTTACGGTACACCATTCGTGGTTATGATATAATATCAATTATGTATTATATTTACAAAACGAAAAATATGCCATGGCACACTCATACGCTACCTACATGGCTACATCTATTCAGAAAAGGAAACAAATAAAATAACCTAAGAAATCGATCAATGTTTCAAATCAAGTCAGCGTTAACTTATTTTTATAACACTCATTTTCGAATCATTATTTACGAAATAGATATGCCCAATCGACGCTCAGTTACATTGGCACAACTTTTTAGGTCTTACCTGCAGCAGTAATTCTTAGCGGATTCGACAAATCCGCATGTAAATAATTAAGTTTTGTTGCCACCTGATCATCAGATTAATTTTTTAATTCTACTCCAATTTGCTATTTGAAGTCAAAAATTTGCTTACGTACCTACCTGTATAATATGCTGCAGTTGATTATAACGTTTATGTTTCATTTCAACATAATATAATAGTTTAACTTAGGCTATTAAGATGCATTTTTCTCGTAAATAATATAATACTTAATATCAAATATTGAAATATGAAATTTATTAGTTAATTTATTGCCTTAAATCTTAACTACTGTACATAAGATCTGTTAAGTAATTTGTTATGTATTTATTATTTGAAGTACTTCAAGGCAATTTATAAGACTTATAAATTATTAACAGACCCTTACATACTAGACATTTTATATTATAATAAAATAGGAATAGGTAGGAATAATGAATCGTTAAGTGTTCAACAGGAGAACCAATCCGCTACCGATAACGGAATATAAGAATATAAATGAAGTTTTAATTATGTTTTTAATGGAATTCACTTTTGGATCAATCTTTTAAATACTTCATCTACGAATAGTATTCATACCGTTGCAATGGTCTCCAGAATTCATTTTATATTATTATATTTTATTAATATATTAATATTTCTAAAAATCAATGAAAATAATTTTAATATTATTTACTTACAATACGCTAAACATTATTGGTGTACCTAATACAAAACACGTGAAACTGATTCATTAAAATAAAAATGTTAGATATTAAGATGTTCGTGTTGTTATTAATTAAGAATATAAAGTTATTTTTACGTTTCAAAAACATTGCAGCAGGTGAGTTTCTTGTGGGGAGCACCTATTTGTTAAAAGTTTATTAATTACTGAGAATATATTTTAATTAGGTAGGTAGTTTGTAGGTATTAAATAATAATGGACTATAGTTTTGTAATTTTTCTTAGTATATAGTTAACGCCCTTTCAAAAAAATGTTCACTTTTAACAATTATAAATCATAATAGGTATTATTAAATTGTTAGTATTTTGGAAAATATTTGTGTTTAATTGATTTAATTAATTTCATAAATTCATTGTTTATAACATAATGCAAATTTTCAATTAAAATAATATAATGGCATACATGAACACTTTATTATTATTACTATTATAGGCTACTCTATATTATACCTAGGTATAGTTCAGTATAGTCATTAATATTGCAATTACACCGTAGATAGCCGGTGTCAGCTTGTAGGCACCAAGGTTCCATAACTTTAATTCTGTCAATCCTTTCACAAACTTCCCTGAGTAATCCACTTAATTCATAATTTTTAAAACAATAGCTACTTGGTGGACTGACGTATAAATTAATATTTTAATAATTTCAACAAAAGTTTTAAATTTATTAATGTAGATATTATACCTAATAATATTATCATAAATATACAATTGTTGTTGCAGTCTCCCAATTAGAATATTATTATTTCTCCTCCAGGCGTAAACATAAGTACCAAAGTTTGAAATCGACTGTTCAACACATGCGTATAATTGCTGTAAGCAGATTTTTTTTTTCAATTAATAATAATAAATATTGCCCTCGCGTTAATAACGCGTGGGACGCATATAATATCCATTTGTTGTTTGTGTATATTGATTCAAAATTTGTTTGACTCGGCGATTTTGAAATGACTTTAGTACCAAAAATCTCGTAAATATTATTACAATAATATTGTATAATGAAAAAATAGGAGTAATATACATGGGTATTATAACAAATAAAATAAATACGACTAAATAGCATAATATTACACACAGTCATAGGCGTCACTAAGGTATGTCGAGGGGTACATTCGATACCCCGAAAAAAACTACTACAGAAAACTAATGACTGAATGGCATTTAAATAAATACGGTCAAAATTACGAATATATAAGGTCGGTATATTTTGGTAATACTATATCTAGTAACAGTCTGAATATATTTTTTAACAAGAGTACATTATTAAGTAGAACGAAATATAGTTGTAACCAGTACTCTTCCCCGTGCATACAGTTCTTCATACAAAATGTACAGATTTTATTTTTTAATTTTAAAACAAAAAATTTGTTTTTTACAATATTGACAATAAACTGTATTTGAATACCTATCAAGCTTGTTAAGTATGGTATTGCGGATACTACAGCGACCGAAACAAATAAACCAAATGCAAATATTTTGCAGACAATTATTATTTACTACCCCGGAAATGTTGACTCTAGTGACGCCCTTGCACGAATGTATAATATTATTATATACAGTTTTGCGGGTCACGTTAGGCCCGTTAGGGTTTTCGGCGTACATATTATCATATTAATATCTACCGCTAGCGATTAGTGCCCACAACTTGTCACGTGTTGCAACCGATGCTCAGTTGGTTGTTATAATATTATATATTCTAATAATTTAGGCTCGGATTTTAATGCCCTAAACCATCGCATAATATAGGTACCCTAGACAAACCAAAAAAAAATGCCCTAAAAAAAATCCAAGAATTACTTAAAAATGTATTTCTTGGTGCCAAAAAGAAAAAAGAATATTATATTTAAATTAAAAAAAATAATATGCTTTTTAAATATTATTATTTCAATTTGGTGGGTAGGCACCTAGTTTATTTTGGCTTAACTTCCTGTAAACGTAACCCTTGTATGAGTTTATCTCGAAAAACGTGTTGTACTGTATATAATTACTATATAACTTATTATGTAATTCACATGTTTTGAAGGAAATTAAAATGTCCTAAAAAAATGTTAAAAAGTTAGACTCGAAACAATATTCGAACCAGTACAAAATGAAAATAACATTTTAAATAAGTTGCGGTGAATACCTATACCTATGTTTACCTGTATTATAACATGACGTGTATCACTTACGGAACAATGTTAAAAGACCAGACAGAAATCACATTTCATCAGAATCCCAACCTTATAGTTATGACACTGTCAGCTACGCGAATTGAAATTTATAGTATGACAACAAATAATAACAAATTATTACACACATAAAAGTGTACCACACGCTGTGAAATTTTACAATTGGTTTTGTCTTATAGGATGGCCACAGCGAGGGGCAAAGCGGAACTGTCTGACATCGCAGCGGACCACGCTCGAGAGGATTATGAAATTGCAAAACTCACCGCCAAACAGTTTGCACCAGATTTCATTCAACCAGGTGTGTTTCGGATGTTTTTTGTATATTACAACATTATTGTTACTATTATTATACAAGTGCAGTGCACGAGCATTAATCAAACATGTTTAACAGGAAACGTGAACGTCCAGCGCAGGTTAAACGCGGGGGAGGGAGGATGAGGGGTTAGATTGATCCATCCGTGACCTTTTTTTTCAATACTTATATGATCGTATTACCATCAATTATATACATTTTTAATGATCAAATAGTTTATTTAAAAAATCAGCCACATTCAAATTTAAAAATAAATATGATTTGAACCAATATTAATATTTTATATCTTATCTAAAAATATTTTAACCCTCCATCTACAATCATAATCTATAATCGTAAAAATCTATATGTTTATCAGGTCTCTATCCAGAAGAGAGGATAAGGGGCTTTAGCTCCTACTTTTGGGGAAATTGTTTTTTTTCTTTATATTTATTTGCATAATAAATAATTCCGCATACGTCTTAAAATCCATACATTTCAAATATGAATAAAACTGTTAATATTGTTATCAAATCATATCTATAATGTTATGGGTATAATATATTATGCTCTAAGATTATAACTGTCATTTTTTTGAAATAAATTCAACCCTCCCCCCTCCTCAATTCAGATTTCTAGATCCACGCCTGACTTTCGTTCATTGAATAAAATGAATAAAATACGCTTTTAATAATAATTGTTTTTATAATTTGAAATTAATTTTCACCACGGCAGAATTAACGCGAATGCTTACTTACTGCGTAGGTTAGGTTAGTATGATTATGAATTACGATTTTCGATGTTAAGACGCAAAAACTCTGACGCTCTATCGTCATCAGATAGTACTTACGTCATGTTTTGTCGATTATAAGATTAGGTACCTATAATATAACATGTTTGGCCGAAAGCGTGTGCAAGTTAAACTCTGTGATTTTGGCGCATTTGAATCGCGATATACAATTTATTTTTTACTTATCTCATTTTGGCGATTTTTCCGTCTACCACCGGAAAAACGTACCCTAGGTATGATTTTATTTTTTATTTTTTTCACAAAAAAAACGGAATACGCACACATCGAGACGTGACGCGAAATGAAATGATTTGCATGATTGGCAAGCACGTGTACGCGAACAACATAATATTTCCGTACGGGTTGACGTCCGCGCTTTCGTTTTAAATTTTAATCCACATACCTAGGTATATTGTAATTATTATTATATATTGCCTACTTGTTATGCGCACTCTGTCGCGCAGAGATTCACCGGAAATATTATATTTTACCACAAACGCGCGCAACACGGTGGTTTCGATGTAATAAATTGCTTCCTAATACACCACCCTACAATAGTTGGAACAATGGCTATATTATATTCCACAATACATTAGTGCGTTCGGAAAATCAGAGACACCCGTCATCGTCGGTATAATGCCCACAAAATTAGTATTATTATGGTTATTGTTCTTATATGCGTTTAAGACGGCTGCGTAGTGCGTAATAATGTTATTATTACCTACCACGTGAGCTCAATATAATATAGACAATGCTTTTATTGAGGGGGACGTAGTCCTTTTAGTCTAAAAAAAAAAATATTTACGCGTACCCATTCTAATCATCGCATCCCAATCAATAAAACATTTAAATATTCAGGTACTTACGCACATTTTTTTTTATACTTTTACCCTCTAGTTTTTTCCCAAGTCAAGTACTGCCTATATATTAGTCTCGTCCAAAACGCATGTCCGTCGCATAATGTAACGCACGAAAAATAAATTAAAACCGTTCGGAAAAATATCACTGAATAATACTGGTTATCGATTTAATATAAGACATTCATTAATTCTGAAAACATTTACGTTTTTGAAAACAGTACTTATACATAATATTAAGTCGTTAAAAAAACAACATTTATGTAAAAAAAAATATTTCTTAAAATAAAATTATTTATTTAAAATTATTTTTTTTCTTAAAAAATGCTAATTTTTTTTTCAAATACTTAATGAAAGTGTCTTACGATCGCCCGGTGTAATATAAATTATGAGCAGCCCAATCACGGTTACAATAATATCGTTCTACGAAAATAGAACATAATATTGTGTGACATAGAGACGAAAATTACGAGGAAGAGTCTATGTGGGGAGACTTCAAATGAGAGAAAAAAAATGAATATTAAATTGTAGAAATACGGGTCTCTAATACGGAAATACGAAATCTGCCTAATGGGATTCGCTGTACTGGGACGTAGGGATATCATATTACGATACAATTTATAGTCGTAGGACTGTCAGATACAAAATACTCAATATACTAATTATGTACTTACGTTTTCAGGACTGGAAAAGACCAGACTCCGGGAGATATTGAAACAGCGTATGTCAATCGACCAAAAAACAATATTGCAGCCGTTGATGCCGATGCCTAATCCCGTCGGACCGACATCGTCGTCCGACGCAGGGGATGCGTCGTCTCTGTCGTTGTCGACCAACAACCTGTTATACTCAACCACCGGCGGTCAGCAGGATGCAGCCGAGACTACACCACAATTCAGACCCAGGTCGCACTATGCGCAGCCTTATTACCAGTCGACAGCAACCAGTGCCAGCAACCATCATCAGCAGCAGCAGCAGCAGCAGTCCAGCGGCGTTAACTCACAGAGTTCGACGGGCCAATCGTACCCGCGAAACAGCCTCACGCCGGAAATGAGACAGAACTCGTCAAGCAACCATCACCCGGCGCACCATCACCCGCAGCAGAACCACGGTTACAACCAGAATAATGGTGGGTTCTCGGCACCGCCACCGCCGCCGCCGAGCCGCGCCAACAACAACGGCCTCGGCGACCAGTACCCCCGGTAACGCACAGAACAGCATGTACGGCGCCGGGGCCCGACGGCCGTACGGCCAGAACGGCAGCGGTGGAGGTCCACCGACAGCCCGCCAAAGCGTCGTCGACAGAGCGTCGTTTTCACAGCAACGCATGTCGTCGTCGTCGCACGCCCCCCTACCCCCGAGCCAACGACGATGGCAACGGTGCAAGTGGAGGCGCTGGCCCGTCACGTCGTGACAGTAACAGCCGACCAAATCGTCACAACCAATACGAAGTAGGCGTCGATGACGACCCCGATCCTTCGCTGTTAAAACGAAACACAAAATACGTCAACAGGGAGTCGCTATACTCATTCCAACAGGTAACACAGCAGCCGACTGGAAGCTCAGCCGTAATCACATCTGACACGGTTAGTCTCTAGTCCGCAAAATCCTCGACGGGGCTGGCTCGCACAGCCCCTGGTGTAGACATTCGCCCTCGTAGGGGGCCTCCCGTTATTAGCGTGAGAAGTATAATACATAAAAGTCCACGTCGTACACACTCGAGTGAGCTTAGGTACACTCTGTTATCATCGTAGTTCTACGGTTGCGATGGTTCATATTTTTCGTCAATAAATCGCGTCCATTTTTAAATACCTACACGATAATATTGTTGTGGGGTAGTGAAAACGTTCTTCGACAATATTCGTTGTCGCGCAATCTTAAATAATATCGTCGGCCATTGCAGACCGAAAGTCCAACAATGTCACACACGAGACGTCGTATTTCTGAATTTCCCGGATGTCTTCGGAAAATCGCTATAGGCATTTGCGACACGCCCGGCTTTTCACTGTCTGCGGGTAAACAACGTTTTGTCAGTAATGGTTTATTATTGTTATATCGTATTGAATTCGTGTTTAAAACAATAACCAAATTGTTTATTTTACTGCCGTTGTTGAGACGAGCTAAGTGACTTTGCGTTGGAATCCATTATGATGGTTGTGTACTGTGTGTACGTTTAATAATATATAGTGACTTGAAATGCCAAGTAAGACAACATAATGAATTATTATTGTTGTTATTATTATTATTATTATTATTATTGTCACTAAACCAGGACGATTCGTGTTGCATAGTGGCCAGTGCTGTGAATTCCTAGGTAATATCTGTGTTATCAGTGCCAATCATCACCATACATTTCAAATTTCCAATTTTTTTTTTATCTTAGTACGGTCTTGACATTTTTATGATAATTAATTAACCGAATTTCGATCATAAGATATTAACTGTAGGGTACCTACTCGTCAAGTAAAAGGCTTCTGCGAATCCGTCCTAATAATTTCAGGGTGATTTAAAGCAATTTATTATACAGACAAATAAATCAATAACCAGTGCCTACATTGTTGTTGTTATTGATACATGTTTCGACTAAAATACAAATTTCATTTGATCTATTTATTTGGATTTCGGCTTCCATTTTTATAGATACGCCGATATAGTAAGAAATTGTATGTTCTTATATAATTTGATATAATATATAATTAAGTGAAATTAATAACTTATACAAATGTTAATATTACTATAAATAATATTATGAAAGAAAAATATTTATAAATTTCCATAACATAAAAATAATAACTAAAATGTTTCAATGACTCTTATATCAATATATAACTAATTTTTAGGAAATTTTAAAAATAATTTGTACTAAATTCAGTCGTCTCGTTATGTATTAACCAATCATGAATAAAACAGCATATTTTTCTCTCCGCTGACAATGCATCGATATCATTATCTCCGCTCACCCATGTTTGTAAAAAGCAAATTGATCAAAGGGACGATCTAAAGAGAGGGCCGAACTGGCGGGAATTTAATTATCGACTCCACGCCGAACGCTTTAACCTACTAAACCTCATTGCTTACGGATAATATATTAAAAAATGATAATATTGAATACTTTCCTAAGGCAGTGAGTTCAATAGAATTCTAGGTCGGTATACCTCAACCATTTTAAAATTACTATAGCTCTACTCATAATCAAGTATACCTAATAGACATTTCATCATCTGACCATCAGATTTGTAACAAAATAATTTAAAACGGTATAATATATAGCTGGACACGGATAATAATAATATTATGTAGATCATTAAAAAATATATAATTTTTATAAACCAATACTGATGACATGATAATAGTGTATAATAAAATATGTATTTTAAGAAAATAAATGTTTTTTTTTTTGTTACTATTATAAAACAAAATTGTAGATTAATAATACCATTGAGTATATATATTAAATTATAAATATAAATATTTACAATATATTATACTCAATGATAGTACTTGTCAAGTAAACAATATTATGGTAGATAATATTTTAATAAATTCGAGATATTTGTATAACTGCAAATTTAAATTCCATTCATAAATCATATTTAAAATGGAAAATTTGTTAAAAATAGGGGTAGTTAATTTTTATTATTGTTCCAATATTTTTTAAAACACCATGTCACAATTTAGTAGAAAATACATAGTAACTAAATTAATAGATAAACAATACACGGTTTGTGTTATATTGTTCTATTTATTTTATATATTATGTATTTATGTATTTTGTCCATTTATTAAACTAAATTAATTAATAATGGTTGAAACTTGATTTTATATTAAATTAGTAGAACTATATTATGTTATAAAATATTATTAAAAATAATAACATAATGATGTACGCAAAATATTATAATAAAATACAAATGCAACTTTTTTTTAAAAAAAACCTTGACACTCTGTTATAGATAAACTATACAATAAATGTACCTATATACCTATCTAACATCTAAATATTATTATGTAATACAATATAATACAGCATTATTAATTTAAAAACATTTTGGGCGCTCTTTATGACAAGTGCAGCAACTACATAAAGTGAAATTTTGAGAAATTGACATTTTACCTATTTTTTTTACTATTATAAAATGAACTGATTTTATGTCTTATGTGTCCGTATGCATAGTCAATTTATTTGATATAAAATTAACCACGCGTACGGGCACCAGTGCCATTACAAATGTAAAAACACTCATACAATTATAAAAAAAAATAAATATTTTTACTATAAATTAACATATTTAATGGTTACTGTATGTTCATCTAGTATGGAAAATGCCACTTTAAGCTGCAGTATATGCAACATTTATACTTGCACAACGATGTAGATACTGCAGACTAAAGTGACACAAGCAGCATTTGATTCTGATGTATACTAGGTACCTATTTTACAGTGGCGTACACAGATATTGGGAGGAGTTACATTAACAAATTATATAGGTACATTAACATTTTTTATTGTATTGTATTTATGCTTATATATTATTATCTATACGTAAAGTAAAAAAAAAATACCATGGTCGGATTAAACTCTCTCCCACCACCCCCCCCCCCCCCTCTCTCGGTTTGTACGCCACTGCGAAATATATACAGTATTTTTCGGTTCCTAGTAAAACCCGCAGTAAATAAATGTGTAGACTTGCTGCGTTTTATCGTATTAGTTTTTTACTTTTGTCAGTTACAGTGATTTTTTTTTTTTTACTATTCTTTGAATGTTTACAAACACTAAAACAAATATGTGTAGATACGATATTTGAACCCGTAATTTTTGATGTACTACATGACTTTTTCGCCTTCGTAATAATAGACGCAGATTTTTTAAATTAACAATATTATCATGCTCCATTACATTTTGATCTTTGTCGATTTGGTAATTACTGCACTTGCCAACATAGGAGGGCCAAATGTAGGTCTACCCACTGTCAATTTATTATTATTTCGATAAATGTCTCTGTGGGTTGAAACAATCAGTTATTAATTACCTATAAATATTGTTACGAGGTTGCCACTTGTTGACATCGTTCTTTTTCTCTTCTTTCTTATTATTCATCGTTTTCATACTTCGCGAAACACAATGAAATATTCTCTAAACGAACATTATAATAATACACTGTAAACATTTTTTCCACGATTTGGCCACACGTTATTTGTAGTAAAATCGATTTTTTACATTTAAATGTTATCATTAGTATTAGTATTATATTAGTTTGTGACCACAAATAATTTTCACTATTTATTTTAGATATTTTAATTTATTTAATTTATTTAATTTTATTATTTATTATCATTACTAAAAGTCTAAGCAACTATTTGTTCGTAAAATCAACAACGACTGTTGCATTTAACATTTTTTTTCTTCAAACAAGCACATACTAAAAAACTGTTACCGAACCCTCAGAATTTATTTTAAAAATTGTTAAAACTTATGTCATTTTCTACCAGTAATTCACACTTGCCGTTTTCGAACTTATTATTAGTCATTGGTATAACTGTACAATAATTACAAATTTAGTCTTAACAAATAAACTATGATAGTATGATGTTTAGAACCATTCCTAATGAGATAATTATATTTTCTTTTGAATAGAATAATAAGTTTAAGTAATGTATTAAATATAACTAAAGGCCAAAGGGCACTAGATAGGTACTTAATTAAAACATGTAACCTAAAAGAAATCCTTACTATATACCTACCTGTATAAATCAACTAAAAAATTGCTTAAATAATATGCTCAAAAAACATGCATCACAAAAAGTAATAACGTACAATCAAAATTACAAAATACAATGAAACTATTAATATTTATTTGTTTTTTACTAACAATAATTAATAATATGTAATAAATAATAATAATATGTCTAGTCATTACAATTCCTGGTAAACAAAAACAACATTATGAAAAACCATGTACAAAAACAAAACAGAAAATAATTTCAAAATTGAAACCAAAACAAAGAATTTTAAAAACTGTTCTCTAGACGGGAGCTAAATTATAAAAATAAAAATTACATCATAAACTCAAAACTTAAACTGTTAATTTGTATATAAATTTCAATCTCTGCCTCACCTGATTTAAAAGTTGTAGTTCATTATGTCAATATATTTCCTATGTACGTCTTTATGTTTTTTTAACATAAAAAAACAATTTTCATAGCTTATGGGAAAACTTTCAGAACTAAACCTCAATTTGTGTTTTGTTAAGTTCCTATATATCTAATGTTTATGATTGTGTTTTTATTTTTATAGAAAAACTGAAGCTATTAGGCAAACAATATATTATTGAGGTCCTCTGTTAACTTTTTGAATTGAAATTATCATGTTATTTAGTTATTATTTTATTAGGAAAATCAAAATAATAAACTTCAATTTTGTACCTACATACAATTAATACATTTTACTTAATAAATAATTCGAAATCAGTCTTAGATAATAATAACATTATGCTACATGGACAACAAGGAGGTACGGGTACCTTAGTAGGGCACATTTACTATTTTTTTTTTTAACTCATTCATTTAAGTTAATATAGAAAATGTAAATTACCTATGTTTAAAGTTAAAAGTAACTTTAATTTTTTTAAATTTGTAAAAATTACACTAACTAAATATCAAATATTATTCAATTCAATTATAATTCTATGAATATGTAAAAATATAATAATAAGTAATAACTATTAACTATTAATTAATAATGAATAATGAATAGGTAGGTACTCAGATCTTGTTTTATCTTAACTTAACTTGAGTTATTTATTATCATAAACTTGCCCACCTTTGGTTATTTCGGCCACCTATTTATAATAATATATTCAAATAAAAAGACACCTTATTAAAACATAATATGGTTATTATAAAAAATAATCTGTTGTATTTCTCAATGGCTACAAACATTTCAATAAAAATAAATATAAACAGTTTAAAAATAAAACATAATTGTAAGAACTGTTGTTACAAAAATTTCATTACTGAATACAATTAATATAAAATGAAAATGCTGTATTACCTACCTAATTATTAGTTTCTATACGAAAAGTACTATGGATACTAAATTGAATAGGTACTACCTACCTACATTTATAACTCACAAGGTGGATGCGAAATCTTGACAACGCTTTAGGTACATATTTTATAATAGGTATTATAAACTATTGTAGTGCCCATTTGTACAAATAAATATATTGCCTATTCTTATTTGATGAATTTAACAACACTATTTTAGATTTTGTAATCAGAAAATTTAATAATACCCAGCTTTGTACAATATCATAAAAAGATACTATTTATTAAAATATAGATACGATCGTTCAAACATTATTTTTGAGATGTATTTGTAAGTATGTATGTAGGTAGGTACATCAGGAAAAAGTATTTATTTACTTGAGAAATGTTTACAAAATATACAATCACTAAATATAAATTATTGTAGTGTCCGTCTTTATAAAGAAATATTTTATTCTTATTCAATGAATATGACAACACAATTTTAAATTTTGTAATCGGAAAATTTAATAATATCTAGCTAAGAATAAAAAATATTTTATTTCTTTAAACTTTGAAACATAAATAATTATCAAAGGTTTATAATATGGACTGTACCACTGTGGCACTGTGGTAGTTAACTATGCTACTTACTTCAGGTAAATGTACCTACCTACCTCATGCTATGTCATTAGTCAATGCTCAACTTTGAAGAGTATAGTAAAAAGACAGTAGGTAACTACCTATTTATTAAAATAGAGATACTATCATTTAATAATCATTTTTGAGATGTATTTTAAGTAAGTACCTACCTAGGTATCATCAGGAAAAAGTATTTACATGAGAAATATGTACAAATACAATCACCGAAATACCTATTTTACAACGAGCCAACGAGGGTCGTACGTTTTAAGTCTCTAAATCATTTTGATTTTGATTTTCCCTAATTTAAATCAACCGACAACTAAACGATAATTTCTCGAATATTATTTTCGTATCTATATCCGATTTTACTTGTTTTAGCAGAACTCCGATTTCACACCGATTTATCAAACGTGACCACTAGAGCGCGTTGTGTGTACCGAAATTCGTTTTTGCCCTCCAAACGATAAGATTGAAGAAAATGTTTTGCAATCACAAACTTACGATACCCACTTGTTCATGTTGACGTCTCGTAGGTCTTGGATCATGTTACTGGAAATTTTTATTGTGATGATCTGAATTTCTTAATAGATTTACTACAGAACTCAATTTCGGGATCGTTTAAGTGCTCGAGTCATCCTTAACGAGAATACAATGAGTGTGACTTGCCAACCAGAGCTAGCAATCTCTTAGTATTTCTTAAAATATATTTATATTGGTTTGTGTTTTATCGTTTAGACAAAATTAAATGTAACTAAATTTTCTGGTTTTGGATTTGGTTTTTTTTTAATACTGGTTTCCAATTTTTTTCGCTTTCAAATTCAGATTAATACCGGTATCCAGTTTTTTTTTGGTTTTGATTTTGTTTTCGATTTCGGGGCTTTAACGGATTCAAGCCCTGCTTTTAACAACGGTAAAGACCCATACATTGGAATTAATAATGTATTTTGTTCAAATAATATTGATAGGAATTTAACTATAACAATAGGTGCATTTTTTATGTTATTTGTTAAAAATGTAATTGCATTCAAATAATAATACACGTCCACCATTCCAAAGCAAAATATTACGACCTACGTCAAATGTTTTAAAATAAAACGTTATAATTCTCTTATCAAAAAAACAAAATAATATGATATTTACAATAATTTATAAAATATTATATTATATCGCACATAATATAATTTTTGATTTTCAAAAATTATTTCCAATAGCGTATGTGTGTAAGTATTCTAACTCCTTTTAAAGGGCTTCACTGATTTTGATGACATTTTTTACTGTGAGTTATTATACTTGTGCGAAAATTCAAATATTTGAACAAAGAAAACAGATAAGTATTTTAAAGTTCCACCAAATGATACAGTGTAAAACATGAAAACCGTTTCTGTTGATTTATTAGGTAAAAACAATATTTTATAAGAAATTTGATAGTATTGAAAATAATCTATATTTTTTTTTTTAAGTATTTGTATTTGTACCTACTCAAATATTTTTTTACTGAGTATTCAAATACATATTTTAAATACTTTTCGAAAAAAGTAACTGTATCTCTGTATTTGAGCAGTTTTAAAAAGTATCTTCTACAAGACTGTTCGGGGGCAATAATGTGCACCGGGGTAAGATACCTAATAAGACGGTCGCGAAGGTACGTCGTCTATAATACAATTACATTTATATCTGTACGGGTTAATAAACTACTACCTACGTACCTATATCGGACGCATTTGCAGTACTCGTGTGACTTTTGTCATTAGTTAAGCTGGTTACCAAGGTGGGCATAAACAATGTTCTCGTTATGACACTCCGACAGCAGATTGTGGTAATGCACATAATACACTTTGCAAATTCTATGGAAACCCTTAAAATCATCAAAGCGAGCGTAATTTGAACTCAAATTTATGAGGTTTCATTGTTTAGTGTACTGTTCCAAACAGTGAATAACTTTTCCCCAGGTTTAGTTAACAATATTCGCCAGAAAGACTTACGAACATTGTTTCCACAAATTATTTTCGTCATCTTAATTTTGCACTAAAAAAATAAACCAAAAGTAGGTACCTACTATTATTGATTTTTTGGTGGAATTCGTACTTTTAAATTAATTGAAATTTGCATAATGTTATAGTTTGTTTTGAATAACTATTTTTTTTCCTCGGTGGTAACTGGAAATGGTAAACGCACAGCTGCTTCTATAAAACAATTACTCTGTTTTTCAAGTGAATTTGTTTATTTGATTTACTAATATTATACCCAGCTAGGTTCACAATCATATTATATAGATAACATATAACCTACAATACTATTAAGCTATCTGAAAATTAATATGAACCTAAAATGGATTATTTTTACTTAACGTGACAAAATGTAGTGATCAATAACAACAAATGGTTTTAATATTGTATGCAGTTAAGTCAACACAATATCTAATTGGATAGATATATTTTTTAAAATAACAATGAATTAAACAATATTAGATAATTCAATTCATTTTTGTATACACAATTTCGATGGCACGATCAAAATCATAAAATATGAAATAGGTTTTTTTTTATAATCGAGTTACCTTTAATTGATAAATATCCGCTATTTATCAAAAATCACTTAATTAGATAATATTTAAATATTATGGTGATAACAATATGTGATAATTAGGAATCAAAATACAAACAAAAAAAATCGTTGATGCATAATATGATTTGACATAATATTCCAGATTCTTTGAAGTTTATTTTATTTTTTTATTCGTGCAATAACGCAACATGCAATAATGTTATATTCAATTTTTAGTCTGCGCTGTTTAGTAATTTATTGTGGTTGGATAAATTATTAGAGATAAAAATCTTAACGATCGTTACAAATGTTATAAACATTTCAAATTCGTAGCAATATTTTATAATTTGTTTGATTTATTATCCATCCATTACACAAATCTTATTCCGTAATAAATTGATATAACTCATTACTCCTTTGCATATTATATACGGGTATCAGTGTCAAATTGAAGACAACTCGAAATTAGTATAGTCGCATCACTATCAAAGTTCAAGTTGTGCAGTCGCTACTGAGCCTGTTGTGAGACCTGTACATCCATTACTCAGATTTGAACAATATTAATATCGAAATAACTCAGTGTCATCGTGTGAAGTTGAGTTTGAAAATAAAACCATTATGACAATAACTTAAGAGACGATATTAATGTATTAATTAAAAAAAAATAAAAATATTACCCAAGACCATAAAAAAAAACTAAACTTTAGAATATGCTGACTAGCCCGTAAATATAATTGGTTTTTATTCACTGACACTTAATATTTTACAAGTTGCGCATATTACCCTCGTCGACGTCATCCATTATACATTTTATCGTTTTATGGGCAGGAATGAAAACAGTTGTAAAACAAATTTTCAATATCACAACTCACGCACCACGTTAAGTTGTCAGTCATCAACGGGGTCCAACGAGTCGTTGCAACTATGTAGCAGAACTACCTACCCACTCAGCTTTTACCATGCAAAAGTTGTGCGCCAAAACTACAATGATAATATAACATTTATATTTGACTCATGACATAATATTATACTGCTCACGCAATAATATGTAATATAACCTACGATATTTTTACAAAATTATTTTTCAGCAACACCCCAATACATCTTATATTATTATTGTTATACGAAAAAAAAAATAACAATAATCAATATATTTTTGTGACGATGATTGTATTTTGGCAGGTAATGAGCGACCACTTCGATCATTACACAAAAGCACCAAGCCGTGATAATAGTGTGGACCGGTACAGCCGGGCAGCCAGTCGACTGAGTGGAGGGTCGAGACAGTCATCAGTGGAAAAGTCACAGAACCAGCAGCAACAGAGGAGAGGAGGAGACGATCGACTTCCGTCTTCGTCATCTTCCGCAGCTGATAAATCATTCAACGGTGGTCCTGGCTTCAATGCAGCGTCGGCGGCCGGGGCCAAGCAAAACAACTCGTCATCGGCCGCCACGCAGCGTCAACCACCGCCGTTTGAGGATATCATACTTAGGCAACGGAACCTCGGGCAGGAGATCGTTCCGTCACCTATCGGGCAACCCAAGCGCACGGAGTCCTTGTACGTGAACCCAAATACAGCACGCAAAGAGACCAAACCTAAAGTGAGTACAACATATATTCGGCCTAGGAGTAGGAGTAATAGTCCTGATAATGGTGATGACCAAAGCATAAATGGCGGTAGTGTTGGTAGTGTTGGTAGTGTTGGTAGTGGTGGGAGTGACAACAGTCATGGTAGCCGTCATGGCTCCATTATTGGTTGTTGTTGTTTTATTTGCAATTGGAGCGATGATATGATCCACGATAATAGTGATATTATTGATAGTCATGGTAATCTAGTTATGAGAGGTAATAGTGATGGTCGTACAAATAGTAGCAGTACTAGTGATGGCAACGGTAGGGGTAGTGGTGATGGTCAAGCTATTATGGATAGTTTTAATTTTAGTGAAGTTGGAGGTAGTGGTGATGGCCGCGTCAGTAGAATAAGTGGTTATATCCACTCTAGTAGGGGCAGGGGTGTTGGCCGGTCTAGAAGTAATAGCACTGACAACTACGGTAGTAGAGTTAGAGGTGATGGAGTTAGTGCTGATGAGCATGATAATATGATTAATGGTGGTGGTCGCCCTAGTAGGTGTAATGGGAGCCGTGGATCTAGTAGGGGTAGGGGAGAAGGTCGATCAAGTAGCAGAAGTGCGGATGGTCGAGCTACGTCTAGCACGTTTCCTTTGAATAGCAGCAATGTCCATTCTAGTGGTAATAGCGCTAGTGGTAATAGGGGTAGTGGTAATAGTGCTTGTGGTAATAGTGCTAGTGGTAATAGCGCTAGTGGTAATAGGGGTAGTGGTAATAGTGCTTGTGGTAATAGCGCTAGTGGTAATAGGGGTAGTGGTAATAGTGCTTGTGGTAATAGCGCTAGTGGTAATAGGGGTAGTGGTAACAGTGCTAGTGGTAATAGTGCTAGTGGTAATAGCGCTAGTGGTAATAGGGGTAGTGGTAATAGCGCTAGTGGTAATAGCGCTAGTGGTAATAGCACTGGTGGTAATAGGGGTAGTGGTAATAGGGGTAGCAGTAATAGCGCTAGTGGTAATAGTGCTAGTGGTAATAGTGCTGGTGGTAATAGGGGTAGTGGTAATAGCGCTAGTGGTAATAGGGGTAGTGGTAATAGGGGTAGTGGTAATAGGGGTAGTGGTAATAGCGCTAGTGGTAATAGTGCTAGTGGTAATAGCGCTAGTGGGAATAGTAGTATTACCCGCCCTAGTAGGAGTAGAAGTGGTTTAAGAGTCCACTTTAGTGACGAAGTGAGTAGCAGTGATGACCCCCCTAGGGGTAGTGGGCCCAATAGAGATCACAATCACATTAGAAGTAACAGGCACAGTAGCTGTGATAGTTACTTCGATTTAAGGGATTCAAATCAAGTTACTACAAGTGGCTCTGTTGGCAGAGATACTAGAGAATTTGACAATACAATTAACTTCCCTGTTAGTACTCATGGAGATTACGGTAATTTTGGTGGTTATGGTAGTGGTGGCATCCGTAGTAACTTTGACAACCATTCTGATATTGCCAGAGTCCATAGAGTTGGTCGTTATGAAAGCGGTGGCGTAAGTTATAGTCGTAATGATGTCTACGTACGTAACGACATTCGTGATTTTAGTGTTGTCCACGGTAGGAGTAGCATCCGTGGCAATGGTCAAGGTCGCATTAATCATGGCATACGTGGTGTTAATGGCGTCCATGTTAGCAGTAGAGTGGTACGTGATCATGCTGACCACCACGTTAGAGGTGTGGTCATCCGTGAAATAAGTAACAGTGGCCGTGACAGTGGACGAGGCACTGACGATTATGAATATGACTACGATTATGAAGGTTTTTACAACTATGCAGATGACTATGATGATGAAGGTAACTATGAAAATGGATATGGAGGTGATGTAGATAACGGAAGAAGACGTAGGTTGTTGCCATCAATTCCGTTTATACAGCATATGATGTGGTTTCGATCGTACTTAAGAAATAGTCGTAGGAGCATTTTTTTTTACCACACGTAGGATAGAGTTCCCTGATGGTGCTATTTTTGATTTGGTGATTACTAAAAATTGTAAAATATAATTTGTACATTTATTATCAGTAGAAAATATCGCATCAATATTCAATAACTTATACCAGGTTTAAGATAATATCGTACCCGTATGTGTTGACTCCGTTTTACCGACGTATAATAGAGGATTCCATTAATTTTCTGGGTTATTTTTTATATTAGAGTGAATTGTTCTATTGCCATATTTAATGGTAAGCATATTATTCAGGGCTCAATTTAGGATTCGTTTGATATAATTATATTAAAAAGTAAGTTATGAGCATTTTAAAGCTTACAAAAATTTACAATTTTAAAATGCTTATAATACTTGTTTCAAAATTAAAATATGACAACTTTGGTGAGTGCCCTGGTAATACCAATCATTTCCTTTAAAAACGTAAAATTTGTTATTTTATTCGTTATTAAGATGGAGACAGCACATGCGGGTACGATGTTATCTTAACCAATATCGATTAGGTACCCAAATATATTAACTACAAAAATATAGACGGTTATTTGTATTTTACATAATATTAAACAGGTACCTACTCTAAACAAATATCATAAAAACATAAGCCGGTTGTAATGATTGCAAAGAAAATTGTTAATAAACGATGATACACCAAAATCACTTCAGCTCTAACTTACTTACATAACTAGCGGACCTATATGTGCTCAGGAAACCGGTGTGGGTCGACCTGGTAGCAAGTAACATAAGAGTATTATTGTGTTATCGTATAAATTCGGTGTAATATAAATAGTAATAATATTTTCCGTTTAGGCTACAGGCTATAGCTAGATTATTAAACTATTTATAAAGTGTGTACAGTGTAAATAAATTCTATTCGTATTTTACCACCCAGGCTGGGTTGGCTTTTAAACATTAGACAATGATTTTATTAGATTTAAGGTAATATATGTATATACACATTTTCAAGGTGAAAAACCTACCTGCATAATTGGTCAGAATTGCATTTCAGTTGTCTTCTTTCCTCGTTTTTGTTTTCAAAATGTATTATTAGTTGATGGTGATAATTTGCAAAGAGCAAAGATTAAATCTTCAATACAATTTCGATACTGGAATTCAAACTGTGTCAGTTGAAACCACTTTAATTTTATTGCTTATAGATTTAGAATATTTATTAAAATCCAAAATGTAAATTTTATGTTATCTGTTTTAAAATGTAAATAATTATTGTATTTCAATTAGTTCATATAATATGTAATTCGTGGGCGCTGAGTTTTTCAAATTTCATGGAGTGCTTACGTATAATATCACGTTTTGTTTCATTAATTTCCGTACCCCATGGAATGTATCATGGTGTGTTTAGGCATCGCAGCCCCACAATAGCCGGCATCCATGGTAAAATGTATATACTTTAATAATTGTACTTCCGCGTTTCAATGACTTGAGTTAGAAATTTGAGAATATTAGACCATGGTTACCTATCTAGGCTACTATGAAAAGTGTAATATTCACCATCACTTTTAGCAGCACGAAAATCCACTGTATTCCATCCTCGTCGAAATCTAAGTTTTTTCTGCTGTTCATCGAAACCAGAATAATGTTTATAAAATGTAAATAATTTAAACACTTGCCTGTATATACATGCAGCTTTTTTGCACCCTTCCGGTATACAAATTATGATATCTGTTTTAAAGTTTAAATTTATCTAATTAACTGCTCATATATTATAATATAATACAAGGGCGCTGGACTTTCCAAATTTCACGGAGGGCTTACGTATAATATCTATTACGTTTTTTCCCAGTCATTTCCACACCCCTCGTAGGGTGTTTGAGTACCGCAGTCCACCAATTAGTCGGCACCTATGGTACTATATGCTATAATATTGTACATACGCGTTTCAAAGACTTGAGTTAGAAATTCGAGATTATTAGACCACGGTTACCTATAGATAGGCCGCTGTGAAAAGTCATGATATTCACGATGACTTTTAGCAGCACAGAAATCCGCTGTATTCCATTCCCGTCAAAAATCTAAATTTTTGCTCCTGTTCGTTGAAACCGGAATATTGTTATAAGATGTTAATAATTCGAACACATATTTTATCCGTGTGTACAGCACCTGTCCGGTATGGAATAATTGGCATAGGCCAAATGATTTTCGGATTTGTGAATAGTTTGCGAACATCAATCAGACGACGACGCCCAGGGCCGCGTATCATATTATTATACTCAGTTAGAATCTTTTATTCAAAGTTTTTAATATTGTGTACTTAGGTACTCATCAATCGCGGTCGAGTGGAATATCCCAAAAGCCATCGTCCGTTGCATTTTTCGATTGGTGGCATACGCGAGCGCACGTGCACCCCCTCGACGGGTCGTTTGTGGTGGTCACTTACGCCTTAATAATATTATCATAAACAATATTGTTATCATCGTTATCGAGCTGATCGGTTTCTCTGCAACTCGACGTCCAGCGATGGCTTTCGTTGTTTCCACCTCGGCGCACTGTGACGCGTCTGAACGGTTGTAACAGTGAACGAAAAAGTTCACAAAAGTCTTGGTGCGAGATTCTAACTATGTTCCCAATGAGTAAGGAATGACCCTACCAACAATCTAGAACAATCTAACCATGAATGCGACTGTTGTCGTACACGGGTAGTTTGGGCTTATTGGGCATAATATTATGATTGTCGGGCGACTTGGGCCTACAGTCAGGGAGACGGCCATACACATCACCACTACATCGTGTATAATACGCTGCTGATAGGGGTAGGTTGGTTGGTATGTTGGTACGCATAGGTACCGTAACTTAAGACGCGACGGAAGTTGACGGTCGTTGGTCTCACGGCGGCCGAAATACCACGCGTGGTACACCATATGAAATAATAATATTATCATAATATAGGTGAGCGCGTGGGCTCACTGACCACAACCGTAAAACACTACCTCCACTGCCGCAACACGACCATTAAACGATTATAAGGTGAATAATATATTTTTATTGTTACCCGCCATTATTATTGCACGTCAGCCCCGCGATGGCGGAGTTCGCGCGACCATGCGCGCCCCGCTACTCGATGGGAGATTTTTTTTGTTGATTTTTATTTTGCTTTTTTGCGTGTGATGCTTGCGAATGCGTTTTTATCATCGTCATTGTTATAATTGTTATCATTGTTATGACCACGATTGTCATGGGCATTCCGATTATTATTTTATCTCAGCCGTCCGCCCACGCCGCCGCCGCGTGTAGTTATCACGGCGTGCCCTGCACGTGAGTTGTGACGGCTCCTCGCGACGGACTCGAAACTGCGTACTTGCATCATATTCTGATCGACCCTTACGATTTATTTTATTCGTATTGCATTCATCGTGATGGTTATATTATTATTATATGACACCGTCGCGGTCGTGTGTGTGCGCGTAATATATTGTGCACAGTTGACTCTTGGGCACGCGTCGATATTGGTCATACCTATTTCCGAATAAAACATTATATTGTAGCGGAATGGTTGAATCGTTTTTCGAATTCGACATCTGGACGTGCCCAGAGAGAGTCCACCATGCTGTGTCACATATTATGTTATCGTACTTACATCATATGTAATGACAAAAAAAAAGTTTATATATATTATTATTATTATTATTATTGGCTTATTATAGTTTTTGTAGCTAGATTATGGATGGACCGTATAGTAGTGAAAGTTGCGATTTTTAAATAAATATATTATATTATTACTATTATCATCATTATTATATTATTATTATTATTATAAAAAACGTATGTATAAAGATATACGCGTAAACGTATTGCTCATGTGCATATTACTATTATTGTTATTATTTATATATTATAATTTTGTTGATCAAACCGTTGAAATTTCTCCGTATAGGTAGGTAGGTTGTATAGGTACGCGGTCGACAAAAAAAACCGCGCAGCCGTTATTATTACAGTGTCAAGCGGGTACGATTTCGAATTGCTAGTTTGAATTTGAGCCCCAGGCCCCTTGGACGAGGTAGAAATAAGACATATTGAGCGGCATATTTAGCAGCGCGCTAATAATGTTTATTGAAAAAAAAAAACAACAGCATGCCATCGATTAAACTTTGCGAGGTACATCAGTAACATAGTGCTGGAAAACTGCCTATACTTGTAATGCTATATATATTTTCCTCTAATCTCGGAACTAGTCAATCGCATTAGCGGATTGAATGGATACGGTTAAATTCGATATACCTACCACCTATACGATATGTTTTTGGTGTGTCGTCGTCTGCCACGGACACGACCCACAGGGGAGAGTACAGTTGTGCAGTAGTCCGGGCCCGCGCGAACAATCGCCATTTATATAAAATCGATACCAATTCAATGCCCGGTAAATTAATTTTGACCCCGTCCTGTGCTGAACCACCGCAAGACACGGCTGCTCTAGCGAATCATACCGGATTATACCGTAGCCGGTAATGTATTATACGTAGGTAATGCATTGGCGTTGAGACGTGTTTTAAAAGACGATAATAATAATATGTCGTAGGTACCTCTATTACGAAGGGCTTTGGGACGACGGAGTGGAAATCGATATGACTAAACCATTTGCACCACCCCCCCCCCCCTTGCCCCTGCACCACGTAACTACATAATACGAAGCGAATCGCAAACCTACATACAAACACATTATAATACTATCGCTTCTATTAACTAGGTAACTGTTTATTATAATAATATACAACAATACACCGTGTACATCCTACTTAAGCGCCAGAAACACTAGTTTCAGACGATACTGCAAAACATCGGCTGCAGTATTTATTGTTATATTTTTTAGAACATAATATTCTCAGTTCTCCACGTACATGAATATTGGCCAACAATAATTTATCATCTATAGAAATTAAATCTTTCAAACCGATCCGTTCTTACCAATAAGTACATTTTATCAGTTATTTTTTTTTTTTTTAAATGTTTGTTAATATCATAATAGCTCTATAATAATGCTAAAAAATAATGACTACCTACAAAGTTCATTATTTTTTACTTTCTTAAATTTATAACCACCAATTACTGAGGATTAGATAGTATCTCAACATTTTTATTCATCAAATATATTATTAAAACGTAAGAAATAAAAAAAGCTCTGGGAGGTAATTTATCACCCTAGTCATCCTTAATAAATACACCACAATTGTAACAAATAATGAACACGTGGATGGTAGTCGCTAGGTCAATATTATACGATCGATGGTTTTATTCGAACCCAGTTCTCCTCTCAACCCCCCCCCCCCTCCAGTCCATAAACCTCTTGCAACAGTTATTATTTCAGTCATGCAACATGGTTAGTAGGCACCTGTCTATTTCGTCTACTGTAATCAAGGGGGTTAGGTTATCACTCAGAAGCCGAACCTAAATCTGTGCATTTTGAAATGCAAAATTTCTGCTTCTTTTATTACCTGAAAATAAAATATATTCAGTCAGATAATCGGTTGACAAGTATTCAATGCAACTGACTCGTATTCGTATTTAAATTCAATTCTGGGACTCTTACAAAAACAACTGTACTCTCCTAAACACAATTTAAGCAACTATAATATATCGTTGGTAGGTAGGTCATTATATTGCTTTGTGCATTTTTAAATTTCAAATAATACGATTATTAAATATTTAGATCAACTTCCTATGGCATTTACATTATTTAATTAATAAGATACCTATTATTTATATTATAATTTACAGTAAATAGTGGATTAAAAATAATAGAATTATTAATTATTTAGATCAACTTCCTATGAAATTTACATTCTTTAATTAATAAGATACCTATTATTTAAATTATAATTTACAGTAGATAGTGGGATTAAAAATAATAAGATTATTAGTTATTTAGATCAACTTCCTATGAAATTTACATTCTTTAATAATAAGATACCTATTATTTATATTATAATTTACAGTAGATAGTGAATTAAAAATAATAAGATTATTAGTTATTTAAATCAATTTTCATATGGCATTTACATTCTTTAATTAATAAGATACCTATTATTTGTATTATAATTTACAGTAGATAGTGGATTAAAAAGAACAAGATTATTAATTATTTAGATCAGCTTCCTATGAAAATGTCATAATTTGAAAATAATATATTATTTGTTTTATAATTTACAATTTATAGAGAGAAATAAATAAAAAGATTATTAATTGTTTAGATCGACTTCCTATGAGAATTTCTTCATTTGAATAATATATTATATTATTTATACTTACTATAATTTATTGTTACGAAAAAATGTGTATTCTATTCATATAGAATCCACGCAAAAAAAAATACGTTACATTTATATTATAATCGTTTAAATTTATTGGTTGTTGTGTGATTCGATAATTTTAGTGTTCGTTTTAGTAAGCACGGCTTACGAGGTATATACAATAATATAATATAAAGGTTGTCAAAGTATTATACCAATTTAAATCAAAACAATTTTTAACTCTACATGCAATGATATTCCGATTTTGCACAGAGATCAAAAATAATTTTATGATTTCTTATTCATTACATAATATTACAAAATATCACTTGAGGCTCTTAACAATGAACACCAATTTGAGACTTAAATATAAACTTGAAAATCTATTATGAGACAATGAGAATGGAAAATTGAATGAAAGTTATTAGATACTGAAGTAAATGTTGAAACATGATATTACTAGAACGGTTTTGTTTTTAAAAGTATTATTATTATTATTATTATTATTATTATTTAGTTGTTTATACATTTTATATTATTTAGCATTATTTTGATGGATTTCTTTTTTTGTTGTAATTATCTGTTTATATTATGGAAACTGATTGTTTTGTAGTAAAGTTATTTCCTCGTTTTCCTTTATTTGATTATTTCTATTGGTGGCTGAATGTATTTTTTGGTTTACAATTAAGTACCATTATTATTTTTAGTTTTTTTTTTCATTTCCCCTTTGTTTATTATCGGTTGAGTATTTTGTTTCCATGAGTTCGGTAGATACGAGAATGGCACGAAATATTTATTTGTTTGGTTGTTTTTTTTCATCAAGAACTTATCACATGACAAGTAGGTAATCAAGACTATATTATTACATTGTAACATATTATTGTGATAAAAAAAAAAAAAATGTGAATTAAAGCATTTCTGTTTCGACATGATCTCCATTTTAATACCTATCGATGTTCAAATTTTTATTTTTATTTCGAGAATTGTCTCCGAAGGATGAAACAAATCCTCCGTTACTGTGTGAAATATCATTAATTTTACGTTTGTTTTTTTTTTTAGTTTATCTACATCCATTGTTAATTTTTATTTTTTGTATATATACAAGAATCGTTTACACATATGATTATGTAAAAGAAAAAAAAGATCATATATTAATTTTCCGGTATTTATAAAATATTATTATTGTCTGTACTGTATTACCATAGAGATACTTTACTCCTTATTTATTTTCCACTGCACCGGATACTGTCAACAATGCTGAACTCGAAAATGAGTCACAAAAAAAAAAAAAAAATACAACGAGTACCTCTATATACCTAATAAAAATAGTACTATTAATTATATTATAAAATGTACCGTTTTGCGTACATATTTTTATTTTTATTGATGTTTAATTGTATGGTTGTGTGAAAAATTTATGCATATTATAATATAATAATATATAATTACGGTTAATTTTTTTTTTTATTGATTTTGGTCAATCTCGGCAAAATCATTACTGTTTAATTATATTACTATCTAATTAATTTACAAGGCAACAAAGTGAACATGCGTACTCATCACACGTTGGGTGCCTCCTAGTCCTGTGCTGTGATATACTTGTGCTACAAGCAGATAATAATAATAATAATGTTATGTGATATTATTGTTATATTGAATCTGCGCGGTAGAAGTGGGTATTGTGGTATCGATTACCTACCAAAAAACAAATCTGAGCGGAATCTGAGCCTTGTCAGTTATTTGTCAAATTTTATATTTATCAAATTAATTTTTTCTTTTCATATTAATACTTAAATAACTGATCGAAAATCGGTTAACTTTACGAATTATTTGGTACACTTTTGAAGTCGCAAATACAGCAAGGCCAAATTATGACGGCTTCGCCCGCTCATGCTCAGAATTTGAAAAAAAAACTTAATTCAAACTTGTTAATTTAACAAGTTTTTGTGTACTTAAAACAATAATTTTTATGATTTTACAAACTAAACATTAATATTTAATCTTAAAATAATAGTCCGAACACAAGTGTTCTAATATTATATTAATTTACAACATGGTATGATAACAATGCAATAACACGATTTTCAGAAGACATTTACATTTTACAATTTTATACTTAAATTGTAACACTATAATACTATATATTATGCATTCCACCCAATGAATATCTGATTTGTCAAAGTATTAGACGCCTCGAAGGTTATTGTGAAATATCATGAAGTATATTTTCGTGAAATATGCTCATAAGATAAATTAATTTATGTATGATCAAGGTAAAAAGGTAACTTTGGTACCTATGTAATAATGTTTTAAAATACATTATTATTAATTATTACGCTTAAGGCTTCAACAAAATGTTATAAAAACAACATCGAAACACCAGTAGAATATATTATTATGTATGTATTTCAAAAAACCAAATACTTTTTGTAATTTTATAATAACTATTTTCAACGAAAACAATATTTTTATTGTAATATTTTCAATACTCGGAAAGTATAAGATTCTCTTGAAATAAACAAATTAATTATTAAAAAAGTAATTTGAACAATAAATTGATTTTCGTAGCTGTAAGTTCACAAGAAAAAATATTATTCGGAACAATTTTCAAAATTAACGAGTATTTTATAGTTTATTTAAGTATAAATTGAGTTTTGAACTTAATAAACGTATATTACCTCGTTCTCCTTTTTTTTTAAATTAATATTTAGAGTATTTTTAATAAATAAATAAGATTCGTACACCGAACGAAAGGTGTATTGTTATTTAAATATGAAGTCACGTTTGTTTCTGTATTATATTTTTGGTCATTTTTAACGTTGGTTATCGGAGACTACGACGCAGTGTTTTCTTTAGTATTACAAACCCAATTATTTATCAAAATATTATGATTTAACTTCAATACGACGAATACGATTGTTTTTCATTATTGTTTTTTTTTTTTTTTTTTTTTTCATTGTCTGTTGGAAAAGTTTTTTATGATAAAACATTTCACGGAATCGTAAAATGAAATGTTTATTTATTGTTTCCCTTATTTTTCTCTTAAAAATACGAATGATTTTAGTAGTATCTATAATAGCATTTTGGTCGAGTGGAAGCGATGGAGGTAAATGAAGTGTATGAGAAAAATATTATGTCAAAGTAAACGAAGGTAATAACACAATATGAAAACTAATGCGGTCAATACGTCGGAAAAATCAAATATAATGTGTTCGGGCCCTGCAGACTGGAAAATGCCGGACACAAAGGAAAACCGTCGAACGAATGTGACGTCATCACAAGCTGTGGTTGTGCGGCCTCGAAGAACGATCAACGATAGCTTTAACAATAATAATTATATAATTATTGCCGACGACTAATTTAATGTAATATATTGTTATTGAAAAAGTACCCAAATTAAATGATAATATTAATATAACGTAGTCCGAGATGAATGGGCGTGACAAACACAATTTCTCATGACATTACACATCATTTAGCTGATTGTAAAATATAATTAATTAATTAAATACATTTTTTTTTTTCAAACTTTTTTTCACACTAGATTTTAATCATTTGGGTAAGATCTTTGAGATAGTGTTATAGAATATTGTTCTATATTATCATATCAGCATCATCAAAAAATACTTTTTAGTCTATTTGTCATAATAGTGAGTACGCCTACTTAATATTTATTTGGTTATTTATTTTTAATTGGCCACACTGATTTTTCAAGTCAATTATCATAATAGAAAAAGCGTTTTTATTCAGTTTGATAGCATATTATTTATTAAAAATGTTTATCTAATTTGTATCATGGTATATTTTTTAAGTTTTTTTTTTTTACAATAATATTGTTAAAAAAGGTGGGTTAGTGGATGTCGCTCTTCTGTACAGTAGGTTAAAAGTAGGTTACTGTAATGGATGGTGTTAAATTTGAATTCAATGATAGAATATCAGTGTATTAGAAAAACGATTTTGAGCGAAAACGGTCAGTCAGCCCATAGGATATTGCCAATGAGTATATTTGATGATATTATTGTGAATAAAGTAATTTATAACCTATTTACGTGGAACCTTGATTTAAATTTTCAATCCTTAGCTACAAAAGTTGAATATTTTATAAACTTTTAACCACAAAATAATTATTAAATTTTAAATTTAATAATTATAATTTTAATTTTAATAATTTTTGTCAAAATTTGAACTTTAAATGCTTCTAAAAAAAAATTATGCCTATGTATTTTTAATATTTTTCAACTACTATTCTAAAAATATATCAGGAGCCTTGCATTAAATTTCCACGCTTTTTTACCCAACAAATAACATTGATTGATATTTATAGAAAAAAAAACTAATAAAATTGACAACTGACAATGTCCGTAAACAGCTCAAAAAGAGTCAAAATATTTTCAAAGTTTAATAGTGTAAAGAAAATGCTAATATAAACATTCAGTGAAATTTTCAAGTACTTACGGTCATTTGTTTTAGAGTTACAATAAAATAAGAAAATTGTTACCTGAGAAATCGAGTGAATATCAAATGTTGTAAAAATATAAATTTCAGACGCTCATAAAAATTTAATTTAAATTTCTTGTTGACATTTTTTTTTTTGATAAAGGTAGACAAACTTATGAGTAATCTTATATTACATTTTAAAATCTTAGATTTAAAAAGAAAAATTTTTATGAATTCTCAACTCAAAATAATTTGCTAATTTTCGTGATTTTTCCGTATTTTGTCAAAATTTGAACTTTAAATGCTTATAAATAAAAACTGTGGCTAAGTATTTTTAATATTTTTCATTTGCCTTTGAAACAATAACCTAGGAGCCTTCTATTAAATTTTCAAGCTTTTTTACTCAATAGGCAACATTTTATTGATATTTATAGAAAAAAAACTAAAAAAATTGAAAACTGAAAATGTCCGTAAACAGCTCAAAAAGAGTCAAAATATTTTCAAAATTGTATGGTGCATAGAAAATGCTAATATAAACATTCAGTCAAAATGTCATGTCCATACGGTCATTTGTTTTAGAGTTACACCAAAAACCAAAATCGATTTTCTCAAAAACAGATTTTGCGTGAAATTCCCGTTTTTCCTTAATTTTTCTTTTGTTTTTCATGTTGCTTTTGAAAACTACTGGGAAATTTTTACTTTTGACCCCCCAAAGTATCAACTAGATTCACTTTTCCATCAGAAAAATTACTGTTGAAGAAAACCAAGCACTTTTACTGTCCTAAAAGGTGATGACAGACACAAAAAAAATTAAAAAAACACACATCATTGTAAAGTCAATACATTCATCGCTTCGCTCAGAATCTAAAATATTCTTATATTCATTTCATAACCAAAGTAGTAGGTACTAAGAAACAAAATTAAATTGTTGTATTAATGTTTTTCATTGAATAATTAATGGTTTCTATTATTAATTAATGTAACTTAAAGCACATAATAATATCATTAACATTTGTGGAAAGCAGGGTTTGCGAACGTTATATTAATACGTTCTGATTATAACGTTATATTCGACAAAAAATGTAATTTATAGAATATCACTGAAGAAAAAATAATGCAAAACGAAATATTTTATAATCTATTTATTTAAAAAGTTTATTGTTTTCGTAAAAACATTTATTTCATGCAATCAATCTAAGAATCTAAGAATTGATTATATTATATTCCATATGCGGGCCGTTACCTACCCACATTAGTTATTATTTTTTTATTGGATAGGTAGGTATTAACACTATTTTAAATAACGATAAAAGCAAAACTTGTATAACGTTTTAGTTTTAAATAACGATAAACGCAAAAATTGTGTAATGCTTTAATCGTAAATAACATAAAATGGAATTTTTTTTCAAATGCCCTGGACTGGAAAGATGTTCAATCTAATTTTTATTTCTTAACTTTAAATTCTTATTAACAAGTTATTAGTAAAAGAAACTATTAATTATTCAATATCAGATATTTAAACATCAGCATTATTGTTAAAAATATGTATAATCCTGCATTTAATCTTTCTGTAAAATTAATAAGTTGGCATAAAAAAAAAATACAAATCATAAACTATAAAGAATAACCAAAAACATTTTGTTTTTTATGTCATTGTATGACTACAGCTAACTGCGTACAAATAATATATGTTTTTCATTCAAATACATAAAAATTGACTTGAAAAATCTGTGCAACCATTTAAGTGGATAATATCACCACGTTTATTATAATTAGGGTCAGGATTTGTATGCTAAAAGAGTCAAATATGACGCTAATATTATATTCTAAAAGAACCTATACAAATATTTTCGTTTTATTATTATGTTAAAAACGGGAAACATGTTTTTACATTATATTTTTTAAGCAAAACCATTAATCAACGACCATCGCAAATTGTGCGCTTTGATATAAAAATTCCAAATTTTATTTTTAGCAAAATGACAAACAATAACTTGATAAGTATATCATTGTGTGCGTGTATCGACATTATTATATATAAATAATTATTTATAATATAGGCGCGTGTATAAAGAATTTCTCATTAATTGATGTACATAATATTTGCTAGGTAGCAACTCTGTTTCATGGCGTCAATCGATACTTGTAAAATATTTTAAAAAAAAAATTAAAACTTTACAGGATCAGTATACCTATTGTATTCTAATAATATTACCCATATGTTTATATATTTTCGTTAAATTATAATATTAAATAAGCTGTTACACTGAGTTTACGATGACCACGACCTGTGTAAAGACGTCATGTCTTGTCACGTTAACGTCTCTAATCAACGTACATCACAGCGTCGTTTGATATTCGATTTGCAATGCGTTGCAGACCTGTGGCGGGCAATGCGAACGACGATGAACTAATGATGGAAACGAGTACGTCATCGGTCACACGGACAAGATTTTCGTCAAGAAATTCGTAGTTGCGACGCGATGTCTTGGGTAGTAAATTGTAATAATCATTATAAGGTGATATTATATATTATATAGTGCGATGGTGGAATTCGCAGGTTTAAAATAATATAATGTAAATGGTATATCATGGTATACGTCATGTATGGTATAAGTGGTATGCACGTCGTTGGAGGAAATTTGAAGCATTGTTTTGATCGACGAGTAATTATGGTATAATAGTATTATAACAGTATATTATATCGAAGCGTTAATGTCGATTTTCAGCTTTCAAGCGTTTGTTGAATATTGAATACCTATAACTGTTTGAACAGTGAAACGTCAAGCCACTATTTATTTTCGAGGTACGAATGAAAAACATGAATATTTATATTTTTACCACCAGAAAAAGCAAAGACACGCACACTTACGTGACCATTAAGGCGGAGGACTCCAGTTATTTGGGTTAATCTCAAAATATGCTGTATGTACTTATGCGTTAAGAAACAAAAAAATACGCACTTAAATTATGCTCTAAAAATATTTAATAGACAATCTTTAATATGGTACCTAAATTACAATATTTATATGAAAAAAAAAATGAATTGCTTTCCTTTTGAATTTTCTTCTCCTTGATCTTTAAAAAATAAAAATGTCTTTTGTAAGATTCTTTTAGCGTATGAATATAAGTACTAATATGTTACTCATTTTTTTTTATTTCCTTTACCATTGCATTGAACGACAAGGTATTTCTTAATATTTTAAAATGTAAACGAGTGTCTATTATCTGCTAACAATGTTATATATTATGTATGTTGAGAAAAATCGATCTACGTCAACATAAATAGCTGTGAATATTTAATAAAATATTACCAAGTTCATTATTTTTGGATAATCCATACATTCCAGTAGACTCTCCATTCAATATTTAAAAAAAATATATATTTAATGTTTTACACCTATTATTTTTTACTTGGACATCGTCTATTTTTTTGTTGCACTAATTTACTCACTAGACCTGGGGATTGCGAAAATTTTAAATAGAAATATTCTTTTTGAAGATTTTTAAAGTTATTTGGTTCTATCATTAAATTGATCTAATACAAAAATATTCCAAACGTGTACTAATATGCTCTTAATTTATATAATATACTCAAATGTTAATTTATAATATGCAACAACAACAAGATATGCAAAAATATGCAAAATAAAACATTAAATAAAACTTCCTATTGTGTTATAAAACATTTGTATAATATACATCACTCACATTATTCTGCGACCTTCCTACGAAAAATTACAAGTACTCAGTCCTTTTTATCGTTAAAATCAATACTATACTTAGCTCTTTCACCACTAGGTGGGTATATGCTCAGAATTTAAAAACAATTTATACTCATAATATATTATCCACCTATATAATTATAATATAAAATAGCAACACGTCAAATCCAATATGGTGTAACCGCGGGAGAGTTACAATATAATAAATACCTAGTCACGATAATAATACATTTTAGAAATAATATTATGATCTTCTAGTCATCAAAGTCCAAATTTTCACGACACACTTTTGGGAAACACTGCTCTAGTGCTCTGTACAGATGTCCTTCTCCCTTAAAACCCTGGTTAGTCGGTAATGATCTGCACCGATAGCTGTTTGTACACTTTATGCGTGACGAAGAAATGAATAGTATGTAAGGGTTAATTTTGAATTTTGAGGAGTACTTGCGGAAACTATAATATTAAGTATAGGCCTTACTGCAATAGCCACGCGCACCTATAATTAAAAAAGTAATATTTTGCCATCGATTCAGATTGTATATTCATTTTTTTTAATCAATGTGTCTTATTTATATTATTCATATACCTGAACAAGGCTCAGAATTAAAATCACTAAAAAACGTCAATAACGGTAAATATTCCCTTACAAATATAATTAAAATAAGCATTGAAAACATAATCATTTTTTTTTTTCAAAACAAATCCATATTTTATTAGTTTTAAACGTTTAACGAGAATAATGAAGACAAGCATAACATAATATATAACACTGTTTAGTTTTTACGTATAGATCAAATTCTGAATAAGTGATGAAACTAGATAAGTGTTTGCACTACATATAAATATAATATGATGTTCCGAAAAAGTTACCGATATAATCAAAGTTGAGTATGAATGTATTAAAAAATCTAAAAAAATGCACTTAAAATTCTCATAAAATGCATTTTAAACCCTGACAAATGCAATAATAACTTTATAAATGTATTAAACTCACATAAAGTCAGTGTAAACTTCAGAATCATAATTTAAAATATATAAGACACTATCAAGAATAGGTATAATATTTTAAATTAAAGATATTAATAATGAAGCACGACGTGCGTACTAAGGATTTAAAATATTTATGAAACATGAATTTAACAATAATTGATATAGCACTCTGGTAAAAATTTTTATTTGACATAAATTATTAAAAATATCAAAAAAGTAATCAAAAATTACCATAAAGACAAAAATAGTCCTAAAAATAAAAAAGCAAAATTAAATTCTCAAAATGTAATCAACTAGTATACAAACTGTGTGTCAGGCAAGCCATATTTTAATATAGTAGGCTAAAAAAAGTGCATTTTTCTATACAAATCCACAGCCTTAGTTGTGATATCGCAACGTTCCATGTTTTTTCATATTACTCTACATTTTTGTTTACATTCTATATTATAAAACGAACACAATTTCTTTTTCTTTTTTACTACTGGTATACCTAATACATGTTTTAAATTAAATTCATTACACTTCTGCGTACACACAGCATATTTTCCTAGACATTTTGATGCATTAATGTCTGACATTGGACGGTTTACTAGCTTTATTCATTTGGAGTTTAGAGGAACGGAGTAGTACGGTAAACATTAGTGGGAAAACGTATTTTCTGGACCACTTTAATTTACTCCCATGTCAAAACTTTAACTTATAATGTCGCTGGCTGACTGTTTGCTCAAAATTAGACGTTAATACATAAACAATATTATTTCCTAGAAAAATATTCGCTACAGGAATTAATTTTTGAATCTATGCGGTTAGAAATCAAATTCATGAAGTGCAGTGCATTTATTCGATATCGTATTGACAGGTTACGTGATTTGATTACCAAGAAAAACGAACCGTACTTTTTTACTCACACGCGTAAACTCAATCATGCTGCTTATCATATTCCGTTTTTTAATCTAAAACGTAACAAATTACATCCGTGGAGACCCGAGTCAAGCATTGAACGAGGGAAAAAACAAAACGTGGTTGTAAGACTAACCAAAATGGTTATATATTTACATCACTCCGAGTACAGCAGCTGTACACGAAACGTGCAATTATATAAATATTAATTTTAGCGTAGGGAATTTTTCTCGAACAACAGTGTTTTTTTTTCTTCTTTATCTCTGAGAAATAATTATACGACGTGTTTATTAATGAGAAGAACGGCAGGACGGTTAAATACAATTTATATTTTCAGTATAAATAATAAAGTTCTTTGTTTCGTTTGTTATGTTTTTATTTTAATTATCAAGGGAATAATTGTATCTTGTTTCGCTTTTTTTTTTAATATGTCAACTACTATAGCGTATAATGTATTTAAAATTAAATTCTATTATTATTTATCAACGAAACATATTACTATAACATATTGCATTAATATTAACATCATATTATATATACTTTATGAGCACGAAAACAGAAATCCTCCGGCACCAAAACTATATAGGTAGGTACGTATATAGTTATCGGGACTTGGAGTTATTACTGTGTACTCGAACATTGCATCGATCGACTGATCAACAAAGTCATATTATCAATTTTATAAATAATACAATAAGATATGACGTATGGTTATTATACTGCAAGCTGTATACACGCCGGCGGCCGCTTTAAAGCACAATAAATAATATGTTTTTGTCCGTCTCGCGGGGAAGTAACGGTTTGACTTCCGGTGTCTGCGTCCGCTTTGTCGCCGCAACGCGGACGACAGTTGTAGGAAACGCACAACTACGCGATTACGACAAAAATACGCGTTTTCACGATTTCCATTATTATTTTCATTTTATTTTCTGGGGACTTTTCTGATCAATTTACATTTTTGACCGGCCGACATAACTGCGCGAGGCGCCAATACTGCAGCCTAGACCGATGACGGTCGATTGATAACAAGAGCGATAAAATGTACGATTGTTATATTATTATATTGTGTAAGATAGTCGGTACTTACTGTTGGCCACGAGTCGTTTGCGTATCGCCATTGTTCATTATCATCTTATTATATTGTCGTACTTCAGTTGCGTATAGTTTTATTTTTCGTATTTTTCTCGAACTCAATTAGGCAAAATTCGATTTTCCAAACAATAGCACTGACGGTTTAAAATATAATTGTTTCGGATCGTCTGCGTCATATTTACAGAAAATTGTTATCAAAAACCACAATCACCCTCAAAATTATTATGACACGAGGGACACAGTCTCACTTTGTTGTAAACTCTGTATAATATGATATAATAAATGTCAATACCAGCGTACTTATTTATTACTTTGATTTGATGGTTCATTTTTGTGACTGACATGATTAGAACTGATAATAAATTATTTAAGTTCATATAATTATTAAAAATATTATTATAACATCTCGTAACCAGAGTGGGTAGGTACTTTATTTTCTCAAACAGCTGGTAAATCATAACCACGGTCCACTGACCAGTCGTTACATACTTGGTGTCTTAGTAGGTAGCCTACCTTACAAAATTAACGCAGTTTCAAAATCAATTCACACAAATATTACACAGTTATAATACAAATTAACTTCAACATTAAATTATCTGTGACTTTAGCAATAAAATATCTTAAGCGAAATCCAATAAGGTCTCGTGTAAATTAATGTATTGATTATATTAGATATTATTACTATTATTGTTACAAATTTCGTAGCTAACCGGAGCGAAAACGGAAGAAAGTTATTGAAGGCAAATTAATAAGACAGCATTTTCAGTGTGTGACCAGTAAATTATCAGTACTTATAAATATGTAATTTGTATACACTTTACAAATGTTTAAGTAATTTTCAATGTTCCTAAGATATTAATTTCACACGTGAACAATGTTTGTCGTTTAAACATATTTTTTTTTACCAATTTGTCGGATAGATCATCAGACAATGTGAAGTACCTACTACTTACTTATGAGATGAACAGTTTACTTATAATAATAATATTATATTTTTTGGTAAAGTCATATAATTGTTGACGAAGTGCAAGAAAACGCGGTTCGTGGGTTGGCAACGATGTCTGAGGTGCACCCAAACTTAATATTATGATATTGTAACGCGCATTTACATTTTCGTACTACAAAATATGTATTTCCCTTTCGGTTGGTTATAAATGTTTTATTGTTTTATATTATAATTTAAAGGGAACTGCCATAGTATTGTGCACATCAACTTAATTTTAAATTAAAGCAAAAATAACTTATTGAAAAAAAAAATCAAATAAAACGAACACAAAAAAACTTTCCACCCCAGAATTGGTGGAGCTTGATAAATTTAATTGGAGGGGCTCATGTCCCGGCTCTATTTTTGTTTATTCATAAGCTATGTAATTAGGATACATACGGCTCTATGAAATTGAATTTATTTGAACTTTCTTCTTTTTCACTCTGGCCCCACACCCACAGCTAAATAACGTAAATTATTTTTTGCATATAAATTTGATTATTACAAGAACATCACTTTTATATTGATCAGCAAGTTGAGGATTAATGTTTCCAGAGTGATTTGATCAATTCGTAGAACGAAAATTTACCTACGGCTAAACAATAGCTTTTATGTTTAAGTGTTTTTCAAGTTTATCCCCAAGTTTCTTCCGGTTATTAAATCTGGTTTTTTTTTTATACAATTATAATCTGTTCTGAAATATTTTCAAAAATCCCAAACTGACTTTATTTTTACAACATCGTAGAAAAATAGCTGCAAAATATTGATACAATATTATGTGGTACAATAAATTACTCATATTATGTATTTCATATCGTATCTATTTATTTTAAACACGTGTTGTTTTCACACCTGTTATCTGCTTTTAATAATTTGTATACAAATATTTAAATTTTTACTATTATAAAAAATGCATACACCAATACATCGACCATATCATATTTATAATATGGTTACATTGCGTGATTTGTTTGATGGAGGAGAGTCGCTGATTTTATATTTATCAGGTCTTAGCCTCCAAACTCGCCCCTCGCCCCGACGTAAAGCTACAAAAGCCGACAACGACCGAATGAAAAGTGAACGGTCGATATTGAATAATCGGTCTCGGTCCACTGCTTTTTTTTACGTTCCACATGCCACCAGCAATTAAATGGCCAACGATCCTCTAAGACGGGTGATTTCAAGCGCCAATTCGGAAATTACTATTTTATATATTTTTTTAATGTGTTGTGATTCATTTAATTTAAGCCGTGTAATATTAATTATACAATTTTAAATTTAATTTGTACGTCGTTCTTATATTGTATTGGCCCGTATATTGTATAAATAAAATAAAATAATCAAATAGGTAAACGCGTATGATAATCTTTTTGTTTTAAAAGGAATTTTACACAGTAAATATTGTGACAACTATTAGTTTAGGTCAATAAAACCCTGCACTTCATTACCCGTGATCTAAAAATCAATGGATAAAAAAGGAATTCATTTTAAAAAAAAGTATGGAAAAAGTTTTTTAAAAAATAAAAATGTATTTGATTATTTGAGTATGATTGTTAAATGCTTTAATATATTACTATAGACAATGAAAAACTTACCCTATACAATATACAAATAGGTATTGTTTATACTTTTTATATTTTTCTAGTCAAACAGATTAGTTTGTTCCAATACCTACTCCATGCCTCTCTCTTTGTAACTTAATTCTTTTAGGTCCTTATATTTTCCTATATCCATATCCTTTAAGATTTGAGTCATGTATTCCACCAGTGGTCTTCTTCTTCCAATGTATTCTTCAACATATTCTTGAATTATTATTGCCTTTAAGAAGTATCCATGCCTTAATAAATCTATATGTGTCCTATCGTCTCATAGATTCCGGATTGATTATCTTATTCAGCATTACCATAACTATAATTTTTTTTTTATTCCCCTACCGCACATTATCGTTTTATAACCCTTTTGGCCATATTTTTTTGTAGCATCATATCTTGCAGAAGGCTTCCAGTTTACTTTTTTCTTCTGAGCTAACTGTCGAGGTTTTTCAGCCAAACGAACAGCTTCACACTCTATGTATACATTTTTTAACTACTTACTTATCAGCATGCTGACATTATTAGAAGTTAACATGTAACTATTATCTCGGAAACCTATTTTCCCCCTTACTATCCTTCAAATCATATTTATTTTCTTCGGTCTTACTTTATTATTATATTGTTTCTTAGGTATGTAAGTATGTAACATATTGCACTTTTTAGATTCTGAAAGGAGCGAGGAATGTATGGTTTTACAATGATGTTTATTTCATTTTCTTTTTTATTCTGTAAACACTTTTTCTTTCTCTAAACTTGCTCAAAAGTATCAAGTATAGCATCTGTTCTGAAAGATAATATTCTTGAGCTGGTATTTTAGAAAGATTATTTTTTGATTTTCGAAACGCTACTCGAAATAAAAGAGGTTAAAGGAGAAAAACATACGATTTCACGATTTTATAATATTAAATAATTACGAACGACGTTTTCTACCAGAAATATTGCTTCAAATGAAAAATCATAGTAGATAATTTTTGTTGTATTTTGGATTTTGTTTCTTACGGTTTAAAGTTCGGAAAATGTTTTGAGCTTTTTATAGACATTTTAATTTTGGGAGTTTTTTTGTTGTTATTCGGTTAAAAACATTTGTAAAAACTTGAAATTTAGGTTGTTTACTTTTATTAGCTTTACCTGGACAATTTTCAAGACATTTGAGCGACTTATGAGCTTTTTCTTTTATTTTATATATTTTTTCATTTTTATGATATTTCCTAATTATAAATGATAATTATAATTATATAAATTATCTATTTGGATAAATCATTCTTAAGCTGTTCTTAAAACGCTTTGTTTATCATCATAGAAACGAATAAAATTAAATAAAAAAGATTCCCTCGTCCGCTCAGAATCGTTTTTTATCGAATGCAATCATTGCATTCGAATCGAATACAGTAAAATTACACTATCCTGTCTGAGGCCCGAAGGGACGATGGACAAACATCCACAACCGAAATGCGCTGACCTACTTTTTTAATTGTTTGTCGTCTATATTTATGTTAAGTCAATTAATGGGTTCAATTTTACTGCATAACATGACTGTAATTTTATTTTTATTCAATCACATTCTGGAATTATTTTTTTAGGATTCTCTCTATTGCTAGTATATTCTGTATAACTTCTTCATTGTCTACGTAAAACACTATGGCATCAGCAAATATTAGGCACTAACGGTTTTCCCGCCTACTTTATCTCCTTTTTGTATTTCTATTCTCAATTCGGTCATTACTTTTATAATCATGTACGAACTAAACAGCATCGGTAACCGGATAAACCCTTGTCTTAAATGTTTGTCTATTTTTCTTTCTTCTTCCCATAATCCCATCTATCTGCATTAGGACTATTTTCTTTTATACATACCTAATATAAATAAATCTTCTGTCAAATGTTTAATGAAATCCTTTTTACAATTTTAAATAATTTATTCCATTGTACATTATCAAATGATTTTTCCAAATCCACAGAAGCAATAAATGTCTCTTTGAATTGTCGAATCTGTTTTTCTATTATTATTCTTAGTGATAAATTTGACTTTCTGGTTCCAATATTTTGTCTTAAACCAAATTGATTTAAGTTCCCTAGTTACCCTCCATGGCCTTTTCTATTATAATCATTATTACTCCCGTTACAATTTTCGAAGGAAGCATATTAAGATTTAAAGTTATATATTCCTCACATTTCATTGTTACAAATTTTGGAGGATTTTTACTATATTGCTTTTTCTGAAATCTTCGATCGTTTTCCCATGAAGTACCTACAAAAAGCTGAATAGGAGATAATTTTAAGTTTGAAATTGCTCACATTGACTTGGCAATTTATTCTGCAATGCTAGTGATATAATGCGGTGGTTTCCGTTTCCTTCCTCATAACAATACTGTACCTAGTCATAAAAATGTTTTTCATCTTAGCCCATAGTTTTTTGGTATGCAGTTATACCAGCTCATTGGACCTCCATCACCATCCAAAACTTGATGAGCTCTAGCCCACATCCAGTCCATTTTTAATCACCTCTTATAATTAGCGGGGAATACTCTTGGTATATATTCTTCCCCAAGTCCAGAGAGGTTATAGGTTATAATTTATTATTAGTTCTTGGCAATAATTAGATAGAGATTTTTTTTTAAATATGTCTTAAGCTTGATAAATTTTATTCATTTTTACCTAATAATTAAGCTTTATAATTTATAAAAATAATATAAATTAAATTGTTGTTCTACAAGTTGTTTTTTAACCTTGGATTTTTATCTATTGGGTATATTTTCCCAATACTAGTTTTGTGGGATTCATTCTATGACCACGATCACAGTGTAGTTGTTATTTTCTTCATCTTGATATATTTCATCCTTTACAAAATAATAATATACTTTAATCTAACCTAAATTATTTGATTACGACATCGTAATTTCTTAACGACAATTACATACTAAAATTTACTATGTAATTATTACATTAATACGTATGTACGTATAATATTTTATTGCACTTTTTTACTTATATTATGCGTTTTGGTTTTTATACGTCTCACGATTGTGATAATAATATACCCATTAACCGTTGAATGGACGGCGTGGGCCGCAATTGCATACATTATAAAAACGCAATTCAGTATGCACACTGACCGTTTTGGACCTTTTAATGAGGGGCGGATACGAGCAAAGCTATGTGGGCGCTTAATTCGGGGGTTTTGTTTAGTTTTTAAAGTATACTTAATCGTTTACATTGGTCAACAAAAAATAAAACACTACTTTAATATTTAACAGCGACTAAACATACTTTAGTATGTTATACGATAATAGGGTTCTTCATTTTAACTAACTACGAGTAGTATTAATATTTCTAGTGATATTTCTAGTAAGTAATATTTCTATGCATTTTGTGAGATTATTTCTGCTCTTTACAATTCTAAAATAATATGCTCTCTTGGTTATTATAATTCGTCCAGTGTGGAGTGTGTATACAATATTGTAAATGAAGTCTTCTCGTGAAAGCCTCGCCCCGTCGTTTCTTAGAATGTATGTGATATTATAATATAATGTGTGGTAGCTTCGGGTCCAAAGCTTCAGCATCTGAACGACGAAGTTGCATTGGTCGACGAGATGAATTGAAACTTTGCGGTTGACGTTGTCAATGAAAGGGAACACCGTCGTCAAATCAATAGTAATTTTATCTACGTCCACTGTGAAAAAATCGCGATCACGTTAATAGCATAATAATTCAAGAAAATACGTTCCAGACAAGGAAAAAATGTGTAGTTCAAATATTGCGGCGTACCGACCGTTTGGGGCCGTAATTTTGTCATGGCCAACGGGCAGCGAACATCCCACAGTATCATTCAAATTTACGGAGATTTTAGGTGGACTCAAGATAGGGTTTTATTTCAGCCACCACTTTAGATGCGTTGTTACGGTTTTCCACTATAGTGGAGTTTTAGACGTTTTATTTCATTTTGATGTCCATTTCTTATTAAATGGTAGCCTGCACTTGTGTTTTAATTTTATTCCCAGAAATAGAATATTTTTTAAACATTATAAATGCACATCATTATTAAATTAATAAACAACAATTAATATCATTGTTTTAAGTTAAAAAAATGTAGACAGATGGGGTGAAGCGTTCTGACGTTTAGTTCGCAGAAATTATTCGAAACTTAAAATACCATCGAATCATAAGATTAGAGGTATTCGAAACGATATACAAATACCAGTATTGTTATATAATTATTTACATAAGCATTTTCATGAAATGGAATATAAGTAACTTTCAATAAATCTGAAATATTCAAATATCTAAGGAATCACAATGATAAAAACGTTGACATTAACTTAAATTGGTGCGAGCAGACATTTTAGAAAATTTAACAGTACATGAAAAAAACCAAAATAAACTTCACTTTATAAGAAGTTACGAATTAAAATATTTGTAGATTGTTACGTAGAATGTAAATTCTATTTCGCTTTATGTTTCTGATAATCAACTATGTAGGGTGGAGAAGGAGTGAATAGAGCCATAAAAAAATGTGGATGTTCTGGCCCTTAGATTCTTGTTCGATGTACTTATTGAAAATTCATAGATTGTTTTCTTTTATTCCATCAATTATAGCGATTACCATAAATAAGTATTCCACAAAAAATGTGTAAAAAAAATACAGTGAGATAGTTTTCCGTAAACTGTTAGGAACATTCGATTTCATGATATTAAAAAATAAATAGCTTGGTACACAATCGTTTTCTCAAAAATAAATATATTTGTGTTTTTCAAATATGATTAAACTCGTTTTACGTTGATATTATACGTTATCAATTATAATAGTATATTGAACTTATATTACATAGCTGATTAAGGAAAAAATATATTATATTAATATTATTCATAATATACCTATTATAACATAACGATATTCCGATTTGACGTACATGCTGAAGACGTTATCATTTCACAATTTCATATTTTTTATTAATATTTTTTTTTTTTTACTGTGACCAACTTATTTTGTAAAGCATAACACGTTAAATAATTGTATGGGCTTATTACTAACACCATATTGTTCATTTATCAACATAATTTAGTTTAATACAACATAATAAAATAGTAAATACACTTGATGAAAACCGTTATGAGCTCCAACCGTTGAAGCCATAAAATACAATTTATGTACAATAATATTCCTATCCGGGTCTGCACATGTGCTATAATTTATTGCTGACACTTAGTAGTCAGACTACACCGTTTAACCTATCAAGACCAAACTTTACATGGAGTCATAACTTTGGTCCGAGTAGGGTTTACTGACATTTCGGAGATCATTTTGTTTTTTTTTTTTTATTGAGAAAAGGCAATTTTTAGATGATACGCCAAAAGAAGGAAAAACACATTTTTTACGTATTAAGCTAACAATCAGAAATATCATTTCAAATTCCGAGCGTAGCAATAAACTTTTTGGTTTAAAACTGGGTTTTTTTTTATTTTTGTGGTCTGACGTCATCTTAACTTTCAGGAGCAGTAAAAATGGTTCAATTTTCAACTTTAAGAGTGGTCTCTTGGTCTTTTTGTTGAGGGGTTACTGGACACAAATGAAATTCCCAGTTCTTTTCAAACAGTCCGAGAAAAAACTGAATTAGAATATTGAATAAACGGGAATATTAATAGCAGTTTTTATCTAAATAATTTTTTTTTTTCATAAAATGCAGTTTTCTATGTCAAAAAGCTACGTATCTATTTTTACTTTAACAGTTTTAGTAATTTTGTTGTAATTAAAGAAATATTTTCATTGAAATTTGAAACTTTTCACCATTATTTTTTTTTTTATTCGATTGCAATTTTCAATTCACTTCAACCTATTCACACCATTATAGTTTGGTACGTCGGTATTGAATTATAAGATATGATATTATAATTATTAAGACAATATAATATTTATGCATTATTTTGGAGAAAAATAGTATCTTCCATATAGATGAATAAATTACTAATTATATAATAATAAATACGTTTTAAATACTCGTTAGTAATAGATTTTCCTATATATAATTTATTATTCAATTAAAATTAAACACATTCATAACATTGACCTACTCAATAACGACAAAGACTTGGAAACCTATTACGAAGCAGATCGACTTCCTTGGTCTTTTAAGTTTAGAGGTGTAGGGTAGTTTCACTATACTATTTTGCTTCAGCGTAGTGTACTATAATATTTTTGGAACGGAACCATTTAAATATTTTAAAATAATAAAATATGTTTCCTGTGGTTGAACTGCAAAGTTTGGTTTTACTAGGGATACCTATATTATATTTATTTTTATTTTATTTGATATCCAAAAGATTTCTGAACTTCACTGGGTGAAATATCGTGTGAAGGCCAAGGCGTTATCTTGTTATACATACATTTAAAATAATAATAAATTCAACACTATTTTTAAAACACGGAAAATTAAAAAGGAAATAACTATTTAGGTATTTAAACATGAAACATAGTTAACGTTTTAATTGTTTCGTATACATTAACATGACTTAATGAGTGTTCCTAGTTATTTTTGAATTTAATATTTTATTTCAAATTAGATTATTTTATATATAATATTATGTACTTATTATTTTACAAAATATTAATGTCATTGTTGGTAGGTAGCTGCTATATATAAATACAGTTACCTAATGCATTTAATGGAAACTATTCTAGCTAATAAATATAATAATAATACACAGTACAGAATAGGTAAGTTACTATTAGATAGGTAGGTAAGTATACTATATTGTATGAAAATAATGATTTCTTTTTTTTTTTGATTTGAGAATAATAATGTATCGATGGTGGAGTGCACTTCACTCGAATAATATTGTGTTCAGTTTCGTGCGGAAACTTGAAACTATATACCTACCCACCTAATATTTACTTAATGCATTTTATTATTATGTTAGATAATGCGATGTAATGATAATATTTCGTACGAATTTGAGTTTGCCCTTTAAAACGAGAAGTGCGCACGCTCAACGCACTGCAGAATTCAACAATAGAGTCCATTAAGAAGACAATTAGATAATACTTATACAATATTATATTATACACATAGGAGTTATTAACCATTTGTACTTCAAGAATAGAACTACGTAATTGAATGACTAGTTGTTTATAAGCTTAAAGTTGGGAGTTTTCGACTTTATAATAATATGTGCATAATATAATATAGGTACATATTATAAGGTTAGACTTTAGTGTTGGCACTCATTAATTCCGTGAGAGTAACTTACTGTATAGGTACCTACACGTGGAACGCTTTGAATGGGAATAACTATAAAGGATCATTTGGTTAACCCACGAAAACCATTTCCACACTTCATTTTGTTTTACTTTTAAATGTATTTTTTTTAAATTTTTGACACGATAAGTTTGTGTTCGTAGAAAGCACAGCACATTCGTTTTCGTTGCACATTTTCAACGCACTGTTTGGGTACAGAGTCGGTGAGTTAGAAAGTAGGTATGTACATATTATTATATATATATTTTTTTTTATCATATTTGGTGAATTTATGGTGTAAGCAAACAATAAATTATAGGGTGTAAATTTAGTATAATACATTATATTTAATTTTTATTTCAAATTTTGTATAACGATATTAAATCAAATGACACTCAATTGAAATTTTTTTTACGTTTTTATGCATATAAATATAAAACTAAATATTCTCCTCATCATACTACCGATGAGATTGCTACTTTGTGCGTTTAAAGTTACTAAAAACTAGACAGATTGTATTTGATGTCGCTTATGTGTATACAATCTTGATCGACAGTCCTGAATTGTTTCAAAAATTGTATTTAAAGTACACTTTGTAAAAAAAAGTTTAATAAATAATTCTATATTATACCAGGTAGTCCAATCGTCGTGGTTTTACAACGACTTCTATGTTTCACCTACTTAATGAATTCCAAACACAATTCATTGTATGTAGACTGATATTGACTGATTTTGTTAAACCTCGTTACAAAATAAGTCCTTCAAGTCCACCGAATAATATGACGACTGTCCAAGCGCGACCATTTCATCGCATGATATTTGTCTCTTTAATAATGCGATCCACTCGTTCAAGTGGACAATATATTGTTATTATGACCATTACAACAATGCATTTATCAATGTTGATAATTTATTATTTAATATGTAATATAAATGTATTGTACATCGAGTTCAATATAATATATATATTACACATGTATAGAGTGATTAATAATAATTATAATTAAATAGCTACAAAAAAATATTATGTTTGATTGTGAAATATAAATATAATATATGTCATTCAAAAAAGAGAAAAACTTACGAATTGATAACGTTACAAATTTGTGAACATATAATTTTTATTTAAAATTAAATCAAATTATGCAAAAAACATAATATTATCAAAAATATTTAAACTTTTTGAAACAATGAGTGCCTACACTTAAATAGATCACTCTGTATATATTAAAATAATTGTGTGTTTGTCAGTACTCGATAATCTTGGAAACCACAAAAGATATCGAAGCCATATTCACATAATATTACGTTCGGTTGATGCTCCCATTGTTTTTTTGTTTTGTTTTGGTTAGGTGCCGCCAAAAAAATAAATAAATGTAAAAATTATTCACGGGAAATACGATGTTTGCCTGGTCAACTAGTATAATATAATATTATTATGACTAATCAAAAGTTTGAGACTTTACAATTTTAAATTATTAAACCAAAATTTTAAAGTTTTGCGTTTAACTTTAAAATATTTTGTTATTGCGGCAAACAGTGATGAGCGGCTACAAAATATAAAATATATTGCTTGGTACCTAACAAATTTAATTTTAAATATAAAATCAAAGAAATGTAATTATTATAAAAATTATAAAGTGCAAACTACTATATTTTATTATGTGGTACTCTGTTTTACATTTTCAAATTGAACATACCAATTTATTCATATTTTTTTAAAATAAATATTTTAAGGTTTTTTATAACTTTTAGTTTATGTGTGCTCTTCAGATTGTATATAAGTGATTAAAAATAACTTACGACTTGAGACTTTAACCGCCATAATATTAAAACAAGTGATTATTATTACACATCGATAGGAAATGAAATTCACGTCTCATAAAACAGTGTTTAACACCTTTTACGATCAGTAACCAGTCAAACCCAAAATCCTTGTCAGGTTTTACATAATATTATGTACCTATGTCCTATATCTACTATTGCACTTTTGGTATGATAATATATGTATTATAGTGTCTTATAAACTAATATATTCAATCGCGTATACCCATCTTATTATAATATTATAATGTATTACTTATTATTATTAAAGACAATATTATTATTGTCCGTTTTCGTGTCGATATGTTATAAGTCCGCGTCATTCAGAACAATCGAAACGAAAATAATAAACTATGATGTTGGTCCTTTCAACGGCGTCCGGTTGTCACCGTCTTAACACAACCTCCGGTATGAACCGTAGTGCATTCATGGGTGGGCTAACAAGGGAGGAGGGGGGGGGGAGCTGTCGTGTACAAACTATATGATAGAGCAATCAAATTATATCATTTTCCACTCTTATGGTCTGAGAATAGTCAAAAATGCATACACCTCCCCCCCACCATTTCAAAATAGCTGAGCACGCCACCGAGTACAATATTACCTTACTGACGGCAGCAAGACGCGTTCAGGACTTGCGGTATAAACCTCCATCGTGAGGGTGAAACCGTCCCCCGGACGGCGGAGGCATCCGAGTGTCGGCCAACGATCAAAATAGCTACGCGTCGGCCCGGGTGGTCGACCCACGCGCGCTTTCGCCGTGTATTCTCGAACCCGCACACGCATTCGATATTTTCGAACCCACACACGCGCCAGCCTATAATATTATAGTGCCATATAGCTATCACGCTGACTGCAAGTTTCTGGCGCGCCGAGCACGGTGGAGGTGCGGGGCCGCCATCGGAAAACAAAAAAGTACGCGCAACGAAATCGTGTTTTATTTCTAATTTTATTTCGTCCGACAGACATCCGCGAAATATTGTCACCCTCCGTCGCCTCGACACCCGGCCAACCACCCGACGGTGATATATATAAGTGTGTGTGTGTGTGTGTGTGCTTTTGCCGACCGTCCCGAAGACGTTTCGTATTGTTTATGGCATTTTTCCATTGCGAAAAATATCGATTTTCCGCGTGGGCGACGTTTTTTCTTTTCCTATCCCTCTCCATTTCACTCTATCTCTCTCTTTCTCTCCCTCTCTCATCCACCCCCTCTCCCCGACTCATCCGCTCACCCCATTTCTCTCTCTCTCTCTCGTACGAAAGAAAACCGAATACCTTCTACCTACACGAACTGTACTAAATTATATAATATAACGAACACGGTGCACATAAATTATTGCAACAGAGCGGGTATGGACCGATGTGTATTCCCGGCTTAAGCCAACGGGCGCGCAGAACAACACGGCCCACCGAGCAGTACACACAATTAGGGGTTTTAAGTAGGTAGGACATATTTCACGTTGAAATATTTCAAATCTTCACCCCGCGCGAAGTGGGATTTCCGACGCGATACCGAAACATATTATGTTTTTATATTTGTAGTTAGAATTTGTAGCCGGCGGTAGGTATTATACCTATATACGTATAATATTTTGCATTGTACAGTTATAATAATATTGTGTTTTATTTTCTCGTGACAACAATTATTATTTGTACCATGAAATAATATATTGTACAGTCTGCGAGGCCACCGCACCGAGTCGTAAGATTTATAATTATTAGTAATCAAAAACACCTCTTACGGTGCGTTATGTAACGGTGAATAATAATTATTATTATTATAATAGTTGTGCGAGTCGAAAGAAAAATCTTGAAAGTATTTCACAACTGATATTGTATTCAGTTTTTAAACGAAATAGCAATGAATAATGCATAGCATTTATTTTGTGACACGTTATATAAACTCAAATGGGGCGGTACGACAGCAGTAGTATTGTGTAGGTATATATAGTCATTTACATGACGTGAAAACTTCTCGAAACATTATTATAAATTACGTTTGTGTTCGTTTTTCTTTCGGGAAACTTACAATAGTACATTTTAATATTTTACAATGATATTATGCGATTCGATTTTCACCGGGTTTGTTTGTGGCCAACACTCTCCGTGACGCTCGTAAAATTTTTATACGCATCGCCCGCGGTCCTCGTCGAGTCTGACGACACGGTGCCGGGTGACTGCACGATCGGGCAGGGGAGGTTCTAGGATTCAAATTTCGCACGGGCATAAATATATATTTAGAAGTAAACTATAGCCAATTTTCTTTGCCTTATAGATCGAAATATCAATACCGAAAGAATATAGATTTTCTTTATTGTTGTAAACAAAACAGAATGTGCTTTTTGTTGAATGTATTATATATTATAATATTAATTAATACCTTATGATATATTACTAAACTTTTCTTTCAAAGTATCAGTATTGTACACAAATCAGGTACTTATGTAATTAGTGACAACGTAGTACGTAACTGGTAAGTTTAAAAGATCAAATTATTTTAACAAATTGTAAAAATTAATGAACCATTTTCATTCCTTCGACCAATAATTCTTTACCTAATTTACTTATGATATTGAACCTATGAACGGGTGAACATCGAACAATTTTGTTCGTGCAGTTGCCCACCCTGCCCGTACGGTAGAACCGCCATTGCAGCAAAGGGAACGTAAATGTTGTTTTTCTTAAAAAATTCAGAGAGAGAGAGAGAGAGCTTAATAATATTATTAGTGTCCTCGCCTTACAGCTCACGTCTCAGACGCCTCACGGTGGTCGTGTACCATTATTATTCTTATTATTATTGCTGTCAGCGTGCCATCGGTTCACCCCTCAGAGCTTGGGGCCAACTGTACGCGAATTTTTAATGTTCTTTTTCTCGCGCGTCGTCGTCGCCGTCGTTGTCGTTCGCCGACGCCGTCGTTAAACGTCTTTTAAATAGTAAGTCCGCCCGCGGGCCAGTCCGCATGTTGTAATTAAATGAACGTTTCGATTTTTTTCTCAATCTCGTATGGCCACCCCGCGGGAAAATGCCCTCCCACCGGCACCCATCGACACCGCCGCGGTATCTATGACGCGACAACAATTATTATACCACTAAGGGGGGGGGGGGGGAGGAGGTTGGAAAACACTATAATTTATATGACAATACACGCGGGTATACGTCAGGCCATTAGGGCGGCCACGCGTAACGACCTGAAAGCGATCGTCTCTCTTTTTCTCGTTGTCCATTATATAAATTGTACAAGCCGTGCGGTGTACATCGGTTTTTCTTACCCGTTTTTATCGTCCGAATATTACGATAACGGAGAAAAATATCGCGAGCGGATTGGAAATACAATTATACGAGTATCCACCCGTACTTCTCTATATTCGAGTTTCAGTCATATTATAGTATCAAATACGGACGCCCCTACCCCCCCACTCTTGCTGGTGTTCAAGACGTAGAAAAAGGCCGGTGACTTTTATATTTAACATTATTTCTCATAACAGCCATTATTATGCAAAACGCAAAAGTATTGCTCCTCAGGCTGGCCAGTGTGCACCAAAACAGATATCAACCTGACGATACAATAATAGATTATTATCATAGGTAAGACGTCGCGCGTTATTGACCGAATCTGAGAGTTGACCTACGGTTTAATTTACTTTTGTACTGCGTGGTGTGCTGGCGCGCGCATGTGTGTGTGTGTGTGGGTATCTTATTTCTGGTTTAATTTCCACACCGCAGCAACAATGCCATTCCATCCCCGGACTCCGATGCCCAGCGTACCGCGTGGGGCGCGTCGTAATTGCTTTTTCTCCTCGTTTATTTATATTCCTTTCCCCCCCCTCTCTCTCTCTCGCAGTCCTCCTCCTCCTCATCACGACTCGCTCTGCCCATCAACCCCTACCACCACTATCTATCTCTGTCCGTGTCTCTGCCGCCGTTGTCTTTCCCGCATCACGACCTCGCGTCGTCACCGGCCTTTCCGCCTCCATCGCCTCGACCGCCGCCCGCCCGGTCGTCGGCGTTATTTTTTTTTCTTTATTCTCGCGTCGTCCCGATGAGTCTCCGGTCTATAGGAGCCTACAACACCCCCTCGGCCCTTCGTTCACGCGTGTGTACATACATTAAACATATATGTGTATTTATTGCATATACGCACAGCATTGTGCACCCTCTTGCACTCGGGGGTTGGCGGCCGTCTGACGGCGAGAAATTCAAATCTCGTCGCCGCCGCCCGAACGTTACGCGGAGCGGTCGAGTCGACGACGACGGCCTGGCGCCACCCATTGCTATGCCAACGCGCGCTGACGTCTCGACCGCGGCGCGTGCCTAAGGACTCCCTCCGCCGATTTTCGGAAAAAATTAAGCCACGGTCGTTCGTACAGGCTCCAACAATCGATTGTTGTAGTGCTGGAGTTTTTATTTTTATTCGTGTCCGCTATCTGAGGATATTTTTGGTGGGGTCAATCGTCAACTCGTGATCAACCGAGACTTTGCGGAAAAACAACGTTCGGAAACGTCACACGAATACGACCCAGACGATTATCGCGCCTTTTTTTTTTTCACGTCACGAATTTCATTGCTTACTCTGTTGCACAGAACCCTAAAATTGAATTCCCGTCACGTCATTATAAAATATATTGTTTTGCTCAGTAACAGAACAACAACCCCGAGAAAGTGGACGGTGAAAAATCATTTATATTAGATATCCATGACGTTATACAATATTATTATCAATTTCAATTTTAGTCTCGTCTGATATTATGACATTTTTACGCTTCATAAAACCATAGTTGATCAATAATATTACGCTGATTTAGAGTCACTTTCTCGCAATACTCCTTGGGAATACTACTGCAGCGTGGGTAAGCAGTATCGAAATTGTAAGATCGACAATCTTGCTTTCAAAATTTCAACCATTATCTACGCCCTGTGCTTGACAGGAATAGCGACAAACATTTTTCTCCGGATAGGCAGAGCAAGGCCGCGATTATTTCTAAGCCTATAATATGTACTTATACGTCCTAGGATATAAAATCACTCAAAAGAAACATTTTCTAAAAGTCCACCCTTTTTAAAATTAATATTCAGCCATATTATTTTAGACCTGATTTTCCTAAGATACCTATAAAGTTAGGTAACTAAAATCAAATCAGTTACGGTTCATCCGAATGTAAGAGTGCTAACATTTTACCGTTTTTAAAAACAAAAACGCACCAAGATCCTTTTTATATTTTATAGATTTTTTTTATATGATTGTATATTAAAATTATTGGTCGCTGCTTTCAAATTACATTCCAAATAACAGACTATTACAAGCTTGATACAGTGGTTAAAATATTAATACTTTTTTTTTAAAATTTGTGCGCCACTGTAGGGCTATTATGTTTCTGAAAGCATAATATACAAATGTTTTTCCAATTACTCTTTAATTAAAAAATATTTATTTCTTTACCTATGGTAACTTATTTTTAAGCTTTAAACGTACACCAGCTAATATTAAATTCCCAGAATGTGTAATATGTCTTGTTATAAAGTTTCACGTGAATCTATTATTTTGTTTTGACTGAATATTAATTAAAAATGAAAAACTTTCGATTTCTAACTGGCGTTTTGACAAAATACAATTTGGGTCCCACCTCCTCACCATGTCATCGGCGACGTGGAATCACGATATGTAGTGTAGATTAAGGAAAAAATCAAGGACAATGTTTAGCAATTTTTAATTCTGCTTTCAATTAGAGTAGATCATATGAGAATCAGATGAAAATAATCCGTTGGGGGGCTTAGTCTCCATATGTATTCCAATTGCAAAACACAACAAATCATTTATTACACGTCAACAACAAACAGCAAATATAATAACTTATCTATTATAAAATTATATATTTATATATAAGAAAAAAATATAAACGCACATGTTTGTTATTTTTTTTTATATATATTTGTACTCATAATATATTACTTACTATAATTGGTATATTATTATAGTTACATAATTTTTTTTTTCCAAAATACGTATTATGTTGAATAATATTACAGATTTTGCTACCCAATTATTTTTTTTTTTTTTACATATTTTAGGAACGTTTTCACGTTTCAAATAATTGAAAGGAATGTAAAAAAAAATGTTATTCGTACGTCAATATTAATGCGGTAAAACAAAATAAATTAAATAATTCACAATATTTGGATTATTTTCTTTTCAACGTTTATCATGGCCTCATTTGTAGAAACAAATTATGTATGCCTAATCGATAGAAATTTTTGTACAATCAGATTTCATGCACCGTACCGTGAGTCGAGTTACCAATATGAATTGACACATCGCGTGTACCTATATTATAATGTACGATATAATTTTGTACTCGGGGTTGATGAGAAATTTAAAAAAAAAAAAATGACTCAATGATCAATAACGTAGGTACAAGAGCGATAAAAATTATTTTAAATAAAATTCTGAATATTCAATTCGGTAAACTCGTGGCCGTTTAGTTGGAATAAAAACTAGATTAAAAGCTAGAAATCGTCATCATCCGGTCCCTATACGTACTATAATAGCAGTATTACGTCTGGTGTAGATGATAATATAATATATTATTATTATATTATTTTAGCGCCGCTCCCGGAGAGAAAAACAAACCAATTAGTCGCAATAAAAATACAAAAATTAAAAGCCAATTAACGTTTACGATGACGTTCGACGAAAATAAATTGGAGTCTATTGAAAAACGTTGTCACGTCTTGTCGTGCGTGTGACATGATATGCTTGCCGTTGGTACTCGAACACATGCCCGTGAGGATATTATTATTATAAATATTTTAAACGGTTTTCGTTCTCATCGTCGCAGTGGATGATATTTTGAAATGATATCAAAAAATATGAGAATTTTTTTTTTAAACAATATTTTATCTGACGTTTTTTACCAATCAAAATAATAAAATTATTTCTTTATTTCTTATAATAATTATGATTATTATTGATATTATTACGTGTCATGTTATTATCTTATAGTTATATTATACACCTCTATAATATAATAAGCGGCGGACGAGTTTTTCCGTCCCAATCATCTTTTAAATAATTCTATGCGTATTGGGTACTTTACTTTTTTTGAATCGCCATAATATGATGGCTTCTGACATCGAGAAGAATGTTTTCATAAGTTGATTTATATTTTATATTCGTCTGCGCTTCCGCATCATATAACTTCTTATCAACAAAATTAATACAAACAACAGTAATTTGTTACACTTAGGTATTACTGTATTATATATATATATTAAAATAATATTTTTTAAAATCTGCTCTACTATCAGTGGTTACCTATTAAACCGAATAATTATTTTAATAGTAACACATCCCTCAAAAACTATTAATAATTAGATATTTAATACTTTTATGAAAATATATTTTTCGTGTCCTTATACTTATTATTTTTTACAAAACACATTTTCATTTTTATATCCCTAAACAAAATATTTTTCAAGAAGTTACTTTTCAAATACTGAACAATATTAGTTATAACTAGCTATTAGTATTTACGTTTTAATGTATAACGGGAGAAATCTATAACACGCTAACATTTTGGGCGGTATACTATTGTGCCACTAAACTCATCACGTCATCAACACTTTAAATACGTCTTAGAAAACTTAAATATTGGTACAAGGATAAAAAGTAGTAAGATATAATATAAGAATACGAACAATTTATAGATTTTTGTGTAATTGAAATTTTCATTCAGAATATTTTTAAACTTTATTCTTTTTTAGGTACCTACCTGATGAGCGTTTAGTGTTTAAATTAAGAATCTCCTTGAATTCTATATTATATAATTTATCACAATTATTCACAGCTATACTCACTACATTCACATATGAATAAATATAATATTCATAGTTTGTATTTATTACAACACTATTATAATTGGGTTCATTGGTATAATAATATTGCGTTGAAACTTTTCGGCTGTGATATCAAAACAGCACTTCGTTGGTTTTACATATAATAACGATATGTAATACTTATGAGTTTTAATCACAAAATTAGGGGAAAAGTGATTATAATACATTATAGGGTGTGATATTAATATTATGCAGTCGCTACAGTTATTTTGATCGAGGAAACCGAGTGAACCCATTTGAAAAAACTTACCAACAACAATTATATTATAATATTATAATGACTGCCACCGTTTACGAGCACTGTGGCGTGCTTGTTAAAAAATCAATAATTGCAGTAGGTATAGGTACAACTTATAAATTATGCAAGCGGAAAAAAACCATTTTTAAAATGTCCAATGGGCCTAGTTTTGTCGCCAATAAATCGTAATTATTTTTAAGGTAAGTGAATTAAAAATAAACCGATAAAATAATATCAATGAATGATAATATTATAATATATAGGTGTGTAAACTACAACTTGCAGGTACATCGAAATAAAAAACAACAATAAATTGGTATTGTGTCGATTTGTTATGATTATTATTTAGTTATTATAGGTACATGACAAAATTATTGTTATAGCCGGAAGTATAATAAATTTAGTACGGTGTTTTTTTTATGATCGAATATATTATTATTCGTTTCAGATCAAAAATTGATTAGTACACGTTAAAATTTAGATTTCCCAAATTTTTACAATGGAGTGTTGAGCATTCGTTCGGCTTTACTGACGTTGGAAATTGGATTGTGAAAATATTCAATTTAAATTGGATATCAACAAATCAATTACGCGAGTGGTTTTTTCATTTTGCAGCGCTGCAGACATTGAAATGACGTCGTAGTAAATACGATGAAAATAAATAGTACATAATACAATGTGGGTAGATGTGGTAGGTGCCTTATATACCCACCTTTACTTTATTAGATTTAAAGACGAAAACAAAAATCCTCTGTTTCCGTGCGGTGCAATAATAATGTTTTCAAAACGATCTTTAATAGTGTTTGAGGTATTGATTATATTTTCTTTTTGTCATCGTTTCACCGTATTTGTGCATACCGCTATTGCACGCGTACATCCTCTGTAATCGAATTACTTCCGGAGATCGATATTTGATACAATTATTTTGTTCGATCATCTTTTAAATGGATTAATAATCGCGTGAAATAACAGAAGAAAAAACATTTACAAAGGGCCCATCGTAAACTACAACTAGAGTAGACGTACCTATCACGTCATGTTTCATTTCTCAAATTATTTTCAGTGTGTAGGAACAAAATATAATCATATTGTGTATAGGTGCTTACAACTTATATATTAAACAAGACTACCTAGCTAGTGCTTATTCTTTTCTTTTGTTATTCGATAAACGGATATCATATAAGATAAGAAAAATATTATAAAGTGTTCTTAGTAAAAGTTTGTTGAAGGCACATTAAAAACGAATAAAAAAAAAAAAAAACGAGACATAAAGTTTTAGAAACTACCAAAAGTAACATATTTACAATATTGTTTAGTTTTTCTGAAAACAGCCGAGGAATAAAAAATAATGAAAAAGCAACAATATATTGCGTTAAAATAATACCGAGAGAGAAGAATTAAAAAAGTCACATTAAATTTGTTTACAAAACAGTTTTTAGACATTTATATGTATAATATAGTCGTGTAATTTAAATATTTCATTTATTTATGGTAACTAAATTGCATCACTTAAGTAAAACGTATTTAATATTTATTCAATATATTATTATATACAAGATATAAACGTATTTTTTTTTTTTTTTTGTAAACTTTGAATGCCATAAAACCTAACTCTAAAGTCACAATCAATTATAAATGCTCGTTGCTTAAATAGTTATTTTTGTCATTTGGTATTAAAATAATACACAAAAGGTAAACATTTCATCGAAACACCAAAGACGAATAAACTAGAAATTTAAACCGTGTTTTTTTAAGAAAATAATACGTCACTCAATTATGTGTTACCGTTAAACATTGTATAATATATATTTTATTTTGATGGTGGGGAGAGGGTGGGGTTGATAATATTTGTTCACATTACACTGACAAAGTATTTTATTTACAGAAACGCTCTTTGCGTCGTCTAATGAGATTAACGAGCACAAAAGAGCAATCTTTTCATTTTAGCACAATTTAAATTTAAATGTATCGTTTCGTTTCTCAGCGCGTATAATACTCGAACTTGTGTAATTCCATCAAAATAAGGGTTTCGTTTATGAATCGCAACGACACTAGTGTGGTCGTAGTTATACATTATACCGGTTTTCTTTTTATGTTAGCAATTTTTGAGACGTTGGACATGCTCAACAAATCGCATAAATAATTTACCTTTAAAAATTGAACGTTTCAACGCTAATTGAACTTTATAAATAAGCCATCGTCTGAATATTTCCTAGTAGATTGTGCAGCAAAAAAGTGCCTGTTTTTTTAAATAACTTGAGATTTTCTCACAGCTGCATGGTTTTCGGATAAAATGGATTATTTCTATACAATGACACTTGTCTCAATAGGGCAAAATGTAGCTTTTGTATTACGTAGACTTTATCTTGATGGGAAAACGTCTGGAGTGCTGGAAGAAAAACTATGTAGATAATATCGATGGGTACGTAAAAAAAGGAAATTTAGAAACAATCAAACTCGTAAATACAACGTGCTCGCAATCTCCATAAGCGATTAGGAATTCAAGATTGAATAATTTTAAACGTGTATAGAAAATATTCGACCTAACCGAAACCTTATCGGAAAATAATCATTAATTTGTATGCTGGGTGTTGATATTTATATTTAATTAAATTTCTGCCAAATATATTGCAGCAATAATTTATTATTGTCTTATTGTCGAGTATGATAATTTATTACACACTATGCACATTATTATTAATTAACTTATTATGGTGTCACTATACCAAAAATCGTACAAGGTTTTATATATATTTTATGATCCACAATATTTTGATTTTTGACACAATATTATATAATATTATTGTGGACTTTTATTATACACATTTATTTTTATGTAGGTATTGAAGTACCTAAGTATCGAACAAAATATTAAACTGAAAACTAAAGTTTTAGTTTTTCCAAGATTTGAAGTGATTAAATTATTGATTGATAACGTGCACGTTTACCTTAAACATATTAAGTAGGTACTTATGTACCTAGTTATTTTCGTAGTTTTGGTTTTTAAGAACACTGAACTATACTTTTACAATGACTATATATACAGTAGTTGGGGGTAAGTTTGTATTGTAATAACGTCAAAAATCCGTGAAAAACTTTTTATAGCACTTTCAGCTTTTATAAGCCATGCTGCAAGTAGGTGATTCATCATAATAAAGTCTCCGATAAATTATTACTTTTCATAATAATTATTTTCACTCGCTCTCAAGCTTATGACTTGAGGCAAAACCGTATTGTCAAGTTAGGTGGCCTAGTACGCCCATCTATATTATGTAGGTATTATATTAAATAACCATCCACCAATTATACTGCCCTTCATGGGCGTAAATTAGGTTGAAAATCTTGGAGGGGAGATATATTTTCTACCCGTATTATCATAATATATTATAATTATGAGGTTAAGTTGGGAAATACTTTGTCCCTCCAAATTACGCCTATGATTCCCATCTAAGTGTTGTAACTGAAACAAAAAAATAAGGCATCTAATAGGTATTTTACTCATTTTTTATTAGAAAATAAAACCTCTGTTATGGGTACAATAAACATTACATAGGTTATAAACACAATTATCGTTCTTTGAAAATGTGAGCACATGTATAAACGAAGTTCCGAGCGACGTGAGCAACAAAAAAAAATTAGTAGTTCTATAAGTAAGAACGTCGTATCTTACATTTACTAAGCACTAAGCATAAACGCCGTAAATATTTTTATAGATATGGCTTTTTTGTTTAACGTTTTCATGTTCTACTCTGCAAGTTAAGCCATTATTACTTAGAATTTCAATTTTTTTTTTCTGAAATAACGATATTGTATTATATTAATAGTTTCTAAATTATGATCTTATTATTTGCAAAGTTTATTACTTTGTTATGTAAAATGTCCACGTTAATATAACATAGTAATTGTATAACTTATTTTTTCAATTTATAATTAGGCAATGCAGTCAGAGTACTAACAGAATTTATTTTTAGTAAATATAAGTAAGATCCAGCTTATATCGTCAATTAATAACATAAAAGTAACTTTTTTTCATGTACCACCCAAGTGGTAATACTTTTTCATCATATTATTTCATTGCATTCCTCGTAAAAAAAAACTATAAAAAGGGGATGCGTTTCATGCTAAACAAAATAGAATAACAAATAATAAAGGTACCTATAGCAAGGTGAAAAAGACAAAAATGCATTTTTCTCGAAACGGATATTAATACGTCGGTTTTATCAAGGCACTTAAGCTAAGCTGGTCAGTACCTATACATCCCTTACCTCCCTGAAATATTTATTATAATTTATAATGCGATCCATACCAACGTACTGAACATCTGCAACGGTATAACAATATTGTTATTGTTGGTGAATAATTGAAAACGATAATAATAATTACACACGTGTACGACGACTGCTGCAAAGTTTCGGTATCATAATAATATATTATCGTCTCGCGCGATAAGAATCGCTCGCAGGTAGTTCGCGTTTCAATTTCCTGTGACCAACCGTCGCCGCCGCCATCACGTAGTAGTTATACCGCAGTATAATATAGTACAACGTTATATGCAACCATGTTCGACCGTGGTACATGCATACGAAATACATTATTATTAATATTTAATATGTTTCGTACATTATTATTATTATTATTACTACTTTACCACCGCCGCCATCGTAATAATATTGCGTTCGACGCGCATACGGCACGATAACGAATTAATTTCACACGGACTTGAGCATATTATGTTTTATGTGCGTTATATAAACGGAAAATGCAATTTTTTTTTTTATTGCTGTTTAGACCGTATAGTTCGGTTCCGAGTGGCGCACGCGAATCGTTTGCATACAATTTTCGTGATTATTATTATTATTATTATTCCGTTTTTTGCACCTCGTCCGACCACTGCCGGCTATACCCAGGTATCGGCAGTTGGCACGCTTTTGTCACCGTTGCGCCGATTCTTCCGGTCCGGCCGGCGTCTGCAGCTGGCCAGAGCTCCCCCCCCCCCCCCCCCGGACGGGGCCCGACCCCTCACCGATCGTATTACGCACAACACAACAAAACAATATTATTATTATTTCATTATTGCAGTTTCGAGGTAAATTGCTGCTACCACTCCCCCGCCACGGCGTCTGCAGGTGACTATATTACATAATAATATTTATAACATCATATACAGATATGAAAATATTATACAGTTTTATTACCTATTATTATAACAAACATTAAAGAAAATCGTTGGCGAGCAAATTGCGACCGGTGCGTGCGCGGTTCACGTCCGTTTGTATACGTAATAATAATAATAATAATAATACACCCACTGTGCTAGGTATTATAATATTATTTCGTATAATGCACTTACGAGTGCTATAATACTATAATAGGTATAACATATAATATTATATCGCTGGATAGGCCACACGTTAGTTCACACGCTATATCACACGCCTGGGCGACGGGGAAGTTCCCCTTCCATTGGAAAATCATTTTCGTATGATAATGTGTCCACCGTCGTATCATTAGGTAGGTATACTGTCTATGTATATTATGTATATAATAATATACCCATTGGTATTTTTAAGTTCTAAGTTTCGATCGTATATTCGTATCGTCATACCCTATATACGTTTACCGCTTTAGTAGCTATACCGACACTTATGGGTTCACACTACTTCGTGTGGTGTAGTGTCGTGTTAAATAATGTTCTGCGATTGGCTGAAGCACGTGGTTCCATTTAGGTTTACTTAACATACTATATGGCATATTGTTTTTTTCTCATACAATACCACTGTAACCAAATGTTACTGTGTTCCCTTTTGATTGTATGATTAATTCAGGGCTTGCATACGTTATAATAAAGTTATGATTATAACGTTATATTTGACAAAAAACGATTGAAATTCGGAAGCGTTATTATAACAGAAAACGATCATCAAAAACAATAAAATACCGCAAAACAAACATATATATTATAATTAAGCAAAACATAACGTAAAACGTAATTTATAGAATATCATTAAACGAAAAACAACATAAAACGTAATATTTATAAAATGTCATTGAACAAAAAATAACGGAAAACGAAATATTTTAAAATATATTTATTTAAAAGGTCTATTGGTTTCGTAGTTACATTTATTTCATGCTAACAATCTAAGAATTGTTTATATTATATTTCGTATTTGGGCAATATAAGTGCCTACACGCGTTAGTTATTATTTTAAATTTAATAGGTACTAACACTATTTTAAATAACGATAAACGCAAAACTTGTAAAACGTTTTAGTACTAAATAACGATAAACGCAAAAGTTGAATAACGTTTTTAATCTGAATAACGAAAACGCAAAAATTGTAAATAACATAAAACGGAATTTTTTTTTCAAATTTAAGCCCTGGTGGTTCTATATTTGTAGTCCGTGTTCGTTTATATATTACCTACCTAATAATAAAAACTATTAGTATTACGTATAGTTCAGGTATGAATGCTATAAGTATAACATAATATTATATTATATCATATTAAACCGGTGCCTAAGTGCGGAATTCGGATAGATCACACGTTTGTTTGCTCACACGCGCTAGCACACTGCAGAGGAAGTTCCACGTCCGTTGGAAAATCATTTTCGTAAGAAAGTGGGTCCACCGCCGTATTTTTACTAACAGCTGTAGATATATTATTATGTATGACAATACAACGAAAATTATTGGTGTTTTTTGTTTTATGTTTCGATTGTTGTTGTAATAGGGACTGTTCACCTTCATAAGATCTAATATCTATTTAAGGAGCTTACACTATATCGTGCGGTGTGAAATATTTTTTTTCTGACCGTCTGGACCACTCGATTGAAAGGTACACCTACCATATATATGGTACATCGTTATTTTCTTATAAAATACCACAGTAACTTAATGCCACCGTATAGTTGAGTGCGCGTGTTTAACTTTTGACTGTGTGTTTACACATTTTATATTTTGTATAATAACTCCGCAGAAAAAAAAAATTAAAAAGGATAAGAATTTTGGTATTTTTGGTATTGCATTTTGGTATGACCATAGAAAACGAACGTCATGAAGGCGCATGATCATAAAAACAGGACTTTACACGACACGATGTAGTGTGAACCCCTCTTTAGGGCTGTCGACTCTGATCTGTCAATATGTCATGTTGTGAATGAACAATCGTTTTGATTTTTCCTGACTGCTAGAGACAGATTGTTTTGTTAAACGCGTGTCCATCATCCGAAATCTAAATTATTAAAATAATGCAATCTGCCGAACAGCGACGGTCGGAATAATGGTCGTTGTCTGTTATAGGTAGGAACCTACCATCTACATAGACACCGCAGAGTCACTTCAATCGGAGTATACTACGTAATTAAAATTAAGCAAATATTTTATGGACTAGGTACTCTCCTTTGAGGTTTCACCGACTGTATAATCGCAAACCGTTGGTACTCTTTAGCGTCCTTTATTCCATTTTCAGTTCAAATTAAATATATATCTTATATTGATCGCTATTTCGACGTTTATTTTTGATCAGAGACTTTTGGTAAAATATTTTAACATAAATATGTTTTGGGGCACAGATATTTTATTTTTCTTACCAATTTTGCAAAATAGATGTTTTCTTTGTTATGTTTACTTATTAACAAAACCATATTTATGATTCATAGATTTTCATTGTAGGAGAAAAATATTGAGTAGCGTGCTATGGTTTTTTTTTTCCAGAAGAATATCATCTATGTGAAATCGTCAATGCCCAGCCAACTTGCGTTTATACTGTTTTATAGAATACAAATTTACAAATGGCACAACGCGTTGTATGCTAATTGGGTATAGGTTTTTACTCTTAGCCCTTGGTTACTGTCTATCTGCACTATAATATTATGCAGTGATACAGAACTTTTACGATTTTAACTAAAAAGTATGAATAATGTTTATACTATGTACAATTTTGGGAATATTTTTTAAAAGTATTTATTCCTTAGAAAATACAATTTTTTTAATCTACCAATATTTTTAATTATTCAATGATCGCCGTCTTCTATCACTGATAAGCAAACAACAATAGAACTAAATCGAACGTTGTTTGTATATTAGTTGTATTTTTTCGTATGTTACACAGATATAATTTAATGAATTTAAACTAGCAAACTTTACATTTTATAATTTATGTATCAAAGACATTTGTAATACTATGGGATCACTATGCAAACACGAAGACGTATCTTTAAATAGGTATTTTTTAATTTTCTAATATATGTTGTAAATACCTACTTAATTTTTAAAAGTATTTTAGTCAAGCGCCTATCAGAATATACTGTATAATAATATGACTTAGGTAGAACACTGCCACTGCAGCGACAATTATTTACAACATACGTGTCAGTGGTGGTCAAATAATTTTGTCATGCCTGTGGATGATTTTTTAACGTGCACTATTTGATTATTCAAAATATAATTCATAATTTATATTATTATAAAAATAAAAAAATATCGTGGGGAGAACTATCCCATCATTAACCTCTGTTTGACCACCACTCATACTCACATATATAATATAACTAAACAGTACTGTAATAATGGGTATTTGATATCCATTAGGTACATAAATAAATAAAACTGGGATAATATTCTAATACTACTGTGTGGTGCGTTTCATAATAAATACTCAGAAATCGGTGGAAAAGGAAAATCCGTAGCGCGTATATTGCATACAATATAGTTGGCCGTGGACTGCGGTGGCCGTTTTAAACTAGTCGGATGATATTAATTCGATATTTTCGGGAAACTGTCGGATTGCCACAGGATCATCGGTGCCCACAACTCGTGACGTCAATGTGAAATGTTCAAATTCTTGAACGTGTCCCCGCAGACGATTAATAAACATGGACAAATCGGAGCACGGGGACGCACAATGAGGTATTTATAGATAGGGTAGGTCGACCGGGCTTAAACAACCCCATCACAATCTCCTATTTTCAGAAAATTTGAATCCTGTTCATGATAATTTATTTAATTTGTACTGTAAAATTATTTTTTATTTCGTTGTTTATGTTTTGGTTATAATATTATGATTATAAAAATATAACATTATAAAAATAAGCTAATAATATTATGTTTCCAAAGATATATTTTAGACCATAAAGAGAAATAAAATATGCAAAGCTATAACGAATCCAAGATAGACAATATATTATGAAGATTGTGTACTAATGAATTGTCTCACTGTAATTCGTTCTGAGACAATTGAAAATAGTTTTTAACATCAATAAAGTATCCAGTGTGAAATAGAGCCACAGCCCCCATCACTTTAAATATCCCTAAATACGCCTCTACGAGGGTGGTGTCACTTTGAAAAGCGTGCGACGAAAATAAACGCCGCGTCCACGTAGTATATTGAATACAATAATATCATGTGTACGATGAGTGTACGGGTGTACGTATTATTTCTATTGGGCGTGAGAGGCGTTCTTCGCGGACACGCTCAGAATTCTTAAATGAACATGCTATATTACGATGCGCGTGTACACGCTGATTACGTGTGTGTGTGTGTGTATGTGTGTGTGTGTGTGTATATATTACCGTTCGATCGTTGTAAATTTATTATATACAATCGCAGAGTGCAGTAAACAACCAAGTCGGGTGCGGTAGTGGTGGCGGCGGCGGTGGTTTACGCGCCGCACCGCTTGTCTGCTGGGTGTCTTGCTGGATACAAATCTGGCTAGTTTTTGGGTCGACTGATGCCCGTAAAACCCTCGTTAAAATAATCCCCGGGACTTTATGCCACTCTGCCACCCCACCCCCTGCCGCCGGAACGCACCCGCGCTCACCCCTCCCGAACGAACGTAAAACCGAAACACATAAAATACAGCGGGTAATAGATTTGTCGTACACACACGCGCAGAGGGTTGGCCGGCGGCGGGTGCGTTACCCTCTGTCTCGTTCTCCACCCCGTCACGGCACAAAGACATTGATATAAGTAAGTATACACATCGGGAGACATTGTATCGTCCCGTTCTCTCGCAGTATATAATAATAATAATAATAATAACCACGACTGGAGTACAAAATGTATTATACGATGTGTGCCCCTCCAGCCGAAACGCCGACGGAAAAGAACTTCGTCGGTATACGCACGGTGGCACGCTGAGGCGGCTAAACGAGATGATCGCGTACACGCAGATATTATATTATTATTATGTACAGGGTGGCTCTCGGTGGATTTAAGATAAGACGTGACCGATTCGAGTTGGCGGATATCCGAGGAAAACCCCGTGTATAAATAATAATCAGTGCAGGCTGAGCTAGGTTTTAGTTTTGAAGGATTGTTAGTTTATTAATATTTGAAAAAGAAACATGCTTCAACCAATATTTAATACACATAGGTATTTATAAAAAGAAACTGTTGTTAATTGTTGATGTAAAGGAATTTTATATTAGCACGATAAGTGTAAATGTTAAAAAGTTAAAAAGTATTAGTTTAAGTTATACACAAGTAATATTTCATGACTACATTTAGCATATTATATTGGCACAGCTTTTGGGCCTCGGGGGCCCAGACCCATCCACCCCCTTAAGTCCGTCCCTGTATTATATGATTATATTATAAATGCACGTCGCTCGGAACTTGGTGTATACACGTGCCTTACAATAATGTATTATACGTTGTGGTTTGTTAGTTTTACCGGGTATAAACGTATAGTAAGTTTACCTGGTATATTATTATACAGCTGAATACTGCAAACATTGCTTTTCGTGGTAAACGTTTTCGAAATATTTGAGAATCTCCGTCCAATAAATTTATGTTTTTATTATTCAAACGCCCAAAACACCAACACATCAATTAACTAATTGTAATTATAAATTATCACAATACCACGAGAAACGCTGGAATTTCAGCTGTGTATAATATATTAGGTTATACTGTGCGCAAATGTGTAATTACAAATAACAGATACGTCAACGTATCATTATTATATAATACTATAATTCAGTGCGTATAATATAGTACGTATACCGGAAGAAGGGAAGGACGCAATATTCACACGATTAAACGAAGATCTGATCACCCTAAGAGCTTGGGCCACTCTCCTGTCTATCTGTCTATCTCCCTCTCCCTCTGTATTTATCTGTCTATATTTCTCTATCCATCTCTCTCTCTTTAGTGACGACATATTTTCATGGTAAAATACTTATTACAATATCATATTGTCATTTGTCATATATAATAAACAACAATGTCGCTAGGTGCCTCGTGTGTCGTTAGGTAAAATATTCTTCTTTCTTCCGAGATATAATTTATCGATATCCGGCCGTCCACTCACCCCCTCCCTATTGGCTCGCCGTCTGTGCCAAAGTCCATTGCTCCGAAAATTCGATCGTCCTTGGAACGATCTGACCACTGCATTAACTTTTCAGGGACTTATTCATACGCTGCCCTCATGAAACACCACCTCCGTACCTATTCATGTCCCCGATCACCCACACCATCATGTGTGTGACCATTGAGTCCGGTATGGATCGTCGCATTTCGATCGACATGATTTGTCAAATATCTCAAGATTCCAGAAAACAACTTTGTAGTATTATTTTGGGGAGCTGCAGTTTCTCTCCATCAATAATGGTCGTAAAGTCATGTTGTTATAGTGTTATAAATGCGCGACTCGACCATTAATCATTGGTCGTGTCAACCAATTAAAAGTCTTGCAAGCTACACTTAAGTCATGTCCGTCGGTGTCCAAGTTGAAATAATTGTCAGCCAAGCTTTGAATTTAAGGTATGCCTTCTGATACTTGGCTATATAAAAGGGCTTTTCCGGTTTCGAAACCGGTATTGAATACCGATAAAAACCGATATCCAAATCTAAATCAATATCGATTACGAAAAATATAAAAGTGGTATTTAAATCCCAAATGATAGTAAAAAAAATTAAAACCGATTTTCTAAATCAAAATCGAAGTGAAAACCGATTTTGAAAACCGAAATGTGTGAAAACCAGTATTTAAAATCAAAATTAATACTGAGAAAATGAAAAACCAGAAACCAAAAAAATTGGTCATTTCGGTGTCAAGCCCCTCAGAACATATTGTTAGTAAATATTATAATATTTTCGGTAACTTTATATCGTATATTATATTATCATAATGCACCCGGAACGGCTCTCAGTCGTTTCCTTTATCGTTTTTTACATTATATTATATACGTTTATATATATATATATATACATTTACATTAAATGTGCCCATTGTCGTCGTTTTGGATCTTCGTTTATCTTGGGTAAAAGTTTGTTCGCGAAAATAACAGCCGTTGCGCAGTCCCCTGCAGCCAAAGCGGTGCATAGACAATAATACATGCGCTCACGCACGCGCAATCGCTCACCCACGTGGCTACGGGCCAAAGATAACTGGCTTGAAGCGTATATTTTCGAGTTCGCTCAGCCAACGGTTCGTACGTTAAAATAATATAAATCGAGTAAACAAACTTGTCGGTCGCGAGACGGATAATTTGCCAGGGGAATTTGACTTTTGAGTCGAAAAAAAAACCTAGCTCCAACAAAAACACGTGTTGTATAATATTATCTACAAAACTATGCGTCGCGGTCGTTCAACAACAATTTATTTCACAATTATTATTATATAAATAACAATGTGTTATTACCGTCTACAGCTGTACCGTGACGTGCTCGGGTATTTTCAACAAGTAAAATTGTGTGAATAATTTTTTTTTGATTTTTAATCATTTTGAGTATTTTAGAAAAATTAACACTTTAACAGTACAATTGTTTTAATTAGTATATCCGGAATTCGAACATCAAAACATAATGTAGCTGTCCAAATCCAATAGCTTGATAATTGAAGAAAACTACATCGATATGATACAGATACATATCATATTATATAGGTACGTCAATAATTGTCGACCAGTCGGCTAATGTTTGCGTTTGAACCTAATCACCAGTCAGTAATCTCTACGCTAAAATGCGTTATTCATAGTACTAATATTATGGAATACAATAATTTCGAATATCCGAGATATAATCATAACTACAACATTACAGTGGTGGCGGTAATTTAGTGCAATTTGTTTATCTTCAATGTTTTTTTATTTGAATATAGATATTATGAAGATAAATTATTGTAAATAATATAAATACTAAACATTTTTAAATATTAATGATTTTAATATATCAATACTTGTAGCGAAAAAATACCAAGGGGTAGATTTGAGCACTCCCTCCCGGCCCATTTGTACGCTACGGCTGCAGTACAAATACGTTTGCGTGACTGACATACGCAGCATATTACCAATAGTAAAATTGGAACTTGAAAGTGAATATTATATAGATAATAATATCATCGTATATTATGTAGCATATGTGTACAGTAGCGCGACCAGGATTTGTCTAAAGGGAACGTCCAAAGATGACGCACTCTATCGTTGCACAATACATTTTTAGGCACACTACATTTCAAAATATAATATTATAATACGTGATAAATATTTTAAAATCCGATATTTAAGAGCCATAACTATTACAAAAAAAAAAAAAAAAATTGTAATAGTGATTAAAATATAATACAATATACGTCATATATTATTATTGTGGTTCAAAACATTGAATGAAGATTCTTTATAATATTTATAACATTTTTACATTTGCCTTATTCTATTATAATACCTACAGTGAAAAATCCAACCACCGTTTTTCCAAAGTCTATAACCTTATTAACTATTGTAACCAGCACATTTATAAGCATATCAAGAAGAGCTAACCCATTTAATCGGTTTTCTGAATTTTTATCACTATGTCTTGCATTTTAATCCAATTTGATGATGAAAATTATCTTTCCACTTCACAAGATATATAACTGGAAGTACAACTAAAATGTGCTATAAATTATAGATAATTTGGAAAAAAATCTTGACTACATCTATTTAATGCGCCCAATGCGGTACAGAGTTCAGTATTAATTTAATTTAAAATTCAATTCCATAAATCAACCTCAACTCACAACTTTGTCAAAGCTTTCAGCATAATTTTTGTAATAATCGACAAGAGTATGAAGGACCATTTGACTGATCATTACTTGCAATATTGAAAACCAACTATTATTTGTTTGTCATTAATTATGAAACGATCGTTTAAATGCGATGAAATAGAATCAACAAATGGAATAAACTAATTTATTTCGTAATAGTCTTGAAATGTCACTTCGGTGTTTTTTCTGTACTTATATATAGACATTTTTAGGAATTTTAATATTTCATTGATTACATTTTGTGTGCTCAGTAACTTGGTACCTATTATAAATTATAAATCATAAAATATTCAAGAAAAGAAAATTCAAACTGATCGAATTATTTACATTTATTCAACTCACGAGGATGTTTACCCACTTGGTTGCACCACTGGTATCGCAATAATATTAGGCATTATATGTTCATAAAATGTGATTTGTAAAAAAGATGACAAGGCTAGAAGTGCAATATTATTATAATATTCTAAATTTTATAATTTTTTTCCGATTATTTGGTAATAATATTTCAATTGTTATTATTATTCAATGCCAAACTCTGAATTTTTATTAGTGTAACAGTCTACCAACAGAGCATGTTGTATTTATTTGCTTTTGAGGATGTTTCGAGAAACATAAGAACATTAATAATCAGCTTTTGAAAACAGTGCGCGTTATAGTATACGTACTTAAACCTTACCAAACGATTATGATTTATAGCAGATAAACAAAGGTAAATAAATCTTTTTGAATCACGTTAAGACACGAAATCCAGCGCTTGTAAAATGGACTTAAAAAATTGTCCATGATGCCTAGTCACTTGTCGTATTATTATCTGTACCTATATATTGTAAGGCTTTGCTTATAGTTTTCGTCGGTCACGTGGTACATAGATGTTAAATCGTACTAAATACGACGACGACTGCGGAGACACTACCGCATTCGTATGTTTAATGTTTGTATATAATAATATCGTGTATCGTAAAACCCACCCATAAGCGTTGTTTTATTTCTAAAATACGTCTTCAAATTTTATAACTTTTTGTATGTTTCGATCCGGCGGCGGCGCCCCGACGGGCGTGCGACGTTTTTATGCGTTCCTTGCGACTTATTTTATCGGCCGTCGAAATCGAAATTATGGCAATAAATATTTTATTACTAAACCTTATAGTACTATATCGTAGTCTACAGCGCGAGCTACCGGCGGCAGTATGGAGCCCAAGTCGTGGGTCTTGTTCGTAATAGTATCACGAGCTTTTGTGCGCACATAATAATATCGGAGCAACATCATCTCGAACATACAAAAAATAGGGGCATTTTATAATTTCTAAACCGAAGGTTTCCCCGACATTACAGCTACTGTCATATCTAATATCAAACAACGAGGAACGAGTGACGGTATATAATATTGTAGTGACTGACTTTCGGAGTGTTAAATACCTATTCACTTGAAACGGGTTTTTTTGTTTAGTCCCGACGAACTCGTGCTTTAGGTACGAGTATTACGACAACAACAACAATTATATGCCTTTACCACGTCATATTATTATTGTTTCTTTCTGTTTTAAAATCCAAACTTTCCTTCTTCAATTCTTAAACCATAGATGGTTATTTCGCACATTAGAAAAAGCGTTAACCTCATAATAACATTTATTGTTTCATGAAGTCATCTCTCTCTCTCTCTCCCTCTCTCTCTCTCTTTCTCTCTCTCTTTCTCTCTCCGTCTATGGTCTATGCACTACTGTTGTGTAGCTATTACCTCTGTATAATATACACACAAAACAAACAAATAGGTACCCACTTGAGTTAATAATTCAATAAAACACGAAATGTTTAATCAGTGCAGCTGGTGTAAACCGCGGAAAATGGTACTTCAGTATCCGAGGGGGGGGGGAAGTGCAGGTGATAACCAATGTGACGGCCCACTCTAAAATCCATTACTGCAATTGAGGGATGTAGATATAAATATTATATAAATGACACTCAAAGATTGATTTTTACTCTATCGCAAAACACATTGCAAAGTTAACACTTGGCACACCCTTTGATATAAAAATTACCGTGCTCTTAAAGGAAGTGTTTAAAAAAAAAAAATGTTTAATGCCTACGCCAATGATATAATTATTATGATGTCTATAGAATAATGCATCTTAACATTAAACCATCCTACTACGAAACTCGTCAAACAATTAATATTATTATTTACCAAACTTTGTTTGTTATAATAAAACATACAAGATGTAACAGAAATAAATCAATAATTAAAATTAAAATAGTTAAACGTGTGAAAAAAATTTATAAAACTAATATACATAATACAATAATAAAATATACTTGTGTCTGAAAATACCCAAAAGAATATTTAAAAAAAAAGTTTCAAATACATTATTTATTACACAATTTATTCCAAAATAATATTGATATTTAAAAAAAAATAAAATACTTGACTACCACACAAATATTGTTCTAAGAATTAGAATTACAAATTGGCTATTTTATATTTTTACCAAAAACATAATTTTACATAATTTTAAAAACTACATTCACTGCACTTGTTACAAAAAATTTTAAAAAAAATGTATACTTAAAGCACGATCGTCTATAAATTATGTATATAAAAAAATATTGATGAGAACAAAAGTTATTTAATTGGTCAAATCATTATTTTTTACACCTTGTATTAGATTTTACCAACAACTTTTACGAAAAATCAATTTCATTCAATTATAGGTATTTGTATATAAATTATGCGGTTCAATGATAAACTAATTTTGATTGGATTATATCCACAAGTTTCGACTGTAACACGCTAATTTAATGTGTTCAAAGTGGGTGATATCTCAAACTTGGGGATGCTCAAACGATCAAGGGATAACCAGTAACCACGACCATTGTTGGATTACCTACAATCTCGTCTGCAGGGGGTCATCGGATAAGATAAACGAGGAAGTTGATCGAGCAAAGTAATATTTGTTGTTGTATAACTGTGTGTGTATCGAAGATGCCCATTGAAAAGCCAATATTAATAATAAGTATACAAGCAGGTCCTTCTCATTAGGATTATATTTATAATGGGAATTTTTTATTTTTTATTATTATAAATTACAATTAATTAAATGATTATAATTTAAATTTTTTTTAATCATAGTAATTATAAAATATATAATAATATGCAAAATATTTTTATTTATAACCAATAAAAAATATATTTTTTTTTATAATCACTCAATAATATGATTATAGAGCAATTTGAGTACCTACGTAATATTATTATTATATAGGTATAGGTACCCTTAACTTATCGGTTTTACCATCGTGTTATAAAATGGGATTTATTTTTTTTAAAAGTTTGTACTTAAAATAACAAAACAAAGCTTATAATAAAAATCCATTCTCTATATTATATTTATAGCTATATATAATATTATTATATCAACAAATTGTGCTACTTTCAAAGCGTATTTTGCAGGATTAAAAATCAATATTCCGTTATCGTCATTATAATCGGATTACTATAATATTACAAAATAATATAGCGTAGTTGGAAACAGTAAATTTATGTTGTTACTTATTATAAGCCCACACGTCATGTTGAACGATAGTATAAGTCAGGTTTTGATCAACGTTATACTTTCAAATGAAAAAAAAAAAAAATTAACATTTTAAACGTAATTAAAACGAAAAACGAAAGAAAAAATAGGAATGTCATGAAACAAGACTTAACTTAAAATAGACAAAATATATATTATTTGGAGCTATATTTTTGATCATTTGCGGGAATTATGCATTCAGCCAATATGAATACGACGATTATATAGGTTCGGAGATGAACTTTTACATGAATACTTTGTATTTTAAAATAGAATACAATTGAAGGAAAGCAATGACTATATAATATTTTCTAATTAAAATTGAAGGAATGGTAAAATTTAAAATGGTGTAACAATACTTATTACTTACCTATAAAAAATAACATTAAACGGAATAATATAGGTATAAGTCAAAAGTGGTAAACATGTGTAACGCGTGCCAACATTGCGCGGGTTTGGATCCAAAAGGTTCTATGTAAATATTTTATTATTTTTTGATTACCAAAATTTCTTCTCAATTAACTGTCGAAATAATAGAAATTGTGATTTAGTTTAAAAAGTTTTGATAACTTATACGTCCAAATCAAATAATAAAATTATAAGCAGAAAAATATTTAAACACATTTAAATTGGCTTTTCTGAAAAATTTCAAGTTTACACATAATAGAAGCTTTTGGATCCAAACCCGTGATTGGCTGAATTTTAACGACACGAGTCAGAAAATATTTAAATAATTAGAAAATTGAACGTCATATTGTGATCGTCCCCATACATAGGTTGTACTTTTGAACCCAAATATTATTCGAATGTCTGTAGATCAGGCGATTGCAAAAAACAAATTGGCTGTAAGTAAAAAACTAAACACCAGTTCTCGACATTCAATTCTCGACCGTTATTTGTGTAGTTAATACAAAAGTGACACAAAATTGGTTTATCGTAAATACAATAATAGTTCACATTATTTTGTGGCATTTATACAAATATAAATTTTATATTTTACTATTCATATATATTATTTGTCAATAATATATTTTTTAAATCCTCATATGACACTTAAAATTCAACTATTTGTGTGTGCTTTTAAAATAGTATATAATAAACTTAACTATATTTATAAGCTGAACACATCCACTAAATGTTTAGACTATATAGCTTACAGGGAATAAGTATCAACATTTATATTAGTATATTAAGTATATTTCTATATAATTGTAATATTAATGTTTTAAAGATTCAATAAATAAATAAATAAATCACACAACATAACATATAATATGTCTTTATATTTTACTTAATACTATTTTTTTTCTCTCAAACTAAGTTGAAAACAAATGTATACATCTCAGCAATTTAATGGTTTTACAATGATGTTTATTTCTTTTTCTTTTTTATTCTGTAAACACTTTTTCTCCCTCTAAACTTGCTCAAAAGTATGGAGTATAGCATCTTTTCTGAAAAATAATGTTCTTGAGCTGGTACTTTAGAAAGGTCATTTTTCGATTTTCGAAACGCTACTCGAAATAAAAGCGGTTAAAGGAGAAAACGATTTCACAATTTTATAATATTAAATAATTACGGACGACGTTTTCTACCAGGAATATTGCTTCAAATGAAAAATGACAGGAGATATTTTTTGTTGTATTTTAGATTTTGTTCCTTACGGTTTAAAGTTCGGAAAACTTTAGCCATTTTTTAGCTATTTATAGACATTTTAATTTTAGGAGTTTTTTTGTTGTAATTTGGTTAAAAACATTCGTAAAAACTTGAAATTTGGGTTGATTACGTCTTATATTTGTCTTACCTAGACATGGTAAAATTTTCAAGACATTTGAGCGACTTATGAACTTTTTCTTTTCTTTTATATTTTTTTTCATTTTTATGATATTTCCTAATTATAAATTATAATTATAATTATATAAATTACCTATTTATATAAACCGTTCTTAAAACGCTTTGCTTATCACCATAGAAACGAATAAAATTAAATAAAAAAGATTCCCTCGTCCGCTCAGAATCGTTTTTTATCGAATGCAATCATTGCATTCAAATCGAATACAGTAAAATTACACTATCCTGTCCGAGGCCCGAAGGGACGATGGACAAACATCCACCACCGAAATGCGCTGACCTACTTTTTAATAAAAATATTATAAATTTAATAAAAAAAAAAAAAATATAGGGAAAACAAACTAACAAAATTCTTCATTCTTTCTTAATAATAAAGTTACTAATTATATAATTTTGAAAGTTTGGAACTCACTTTCAGACATATTTTGAACTTTGGGAAAGAAAATAACACATTCCATACATCTTGTTAATGTTATTTAATATGCTTATAACATCAAACGCAAAAGCAAAGTGACGTTTTAATTTTAAACAACGGCCAACATTAAAGTATGTCAATATTTTAGTTCATAATATTATTTTTGAAATCAAAGATGTTAACGTACTATTTTTCCGTATAGTTTACAATTTAATATCCATTTAAATTTACAATATTTTTTTAAAAATTTTTAAAATTAAATAATATGAAGTAAAATAATAATAAAATATAAAACCAATATGCCTCCCTCAAAAATGTTATCTTCTACAATTTTTTTAATAGACGAGCTTACCTAGGATAGTTTACATAGTTTTCTAGTCTACCTTTTACAATTTCTCAAAAGTCATAAAAATAAACGGTTTTACGTGAATGCATTTATCACTATGTCACAATCAGGGCCAGCGCTACCTTTTGCGAGGCCCTGGGCAAAACTTATTTAACCAATAACCATAGTCACCTATATAGCGTATAGGACATAGGTGTAATTAAAGGCAAAAAATCATCAAAAATGTGGGTCCCAAATAAAACAAATTTATATTAATAAAGGCTTAAGACCTCACAAAATGTTGACCCTAGTTACACCTATGGGTCTTATTGTAATTATTGAAATAAAAATACATTAGTAAATATAATTTTTTAACTTTTTAATGATTACTTTAAAACGTATTACATTTGTCGACTTACAAACATACAAATAACTTACAAATTTACTAACCTAACCTAACCTTAGTAACTAAGGTATACAAAGGTACAAAGGTTCTGTAATTGTATCTATTAAATTTAATATAATTTAATACATTTAAACAATACAAAAACAAAATTAATATTGAATATTTAAAATTTTTCCTTGATTTGTTGGACGCAAACAACTCTATGACGTCTTTCTATTGCAATCGTAACCAATTCAGTCAATCGTTTTTGAAACATTGTGTTTCTTATGTAATTTTTGATTATTTTGAGTTTTGGTTTCCTTTCTGCTGACGCTGAGGTGATTGGTATGGTTAGCAAAATTCGGGGTGAAATTACTATATTAGGAAAAGCTGTAAAAGCACCAGACATTGTTTTTAAAAAACCTAGTGCTTCTATAGGTGTAGAATATTCTTTCATTGTATGACGATTAACTAGTAACTTTTCGTACAATTCAGAAGCAACTGTATCATATAAATCTCCGTCACTTCAATCATTTTGCAGATCTAAACAATTCTTCATAAGGTCGTCATTATAGTTATCTTTTGAAGTTCACCAATATTGTTTAAAAAACCTGAGTTGTTACTATAAATTTGAAATTGATTAAATCGTTCACTAAATAACAGTAAAGCTCCATAGGCAATTACATTAAAATAAAATGTTCGGAAATTGTTTCCTGGATCATCATTTACTTCATCAGAATTCTCATAATCAAATTGTTTTTTTGGTCCTTCTAAAACGCTTCTTTTTAAATGTCTTATCAATATTCATGACATCTGCTATTTCATTAGCTTAATTTTTGAGGACTCAAAGCTACTACTCATTCTAAATGATTTTAAAAATTCTAAACGACTATTTAAAATAGGTACGTTGAATAATTATATAATATATAGTTAGATGTGATGACGAATTACAATTCGACAGCCGCTCGCGATATCGGGTAATGACTAATTAAATTTAATACTGCGATAGACTTTCTGGGAATCCGGATTTGCCATACCTTATGTCGACGTTGGTGCTTACATATTTAATATAATATAATATTGTTCTTTTGTTTTACTACCAGATTTCCATATAAAATATTTTTCTATGGACATTTTGAGCGCGAGGTCCTGGACAAATGCCCCGCTTGTATGCCCCGCTTATGGAAAGCTATTGAGGTTAAACTTTATTGCATGCAATAGTTTCATTTCTTGTGAAAATACACAAACAGTGTACGTATAGGTATAGGTACGTAGATATAGCGAAAAGTCGCAATTTTCAGGAGAAATGTATAGTAATGGTAATAATTTTGTTCATAATATTATTTTTAAAACCCAAGTCTTGCATTAAATTGTAAATCTATTGTTTCTTGGAAATTTATATATTTTTGTACAATATTTATATTATTTTCATTAATTGTAAACCTAGTAAACCCCTGACACAGATTTTGGATCTGAGTATCTTATAAACGTATACGTTTTTATTATTCGTAGGTACGATTTGTACAAGTTATGTGAATATTATTTTTATTAATTATTATGGAAAACTATTGCAGTAAAATATGATTGCATACGATGTACGACAATTCCTGTGAAGATACATAAACAGCTGTGTGTGGATGACGTAGGAAAAATCGAAATTTTTCTGTCAAACCGTGTACATTGCGCAATATTGGATAATATTTTCTGATCACGGTCGGTTCTTCCACCCCCATCTCATCACAAAGTTATTTATTATTTCTAAATAATATTGAAACTAATTATACAATTTTTGAAAGTTTGGAACTCGCTTTCAAACATCATTTGAACTTTGGAAAAAAATTACACTTTCCATATTATATTATAAGTTTATAACACAAACTCAGGAGTAAACTATAAACGTCAAACATTAAAGCATGATAGTGTTTGTTTTTAAAATCCAAGTCCTGCCTTAATCGATTGATACTAGATTATTTGTATATTTTTTACGATATGCGTTTCGTATATATTTCGAATCCGAGTAAACCACCGAGACGAATTTTCAGTCAAAGTCTATAAAGTAGTAATGTCTATTGGTTTATATTATTCCAAAGGTATACCTACGGTTTATACAAGTCACACGAATAATGTCATTAATTATTTCAGAAAACTATAATGCGGTTGAGCTCAATCGCATACGATAATATTTCTTTTATTGTGAAGATATACACGAACAGCTGTTGTGGATGACTTAAATCGTAATTTTCCCGGCAAACCGTGTAGGTACATTGCGCAATATCGGATAATGTTTTCTCGTCGCGGTCCGTTCTTCCACCCCCTTCCCACCACCCCCCCCCCCCCCTCGTCCTCGCAGCAGGCGTCTTGCTACGAGACCGTCGAAAATCGTTCGGCGCCTCGCGGACCGCACACCCGACGACGACTCCGCGGGAGAGGGAACCCTCAAAACTGTCCTTATAGATGAACGGATTTTGCTCGGCGAACGCGCGTGGGCCGCCGGGCACTCTGCTAAATATAAATTTGGATATCGTCCAGGTGTAAGGACGGCACAGCGCAGCGGCGAGTCTGCCAAGCCGCGGATAATATTCGAATAAAAAATACGTATTATTGCGATATGTGATATTAAAATATTACGTCCGTCGGGCGACGGAGTTCCCTCAGTCGTACACGTCTCGCACGCGGTCGTCAGTCGTCGCGGGCGCTGTGCTGTAATATTATTGTTCTGCAGTGGATTGCGTACGATCGGGACGACGAAAACCCAATCCGGTGTAGTGGCGAGAATAGGGAGAGAGAAATTGGCGAAATACGAAAACCGCGAACGGACGACAATTTATAACATTGTTTATCAAAACTATATACGTCACGATAATATTTTAATACGTCACACAGTTCGTCGAGTTCCATTCGTGTGCGGCTCGGGTTGCGAGCTTCGAGTGTTTTGGATGCGTCGAATTCCAATCGGGGGCGGTGGTTGTGGCGGTGCTGAATTTCTTTTTGACTCCCCCGAACGAGATACCCGCGGGTAACCTATACAGCAGCTCTGCCCACGCGATAATAATACAAATTTTATTAATATTATATTTTCTACAAAACCGCCACCTCAGAAGTACTACGTCACGTCATTATATGATCACATAATATTACGTCGCGGCAGTAGATATTCGTCAGCGAGACATCGCGCATAGTATATTTAGTAGTTCGTCGTTGATCATTATCATGTCTTGGTTTTTTTCGGCCGACGATGACGAAGAGGACGAAAATTTGCTGTTTAGCCCCGCGCTCATGGCCCGGAGGGCCAGCGAGAGTTGGATCGATACGCCGCCAATAGAGGTATCTTTATATGGGATTTTTTTTTAAAATTATTCTCAACGATATAATATTATATTAAAAACAATGACAGCCGTCATTGTGCCGCCGAAAAATTGTCATCACGCCGATGTCGTGTCGCGGACGTCTCTGGACGATGTAATAATATATTTCACTGACGTCACGCAGGACCTTGGCCGGTTTTTAGAACTTTTGGGTCGTCTTCCGCAGTGTAGGTAGGTAGGTACGTAGACAGTTTTACGCGTTCATTTCGACGTTTTCATCCGATTATATATCATTTCATACGAATGATCACGATTTGTACAAACTTTCAAACGCAGAAAAACTTTTAAAGTTGCTCTTTCATTAGCGGGACCTCTGTTACCTCCTTACCGAATATCTCTTGAAAACCCTGTTTAGGCTAGCTTTCAATTGCCAATTTACAAAAACGAATATGCTCTGTAAGCCTGGCGATTTTTCCAGACCCATTACCAATATTGTATTATTACACTTAAGACTCAAATTAAATATATTAACAACATTGACTTTTCAGTAGTGGTGCCAAGCACTCGTCAATTTGATATTTAACTTTAACCACCGCACCCAATTACTATTCGAATTAACAGTGGACCGCAGTAAAAGCGACGATCTATTTTTTTTAACTCTATTGTCAGAAAAATATCCATCGATAAAAACCTCAATACTATATTGTATGTTAACTTAAGTTTTCAATAACTGCTAGTCTTACGTTTCCACATTATATGTAGCCTATATATTATTCTCGTAGGATAAAATCAATGATATGTATTAAGTGCTTAAAACGCACTATTCTACTTACCGATACTATACTTATACTTAACGTCCTACATAACATTTATATAATACACCATTAAAACTTAATAGGATCATAAAATATGTATCGTAATATTTTCAATTATTACTTCTGCACAATGAACAAGTTTATTTTGATTTAACACTGTTTTTATATGTGAAGCGAATAATGCTAATCATGTCGTTATTTATAATGAATATTGTAATATATTACCTAGACAATAAGCAATCTAAAAATTTAAAATAATATATTCAAATATTCAACAATAACTTGTTGTACAATATTATTTTCAATAGTAGACATTTTGTTTTCGTATCAATGGTGTCTATTTTTCGGGAGATTCGTACATTTTCAGCAATATTGCCAACGCGGCACCGTTTTGAGCTTTAACTTTCTCCGAATCGTATTATACCCACTCACTGCGTGGTGCCCGACCACAATTTCTGAACACCAGGACATAATCAACTATCAAGTGTATAATAATAATATATTTAATATTGAACCTTGTTGTAAACAGTTTCATTACACATAGGTGGGATTTTGAGGCGTACATAGAATGAGGTCCTAAACAAATGTTATATTAACACGGAGTCCTATACGATTTCATAGAGGGGTGACTATGTGTCTGTTTGTTTTTTTTTTGTTTGTGGTATACTCTATCCTTAAGTGATATATATATGTATAACTCTGATGTCAAAGTCATTAATGGTTATATCCACAAACACAATATCTGTATTAGGACTTAAATTTACTTTAATTCAAAACGAGTCTTTGGCTTTAAAAATGAAAATGTTTAAACCAGGGTTTGCATTTAAAAAAAAAATTCTGTTTTATTTTATTTACAATTATAACGTTACACAATCTTTGCGTTTATCGTTATTTAAAACAGTGTTAATACCTATTAATTTTAAAAAATAATAATTAATGCGGGTAAGTAATTTATTGCCCGGATACGAAATATAATATAATCAATTCTTAGATTCTTAGATTGTTTGCACGAAATAAATATTTCTGCGAAACCAATAGACCTTTTAAGTAAATACATTTTAAAATATTTCGTTTTGCGTTATTTTTCGTTCAGTGATATTCTATAAATTACGTTTTGTTTAATGATATAGGTAAAATATATTTTGTCAATCGTTATGTTTTGTTTTGTGGTATTTAATTATTTTTGACCATCGCTTTCCGTTATAATTACGTTTACAAATTTCAATCGTTTTTTTTTTATCGAATATAACGTTATTATAAATTTTGCAAACCCTGGTTTTAACTGTTAGTTTTCCAATGAAGGAGCAGTAGTTAAGCCTCAAACCAACAGACGTCCGCAGTATCTATCTGGAAGTCGATTTCTAAACAAACATTAATATTTCGTGAGAAATAAATTACACGATAAGCACGTCGTGCCAATCAACCATATCAAATAATGTAATTGCATTTAAATTTCATATTGTTTAGTCGGATTTCGGTTAAGCGCGCTTCACCGCGGTTGTCTCAGTGTCATGATCACGGAATTTTCGTTCATCGTGCGAATTTCGTCCTAATATTCCAGAGAGGGTGTTTATTATTAATATTCATTAACCAACCCCGACAGCCTCGAAGTGATTATCGTCGTCGTTGTTTCAATGTTTTTCGTTTATTATTAAAAAGCCGTACGCAATAATACAATATTATAATAATTATTGTGTAATCCAACGGCTGAATATTAATATTTGATATTATTATTATTATTATTGGAAAATCTATATTTTGTACACTTGGTTTTTAAGTGCCGTACGCATGTGGAATAAATTTGTATCCGGACGGACAATAGTCGTGGTACGATCAGACGCCGACTGCAGCATTATTGGCGTAAAATAGCGTTTCAATTCTTATTTCTTATTTTATTTGTCGGTGGAGAGGAGGTGGGTTGGGGTGGATTGAGTCGAGTCCGACATATATCATAAATGTAACAAGGACTTTGAAGATGTCCCCGCACCAGTCGGATTAGCATCGCTATATATTTTATGACCAAAACATATATTTTTGCCAAAAAAAACTAAATAATAAAGTTTTATAGGCCAGCGGGATTTATCTTGCCGTTTATTATTGATGCTATACTACATAAATACGTAATAATATTGCCAGTCAATGCTATAGCACGTAATGAATTATGTAATGTATATAGCATGAAATGCTGACCGGTGTCAATGCGAAGGTAAACATAATTTAATTGACAGATTTAGATACAATAAATTATTAACGTTTACAATATCCATTGAAATGCGTTCGATTTTCTTTCATCGCGCATTCCTCTAGCTTCTGCAATAATAATCTTGGTAAGTCCTAATTAGTTTTTACAAAGGTGTAATTATTTTCGTTTGTTTCTGAAATATTTTCGAGACGACTGGAGCCGGCAATGGAAGCGCCCCCCTCCCCCCGGATTTCGCTCAAGTGCCCGCTAGCGGTAGACATTAAAATAATATTATAAACGTACCTATCTACCTTAATATATTATGAATCATGATGTTATTATATTATACCTACAGACTTCTTCGCGATAATATTCTCCTTATTATTATTATTATTATTAATAGCAGGTGCTCTTATTATTGTACTGCGCAGTATGCCTACAACTCCCATTCAATTGAAAGACGCGTATATGAGTGCAATTATTATTATTATTTCGCGATCTCTGTGAATATCAACCCTATGTATATATTTTACCTGTATATACATATTGTATAATTGGGCCGATTCAATGCCGTATTGTCGTTGTTATAAACACATGGCGATTGTCAGGTCGAAGTTTGTCCAAAGCCGACTCGGTTATCCGCCGATTATTATACTAGGTATACTGACGACGAACAAAAAAATAAATAAACAACCACTCTGTAAATGGGATTAGAGTCTTACAACAACAAACAATAATAACTCGGAGGTGATTGCCTCTCAAACGTCCTCCCCGGGGCCTATATTATTATATATAACAAAGATATTATAATATTATTGTACTACACTATATAGGTATGTATGTACATTATTATTCTCCGTGACCGTTATTCGCGTCTCTCGTTTTGTCTCGTGTACTTATCATACAACAGCGAGACAGCTTACAATATTTGAATATTATAATATTATACCTAGGTACCGGTACTACACATTGTTCTGCTGCTGCACTGAAACGAAGTACCCGAAAATCGTTTGCGCTCAATGACAAGACTGCAGCCACTAGCCATTTCAGCTGTTGGCCAAAATAATAATCGTTCACTGCCCGCGATCTACCGTATATTAGGTGTTGGATATTCTATGGTCTCGGTATGAAGTTACTCATTATACAATAATGTGATGATAATATTAAATAATATTAAATATATTATTTTAGTGAACAAAAATAGCCCGACTCTCTTTTTCCCTTTTTTTTTTGGAGTGGGGGGTGGGGGGGGGGGGTTGGCTGAAGTGTTGGGTGTTTACTATATTTTGGTAATTGAATTAGGTTACGAATTACCTTTCGAAATTTTAGTTAAATTGTACCTATTAGTTACTTTTTAGATTCGGAGCGATTATAAATGTATTGATTTTACAATAATCTGTGTTTTTTTATTTTTATATTTTGTGTCTGTGTACATGATAAGTATTCGAAATAATGCTTCGTTTCTTAACTCCATTATCTTGTTCCATAGGAAAGTGAATCTACGTATTTTTACGTAAAAACAGTTTTCGACAAAATCGATTTTAATTTTGGTGTACCTGACTCTAAAACAAATGACTATATATATACATGACATTTTCACTGAATTATATTTATTAGCATTTTCTATTTAAAATATTTTGATTTGTTTTGAGCTGTTAATTGATATTTTCAGTTTCCAATTTGTATAGCAAATTTTATTTATTGGGTGAAAATGCTTGAAAATGTAATGCATGACTCCTAATAATATTACATTGTTACAATGATAGTTGAAATATATTAAAAATACATAGTCGTAAATTTTTTATAAGCATTTAAAGTTCAATTTTTGTGAACATTTATCAAATTTTAAATTTAAAAACGATTTTGTAGTTAAAAATTTATAAAATGTTCAAATTTTATAGGTAAGGATTGAGAATGTAAAACACGGTTCCACGTAAATTTGGTAAATTAATTAATTTATTCACAATAATATCATCAAATATACTTAGTGATATCATAGGCTGATTGGCCGACTTCATTCAGGATCGTTTTTCGTATACAATGATATAAGTATAATAGTAATATCTTTGAAATCAAATTTTACACCATCCATTACAGTGACCCACACCTTTTTTCTATTTAATCAAGTTAAATTATACTCGTGAGTTAAAAAAAGTAAATTCATTACAATTCAAATTACTTTTTACTTTCAAAAATATCACTGGTGCTTAAAAGTATATCGTCAATATATTTATTAATTAATTACGATAAACATTTGAAATTATATAAAATCCTTATTTAAGAACCAAATTAGACGATATAATATTTTATTTGACACGTTACCTATATTTTATTTTTAAATTTATTAAAAATACAACTTTTTTGACGAATATAATTTGTTTGCTATAAAAAACATTTTACCGTCAGGAACTCTAACTTATAATATGATATATTTACAAATACTTTCTATCAATTGGTTCTTAATGTAGGTATATTAAAAAAATAAACTGAAGAATAATTTTGTTATTAATTAAAATTTGTAAATAATTTTAGCTTAAATTACGTATAAATTACTAATTACAATTAAATTTAATACAATTTCTTAAAAACTAATTTCGTTACTGTAACTTCTAACTTAAGTTCAGTTAATCGCCCCAACACTTCCCCGCATTGAATAGCTATTAAAGTGAATGGAGTAGCTGACAAATTGTGGTAAAATTACATGCGATCAGGTCATATTATTTTCTTACCACGTTTTCTACTGAAAATAACGAACAATATTCATATCGTATAAATATATTTTATATCATAAATAATACTCATCCAAAAAACGACTATTTAAATTATTGTGATTGAGTTCAATTTTGAAAAATAATATTTATTTTATTATTTAGTGCTTACAATATAATGATCACGTCTTGATACGAGGGATTTGGCAATGTATATATTATTATTGTATTGTGTCGGCTGTTATTATGTGATTTACGGGAAAATCGCATGTCTGCTGAGAAGAATGTCTGCTCTATATTAGTGTCTACTGTATTAGTATATATTATTACTATTGTGTGTAAACAAAATAATTCTGTTTGCATCGTTTCACTCTTTATGTTGTGCACGACGGTGCATAATACGCTGAATTATATTTTTATCAATTGCGTTTATTGTCTGTCCCTTTCCTCCCCCCACTTGTCACTTCTCTTCTTCCCCGTCCGGTGCCCAATCTAGACGTCTTGTAACCGAGGGACCTCGGTGAAATCTGAAGCAGAGATGAAATTTATTATTATTATACTCGCGTACAATTTCGAAATATATTACAGCTCCCGAAGAGAAAAATTCAAAACAAATCTCGCCGATAGACGGACATGCGGCGATATCACATGACAACATCGCATGTGATATTATATTATTATATTTGTAATTTATTATTAGATTGACCGTTAAAATAATATATGCGTGCATATAATGAAACAACAATATAATATACAACTGCCATTATCTTTTTTTCTATTAAAGAATAATAATATAATAATATCGTCGTAATGTGCTGTCTGTTATTTTTGTTGTAACCACTAAACCACACGATGATGACGTTCACTCAACAGATAATAGATACGTATGAGTCGTTAGTATTTTACTGGCAAGATAAAATAATGCACTGCTTTAAACCGTTTTTATTTCCTCCAAAAACTATCGCGACGAATCACAACTACTGAACGGACACGTTTATCAACAAAAAAATAATACAACTTTCCGCCGATGACGAGCGCAATGAGATATTTTCATAAAAAAAAACCTAAACATCACGTAAACAATATTGCGGAATGACGCAGAAAAAAAATATGATAAAATAATAGTATTATTATAGACGCGTCGCCCCGAGGAGAACATAATATTGTAACCAGCTGTTACATGTTTTAAGCATAATAATATTATTACCTATTATCGTAATATCACATCCGTCTCGCGATTCAGTGCTATTTTCTCGGGACGTATCGAAGTCAAAAAAATAAACTCATAGTATTATAATGTTCACGCTGCTAATGGACTTAACGACGGAGTATAATAATCTCTCGCGGCGACTCGATAAAAATCTAATCGCTAAATAAATGTATACGCAACACAATGGAGAACTGTGGAAAAACTTAAAACTTTCGACTTCCGAATGTTGCTCTTTGCAGACTCCATACAAAACGAATTAATATATTATACGCGTGTACCGGCGGCGTCAAGACGGTGTCCTACATTTTGTAGGTTTCGAACTTTCGAATGAGTTAAATCAATCGGTAACGTATTGTTATTGAAAAATACTATTTTCCGACTGTTTCCACTGCGGTACAGTGAAGCCTCCCTTAACAGGCACCTCTAAACAGCGGACATCTCCGAATAGTGGATGTTTATTTGGGAACAAATTACAAACTCAACCCTCTAAACAATGGAGCTACATTTTGTTGGTTTCGAATAAATTAATCAGTCGGTTCGCCAATAACATTGTTTTTGAAAAAATACGATTTCCCGACCGTTTCACTGCGGTGTATATATATATATACAGAGAAACATCCCTTAACAGGCACCTCTAAACAGCGGACACCTCCAAATAGTGGATGTTTGTTTGTGAAAAAACTATACAAACCTTCTACTAACGGAACCCTCTGAATAGTCGATAACATTTCAGCGAGTGTCCATTATTCAGAGGTTACCTACACGCTGTATTTATTTATTTCTAATGTCGGCAATTAATTTATTTAGATTTTTGCATTTAATATAATATGTTATAAAAATATGTTACTTACCTAACGAATAGGTAATAATATTAATCACGAATGCCGCGTTAAGCAGTCTAAAGTTTTAAACAATTACTTCCTACTTACTTACAACTATCGTTGTTTTTTTTTTAGTCTGGCATTGCAGTTTAACAAAATTGTTGAGGTTATCCTTTTAAATTAGTCATTTCCCGCAGTGAATTTCCATTGGGTTAATACATCAATATTATATTATAAAGGTCATCGCGTTTCGGTTGAGTGTTTTTTTTTTTAAATACTATTTTTACAATAAATCACTGCATTTTAAAAGGGTTAAGCAATCAATACTGATTGACTTATTTACATCCGGACCCTTGTAAATCTAATAAAACCAAATCCGATGTCCTAGGGAAAAATGAATTACGATTAGTTAAATGCAGTGATGAATAATGTACTCGTAATTACGGGGTGTTGTGGTTTAACTGGTCGTTCCACGCAAAGGCGTGAATCGTCCCGACTCATTTTTTAAATACATTACTTTTATTTTTTTTTATATATATATGGACAGTCGATATTCCAAGAAAAAACAAGGTAGCAGACACGACATGGAAATCGTTAAAAAACGTCATAGTCTAAAAAAGTGAATTAGGTACCGAACCAATATTTAATGTACAATAAATAATAACGCTATTTAGAGCAAATGCCAAACAGTACAGATATAATTAGATTAAATACAGATAACATAAAGTAAAAATTTTAGATAATAATCTCAATTAAATACATATTAAATTGAAATACATTCGAACATAAGTGTTAAACGAATAATTCAATTTTATTAATATAATAAATCTTTTAATATAATACAATAAGTAAAATATTATAAGTGATTGCTTAGAACATTTTTTAAATCGCTGGGTGTATCAAAAAAAAATCAAAGTTTTTAATGGAATTACTATTCAATAAAATTCTATTCATCGGAGCATAATAAGTAATAACTATAGTTAAGTTTTTTGGGTTGTACATAAAAGTATTTGTAGAGTGGAGAGAATAGAGTGGTACATTTAGTGGAATCTTTTATATTATATTTTTTCTAATTTATCCTTATAGGTAATATATTTTCTTATTTTTTTTATTGATACATCGGCAACTTGGCCATTATAATATTTTATTAAAAGCACATTTATAGATTTAACATGTTTTCATATTTAATTAAGTAAGGATTGACTAAATTATTTTAAATTGTTTGGAGATGTGGAATTGATACCAGTATATGTATTTTGAATTTTTTACATTCTATGAATAGTCAGAAGAACACGCTACATCTACCACATATAATCTGCATAGGTGTAAATAGCGTTTTATATTTTTTTTTCGGGGAAGGGGGGGGGGCTAATTAAAGGCCTACTACGATAATATTGAATAAGCTTAAAACCACATTTAGGACATTTTTGAGGGAGACTTAGCCCTTAAATCACCCTCCTATTTTCACCCATGCACATAATAATATGTTGGAGTTCTTCTTTGGTCATCCAAATATAACTGCGTGTTAGGTGACCTATTTGAAGTCGGTCAGTCACAGTTTTTTCTTCTCTGCTGAGTCCAGAGTTTTGCCATAAATTAATATTGTTTTTTAAATCCTGTTTATTTTCGTACGCCAGTGCTATTTGTTAATTATATATTTCGTTCATTAAGTCTGTGTATGATGTAGTCATATTTATAAAAAAAAACGACGTTGAAGTGGTTGCTTCAAGTGCTTCTTGGTCTGCTTTTTCATTCCTGGTATGCTTATATATATGCCCGGGAATCCATATGAAATATTCCCTTTCTCAAAAGCTCTACGATTTTCTTCTCGGATAAGCTTGGGGTCGTCGGTTAGATTATCCGTATTTTGTGTGGCATTAGGGCTACTTAGTGCGAGTCACTTATTATACTATGACATTTGTTTGTAAAACAATATTTTATCCGACAGATTAGGTCAATATATATTATTATATGTCCATAGTTTATATACCGACATCTATAATATGTAATATAATTTTATTAACGCCAGAAAACGTCGATTTTTGTAATGCACCTATCTATAGTTAAATGTATCATTATTTTTTATAACTATATCTAAATTGTATATGATACTAATACTACTTACTATTGTGTTTGATGGGTGTATTATGCCGGAGGACTTTATGGTGTCTCCGATGGGGGGAGGGGGACTGCCTATCGAAAAAGAATAGTTTTATGTACTTTCATCAGTCGGGGTGAGCAGTGCCGTTCGTCGTCATATATAATAATATATGCCCAGGAATCTATATGAAACGAATAATATGTTTTCCTTTTCCAATAGCTCTTCAAGCTTTTTCTCGGATACGCTTAGTGAGGCGAGTTGAATTTTCCGTATTTTTGATGGCATTAAGACTAGGTACCTACTTAGTGCGAGTCACTTAGTATTATGAAATTTGTTTGTAAACAATATTGTATCCGGTAGAGTAGGTCAATTATTATAATATGTCTATAATATACCCAAAGGCGTATTTAGGTGGAGGGAGGGGGTTTACATTAATTTCCCAACGTCAAAATAAACAAACTATTCAAAAGTACATTATATTAAATAAATAATATATAATGCATACCAATTAAATGTATAATTATTATTTTCTATTTAATAATTTTATATATGATACACATTTACCAACTACTTACTTACTAATATTGTAGTTGGTGGATATATCGCTTCGTGTGGGGGGAGGGGGGCCGAATGGGCGTTGGCAAAGGTCGCTACCGATCGAAAAAGAACAGTTTTGTATATATTTCTATAAGTCGGGGTGACCTGCAGTGGCGTAGTTCGTCATGTAAGTATATTATTATAATATATACGGCTGCACCGCCCAAATTTAAACAATAGGTATATTATTATGTAAATCGTATTATGTTATGTTACGTACCCAAAATACATGAATCGGGCAAGACTCGAGAGATTTATGTCTGGCGAATCGCAAACAATGATTGTTATTGTAAGTACAGCATCGAAGTCGACCGTGATATGTAATGGGATAATGATTTCAGAAATATATTTTAAGACGTCTTATTCTGGAAAAATTTCCACAGCAGCGCGAAATACAATAATATAATAATATTATTATAATATTCAAGTAAGAGATGGGTCGTTTTTGTGATTATTTTAAACGTTTGTTGTACATGTATTGTTTTCGAAGACTCGACACTTGAATACCCTACAGTAATATTTTTTGTTCACAATTTTATTGTAGGCGTCGCTCACTTTGTGCGAGTCTCTGCGAAGATCTCGATATAGTTTTAATTGCTCTCGAGTACAATTATAACAACACCAATACCGGATAAACTCTTCCGAAATTCGTCATTCCTTATAATAATATTGTATATTAATATAATGATATATTAATAATATTATCATCATTGCCGAATTCGTTTAAACAAACGAAACGTGTAAAAACGCTTTTGGCGTATTATGATCATATTATTATATGCCATAGTGACTATTGTTTAACACTAGATTTCTTTGAATATTTATTAATCACTTGATAATAATGATGATATTATCTTCATATTATACTATTGATTAAAAATTATAAGATATTTAGCCCCAACAATAATGGCGCTAAAAATCGCGGTAAATTAAAATAAGGTCCACTGTCATAGAATAACATAGTTGTGAGTTGCAACGATATTAACGGTTAGATAATAATATGTTATAAGTAGGGAACGGATTTAAATGCTCTAAAAAACCAGAAAAATGCCCTAAAAAACTTTAAAAATGGGTTTTATATTCAATAAAAACAAAATTTTAAATTTAAAACTTATAAAAAAACACATTATTATGAAAAATCTAATAAAAAATATTTAAATACAATACAACCTTAATTAATTAATTTTCAATTATCTTCTGTCCATCTTCTTTTTACCCTAAAAAATAATAATTTAATAGGTATACCATTTAGATAGGTATATTCGTTTTACTTTTACCTTTTGTTTCATAGCATTGTATTATACACGTGTCAACAATAATTTCGTAATTTCGTAACATAATACATATTTAGGTATTTTAGTTTTTTTTAGAATGAATGTGGAAAAAATGTTGAAAAAAATGACTTAAAACCCACAAAATGCACTAAAAATTTCAAAAAAAGCTCTATTAATGCAAAATAAAAGTTACATTTTTTAATTCTTTGACGTATGAAATGAACTTTTTGCTTGGAAACCAATGTTTTCGGACATTCAGAAAAAAATGCAATTTGCATTCAAATCCGTTCCCTAGTTATAACGATAATAAGAACAAATGCAGATTACGGATCACTTACACCATGTCTGTTTTGTTATCGACGCGCTTTTAGCGTGTAATATTATGATTATATTAAATTATCGTGACTTGACTACAACCACCAAATGACTATATTTCTATGAATATTATTAATCACTTGATAATAATAATAATAATATGTTAAATTGCGCTAGGATTCTGCTGTTGCAGTGTAAAGTTTGAAATAGCTATTTCTACATTATAACATTATGTAATTTCCGCCGAAAAAACTAATTAGCAAACAATTTTGTGTTTCATCAATTTAGAAAAACTTGGTCGAACAACTTTGGCTGAAAACCGTTTTTACAGTGTAATAATATTATTATAATCGCTTTCATAATTAATACGATATTACACGCACCCCGGTCCGTGATGTGGTTGTTTCGAAACCGTATAAATTATGTATTTTCGGGAAATCTTGTATATTGATCGTGTTTAACCGTTCGCCGTGGTTTGTCGTCACGTTTGATTATTTCTATTCCATCAATTCAGAAAGGCTAGGTCGTGCAACTTTGGCCAAAAACCGTTTTTCCGATGTAATAATATTATTATAATCGCTTTCATAATTAATATGATATTACACGTTCACCCCCGGCTCACGTGGTTGTCCCAAAACGGTGTAAACCACTGGTCCCAAACGTGTGGCACGCAAGAAATATTTTATTTCTTCGTCAATTTTAAAAATAAAAAAAAATTTACTAAACAAGAAATGAATAATATACTTTGTAATACTTTGTACCTATTATTAAAAACAGTTATAAAATAATAACCGAAATCGATAGTAGAAATGAAATATGCTGTCTTCATTTATTTTGTTTATTTTAATTTAGAATAGGTAATGAAGATGAGTAAAAAACAAAAGACGTTTTTCCCTCGAACCTTTGACGTATATAAATATAAGGCCCTTTGGGTATTCCGAGTTTGAGACCACTGGTACAAACTATAATATCATGTATTTTCTAGAAATCGTTCGTATTGGTCGTGTCCAATCTTGTTTTTCATTGTTCGCAGTGGTTTGTTGTCACGTTTGATTATTTGTTCCACACAGCACTTAGGAAATAATAAGATTTTGTAAATATTTTTAAGTGCTTGAATAATAAATATTTGACTAATAATATTTTATGAATATTTTCTTCTCATTAAAACAAAATATTGTACTTACTATATTATGATTGCATAAAAATGTTGACTTAATATTTTTATAAAGTTTCTGTAAAAATGTTTTTTTGAAAATGTTTTCAAAAATATGAACTTCTTTGCCAATGAATATAACTAAAATATTTCATAATGATTTACGAAACTTTTTAGTATATTTTGACAACTATATTATATTATTTTCATGAAAATATTTTTACCATAGTTGGGCAATATTTGTATACTGTGTGGGGTGTTTCATAAATTCATAAAACCTTGGTCTCTGTATTCAGACAACTTTGGCTGAATACCGTTTTTACGATGTAATAATATTATTACAATCATTTCATTATAAAATTAATAATATGATATTACACTCGGACCCAGGTCCACGTGGCTGTCCCAAAACAGTAAAACCACTGATCCGTTTTTGTTACGAGACGTTCATGTACGTTATAGGTACTGCAGAGCTTTTGGTTAAACGTAAATCAGATCAGTCAGTATATTCTATAAAACTATAAGTGACTGAGTTTTAAAATACAAACAATTATAGTTATACTTATACATGGTGCACTGTATGGAATGTAATGGAAAGACTTGACAAATGAAAATGAAAAATTGATACTAGTTAAAGGTTAAACGTATGAAAACTATTTCATGAAAATGCAGATATGGATTATAAATGATTTAAGATTTCCATATGTCTGAGAATTCCAAAAAAATAATATTAAAAAGAAAGTTATTGTGTTTTGAAGTAATTTACTCCAAAACAACATTGATATTTTCAAAAAATGTAAAAATAAACTACCTGACTTAAATGTTTTCACAATCAACAATTTTCAAAAATTAAATTTTCAAATTGGCTAATGAAAGTGTGGCAAGAGATATTTGGGATTCATGCAAAATTTAAAACTTAATAAATTATTAAAAAAAAAAAAATCAAAATTATTAAATATTTAAACTTTAAATGTTTTGATTTTAGAAGTTTACGTGCTGTATATTATTATAATTTATAATTCATGTAAATTATTATACAACGAATTTTTTGAAAAAAAAGGATTGCTACTGCTTCTGTCGCCAATATTATGCACGCATAATAAATTATGGAGGTACGGTAAAACCGTTAATATTGTAATATTATAATATACGATGTTACGATCAGACTAAATGTATTTAAAAAAAGTGTCATTCCAACTAGTATTGCGTTGTAAACATATTGAATGAAAAATAAGCTATTTTTATATTAATTATTTCACTGTGCTAAAGAGTGCACGATAATATTTATTCTGTATGCTTTTTCTGTATAATATATATTGATATACATTATTAGCTCTATTGTATAAAAAAGGGTTTTATTATTTTTATTTCAGTGTATATTACTGTGCTATGCATGAAAACAACTAAAATAAAGTTAATTTAAATTTTAAAAATAACCGACAATTATGAACAAATTATATATAATATTCGGACGTTGAAGTTATGACGTTGGAGAAAAACTCGGATAGTATATTTTAATAATACCTATAATTAAACGTCGCGAAATATGAATTATTTCGAATTATAAATAGAGATTAATAAACTCGTCTTCAATAACATTTGGTAATTTTATATTATTTAAAGCAAGTTTGAATAATATATTATTATTTAAATTAATTATTAAATGCCTAATAGTATATTAGTATCATACCGTTGAGAAATCTATACTAAGATTTATGGGTCTTTACAGTTTTCATGATAAAATATTTGGTTGTCATTTTCTATTTTATTATTATCAAAATAGCTAGTCAACATTTATTGTGCGAATCTAGCTTGGAATTTAGAATAAGGGCTCAAGTACGATGTGTATACGATGGCCGTAAGAGTATCACGAAATTGGGCGCGCAGAATGCATTCAATAAATTGACCCAGGATTTGAATCAAAATTTTAAGATTTTAAATATCGACGGAAATCGCTAAAAATCTTCTAAAACATTGAAAGTAATATAAACATTTTTTTAACAATATACAAGAGTTATATTGAAGTTGAAAAAAATTGAAATCATTAATAATTTATATAATAACTAGCCCTCCGGTCTAATATATAATATTATAGCCTATAGGTAATCGTTTTATATTTTGTTTTGAACAATAAACAAATCGATTTTAAGTTAAAAAATAACTATGAAAAGACAATTTAAAATTCAACAATAGTCAACAGGTCTATAATATTGTAAATCAGTAGGTTTAGGTCATAACTCATAAGTCATAATTAAAATAACTAATATATATCATTTTCTTGGGCCTGTGCCAGTACCACAGCTGCGCGTAACGACGCATATTGAACGCGCTAACGACGATCCTGCACGTATGGCTCGTACTTAAAAATCAAAATTAAAATCGTAAAAATGTAAAAGTGATGTTTTAGATAAAAAAGAAAATATTTTTTTTTTTTAAATCCAAGTATAAAAAATCAGAAACCAATTAAATTGATATTGTGCAACGGTATAAAAAATAAATATATTATTTTTTACTTATAACTGGCAAAGCTAATATGATACTAGTTTACAACAACTTACACAGAAAAAAAAATATTATAATATTATAGTTAAATAAATTATAGTAAATATAACTATTTAATAGGTAAAATATCTAAAATGATTTACTTAGTATTACTATATAAATATAGTTATATTAGTTATGGTTAGGTTTACTATATTTTATAGTTAATGCAGTTTTTAATGTTTGAATTAACTAAAAAATATAGTTAAAGTAGCATAATTCAGTTCAAATAACTATAGTAACTTGACTGTAATATTTTAGTAAATCTGATTAATCTTATAGCTATCCCTATAGCAATTATCATAATGTACAGTCAATCCTACTATTTTTATAGTACAAACAACTGTTTGTTTTTTCCGTGTATATACAACATAACTAATATAATTTTCTTCGCAAAATGGAAATTAAAATCAAAAATGTAATTTGGATTTCAAGCCTTCAATTGACCGCGTTGTCTGACCTACGGTAGCACGGACTTGAACCAAAATTAAAAAACTAAAACCATCCCTACCATAAATTGTCCATACATATTTATTTTCTTCATAGATTTAGATACACTGCAATCAAATAACATATTATAGTAAAATAAATAAATGAGCACTCGAGTTTATTGTATAGCTACTGTATGGATATTGTTCGATACTCACTCATAATAATTCATACATTCGCGGAAAAGTGTCACATGCTTAGCTTTTTATCTCGTTTGTTTGTTTATTAATTAAGAGGATTCGGTACCGTGATTTTCTGTTTTAACGCACTCGCGACATAGTATTCTAGACGTGTTTTTAGCCAAACATACCAATTGATCTAATGAAGCGATAACAATTCTGAAAACAGATTTGAATTCAAACTTACTAACTTTACTAACTTTACTTTACTAACTAACTTTACTTTTCCACATTTTTGATATTATCCTCCAATTCCCAAAAATGTCATGTTAAAAATGAGTATTTAAAAATGTTCGTATTTCAATTTTTGGAGAAGTTAAACTTAAAATCAAAATATAAAATATGAGGGGAAGTGGATTTCAGGTAGACTTGACGACAAATTCAAATTGGTTTTTAGAATTCTAATCACTTCATTGGATCAATTGGTATGTTTGACAAAGAACCCGTCTAAAATCATTTGTCGCGAGGTGTTAGACAAAAACAGAAAATCACGGTATATAATCCCCTTAGCCAAATACTATTTAAGGATCAAATTATATTCATATATTCTATTAACATACAAAAATCGTATTTTTTTAAACACACGATTAAATTATTAGAAAACTCAATTTCTCACTTATTAATTTTTATTAAAATCATAAATCAATAAGACGTAGTCCCCGACAACTAGGAACCTAGCTGGATCACGTTTGGCCATATATTTTAGACCAACTAACTGTAGCTAAAATAGAGCTATAACACATTGTATTATGTTTAAAATAAAAAAATTACAACATTTTGAAATGTGTCCCGTGTGCTTTTTTTAAAAAGCATATTTTTAGTACCTACAGACGTTAAAAAAAATGTAATTTAGAAAATTAAATGTGAGACGAAACTCCAAACCGAAACTAAAACCATACTTACCTGAAGATATTTTCTTAGAATACTACTAAAACCAACCAAACATTGTACATGCTTTACTTATAAACAAGATATAGGTATGTTTTATTATCTTTTATTAGGTATCTAATATAGGTAATGTATCATAAAGCGTAAGTTATAACTGTATTGTACATTATTATATACCCATGTAACATTACATTTTGTAATATCGTGATTGCAACAATGTAAAAAAACTTAAGTAGGTATTAACCTATGTTGGCACAATAAGTTAAATTAAAAAATATATAATATGAGAGGTCCTGATGAAAATGTAATGTTTATTACCTTTCATTTTTATGATGAATATTACTAAAATCACATTATATTATGCAATAATATGTGCATTAACATATTTAAATTAATTTTTTATATTATTTCATTACTATGCAACATCCATTAAACATGGGTCCACTTTTAATATAAATTCTTGTGTTTAATTTTTATTAACCTAACCGTTCAACAATTGCCGGTGAGCCTTTATCTTTGTTTTTTACAAAAAGTTCGAGATGTGTAGGTATTTGTTTATTTATTTCACAATACGGGATGAAATGTAAGCTACACGAGTATTAAATTTGTCAAAACAACATAAATTATTCTAAAATATATCGTACATATAAAATCTTTCAATTCAAAACTATAGTGATTAATGTGATAACAACAATAATACTTAGAGTATGCATGAGTTCTCGGTTTTTATATCGTATAAAATACAATTTTATTATTAAGTGAAATTATTATGCAATATAACTATTATATTACATAGTAATACATACTATAGTTATAATACAAAAATATAATCTAATAATTGTATCTTGTAAATAATGTTTTAACAACTATCTTATTTTAATGTATTTGAATCAATAATAATAAATCGTGTAATAACAATATTTTATAGTACCTACAATATTAAAAATAATTGAAATTTAATAACTGTAACCGATCCATCAATACTTATGTATGTAATCCCCACAACTAATACCTAGTAAAAACTGACAGACGAATAGGACCTTCTAACAATGGCACGTTATTAACGGCAGTCAATATAACAACCAATTAAGTATTAAAAATAAATAAATAATTGTGGATGACTTTTAATTTAAAGGAAATATGATTTAATATAGATTTGTAGTCTATATTATGTTTTGCATCAACTTTGAATAACCTGGATTTAAAACCATCTCAAAACCATTTCGAGGTGGATACCTACTGCAGGACAGTAATAAATGGAGTAAAATGTATTTATTATTACATTTTTTTTCGCATATTTTGAAGTAAACGCATTTTCTTAAATATTATACGTATGAGTACGTACATATTTCGTTAAATATTTTGTATTTTTTTTTTTACATTTACTTTACCTATCACTGACAATACATTGAAAATAATCATTATTCTGCGGGAAATATTATGTCCAATCTTTCGTAAATTGTAATAGAGAACGAATAAATAAGATAAATAGGTTAACGATTTTTGATATTATCATATTTGCTATACAGTCTATAACTCTTGTGACTATAGTTGCTTCTAGTTTTTTTTTTTCATTTTCATGATTCAAATTTAAAAATTAATGTTGAATAAATATTGTTTGTTAAATATTTGACGTTTTTTAATACATATTTTGGCAAAATAAGAACATAATATTTTGACTTTTTTACTCCATAAAAAACTACGCCTGTGTGACACGTGGAATGATCGATAATTTGTACAAAATTCGTGGGTTCAGAACCAAATAAAGGTTATAGATTTTTATAAAATCCACTTTTTTTGACAGGTACAAAAGTTTAGGTATGCTTTATAATTAATGCTCAGAAACAACCATTTAGGTACATTATTTATTGAGTTATTGAGAACTAAAATGTTCTAAATCAACACGTCAAACAAATTTATTTTTTATAAAAGTGATAAAATAAATCTAACCTTTGGGTTCTCGACTACACTTTCAAAATAAATATGTTATAATATGTACATTAGAACCAAAAAGTACTATTTCATATTCATTGAATCAACCATATAATGGTCATAAGACAGAAAGACATACAATATTGTTAATTATTGTTTATTCATCAACAAAATAAATAATTCTATAAAATATAATAGAACCATGATATTATTTTGGTCTTAACATTACGACATTCTCTATCGTTTAACCAAATTTTGTTTGCTATGAAAGATATATTTAATTTAGAACAGTTCAAAGTGAGAATAATATATTTTTCACCAAAATGAAAACACATTGTTAATATTTAAATCGAACTATCATTGGAAGTTATTGATAAAGAAAATAATAATATTACAGTTTGAAGTTTTAAGTATTGCTCTCATGAAAACAATTTTATATTTTGAGATAAACCCTTTTAGTTTATGAGCCCACTTACATACTAGGTATGCACATAACCACGATTTGATCGAGTGCTGTGCTCATTGTATCATTGCATGATTGATTGAAAGAAGAAAAAATTAAAAGATATTTTTTCAGCGCGATGTTACAAATCATATTATAGAGTGTGGGAAAAATTCTATAGACGGAGGTTGATTCCTTGCTACATCAGTAAAGGCCTTCGCAGAAGGGTTTTCCAATATTCAGACCACGATATTATAATAACTTCTGTCTAACACATTGCCAAAAGGGTGGTCAGACATTGCAATCATGGGGCGTCCTCTTCCCTCGCCGTACATACCGACTTTCAATGATAATATTAATATGTTAAGAGGATTACTTAAGTGCTCTTTCCGGTGGCGGCACGCATAAATGTTGAAACGATGAAAGTGTCGGGATTATAATGATAAACGGTTGCCTCCGCTTGCGTATCCACGAATACCCTCTCACATCGCCACGTCGATTTTACCTATATAGACTTATATTATTATCATCCGTTCCAATTATTTTTCATCATCCCATCATCAGAACTACAGGAACTTGTGAATTCGGAAATCGTGAATATTAATGCTTATCGTTTTACCTCCAACAATACCGACACTTCAGATATGTTATACACCCTCCGAGTATGGGAGTTTGGCTTGTGCCGAATAAGTGAATAAAAAGTTCTGTCACGGATCGTCAACAATAAAATTATTAATGTGGGTTGAAAATCTTTTCAAAAGTTTGTATGTAGCACATCGATCAGTCAATCAAAATTCCACTAATTTGACGTATCACTCGACTTTTAAAACATATTGTGTGTTGACAACGTTGAATCATTTTCTGAAAACACATTTTGATTAAACTATGTACAAATACGCAAATTGATTAAATTTGACGTCACTCTTCATATTTTAAAACCTCTATTTATTATATAAGATCAAACGTGACTATGTGTACCAAGGGTTGCAGGTACAATGTGACGGAGACACACAACAACTCGGCGCCTTTCAGACTTTTTTTTTAATGTTACCATCCAGTTGATACTTTTAACTGGCATTGGTGACCATTATGGGGAAGTAAATGGAGGCTTAGCTCTTAAACGGATATACCACTAACTTTTTTTTCTTACAGTTCCAAAGGTTTTATGGGATGTTGTTTTTATAAAAATATTTATTTTATCAGTGTTTGAATTTTTTATTGGGACTGTAACTTAGTGGATGTGATCCAGAATTCTGAATTTAGATTCACCTATGGGAACTTATTTTTGTATTTTGGCACTGCGTTATTTTTTTGATCTCTAAAATATTATATATACTTACTATAGGTATATTATTATTCTGGTGTAGTTTTATTGTAAATAACACTTTTGGTTCTTAAATTTATATGTTTACGCGTGCTAAGTTCTATGGATTATTATAAGATTTCAGGGGAATAAAAGTTTTGAAAACGCGTCATCAAAACGACCTGGTGAAAACCTTAACGAATCATTTTTTTGTCGATGATGACGAACATTACGATTTGATTTGTACACTTGTCTTGGCCAAATCAGTGTTCGAAATCAGTTACAAGGTTCAGTATTGACGAAACCTATAATGATACGTTGTAGGGTATAAAACGAGTGGTTGCCATCGCTGAAAAGTTCGGTAGGCAGTCGTGGTCACTGTGAAATGATATTTGAAGGGGGGGGGGGAATCCCTATACTTTTATAATTTACATTTTTCATTCCTCCATTTATTTTGTTCAAAATAGTACCCCTTATAATTATTATTTAATTAACGATCATCGAATTATATTATTATTTTTTAAACATAAAACAAGAATATTTTTCTTGTTTGAATGACGCCACACGAATAAACCAGCTAACCGCATACTAAAAAACAATACAGGTAATACCTAGCTACTGTTAGTATTTACTATTTATAAATAATTATAAATTGTATGTACAAAAATGCTACAATTATATGCAAGTAAATATTTTTATGTGCATGAGAAAGGGGTTAAAAAAATAAAATACCAAACTAAAAAACAAAAACTTTATATACAATAGTATTATGAAAAAAGTAAAGGTGTATACCTCCATCTACCTCCACTATTCGTGTGTTATATATGAGAAGTACACAAATATAGGTAGGGCATACCTCCACTTATTTTTAGCACATTTTGACCACCAGACCACTGCCTGTAGTTGTGTTCGTTTTACTCGTGTATACTAAGGGTGGATAGGATCGGTAAAGCCGTTATTGTCTACTGTCCTATAATTATAGAAGGCTCCACATTTTTTACATGAGATACGTTTAAGGCCTTTGGTAAGGTATTCAACCCCAAACCCCTTCGTTATAATTGTAATCTCAATAAATATATTATACATAACATTGTTTGTTAGTTGCTTAATCCATAATGCTGTATTTTATGAAAGAACAAAGGGAAAAATTTCAATATTTCAAATTATTGAAAATACCCAGAGAACTCCAAATGTGGTAAAACTTTAATCCTATTTGAATTTAATCATTGTGAACAATCGTCGAGCGTGTTTCAAGCACATATATATAGATCCATAGCTCTGAGACTTTTTGAAAACTCCAACAAATGCAAAATCGAAAAACCTGATTTATATTATTTTTTTCTTTTTGCGCCATCATTACTAAACTGTAATGACTTATTCAATGAACTATTTACAACCGATTTCCTACCGAAAACGAGAGGACTATAACCTACCACACCCTGTATAAAATAAAGAAACGACTTCGTTGCAAAACTAATACATTCCTCGTTTGGGAATAAAATTCCCAGTATTCGCTGACGACGAGTGTCGTCGAATTTTAATCAGTGGCGCATAAAACGTTTTGTTCGTCGTAATTGAAGGCCACCCGAGACCATCCCTGGACGAACATAACCGCTTTAAACACGCACACATATTAGTATTTTACTTTTAGGCTTAAAATTTAAATGTTTCATAAAGTCCGCGAGTGTAACCTAATACATATTAAATTTGCAACGGACGCTAAAAATGTTATCGGACCGTATCCGCGAGGTGACGTTTAAAGTGAAAAACATTTCCGTAGAATCCGTGAGACGATGTTTGAAGTATCACGTGTAGACGTTTGTGACTTGGAAATTTTACTAGATTGTTTTTATTATTTAATGCTAAAAAAAAATGTTTTCGCTATTGTGTTTATAGCGGTAATAATAATAATAATATACTTACTTTATATTATAAATTGTGCGCGTTTCTATTTTCTTTTCAAATGTAACAATACATCAACAATATCCTGTGGTATATATTTTCAAGATTTTTCTTCGACTCTTTTGTAGCTAATAACACTGTCGGATACATAAATAATTCCACACTATCTGTTTTGACCCAATGGCAGTACAAGGGTGATGGGTGTACATAATATACATGACCATGACTTAACATCGTAACAATAAAAACAATACAATTATCATAGTCAACTTTGTGCCCTAACCTTTTGTTTTCACGTGAAATTAGTGATACGCAGTTAGTAAATAAATATTTTTTTTCACAACAAGCGTAGGCACATGTGCGAATAGTCGTTAGATAATTATTAATACTTTTTACCAAATTAAATGGAAAAAAAACGCATATCTACCTATTGCAAACTATATGACGTGTGCACTGAGTGATTGGGGTGGATGGATTAAACTTTTAAGTGTTGGTCAAGGCTGCAGATGCCTTCTTTGCATGCAGTACTTCAATAGCAGTGTAATATATTTCTTGTTTATTAGTCAATTCATATGAAAAGAAATGCAATAATTTAGTCTCTACGGCAGTATCTACTAAAAAGTAAAAACTATTTTACATTTTGTTTATGGTATGTAACTTATACCAAAACAATGACTATTTTTTATCTCAACCCCCCCCCCCCCCCCTCCTGCACTTATTTTTTATTCTTAGAAATACTAAATCCCTGTATCACATACGGAACGTATAATAAAAATAATACCATATGAGTACTGAACGCGTGAAATACTTTGATCTTCGCAACCGTATACAATAATATATAATATTATTGCAGCATGATATTATAATATTATAAGCGTATTGTTTGCGCGTGCTGTTTCGCAGGGCCGAAAATCAAATAATTTACGTCCATTACCCGACGCTTGCATATATAATTATCATGTTAAACGTATACGTCTATGATATGTGGTTACAATATCGTGTGGGGTGTGTGTGTGTGTGGGTGTTCGGGGGGGTGGGTGTGTGAGTGGTGTGTATATGAGTTTCGGCAATTGGTAGAGTGCGTTCATCGTTCATCGAGCCGCACTCTCGTGTTTGGTCGGCTATCGCAAAATGATGAAACGAATTTCATTTACACGAAAAATCAATTAACGGCGGTAGTGAGAAGGCATAATATACACACCCGAGAAAAATACTACCATTCTCGTGATAGGTATAAATACGAAATCTGAAACATATAGCCCGCAACAGTTGTACACATCTATACGTCATATGATATGTGATAGGTAGGTAGGTAAATTGTAAAAAAATATTACGGCTGTAGCCATTTACCTCCAACGAGGAGTTAAGAATACTTCAATATTTTTAAGTCATATTATATATTTTATCCGAAAAAAAATTTAATTTACCATTGAACTAATATCAATAAAAATGAATGAAATAAAATATGTTATCCTAGACTGTTACTCTCCCTTTCTAATACGGTACACAACACTACATCACGTCTAAATATCGACAAAATATTTTAATATCTGGAGGAAAATGGAAATGATTTTAGTTCAAAAGATTATTTAGAGTAAAATGGAATCTAACTTTTTTTTGTGGAGGAAAACGATATCCTATTTTCGGTAGAAAATCGACCCACCTCAAATTACTGTTTAGTACGTTGTATAAAATCTAATCCAGTTCGCGATAAAAACATTGTGATTATAATATAATACAGTTTCCAGTAGAACACACAGGTGGTAATTCATTCTCCCCCCCTACTCACTAAAAATGTTAAATTTGTTTTGTCTTTTATAATGACTTTTGATAATATTTATATTTATTATCTCAATATACATCTTGGACATTGATCACACTTATTTTTACAAACTTTGATCGTGAACAAATGTTACGACATTTTATCTCAAAGAACTGATTTTATATTCATTTTAATGAACAAATAAAATAAAAAAATGCAATAAACTATTACAAGTTGATAAAATAATAATCACAATCGTTTTATACGTTACTTCTTAAATTTAAAAAAATCAGATTCAGAAAAATAAAAATATAATTATACAATTATACTTAGTGCGATTTAGAAATTTCATTATTCTGTTGGAAGATAATACTATATATAGTGTTCGAGATAAATCATCAGAAAGGAATATATAATTTAGAATTTTCAAATCCAAATCACAAAAATCATACAATTATAACTTTTTGATTTATGGTACATAAATGTTTCGATTATCAGTAATGGTTTATCAAAACTTATTTTTGAGAACATATTTTTATGCACACGCCGTTTCCACATACTAATATGGTCACTGTAAAATAATAGTCTAAGTTATATTAGGTATGCAATTCAGACGAATTTTCAATCGCTCGTTTTGTCATGTTTATAAGTATGAGGCAATTTTTTTTTTACTGTGATGATTGAATAATGGCTATTGGAGCTGAAGTAACATCATATTTGGTGTGTTCATTCCATACTTTGAAGGGTGTTTTTGTGTCTTTATAATACAACGAATGAAGTACTAATTTTAATGTGCTGCTTAAATAACACAATATGACTATTGACTGTACCTATAATTTATCACATATGATAAATACGTGTCAAACTAAAAATTTACGCGAAAATATGACATGAGACGTATTGTTTTATATTTTTTGTACTTACTTTATATCTGCCATATTTTTATTTTTATTTTTATTTATTGAAAATAAGACAAAATTCCATATTCCATATTAAAAAGGAAGTAGGTTATTTTCCTTTTTTACGCACAAGTGATATAAATTATTGTTTTGACACATTTTCTGTGTTGTCACCGTTTATCATACTGTTTTATTATTTTTATTATTGTGATTAACAAAGGTGAACAATAAAAATTACTTAAGTAGGGAGTTCATTTCCCAATTGACTTGATGACTTTACTAGTAACGTATCCTTCGTCACAACTTAACTTTGTCCAGTTAATTTGAAAAACAAGACGTCGAGTTAAGAATAATTTTTATACAAACGTTGTATACAACTTAAAACCAATCAACAAATCGATTTGGACTCGTGATTATTGCTACAATAGTTACTTGTCTTCGGTTTGCCCGATAAAGTCGATACCACTACCCTACTATAACCGACACTGCACTGCGAATTAATAATAATACACATTATAGAACCAACCCCATCAGCAGTGGTCTCACCTCGCCGTTTCGGAATATTATTATTTTTTTAGTCGCCTTAAACGGTATCGGCAGTCGTAAATCAGCTTTCGTTTTTTCGTATATTATACGCCCGTCAAACGGGCAATTATATATTTCGATTCGATCGCTCGCGGTTTGATCAATCGTCGTCGAGGTAAAAAGTTAATTGAATTAAACTATAGTACAACTCAACCGGTAAAGTATCCACCGTCGTTAGTCATTGCTTAACTTTGTTCCAGTTAGTTTGAAAAATAACACGTCGAGTTAAAATAATTTTTATACACATACCTATCATGTTGTGTAGTTAAAACCAATCAACTAATCGATTTGGACTCGTGACTGTTGCCACAACGTATTTTTTGGATTTGGCGATAAAGTCGACATAATCCTTCTCGGCACTACGCTCCGAAGGTATATAATATATTATTATATAGAACCAACTACCCCTCCCGCTCAGGGATATTATTATTTTTTTAGTTGTCAAAAACGATCTCGACAGTCGTAAATCGACGCACGTTTTTCGCATAATATACGCCTGTCAGACTGACCATTATATATTTCGATTTGAGCGCGCGCAGCTCGATCAATCGTGGTCGCGGTAAATAGTTGACTGTGGGTATTAAACTTATCGACTTAACTTTTTCTAGTTAATTTGAAAAATAACACGTCGATTATGTTTGTATACGTCATGTTACGTCCCGCAGTTTAATCCAATCAGCTAATCGATTTGGACTCGTGGCTGTAGCAACAACTTGTCTCGGGGTTTGCAGATAAAGTCGGTGGCATCACCCTACTCGGCACTACGCCGCGAAGGAATATAACATAGAACCGACCCCCCTCTGCTTGGGAATATCATTATTTTTTCGGTTGCCCTAAACGATCTCGACAGTCGTAAATCGACGCACGTTCTTCGTATAATAATATACGCCTGTCAGACGGACCATAAAATATTTGGATTCGAGCCGCGCGCGCGGTTTGATCAATGGTCGTCGCGGTATCCTCGTGCGATTCGGCGGACGACAGAACGTCGGCCAGGAATAGGTATCGTCGTTTCTGACGCGGTTGATACCATTATTATGGTATATCGGGGCCGTGATAATGATTGCTAACCAATTTAACTACGTGACACCGCGACCCCACCGCGCCCGGTCAAGTGGTGCGTGCCTGATCAATAGTTCCACTCACTTACGACGTTCTAGCACGTCTGATTTCCTATAACCACAACCACGCTCGTGTATATAATAATATATTATTATACTATTCTGTAGACCAATGGCGAGGCCGCAAACGAATCGCATATTATACTGAAACGGCGGCGTCGAGTCCTCGTCATATTGTTTTTTGACATATTTTGTGCACCCGTTCTTTTGTCACTCCAGATATGCAATTAAAAATATGCTGTAAAAAAAAAATTAATACCTATATAAAATAGGGTACATAAATTATAATATATATAAATGAAAAAAAAATGATATTTTAATTAATTAATAAAAACTTGAAAAATTAATTGCTATTGTCTTCCTAATTTTCTTCTACGCGATCAATTATTACGGATAACTGAACATTCACTTCTTACTCGCGTCATATCGGCCAGATATTAAATTTAATAATCGATAGTATTAATATTATTGGTACAAATTTGGAAAATAATATTTCTATACTATGTTATATCATTAGATCTAATATCAAATTCTTTTAACTTGCATGCACCTACAATGCTCTTAATTTTTTATTGAACTCAAATATGCATTATTTTATGCGTAATAATGACAAAATACTATGCAACAATTTGCAACGTAAAATTTTTAATTTTTAACCTCCCTGTGTTAAGAAACATATAATATATTTAAACGCCGTTAACTCTGTTCTGCGATCTTTTTAGACAAATATTAAAAAAAGTAAAATTCCTCGGCTCTAATCATAATATTGCTGGAGTTCTCGTGACAATGTAAGAACAATGACGATGCCTAATGACTGCAGACGTTTTGTTCGAAGTATATAATATGCAATCATCTGTTAAAAACATCAGCTGAATATTATGGACAATTTCCGTAACAGTTAACGAAATATATTTAAAGATGTACCTACTGCACATCATACTGTTTTAATCCTACTCAAAGGTTTATTGAGTTGTTCTCCTTTTTCCATTCACAACCTAGCCTGTAATTACTTACACACATTTGTCGACCTTAAACTCCCATTTTTTTTTTTTGAGAAATTTCTCACTCTTTGTCAAACTAATCAACTGACGATATCAAAATAGACAAGCATAATAAGCTCCGAGCAGTGAAACCTAATCATAGAAACGGATTTAGTCCCCGGAGACTTGTGTGTAAGGCGTATTATACGCGTTTCTATAGAATAGTATGATATATGGTCGCCCTTCCCTTTACGCGATTATCTGGAAAGGTCGTGGGGTTCAAATGCGCACTGGGTGTTTTTATTTTAAATGTTTATTTATGCAAGCAATGATATTTGTATTATTCATAACGACAGTGCGAATCATATAAGGAACGACACGAAAATCCACGAAATGCACTCCGTCGAAACGGTCGTATATTTTTATGATAGGAAGATATTATAGTTGGAATTATTTTTGTATTTATTTATTTAAATGTAACACCCTAAAAGGGTGTAATAAGTAAAAGTAATATTAAACATGAATCACATACTTAAAACTAATACAATACAAAAGAGAACATTTAAAATAATATTTTTAAGAAACATTAATTTTACTTTTTTTTGATTTGGCTAGTGAGTGGAAACGAAAATCAAAATTTGATATAATACTATTACAATGGTTTAAAAGTCAATACTCTGGACTAAAGACAATTAGTAGTTACTAGAACAATTACGAACTAAAGAGGGGATGATTAAAGTAAAAGTCTGCAGGTACCAGCTACTTTCAAATTATTATTTTTTTTTTAAGAACTCTCGGCAAATTAATACCCTAGAAATTTACTTATAAATAAAGTCTACATCATTAATTAATGAACGTATAGAAGTTTATGATTCTAAACTAAACATTTCTTAGCATTATAACGTCCGAACCCACATCAGCCTTGTCTAGCTTAAATTCTCAAAAACGGAGTACTTTTTAAATTTATCCATTAAATTATTTTGTTTAGGATTACGAATTATTATTATGAATATCCTTCGAGTCGCGTTCACGATAATGCAATAATGTAATAATATATTATTAATAATATTCATCGTACGAATAAAAAAAACCATCACCGCGAATAGGGATCGTCGTCGGTCGCCCGTGACCAATAAAAATACATTATCGTATTTATTTGTACATACTCGTCGTATATAAATATACATAATATACTATATACGTATTGTGTATAATAATATGAATTATATAGAATAATAATAATAATAATACGCGATATCCAAAGGACATAAAAATAGGGCTTCGTGGCGACATAAAAAATAATAATAATAATTTCTCCGCGCAGTTCGGAAGTCGAGTCGTGTGCGTAAATAATATTATGCTCCAGTACTAAACTTGTCATTGCTCTCGCACTATAAAATACGTTATGTCGTTATCTATATACACTATTATTATTATTATTATTATTATTATTATCATTATATTATTGTGTGACGTATTATTATACTATAATATGCGTTGCGTCGTATTGCTTCGAATAATCCGACGATAATAATATAATAATATTATGCACGAATTTATAATAAAATATTGTATGCATTGCCTTTAATAAAGGATTTGACAACAACTGATTAATATTATTACTCTGTTAAAAATTTAAATTTTTATTTTTTTATAAATTATTTTTATAATACAATGTCAGTCAGAGTTAAACCTTACTCGCGGTCAGAGGCACGGACGTCACTTTAATTTATAGATATAATAGAGTCTAAATTCTGGCGTAGCATAAAAAATTATTTACAAAAAATTGCATTTTGTTTTCGTACCATTCGATAGCCTTCAGCTCAGACGATCATGGTCAAAGGTATCTATTTTCTACGTATTATTATCCCACGTTACCTATGTCCTTTTTTCATTATTATCAGATAATAATATTGTTATAAAAGTGTTGGGATCGCGCGTCTGATCCGGTGGTGCAGCTGCCCTTGTAGATTTTGCATCTTTTCCTTTCATTTTTTCGGGTGACTTCTATTATTATCTTATCATCAATTTTTACCACACTTTGGTTTGATTATAATAACTATAGGACTTTTCTGTACCCATACATGTTTATGTTTTTTTTTTGTTTACGGTTTTGGACAGTGATTTTGTTTATTCCCCCGAGATCCGTGTGATGCAAATCTAGTAACTTAATTTCAGTAATCCTAATCAGATTTCTATTTTCTGAATATTTATTATTTTTCTGATTGCTCAGATAGGATTTTTATTGGTAAATAAACGCACTTGACAAGTAGTTTCTATTATTATTTCTATGTTTGTGGCTTCGAGTGTATAGACATAACGCGTGTACTTTCTTTGATTGGAGAACTCTAAAGGGTAAATATACTGAAACTGTCTTTTAATTTAATTTGTAAGGTTTCTGTTTCTTCCCTATACTGGTATAGCCTACTCAATTTTTGTTTTAATCATATAAGTTAATATAAGTTCGACTGTATAGCCATACGATAGTCTTGCACTTGTACTTTTTGGAAGTTTTCTATAATTATTCTGTATAGTATTTTTGGAAATAGTGACAGTTAACAAAAGAACCCGTATACTTTATGTACAGCATACACACTTAGGTTCAAGAAAAATACATTTTTATTAATAAGCCGTAGGGGGGTAAGCCGTACATCATAGGGGTCATCGAGAATCAGCTTATTATTTGTGATGTGAAAAAAGTAGGTCAGCGCATTTTGGTGGTGGATGTTTGTCCATCGTCCCTTCGGGCCTCGGACAGGATAGTGTAATTTTACTGTATTCGATTCGAATGCAATGATTACAATCGATAAAAAACGATTCTGAGCGGACGAGGGAATCTTTTTTATTTAATTTTATTCGTTTCTATGGTGATAAGCAAAGCGTTTTAAGAACAGTTTATATAAATAGGTAATTTATATAATTATAATTATAATTTATAATTAGGAAATATCATAAAAATGAAAAAAAATATAAAAGAAAAGAAAAAGTTCATAAGTCGCTCAAATGTCTTGACAATTTTACTATGTCTAGGTAAGACGAATATAAGTAAACACCCTAAATTTCAAGTTTTCACGAATGTTTTTAACCGAATTACAACAAAAAAACTCCTAAAATTAAAATGTCTATAAATAGCTAAAAAATGGCTAAAGTTTTCCGAACTTTAAATTGTAAGGGACAAAATCCAAAATATAACAAAAAATATCTCCTGTCATTTTTCATTTGAAGCAATATTTCTGGTAGAAAACGTCATCCGTAATTATTTAATATTATAAAATCGTGAAATCGTTTTCTCCTTTAACAAGATATTACCAAGTATATTTGATGATATTATTGTGAATAAAGTAATTTATATATAACCTATTAACGTGGAGCCTTGTTTTAAATTTTCAATCCCTAGCCATAAAAGTTAAACATTTTATAAATTTTTAACCACAAAATAATTAATAAATTATAAATTTGATAAATGTTGTCAAAATTTGAACTTTAAATGCTTATAAAAAAAAATTGTGCATATGTATTTTTAATATTTTTCAACTGCTTTTAAAACGATATATCAGGAGTCTAAAATTAAATTTTCACGCTTTTTTACCCAACAAATAAAAATTTATTGATATTTATAGAAAAAAAAACTAAAAAAATTGAAAACTGACAATGTCCGTAAACAGCTCAAAAAGAGTCAAAATATTTTCAACATTTTATGGTGTATAGAAAATGCTAATATAAACATTCAGTGAAATTTTCAAGTATCTACAGTCATTCGTTTTTCAATTACAATAAAATAAGAAATTGTTACATGAGAAATCAAGTGAATATCAAATGTTGTAAAAATATAAATTCAGACGCTCATAAAAATTTAATTTAAGCTTCTTGTAGACATTTTTTTTTTGATAAAGGTGGACAAACTTATGAGTAATCTTAAATTACATTTTCAAATCTTAGATTTAAAAAGAAAATTTTTTATGAATTCTCAACTCAAAATAATTTGCTAATTTTCGTGATTTTTCCGTATTTTGTCAAAATTTGAACTTTAAATGCTTATAAATAAAAACTGTGACTAAGGATTTTTAATTTTTTTCATCTGCCTTTGAAACAATAACCTAGGAGCCTTCTATTAAATTTTCAAGCTTTTTTACTCAATAGATAAAATTTTATTGATATTTATAGAAAAAAAAACTAAAAAAAATGAAAACTGACAATGTCCGTAAACAGCTCAAAAAGAGTCAAAATTATCGTGTATAGAAAATGCTAATATAAATATTCAGTCAAAATTTCATGTCCCTACGGTCATTTGTTTTAGAGTTACACCAAAAACCAAAATCGATTTTCTCGAACTCAGATTTTACGTAAAAATTCCCGTTTTTCCTTAATTTTTCTTTTGATTTTCACGTCGCTTTTGAAATTTACTGGAAAATTTTAACTTTTGACCCTCCAAAGTACCAACTAAAGTTACTGTTGAAGAAAATCTAAGCACTTTTACTGTCCTAAAAAGTGATAACAGACACAAAAATAAAAAAATTCAAAAAAAATAAAAAAAAACACACATCATTGTAAAATCAATACATTAATCGCTTCCCTCAGAATCTAAAAGAAAAAGAAATAAACATCATTGTAAAACCATTAAATTGCTGAGATGTATACATTTGTTTTCAACTTAGTTTGAGAGAAAAAAAAGAAGAAAAAAAATAGTATTAAGTAACATATAAAGACAAATTATATGTTATGTTGTGTGATTTATTTATTTATTTATTGAATCTTTAAAACATTAATATTACAATTATATAGAAATATAATACTTAATATACTAATATAAATGTTGATACTTATTCCCTGTAAGCTTTATAGTGTAAACATTTAGAGTGGATATGTTCAGCTTATAAATATAGTTAAGTATATTATACACTATTTTAAAAGCACATACAAATAGTTGAATTTTAAGTGTCTTATGAGGATTTAAAAAATATATTATTGACAAATAATATATATGAATAGTAAAATATAAAATTTATATTTGTATAAATGCCACAAAATAATGTGAAAAATTATTGTATTTACGATAAACCAATTTTGTGTCACTTTAGTATTAACCACACAAATAACGGTCGAGAATTGAATGAGAACTGGTGTTTAGTTTTTTACTTACAGCCAATTTGTTTTTTGCAATCGTCTGATCTACAGACATTCGAATAATATTTGGGTTCAAAAGTACATCCTATGTATGGGGACGACCACATGACGTTCAATTTTCTAATTTTCTCCTTTGATGTATTAATTCTCAAAGGTTGTTTTCTGGCAAGAAATATATATATATAATATAACATACAACCTTAATCTCCCCAGCCATAGTTGCTCCACTAGGAAAGTAAACTCTGATTCAATAAAAATAATAAAACATTATATTATTATATTTTACGTGTCAGACATTTCTTTGACACGTGTCGGCGAGGGATGCGGCGTGTCGACCGCGGGACATTTTCGATGACGAAGGGATGCGAATAAGATCAATAATAATTACGCGCAGGGTCGAGGATTTCGATGTCAAAAAATCGGTTATTTTTTTATTTTCATAAAAACTAAAAAGAATAAAAATACAAAGCCGATAGAAATCTCAAATCACTTGATTTCAATAGGAGGGTTCGAGTCTCGTTTACCCGTCACACACGCTGCAAGGTCTGCCGCTCAAAAGCCACCACACCCTAAATCAAAGGGTAGCTTTAAAGAATAATTTTGAGTCGTCATTTCGTATCAGATAAACGACCCGGACACCTCATTGTGTAGCAAAAGTGGATGACGTGGTTTCTACGCAAAATCGACCGTTTTTGCATAATTATTGGCTATACAATTATTCACGATAGTGTTTTGAAAAAAATATATTATTATGTGTCACATTTCGATATTCGTGTATATTTTACCATCAGTTGCAGCCAATCACTAGGTAAAAGCTATGTTTCGATAATTCATGGTATGGGATTTACCATTTTTGCTCGGTTATCATAATTTTTTTCGGGTTTTTAGTAAAAACGTTGCGTACTTGAGTACATCCTAGGTATATTATGTGTTAATTAAAAGCTTTTTCACACACGACAGAAAACTAAAACAATTTTTGAGAAATGTTGAATACTTATTCCAAGCCAAACGTTTAAAAACAATACTAATTTAGTGTTGGTACCAGAGGTATTTCTACTGATCTACTGATAAATAATAATAATATATACTAAATATTGTCATCAAATATTAATTTTAACATTTTCTATACATAAAAGATTCATTTAAAAAAATATTTTGACTAGTTTTGAGCTATTTATATACATTTTAAATTTTAAAAGACTACCTAATCAAAAATTATAATTAAGTATTAAATTCTATGTTCTTAATTAATCTATCTAACTAATTATTGACGATAAAGTAGGAAACTCTAAGAATTTTGGTCTTTTGGAGGATACAATCATGACTGTTGACCAGTGCCATAGACAGGAATTTTATATGGGAGGGGGGGATTATTATAATAACATCATGTTATAGTAAATTAAGAAAAAATAACACATTATTTATATTTTTATATCTTTATTTTGATAGTGTCTTTATAATATTAGATCTATTTTTCTCTTTTTTTTTGATAGTTCGTCCAGTACTTCTTCCGGTGTTATTTCAATATGTCGATAGTAGCTCAAAAGCACTAATCGATTTAAACGATCCTGTTTAAGAGTAGTGTTTAATTAATGAAATGAAAATAAATATATATAATTATAATATACTTCTTTCATGCTATTTCTGAGATAGGTCTTTACTCTTTTTAAACTGGAAAAAGTTCTTTCTGGCGTGGCAGTAGAGACTGGCAGTGTGCACAACATTTTTAACAGTATAAATATATTTGGAAATATTATAGGATCACAATGCTTAATAGCATCTAATGCATTTGATTTAATCACTTCATCACTACCAGCTGCTCCACACTTGCCCTTTTGTTTCCAAATTTGTAGCTCACAGATTGCCCTAGTCAAATCAATTTGTGGTAGATAAAAAGAAACCAGAGTCTCAAAATCTGTATTATCCGAATTAATGTCATCAAACAAACACTGAAAACCTTAAATATTGTTTTGATTGTATAGAATTAAAATATATAAGAAGTTAATCATTGATATAGTTTTAGATACTTATACCTTTGAAAATATTTTGGTGAGCTAAGAATCTTTCATTTAATTGATGTATAAAAGATTCGATGAAAGGAACGCATATAGAAACACGATAATAATCTTCAGGATCATCACTTTATATTAAATAGTTAGAACGATGTTTTTGTCGGTTTATTAACCGTTTGACTGATATTTCAAAGTCTAACATCTCAGCCAATCTCTATTTAAAAATATTACTATAGTTAAAAAAAATTAACATTAAAATTGAATATAAGGCATTCATTACTTGAGCTTCTTTGAACATTTTTTTAAATTCATGATCTACATTTTCCCTTAATTTGTCAAGAACCTTGATACTGATATTGGCCAAACTGATCATTTCTCTCAAATCTATGTTTTTTTTTGCAGCTGTTTATATAGTGGTAAACCAAATGAAAATATAACCTATTCAACAAAAATAAAATTCAAACTAATATAATTATAAGGATAAAAATTAATACTTTTATAACTTGAAGAGCCACAAGAAATTCCGAATCAATTGCCTTTAATAACATGTTTACATCAGTACTTGTATCACTACCATCATTCCAATCTGATATGTTATTTAGTGTAGTAATAACACAAGGGAATAACTCAATAAAATCATTGATGGCGTCATATCATACCCACCTTGTCATACTTAAACGTTTTAAAGATTTTACATTAGGTTACCAATCACCATTATTGATAACTTCTAAAAGTTCGTGACTTCGTTTGGGAAAATTAAAAAAAACAATAATATTTTTCAACAATTCCGATTCCTAATCGATGGAATATTACATGTAGATGAAACTGCTAAGTTGAGCGAGTGTGCAGCACAATGCACGTACAAGGCTTTAGGATGCTGAGAGCGTATAATTGTTTGAGCTCCTTTAAAACGACCAGCCATATTTGCTGCACCATCATACCCTTGGCCAAATAAAAAATCACAATCTACCCCACATGAATTTAGCCCTAAAAGTTAAATCATACTATATTATTTTATTTATTTATTTAAATTATAAATATAGAACTATTCATATAATATATAGTTAGAACTTACCATTGAGAATTGCTGATGCCAAATCATTTCCAGTTAAGCTACTGATTTCATAAAATTTTAAAAAATCCTCATTTATTTCAATATTAGAACCAGTACCACTTAAATAGCTTACACATATTGTCAATTGTTCTGATACCGACACATCTGTGGTCTCATCAGCCATCACCGAAAAGCAATAACTTTATCAACCAGTTTTTTCGTTAAAATATCTTCACAAATGTTAATTATCTCATTTTGAATTTGAGGACTTAAATACTTATTTCTTGTATCTGACTCAACGTGTGACTTTAATAAATCAATATATTTTGTCTTATATTTTGAAATTGCCCGAAAATTACCTTCATTATGAGTTGAAGCTAAAAAATAAAAATAAAGTAACACGCTACACAGTAATTATAATTTTATTTTGATAGGTTACTTACTTTTAAAATTAATTGGACCAAAATTATTACCTCCTCTTAAAGGAATTTCTTGGTATCCACAAAGTAAAATGCATTCTATTATTGGAATCAGTCTTTCTCTATTTTGTTTTATTATTTTTACTCTAAATATTAAATATTTATGAAAAGCCAAAATTAATAAACTTAGGTAATACAATATTATACATTACTATTTTCAACTATCTAACCAGTCGTCATCTAAGGCTTTAATTATTGATGGTTTTTTTGTTACTATAGATGTTCAAAAACTCCTCTGCTTTTGCAACAGACAGTTTATGATAGTCATAATTTGAATGGTCATTAAACGCCTATAACATTTCAAAATGATGTATGTTCAAAATAAAATTAATTAATTTAATGATTTTTCACTAACTTCTTTAGCTTTTTTCCAATTTGTAAAAGCTGTTAGAGTAAGAGCTCCTAATTTTTGTTGTCCAATACTACCAGTTGTTGCAAATACCAAGAAAACTTGCAAAAAGCTCGTTCTTGCAACTCAGAATAAACCAACCAGTTATAAGTAGTAGGCCATTTATACTGAAATTTTAGTTTACTTTTTTTATTTTGCTCTATTATTGGAAATGCATACGTGTTAGGAGGAATCCACGGTTTCACAAGAATCTATTAATATAGAAATAAAATTAAAATCAATAAAAATAAAAATAATACTATTTATAATTACTAAGTGTTTTTTCTCATCAGTCAAACTACAATTTTCAAATAATGCAGCATCATTATTTCGAGGTTCAATAACGTTTGAAAAAGCAAAATTATTAGGCAACATGCACATTGTTGGTGACTGGCGTATCAACACATCCTCCAAAAAATGGTAAATGTGTTAAATTCAAAATAACTACAATATTTAATTAATTTAACCAACAATAAGTTACTTGATTTCGATCGGTGTTTTGAACACTTGATAACTCAGAAACAGGTTGAGTAACAATTTCACTGCTAGCACCTCTAACGTCGGTAACTTTAGTAAAATAATTTGTTATGACACGCTTTTTTGTTTTTTCATTAAGATTCATTAAATTTTCCATTTTGTTTTTTCACTTCTTCAACCGAGTTAAAAGAATTAACACGCGTTTTAACTTTTAACTGCTAACACTTAATATGTTATCTTAAATTGCAGTATTATCAATTATCACAGTAACAAAACAGTTATGGTAATGGTGATTTATCAGTGCGACCATTAGACGATACACAAAATACCTTACTTATAACGGATAACAACACAAACATCTATTACTATTATTGATAAAAATTTTTAAAAAAATATATAAAATATATTAGTAGTTTTAAATATTTGAAATAAATTTATATACTTTCCATGTTGTATGGGTGGGGGAGGGGTTGAACCCCCCCCCCCCCGTGTCTACGGTCCTGCTGTTGACTAGTCTTCTCTATTATACTTATTATTTTAATTACAACGACGCTGTTCATAGTATTTCATTTGAGGTGGACCAACGAAGCGCACGCCCGAAACGCTAACAATGGCAGTCAATAATTGTATTGAATGATTTGATGGAAATAAGTTCGAATAAATGGCAAAAAAAAATAATTAAAAATATAAATTCGAATAAAAAATAAATATTTATTCAAATACTATTCGTATTCATTGTATGTCAAATATCGGTTTTATTTAATAATTGGATTTATAATCTTATAAGACCTTTCAATATTAGCCAAAGTTAAAACAAATTTTAAAAATATCAGAAATTAAATAATAATAATTATATAATATTAATTATTCACAACTCAATACAATACAATAAAGGTTAAAAAAACACAGTTATACGAATCGATCAGTATAATTACACGTAAAAGCAGGTTTATATAATAAAGCGATAGGTAATGCAGATTATCGTTTAATTTTTAAATAAGTTATTTTAGTAAGTTATATTGGTGTTCTGCAGTTATATATTAATCAGTTTTTACTTAGGTGCACAATTTGTGCTACCTAGGGGCTAGGGTGTACTCAAAGTTTTCTTTTTAGTAAAATCCCGAATAAAATTATGATTGAAGTCGCTTTACGACGAGTACAAATATTAAATTAACTAGCTTTACCTAGTGATCGGTATTTGATATCACGTCCGAACGGATTTGAGCTAAATCATAATCAAAGTAAACTATAATATAGTAAACAGCTAGTAGTTTGGTATAATTTAGACTGGTGCAGTTGGCGTGATGAAATTCGAAAGCAGTATTGTTACTAAATCATATCTGAGCTCTGTTTACCAACAATTATTCTCAGTATAGAAATATTATCCTAGAAACGGGTGCTCGTTATGCATAGCCCGTTTTATTTCTTATACATATTTAATATTATATTCATTTCCGTTTTCTCCTTATAATATAACCTAACATTGCCGTTTATCTCGAAAACTATCGGTAAATGTAGTAACAATAATTATACTAATGTAAAATAATACATTAAATTGTATTGTACAATCGGTGTGAACATTTAACCGGAATATATTGCAAATCTGCAGACTAAAACGAAGCCTAAAACGCGATGGTCTCATTTGCAATTATTTCCGTGCACCTTTGCCAGGCCACTTCTTCACGATGATATTCACTCAAATATCGAGATCTGTTTACCGAAAATTATTGTTATTATAAGATATAATTTTAAATATGAGTGCTCATTATAATATATACTGATTAATATTATACATGTTTTATAATTCGTTAATTTCCGTTTTTCCGTGCCTACTTATCCCGAAAACTATTATTGGTAAGTTTAAAAACAAATACTAATTTAAATTATCAAATTTAATATATTATACTTTTAAATAAACTATCTGTTTCCAACTATCCGTATATCATAATATATATTATTACCAATCTGTAGACATAATAATATTATGTTATGCTCTTATACTGCAAATTTCTAAATATCTAATAATATTTTAGTGATTTGGCAAAACGTCGAATAAGAAAAAAAAATTTAAAAAAAATTGAAGTCTAAACATAAAGACATCATAATATAAAATTATTCCTAATTTTTTACGTTATATTCTCAAATATTGAGCTCTGTTTACCAACAATTTTTGTTCTTCCTAAAATAATATCATCTTAAAAACCAGTGACCATAATTATACATACTTATTAGTAATTACTTGTACATATTTTTCATAGGTATATAAATAGTATATTCGTCTCCGTGTTTCCCTTACCCACTAGACGTTTATCTCAAAACTATTGGTTCATTTAAAACAAATTCTATTTAAAAATATTATATACATATAATATATTTTATTATATTGTACAATCTGTGTCCGTACATCATAATATATTACAAACCTGTAAACATAATACAATAAATTATGTTATGCTAGTGATGCAAGTGACCAATTTTTTGAATAATAATCGTGTTTTACTCTCTCGGAAAAACCTTTGGCGACAAATTAAAAATCCTAAACCTGAAACGCAGAGATTCCATAAGCAATTATTTCAGTTCCCTTCTGCCAATCTATTTCTTCGCGTTATTTACTTTCGATAAACCGTACACGTACAATAATCATCACACAGGACTACAGGAGTGACCGCAATTTCGAATGAGTTTGTGATCGAATGACGAGACGTGAGCGTGAGTCCTGCAGTGTCCACACGTCATGTAGGAAACTCTTGGCACGTGTGAACAAAATTTAGTGGCCATAACAATAACAATCGATACGCGTGACAAGACTTCTGGTCACCCCATCACGGTATATACTTTTGTACCTAGGTATCCAGACCGTATTATTATGAAACGCCTTCCGAACTGTAACAGTACCACGGTACCCGCGGTGAACAAGATATAACAATACACATGATAAATAGGTACGCATTGTTCCAATAATTTTATGTGGCTATAATACCAGTCGCGTATCCAGGATTATTATTATTTATGTTTAGAATTTTTAGCGGGAAGTTGTTTTGAATTTTAATTCAAACATAACTTCAGGAGGTCAACAAACTTGAAGTACTTATAGTAAATATATTATTTTCGTAAATACGGATTAAATTATATCTTATAAAAGCGAGAAACTACTCGTTTTAATTTTGAATTATGTATATCGAATTTTTTCAACATATATTATTCATATTATTCACTAGATAATTTACAGTAAAAAGGGGGAGGAGGAGTTCTCATTTAAAAAAAAAAAACAAAAGTTTGTACCTGTACTTCTTAAGTAGGTGCCGTAAAAAATTTCAAGATTCTGAAATTATAGTCTTTAAGTAGCTAGAGACTTAAACAGGTATACCTACAGTTAAAAATTCCAAAAATCAGAATTTGAAGAAATGAATTGTCAAAAGAACAGATGGACGAACGCTTGCAGGTGAATCACTCTGTATATGGCCTTTCCAACACGCAAACGTCGAAAATACCTACTCTGGTACCTATGCTTGTTAATCGATCATCCTATATATAATATATATTATATTATACTCATTACTCGGTGAAATCCATTGTGGATAATATCTGCCGGTTAGGTCGCGTCTATATTATAAGTTATGTATAGCGCGCATATACTCTATGTCTGTATGTGTATGAAAAGTTTGTGTCGGAAAAAGGCGGAGGCTGCAGCCGCGCTATTATTGCGACGAGTGTATAAAGTCTATTGTTTGGAAAATGACGGGGTTCGATAAAAGTTTTGTTGGTTTTGCTCACGCGTGTTTTTATTTCCCCCGCGTTTTGTTCTCGGCCCCGGAGCGGCGATAACGGCGGGACGGATGGGGGCGGGGGAGGGACGGCGGCGGAGGTCTGTCACTCGAAATCGCTTAGTTGCAGGATACAGTTTGATCGCAAATATTACAACAAAGTACTTTATCATCTGTCCGAGAAACTTTGGCGGAAACCCGCGCTGAGCAGTCGGGAGTTTAACACCCAAGCGTCGTCGGAGAACGGTGCAAACTTTACACTTTTCGGAATTTTATACTGGTCGTGTGTACATATTATATCGCTTTTAGAAAAGTATACAGCCAAGGCGTTTTGAACGAACCAGTCGCGACGCATGCGGTGGTGGTGTACCTGCAAGCTTCCTATAAGTAACGCAAACAATAATTATTATCCTATAGTTATCGTTGAATATAATATTTAATTTGTATAAAAAATAACGTCATATTGTGCAATATCGTTGTTATTCCCAAATTTCAAATCACGCCATAAATGTTACAATAACAATAGGTCAATAGGTAACTTGTATATAAGGCCGATGTTTAGCATACTGTAGGCGCTACATTATATTATTACTTATGTGTACGTCATGCATTTAGTAAAATGTTACTTATTACTAAAATCAGTGTAATCATTTTTGTCCAGATCGGACTACAAACATATTCATAAACTTAACAGTTATAACAACGGAACGAGTTTCTTAGTGATAAAATGGTACAAAAAAATAATGGACAATTTTGTTTTTAAAAATTGTGTGCAAAACCACCATTCTATGAGTCATACACTCTATTTATTTTTGAAGAACATTAAATTTAATAAAATATACATTTAGTGTGGTTTAGTCTTAAATTCTTACAAATGCATTGAATACGAATATTATCGACTGTTTTTAAATGACAAAAAAAAAGATATAATTCAAATCCAGGTATACCGTGTACACCGTAAAATACACTGTCATTCAAAATCAACGGACATTTTGTGATTGAAACAATGAGAAATCATGATGTATTCTCGTGGTCTGTAAATCCAATTTATAACATGTTATAGTGCAGTGGTACGGGAGAGATAGGAACTAGAGGGGCAGGAGGTAATATTTTATATTATGATTATGAGTTATCGCGTCTTCATTTTGAACCTACAAGTATTGTATTTATGAGAATATGACTGGAAATGCAAGTATTGTGTCGAGAAATTCCATAGCTCTCTCCAGTAATGGATCCGGGAGGGAGGGGGGGGGGGCAAAGGAGGTATTCCCCCCCCCCCCAATTTCCGTATTTTCCCTTTGTTTTACACTATGTTTAGCCAATTTTTGTACTTTTTGTACCTTTGCCCCCCATCCCCCAAAAATTAATCCTTGGATCCACCACTGGCTCCCTCTCTTTTTTAACATTTCTCGATACGATTGCGGGTATGTGCATAGCATAATGTGCGTTATATATGAATATTATGGTTGTAACCATGCTGTAAAGCTGCGATAATAATAATATATATAGCAATATTATAGCCGTTGGCGCTGTTATAGTTTGGAAGCGTTTCCACATAGTATACTATAATAACACACATTTTAAGTGTGTAGATCCTAAAACGATGATTGAAGAAATGTTGGCAAAAAAATCCAAATATATTTTTTGAGCACACTAAACCGTTCTGCTAAAATAGTAATCTATGCGACCGTCTCGATGATATAATCTCTCTGACTCAACTGTCCCCGCTGCAGTGGTCGTATAATAAACGCGTAAATAAAACAAACTAATTCCGTTAAACATTATAATATTCGGATCAGAACCGAATGGACAAATTTAACGAGATATTATGTTGGCGCAGACTGTTTTGAAAACAAAAAAATTGACAAATTTATTATTATGACTATATTATGACGTAATACCTGAGAATTATTATGAAAGCACTGCAGTTGACAGATAAAAAGATTAAAATTTGTGTAGTTGACCAATCTCCGCTATATGGTATAATGCGCATTAAATGTAACACATTTTTTTTCCGTTCGGGTGAATAATAGTGATTAATGAAAAAAAAAATGTAATATATTTTTCGATCGCTAACGTATATGTGAACGGAAAAATAACACACATAGCCTCATATTATATTGTGCTTGTTGAGGTACAATTTTATTTAACGTTTTTTTATTGCAAGGCATCTCATGTACGCCAAACTATATCAATCGAAAAGTTAATAAATGGTCAACGTAAATAGAGTATAAAGAGGGACTTGAATCAAAAAATAATAAAATTGGTATGCCAACGTTGATTTTACGCTGATAAAAAAGATAATTTAAAAAGTTATTTTAAAACAAAATACGAGAAAATACGCTTAAAAAAACGAGAAAAAAAATGATTTTCTCGTTCAAGTTTGTCATAAAATTAAAAACTTTTCCAACCATTACAAACCAGCTATACCTAAACAAAGATGAAACAAAACGGTTTTGATGGGTGATGGGTGGAAAATAACATCGCGCATTCGAAATATAATAATTTCACACGTCGTAGAATTACCTATGAATATACTCACAATTTTATCAAAATATTATATTAAATAGATGGCTAAGGAGATACAAATTGTTTGTTACAAGCAATAAATTTTACGGAAGAACAGTTTTAAGATTTTAAATTATAATAAACCAAATAATTTGTGCTGTAGTTTTTTGTTATTCGGTGTTACAACTGATTTATTTATAAAATATTCTGTAGATTAGAATTATAATGACTGCGTATACTTTTAGGTCGTAAAATGTTTTTTTTATAATGTCTCTTTTAAATTTAAGAGGATTTCAGCGCAATATTTTTTTTCTCTCTCAGACCCACTTGCAACAATGCAACATAGATAAAACGCTTTCACCTAAAATCGTTATGTTTGTGTTTTTTTTAGTAATCTTAGAGTAAAATCACCAATTAAAAAGGATAATATTCTTGAGAGTAAGATATATTGGTTTTATATTTTAACATTATTTGACTTTGTATTCGAATTACTAAACTAAAAAAAAAAAAATTCTAAATTTAAATTATGTTTAAATTGTTTTGAAACAATATTTAGAGACAAATCGATATGCCACACCCTCAAAGGTATTATTCTCCATCATTATTTTAATAGATGATTTTACTCTAAGATTATTCAAAAACATAAAAAATAAACGATTCTGTGTAAATGCGTTTTGTTTAAGTTGCGCGTGGCCCAGATAGAGAATACAATCAGTGCGCTGACATCCTCTTAAATGGAACTTGTTAAAAATGACAATCATAATATATTTTTACCATGAACATACAAGGTTTTGATGGATATATCAAATAAAAAATTGTTTATTTAATATAAAAACTCGAATGATTGACTGAATTGTTTTAAACAAAAGTAACAAGTCCGGACTTGTTGTGTTTTCCGTTTAATATTTTCATCACGATACAAGTTTTATTGTACCTAGGAATGTCTCATTAGCTTAAGATTTTTATACGGTTTTTTGTGCACTAACAAACCTATCTTGCAGTAAAAACACTAAAACTGTCTTATTGATTAGGATAATATATTTAGAAGAGGAACGCATAAATATTTTTTTTAAAAGAAGGAGTCTCCCCTCCACCTTGTTATCCAAATTTAAGCACTGGATTTCTATAATATAACTTGTGTCTGGGTAGTTTGGATTCTACAATAGTTGGTAATAGAGCTAGTGTTTGAAAGTGTCATGAAATTTAAAATTGTGAAATATTTCAATATTTTAATAAATTTTGTTTTTTAAAATAAGTTTTATATTTACATATAATTGTCATAAATCACCTTCATAATTGTATGGAATATTTATACTAAACCTTTTGTTCACTTATGTTTTTCTCTCTAATGCCTAAATGTTGAGCTATAATAATATAAAGAAAAAAAGAAAATTATAATATGTACCTAACCTTTGGGCTTACACATAAAATGATATTCTACATTTATATTTTGGCAAAAACTTGTACAAAAATGTTTAAAAAATGGTTAAAAAATGTTTAAAAGTTCAAATATACAATATTTATATTACAATATTTAATATTATACATATATATTATATACTATATATGTCAACCACAGCACTCATGTTCCATTAATATCAATAATTATACCAAGTACTCTTGGACTATATATAATTCATAATTGGTAAATAACAAAATAACCATCATTAATATTTGTAATAAAAAAAAATTCAATGTTTCACTTTTTTGTGAAATATTTCATCATATAGTTTCATAATGAAATATTTCATACTTCAAACACTAAACAGAGCTAATAAATCTTCATTCAATGAAAATATAATTAATTTTTAAACTATTTTAATATTACAATCACATAGGTACCTACCGTGATTTATAATTTATTTTTATTTTTGTACAATAACCTTTTGATGGTTATCGATTAGTAGAGTCTCTAAAAAGAGTGATTATTACTGATTGACGACACTCTCATCTTTGACATTTTACTGTAATGATTCGCAGCACCATTGTCTACTATACTATTATAATATTATCGTGTGGATACCTGTTAAAGTCCTAACTTTGCTCGAAGCAAAGGGCAATATTGTACTGCGTGGGAGTCGCGATAAATGTCAGTAATCGTCTTATTTTCATATTTGATGTTCATTTTAGTTTATTGACGATCGTGTGCTTACTATCGTACGTTTTCTTGACGACCGTGCTTCAATAAAGTCTAAAACTCGATCGAATTCGAGCGCCGTTCTGACAAATGAATTAATCATGAGCCGATCCATGCTGGGACCGGGCTGCAGTGTTATAAATAGATGCGTGTCGCTACAGTCGAGTAAAACGTATTTTTAAAATAGTTATTCATAGACAATAAGTTGGTCGGAGTTTGCAGCGATACTAATAGTTTCCGTTATAAATGTGAAAACTTTCAAAGTCGCTCGTTCGCAGCGTACATGTCGGCCGGGGGAGGCCTCCGAACGGTGCGACGATAAAACATTTTTAAGGAGCGAGAAAAATAAAAACAAACTCGCCCATAGAGCAGTAGTAGTTCTTAGACGGACTCGGGCACGAGATTTATCGATCTCAAACGCTTTCCCAATTATTGCTGAGACGTCTCGTCTGCTGTTCGACGTGTTCACGTTATAAATAGAAACACTCGACAGTGAAACTACTTATTTCGGCTGGCCGAGCTTCGATATCTGTGAACTATTGTGTGCATGACTCATACGTCTATGTGTTTGTGTTTGTGTATTGATTTTGCCATATTGCTCCATAACAATAATACAATATTACGATAATAAGGTCTAAGGTGTACTGCGTCAGTGTTAGGTATAGCAGTTTACAGGAGGGCTGTACACGGAGAGGGTGAGTGTGTGTCTCGCAAAGATGATTATTATTAGTTTATTTTTATTAATGAGACCATTACCCAGTAGATAATCATTTTGTTATATCTTTCAGTATCATATTATTACCACCATCACATATCTCTAATATAACTATCGAGTGATTCATTTAACGTAATTGGCATTCGTTATTACAAAAACAATCAAAGTTTTTGAAATATTTTTTTTAGATAATTATAAGTCGTTAAAATCAATATAATAAATTCACTAAAAAAATATATTATTTACTATTTTTGATCGTTATAGTTTTTTTTTTTTTAATGATTACATACTTTTTAAATCCTTTATTCCAAAGCGCTTCAAATGCACACAAATCTAATTTTGGACGAGTAGTTTATGAGGTGGATATTTAAAGTTTAGATGAACAATCCGCTCAGAGTGTTACCACGCAAAAGACTAAAAAAAATTATTTTTAAAAACGTATTTTTTTCTGAAAAAGTGACTGGTCTTGCGTTGAATGGACCACTCTGTATGTTTTTAAATTGCAATATTGTAGAAGTCTGCATGCAGTGCATATTATTATTATATACGAGTAGCTAAATGGTAAATGTTATTATTCCACATAGGAACAATACATAATATTATTATGTTCTCGGCTTTGGATAAACATCAGATTAGGTGTTGGAACGGTATGATTAATATACAATTCAATCACGAAAATATATTTCATTAATTATGCGCGTCTAGTTTATTTCTAAATTGAGATTTATTTACGACGAGTTGTGGCGCATGTGAGGCGTCAAAGTTGAAATATGTGCAATTTATTATATATGCGTTGCGATTAAAAATACACCGAAGCGATTGGATTGCATCCCGCCCTGTTCAGAGTCTTACCGTAAGATTTATTTGTTAGAATACATTTCAATACTTAAGTTTTATATTTATAGTATTCTGAGTACACACATTTAAATTTAGCGATTGATTTCGAACTCGGCGCACAGCGAGTGTATTATTGGTTTTTATAATGCCGTGTTTTATTTTAGCTTTCTTCGGAAAACACTTTACGAGACAGTAAAATTGTTGGAAAACTTTCATCGCCCACCCTATCTCGGGATACAGGAAACTGAATGCAGCCAGTACTTACCTACTTTAGAAAGATCATTTTTCAAAACAGTGACATTTACAGTAAACTTGTTACTAACAAAATCCTACCCACTTTGTAAGTACCGAGGTGTGCACGGAATAGGCTTTCGAGATTTCTTTCAGATTTAAAATAATTACACGAAACTGGGTTGTGACGAGATGAACAAAGCGAGATTATATCATATACTGTTCTCACAAAGTTTTCAACGTGTTTTCTTTTTTTTTTTTTTTTTAATTGAAATTTACATTTTATTATATAATTATGGTGGGACGTTGGACTATTTCTTTTTTTTCTTTTTAAATTTCAAAACATAACTTTTATAGCTCTACGTAATCACATTTTATTATTGTTATTCGATCAAAAATTAATATATTTTATTACAATTCAATCCCATAAATAAACATTTTGCGCAGGAAATTCTTCAAGTCTGTACGAGTCGAATTTTAAAAGATAATAATAATAGATTATAATTGATATTCAAATTAAATTGGTAGCTCTAGTCGCTAGCGAAAAGCAGTAAAAAGCATTATAAATGTCCATAAATTTGAATTAAAAATATAATATCTACTAATTAACTTTAAAATACTGTCGAAAACTTAGGACAAATGTAGTACGTTACATATTATCCTAGAAAATATAACAGTAGGTACCTATGTATGCCACGCAACTATTTTCTCAGTTATTTGATTTTCTTTGTCTCACATAGGTATTGCGTATTTATTTAGAAGTGTGGCTAATTACTTATACATGGATATGTCTTTAGCGTATTTTTTGTCCATCAAAATTTACTTAAGATCATAATAAAGTTATAGAGATTAATTATGTTATTTTTGTTGTTATCTAATATTTTTGAGAAAAAAAAAAACTAATAGTAATTAGTCAATTGCCAATTTCTCATAAAAAGTGAAAAAGGTGATGAAATAATATGGTTATTTAAAATTTCATATAGTGAAAAATGAAGAAATCAAAGAACTCATTTTTTCAACATTTTGCAGAATAGTAAAGAAAATCCAATATCATAAATCATAATATTGTTATATTTGTATAAATATCTTCGTTAGTCATAATTTGATTCGAAATTAAAATCGAATATACAGTAAAAGTATTTTATTCATAATAATTGTATACAGTTCATGAGTAGGTACTTATTCGTTAAAGTATTTAGGCATTTTCGATTTCACCCACACAATGTAATGTTATTTCAAAGTTTAAAAGTTCAAACTTTATGCAAGAACTAATTATGAACAATCTGATGTAATAACATTTAGAATATTATTGTTTTATACTCATGGAACAAAATTAACTGACATAACATGATGAGTGATCTGTTTGTTGTACCTACCTACTCAATTATTAAATAACAGACAACTACATTTGTACACGTGATAAGGCTACTGTATACAGAAGTAGTATGCGGTGGTTGCATCCACTTGTTTATAATTTTTTTTTCTTTATAATATTTCTGAATAAAAAGCTTGTTAAAAGGTTTTATCAAAAGTATGGAGTTATCTGATAGTTGCATGGGCCTTTCATACCTATATTGGTTTGATGAAAATGAATTTTTATTTGGTGATACAACAACATAACTTAATATTATACAATATTATGTCTATCAAGGACATATCGGTGTGATCTCGAAACCATGCATATTTTGTCGCGTCTCATTATTATAATAATAATAATAAGGGGGACGGAGTGGCCGAGCAGACTAGGGCACCGGTTACGACGCGCACCGTCACCGGTTCGAACCTGGAGAGAGAGGCCGCCATCCCCCACCCGGGCATCACAGATACCTACGGGTGCCCACTTGCAAGTTGTGCCAAAAAATAAAACACACGTGTTTACAACCTCCATTACCCTCCCCCACAGTTAATAAAAACCACCCAATGGCCTAAGTTTTCGCGGGTTAATAAACGAAAAAAATAATAATTATAATATAATTTTGTTATAATAATACTGTCTTACACGCGTCTCATGATATAATCACATTCTGAAAATCAATATTATCGTTTTGTTGCGCAGGAGGTTCCGGTCCAGATGGCACTGCAGCGCAAAAAGAGTCTGCCGGACGTCCAAGTGCCGCTGAACGCTCCGGCTTCGATCACCCGGGAAGAGGTGTCCGTGTTGAGTTCGGCCAGGAGGGAGGAAATGCGCAGGGTGGAAGAAGAAAATGAACGGCTCCGAGCCAACCCACTGCTCTACCTAGTCAGTCCGCACATGAAGGTACGTGCCACCACAATAATACAATAACGCACCTTACACACAAGTCATGGGGGGCAGATTGCTGTAGGCGAGTTCCAGTTACAAAGTTTAGCAGTACAACAACTTACTGTTGGCTTAACTTAATTCCATATACCTATATGCGACTTAATTATTGACGAACTCGTTTCGATGCGCATCGCACTTAAGCTCTATTAGTGTAGGTAGTTCTATTGTATTATAAGTAACATATTATTTTAATACATTTTCAATAACGAACACATTTCGATTCGAATCGCACTCAACCACCATTACTGTAAGGGCGTAGGGCGTCTTTAATGTTTTATTCACATAAAGCCAAAATCGTTTGATTGTTCCAAAGTATTGGTGTAATCAATGTTGACTTGAAATCCCAATGTCGTAACCCGGATGTCCTCTATGGCAATAATGTTCGATATTGTTCTGCTGTTGTTTCCGAAAAAAAATTGAAATGAACAATATTTTTTAAAAACGATATATCTTCAATCAGCCGTTGGCAGAATCGTAAACATTTGGATTTACTCGCACACACAGTTGCTTGACATAGTACCTACATAAAATATGTATAAATGTACACAACAATTATTAATGCATTCGTAACCATCAATATATTCGAATTATATAGTTTATTACGAATGAAATAATAATGTTTTAGATGGACCACGGACAATTCTTTATCGCAATTATAATATTTGAGTAGCACTTGAAACAAATTTACTATTCTGGGTGATCAATTTAACGAAAGTCACTTATTATTTAAATAACTATTAATGATTTTGAAAATACTTTTTTGTACATAATTTAACGGCGTTTAAAACAACGTTTTTCTAAGAAATTTTTATCGCTATCATTTTTAAATTATTTATACTTTTTTAATGACAACATGAGTTGTCTTATTTCAAACTTATTTCTATTTATAAAAAATCAAATCGATTCATTTATGATTCATAACTTCATAAGTCTTTAAAGTTTAGATGAGCAGAGTGGAATACAGTAATATCACACACAATGTCGGTTCACTTCTCCGCTCATCTAAAACCTTAAAAACTTATCAACTAATATACAACTTGTCCAAAATTTAATTTTTATATATTTAGATACTGAAAATAATATTCTACTCCATATAATGAAATTAAAAATAAATATTGGCTTACAAAAGAGTAAAATTTAAAAAAAAAATTATAGCAATACCTATAAATACAGTAAAAATATAATTTTTTTTACAAAAATGTTGTTTGGAACGACTTTACATAATGTGAAATAAGTATTTTCAAAAATTGTAGTGTTTTTTGAAATAATCAGTGTCCCATGTTAAATAGATCACCCCATAACGAGAAAATAACGAGTTTTTCAAATGTTATATAAATAAAGCCCAAAGTTTTGGAAAAAAAAACTCAAGATTATCTGCATAGATAATCGGTGAAGATTATAAGCATTAGAATTATTGTTGTTTATGAACGTCAATAACCAATGGAGTTTTGTTAATATAACAGATTATTATGTTAGAAAGGGGTGCTGAAATTCCAGTCGCATTTGCATAGGTCAAAGGGTCGTGTAGGGCATTCCTGTTTGTTCCTCACTTTCACCCTCATAGCTATTAATGTGTCTCAAAATATCATATAACATTTCACCAATACTAAACAAATTTATACAATTCATCGCGTAGACCAAACATTACCGACTACGATTATATTAAAAGCGTTTAAAGCTGTTAGAAACTTGGAAAGAACATATTATAGACTTAAAACTATGATCGTTCAAAAATATTTAACTTATAGGCTATAAAAAAATGATTGTTTTACTAAAAATATTTAACATTTAAATATATACTTAAGTGGATGTATATTAGAAACGTTTAAAGGCACTAATTTTGACTTAATTAGTCCTAATAATACCACTTCGACCTTAAGTCACAATAACAATGCATGTTTTCGGTACATTTTCAATAAACTTTTTTTAAGGTTTTTCGCAATTGTCTGGAGAATTATTAAGCTTTTTGAAAAAGTAACATATATCTCTACTAGGTTTACACCATGTATTGGATTAGGCTACTTTAAACTTTAGATACTTTAACTTTCCACCTAGCCTTTTGGAGCAGATATCCCACCCAAAAAGTGGTAAGTAATACACGAAATAAACTAAAAAGAAACACCGCAATTTATTATAAAAAAATCACTGATCATAAACACAATATGAAAACAAAAGTTGAATCTTGCCTAGACAAAAAGAAAACAAACATATTTTACGCCTACGTATCAAAAATGAATTTTCTCAAAGATACTGCTGACAACGGTCAGCGGTGATGGTGGTGGTGGAAGTTACTTTAAACTGTATATACCTACTCTAACTTTCTACCCATCTCTAGGGAGTAGATCACCCACCCAAAAAGTTATATTACACAAAATAAACAAAAAAAGAAAACACCGCGACTTATTATAAAAAACTCATCACGAAAACAATAATTGAATCTTGCCTGGACGTATCGAAATCAAAAATTTCTGAAAGCGACTCCTGACGACGGTCAATAATAATGGTGGTGGAGGTGGAGGAGGAATTGAGATGCTCTCAGCTCTCCAACACGACCACGCCTATGATTCCGGGACACTTTGTCACAAGATATTTATGGCGGTACTTTAACCACCTTTAGTAATGAACCGACAAGGAGGAAAGTCGCTCTGGAGTATGGTCTTACACGCGGAGACAAACGACGCTGGGGACCTATTACTTGTAAATTTAGAATGTTCAACTTTTTCTCTTCATTACGTGGGTCGAGTAGGTATTAAAACGGTCCCTGCAGCAGCTCGGCCTCATACCAAAACTGCAATTAGGGTGACCAGTTCTGTGGTTTGGATAATATGTTTTATAACGTCTATAAAGTATATTTTTGTTATATTATAAAACCACGTGTTATTATGTTATAGGTATCCTTGTAATATTTATTCTATATTTTGCTAACATTTAATATAAATAATTATAAAATAATAATAATGATTAAAAAACATACTTACAAATTTCAATATACAGTTATTGACAATGCTGTAATATTTTTAAAAATTGTGCTTATATACTATTTAAATGGTCGTTTTTCGGAATAATTAAACATTTTTAATTTCTTAGTTATAATTATTATTATAAACAAATTTATGATAGTGTAAATAGTTATATATACTTGCAAATTACAATATGTCACTAGACATACATGGGTGATAAAATATATGCGCAGGCCACTGGGTTATACATGAAAAAAATTCAATTTTTGGGCATATAATATTATGTATTATTATTATTTATGATATCGTAATGCGTTTTATTTCTGTCGAATATAACAAGTCAGGACATGTCATGATAATATGTATGCGCTTAATGTGGTTACGTAGTGGTAAATATTTTTCTATTAGATACCAAAATGGATTTGTGAAAAGTGACGAAAATCTATCGATGTTCCCGATCATATAGCCCAACTATTAATTTATATTATATTGTGTATGATTAATGACTAATGGGATGTCGTATATTTTTTAATGTTATTATTCATTTTTTGTAATAATCATAATAAGAAATTAAACGTTTTTTATGAGTCCAAAAATATGTTCACTTATCACAAGTCAATAATTTTATATGGAAAAAAAATAATATTAAAATTATTTTAAGTGTATATAATTACCAACATAAATTACTTTAAAAAAATGATATGGTCGTATAGAGGTTTTTTATATACCTAGGTATAATATATTCATTTTTGAACTTAGTTTAGGCATTAACGACTAGGTACTCAACCGATACAATTTTATTATATTTATACACCTAAACATTATTCATTATTTTATTTAAGTATTTTGGGAATATGAGTTTCATTTAAAAAAATGATTATTAATTATTGAGTCCTTTCGTTGGAGGTGCTAGGATTTATCGATGAAGTTCTAGAAGTAAATATAATGTTTATAATCCGGTATAAATGGTCAGCATATTTAAAAAATCTATATATATTTACGGTAATGAACATACTGAGAGCTGAGCATATAGAGTTGGTAGCATACATAGATTTTCATCAGCCTTGAGGTATCCATGTGTGATACGAGTGTGGCCTATTCAACGGCGATTGATTATAGCACCGTATTTCATGTATACGGTTTGAACTTTGAACCACTCAACCACGGTAGAATGAACAACTGTTCGATCACTCCAATTTTAATATTTTGTAAATTTAACTTTTTTTAGGCCATTTAATTATTAATGTAATGGCATTTGTCATTGTAATTTTATAAGTTGTAACCCGATGACCATAATGAATTCTAAACAAAAGTTAGGTACCTCCTAAATGGCTTATTTTGTGTTTTGGTCAACTACGGGCGCTTATTTGATTAGTTATGTTAGTTGCTTAACTCAAAAAATAATACAAAGCTTCATTAAAAATAGAACACATGATTAAAAAAAAACTTACTGTAATCTGTAACTAAAAAAAAAAAAAACCGATAAGTCTAAAATAATTAATTAGTTTTCGGTATAATATGTGTGTTTTCACACTTAAAAACTCGGAAAGACCAACGCGTCCTCTTAAATAATAATACGCATTATGTCCAGAGGGGGATCAAGGTTTTTTACGGTTATAGACACTAAAGATTATCCGCCCTTACTTTAAGTAAACAAGTTATAACATCCTCTCCAACTTATTCGAAATATTAAAATATATTATAATAATAGTATCTAAAACCATTAGAATTTTCGAACTTTTTTTTTTCTTAGTTATTTGTTATTTCATTAGCCTAAATTGAATACGTCATTTTAATGAATGTCCATCACATTTTACAAAAAAGATATTTTTTTCAAGCCATCATTAAAAAAAAAAAAATTAAAATCATTGGAAAATTAAGTAAAACATTAAGTACAACTTTTTTATAATAACGGATGACATCCGGTGTGGTGACCCACAAAATCTATCTTTAAATTTATCATTATCGATAAAACTGATTTCCATACAATGCACATATTATATGACTTGTGGATTATTTTTACGTATTATGACTATATAAATTATAATTTAAAATGGATACAAAATAGGTGTACCTGTTTATACAACATTTAGGAGGTTAAAAAAAGTATTATTTTTTGTAAATATAAAAAATAAATTACCAATCTAATTTTTTTTTGTATGAATGAAATATTTTAAAAACCATTACACAACTTTCAGCCCCTTAATTTATTGTTCTGCCTCGGCAGGTGCTCACTCTGCCTATTGAGAAATACAAAACTAGTCTATAACTATGTCTGAGAAATACAACAACTATGACGATAATAATATATTATGTCCGTCGCTCATATTCAGATATTCAGTGAAACTTCCATTTAACGACATTTTCTATTCAACTAAAATACTTTTGATGACCAAACCGAATTAGAACCAAATTTATTCGATATTCTATTTAGCGAATTTTCCTATAGTACGATCTTTTGTTTGGCACTAGATTTCTTAATAATATGGAACTTTCACCGTATACCTATAATATGTACAATAATATTGCGGTCGGTACACAGATCGACATGAAATTATTATTATTATATCGTACGAGTGCCGTCTGCCGTGCGTGGTGCACAGTTTAGACTTGTTTTAATTTATAGGAGTTTGTATAGTAATATTGTGCCGTTCAACCCTCCCCCGCGCACTCCACCTGAACCGACTACGACTCCGGCGCCTGTCGCTGGATATCATAATCATAATATAATAATAATATAAACGAATGATAATGTGATTTATCGGTTACATAAGAACCGTAGGTACCTACGGTATACACCTCCTATATTATACCTACGCATAATCGTAATATTACTATTATTATTATTATTATTATTATTATTATCATCGTCGTCGTCGTAGTTGTGCCTCCACCACACTCGGATTGCGGGAAAACCGCGTGTGCGCTGCGTGGTATATACGGTGGCAGCACACGGGGTTTAGGTCGAGATCGAATTACCTGCTTACGTATCCGACCGGGGGTGGTCTCCACCCACGACCCACCCACCCACGAGTCCGACGGGAAAATCGTGTCGTGTCCCCGAGGACTGAAATAATAGTAATAATAATGATAATATAACGTTACGGTTGCGATACAATTAAGAGCGGCGTGGGGCGGGCGCGTAAAGGTCGGAGCGGAACGGGTAAAAAGTTCACGGCGAGCGATAATAAAGAAACGCATAGGCCGCCGCGTGCAGGCGTATTATAATAATAATAATTATTATTATTATTATTATCATCATCGTTATTATTGTTATTATTATAATATGTCCCAAAGTCGACCGTCGTCATCTGTATAATAATATGTCCTTTGCGTTAAAATTATTACGACTATTATTATTACACGGTCGGCCGATTTTATTTGTTTACATTACGCGCGACGCGATAACGCGTCTTATCATTGGCGGTCGTGTTTGTACCATAGAGTCTGTAGTACTACTCTACGGTTTGTACGCTGCGCTGTGTACATTTTATGCGATTCCGATAAGACTATCATAATATTATCAATATTATAATACCTACGCTTTCGTGTGTGCATCCGAAAATTAGGTGTTATAATAATATTTCACTAGGATCGTCGCTGCACGTGGTCGGTGCACATCTCCAGCGGTGGCGGTGGAGGACACACCTCGCGGGTGTCGGCGAGACTATAATATGATATACGCATAGGCGCAAATAGCGTATGGAATTTGGGGGGGGGGGGCTAAAGCCTTACTTTGATAATATTGAATAAGCTTAAAACAAAATGTAGGAAATGTTTGGGGAATGGACATTTTTTTTTTTGGAGGGGGGGCGCTTAGCCCCTAAAGCCCTCCGCTATTAACGCCTATGAATATGCGCCTGCGTGGGTAGATCCATTTGACGTAGGAAGCACTAATTATAATATTTTCAGAAAACATTAACATTTCTTGAAAACAATTCTGTTACATAATTTTAAGTCGTTACAGAACTACAATGGTTCTTATTTATACTATTTTTTATCGTTATCATTTTTAAGTTTTTTACTCTTGACAACATAAATATAATATTATTATATCTTTTGATTTCATACTCGGCAGCAGAATATTATTCGGAGTATTTCGATACATAAAAATTAAATTTCGGACAAGTAGTTGATATTAGTTAATATAGGTATTTAAATTATAGATAAGCTTTTTAAACTAGATTCTCGTCCAAAATGTCTATATTATTTGTATGTGCCCTTCAAGGTAGGTACCTAGGTAATGAACAAAATATTTGCTTTGAAAGGAAGAATTAAAAATGTACGTTGTAGTTATATAAAATGGTAAAAAAAAAAATGATAACGATAAAAAATATTAACCCCTTAAGATCGTGTAAAAAAATATATCATCAAAAACGTTAACAGTAGTAAATGTTGTTTTTTAAATAATTTCCCACGTCAAATAGATCACTTAGTATATTATTATAATATCCACCGGCCTCAAAGTCCGACCTCGGGCCCGTAGCATTGTTATATTTTGTACTTACGTCGGCAAGTTTACTATAATCGATGTTATATAATAATTAACTAAAAATATAATATTATTAGTGCATCCATAAGAGCATTCAATCTCGCAGCAGCCACGCCGCCCGTCGGTCGATAATAATATAATCGTCATGCTCAAGTCCGTGTTATGTAGGTACTCTAAAAGTGAAGAGGCCCCAGGGCTCGACACATATGGTGGTCCACTCACAGGTGAATTAAAATGGAAAGATTTTTATATTTTTCCAGGACGGATAGGTAGGTACTTGCGAAGTTTTTTTTTTAAGGGGCAGTTTTTCTCAGTTTTTTTCTACGGTTCTACGTGCGTATCGACGATTTAGTATCGACTGCTCGACATCACTATGTCAACACACACTGCGCCTTATTATTAATTTTCTTAGGATTCAAGGGGAGCCCTAAGGACGAAAATGTTCATATCAGATCCAAATCACAAAAGTAAAAATAATAATAATAACAATAAGACAGTGTTAGATAGATGAACGACAAACATGATTAGCGACAGGAGCGTAAATGTGTATAAAAATATATGGAATGTCTGAAATAAAACTATCGAAATATCTAAAAAAAAATATGCTCTACTATCTCTCTGACGATATAATTATAATATTAAAATATAATGTCATACTTATTATTTAATTATACTTTGTCATTTGTATCAACATAAAATATAAATCAAACATTTATTTTATATCAGGGTGTGTAATCCGTGCGTTACTAATATCATTGAGTATAATATATTGTACAATATGTACCCAATGCTAATATTTACAAATATATTTAAGGCCCCATAATAATTCGTGTAGGCTCAAAAATGTTAGTTTGAACAAACAACACATTATAAACATCAAAATCGTATAATATAAAAGTTATAAATGGTATTTTCTAAGAGGTCGAAGTGTATATTTTGAATATTTTTTTAGTTACGACGGTGAGTGCCTTCATCCGTATTTTAGGGTGCAGAAATATGGCTCGGGACTTTTTTTTAAATTAACATAATACACAAAAATGAATCCACAAAATACATCCAAAAATTTGCAGTCTATTATTACTGTATATGAGGTACGAAGAAGTCCCTCCTCTTTAATTTAAGATTGTAAGAATATATATTTTCTAGTCAGAGCGGATTTAGTTTTTTTGTTTTATATTTTGTCTGGCGTGTCATCAAATTGTGTCATCACTAAAACGGCAAAAAAATCTTCAGGATTCATTAATCTTCTATATTTAAGGTGCTTTCTGGTAGACAATAGAAGAAGATCTATATTTTGGTACTTTGGGTGGTCGAAAATAAGAAAAATCTCAGTACTAGTAATTGGGAATTACTAACCAAATATAGCGGCGAAATGAAAATATATACGCAACGACCGTTTTCAATAAAATCGATTGGGATTTTTTTTTTATAATTAAAAGAAAGAAATACAGACTTAAGATTTTAATCAACTATTTATATTAGCGTTATCATGACATAAAATAATTTTCAAAATATATTTAAATGGTTTTTATTTTTTGATTTATGTTCATCAAATGTTTGTTCTTCGGTCAAAAAGCTCGAAAATGTAATACAAGATTCCCCATCATAAATGTTCATGGAATAGTTAATAAATGTTATTTTCTTTAAGCGTTTAAAATTAAAATATTGACAAACTTCGTCAACATGACGAAAATTCGTAATGGTAGCTGAGGTCTTATAAGCGTCTATAATATATTCTTAATTTCGTTCCCTATGTTGTATACCTTGGCTTATTCGGACGTTTTTATGTCCACATGAAAGTTTTTGAAATGGGTTTTAAATTTTTAATTTAGTCTTGTAGAAGGGGTATCCCCGTATCATTGTGGATTTGCCTATTTCTCGTGAACTGTGGGGCTTTAAGTATTACCCGTATAATAACTTTTTTTTTGGAGGGTTTGGATTTTGATAATTTTTTTAGAAGATGCTGACGACCAGACTTGACAGACCCCATCAACGGCTGGACTATTGAAGCGTGTAATAAGACCATTAGGGCGATGATTTTATTTATAGTGTTGATATTTTGTAAATTGCAATATTAGCTAAATAAAATAATGTACACTATCGTAAGAAATAGGTCTCACCAGTCTCTTCTACAATGAATCGTCTTATTTAAAAAATAAATGATGAAAACAACCTTTGTATTTATCATTGAACTCAAATTTAACACATATATTATAGTTACATACTAAATGACGAGATACACTCGAAACGCATACATTTTTATACAATAGAAATGAGGTCCGAGGTTTTTTTGTATTTCTAACAAAAACTAAAAGCCCGAAAAGGTCCATTCGGTCTAACAGCTGTTAACAATGAACAACGATTATGCTAAGTTAGGAGTGTCCAGTGACTGTGTTGGTATAAGGTAGGGTGACCATTCATATACAAATAAAAAAAGGACTAAAATAATGTCCATAATACTTTTAAATTAATATTTACAAGTTTTTTTTTTATCTTCTAATAATAATATAACATAGCTGTTAGGTATACATGAACATTTATGTTATACAGGGTGTTCAAAAAGCTTAAACCGATAAACGATAAACGATATTATGATATAATTGATGAGGTGATTAAATGTTTTACCTAACAAATTTTCATTCTGTTATTATCTCTAATTGCTATATTATGTAGGTATAAAAATGTGCAAATAGTAATTAAACCGTTTCCAATTTTTTTGAACATCTTGTTTAATAAATATAATATAATACATACCTATACCAGTTTAATGTATGCCATATATACATGTATTTTCACCGATATCGATTTTCATGGTTATTATTTTTCATGAATATAATCGGTATCGCTGTCATCATCAATAACATAATATTTTTTTGTCAACAAATTCAAATCCAAAAAATAAATATGCATAATATATATTTTAATTGATATTATATACCTACATATTATTGAAAATTAATACGCAATAATCGGAATCGACATAAAAAAAAAAAGCATCAGGACAACAGGATACAAGGGTAAAATAAAAGACAGTCCTCCATAAAACAAGACGTATGGTATAATAATAATATAAATTGATCTGCAGAATTTCCAACTAATGGTTGTTTTATTATTTAAAAAATCAATAGGATTAAAGTTGAACATATTCATTTTTTAGAAAGTGTTCCATCCGACCTTATCACCCCTATATTTATAAAATGAACTCTTTACACATCAATAAACAGTAAAATAAAGTAAAACAAGGTATATTAAAGGTATTTTAAAACATGACTAATTTTGGTTAATTAAAATTTACACTGGTCACTAATTCATAAATCACAATAAAAACACTGTACGATATCAAATTAAAAAAAAATCTGAAAAAAGTGGATGTCACTCTGCTGTACAGTAGGTTAAAAGTGGGTCACTTTATAATGTATGGTATTAAATTTGAATTCAATGATTTAATATCATTATTCATTGTATACGATGAACGATTCTGAGAGGAGACGGTTTGTCAATGTGGATATTTTATATTATATTTATATTGTTATAACTACTATTATACGGTAGCCGGTAAGTTGTTTTAATATTATAAAATTACGACAAAATAACTAAAACCGTTATTCTTGGTTATTTAATATGTAATTTGGTCCAAAATTGAACATAAAATAACAATAAAAAAAAACTGAGTCTTATATTTTTAAGATTTTTTGGTTACAGAATAACTTACTTACGTGAAACCTTGTTTTAACTTTTTAAACCTTAGCTATAAAAGTTGAACACTTTATAAATTTGTAACAACAAAATCGTTTTTAAATTTGATAAATGTTGTCAAAAATCAAACTTTAAATGCTTATAAAAAAACATTGTGCAAATGTATTTTTAATATTTTTTAACTACTTTTGTAACAATATATATTATCAGGAGCCTTGTATTAAATTGTCACTCTTTTTTACCCAACAAATAAAATGTTATTGACATTTATAGAAAATGCTAATAACTATAAACATTTAGTGAATATTTCATGTATCTACAGTTACGCCAAAAACCCAAATAGATTTTGTCCAAAACGGTTTTGTTCTTTGTTTTGTTCTTCCCTGTGCTTTTGAAAACTATTGAGAATTTCAAATTTTGAATGCACCAACTATATTCACTATCCCATTGAACAAGATACTGTTGAAGACCAAGTATTATTATCGCACATAATATCACGATTATCTAATTTCCGTCACTCCATTACTGTAGGTACCAATGTCAGTACTAAAGTGCTACAGAGGTTCTCAACATTTCACTATTTTGTACATAATCATGGGGTTGTATTCAAATTGTCTTTATAAACAATATGTGCGTACGCGGGCGTTAACATTTTTTTTTGAAATATATGTTCCAATGACAATCTGACAGATTTTTGATATGGACTATTACATAGGTACCTACATATTATGTGTATGTCTTTACAGACTCAAATATGGGCCATCCGTTTTTTTTCTTACAAGCAATCTTCACGTGCATGGTGATTTATAACAGAGATTTATTTACTTTACCACAGTATTTCTCGGTTCCATACAATATATATTAGGTATATCCGTATAGGTATACTTACTCGCGTTGTACATAATAAGGCATAATAGTATTATGACATTTTACGCATCAACGAAATATTAGTGAGTATGCTACCACAGAGGTCGGTGTCATTCATATCGTATTTAATAATAATATGTGAGTGACCATTACGAATATTGTATATTATCATGCTGAGTTTCCAGGCTTACTCGCTTTGACTTACAACGCTGCTCTACAAATGGTGTGCCCAAAACGCAATACATAATATAAACATTATTTTTGATGTCCATCCGCCATGTTTGCGAGGGCGGTGGGTTGTGTGTCGTATGTGGAAAATCCACAGATACTTGATACATAGTGTTATGTATTGCGCGTATACCATGATGATATATAATCTCACGTAGTCACGTAGTATATACATAATATTCTTAATCAAATGTATACTGATGACTGTGAAAACTTTATTTATACTCGTTTATATTATATCTATAATGCGTTGTACGTTTTCCGACCAAAATAAATGGTGAGACAGTACTTCAAGCAATAATACAAATCCCGTATTTGTAAAATAAAGTTTTATTTTATACTTGGAGTGGCGCGAGCAAACTATTGTTTTTTATTTGGCCTGTTAACGGGTTTTTATTTTTATTTTTTTTTTTTTTTGCTAGTTGAATGAAAGTTTCATGTATGTGGCTCCTTTGTAATATAAATTGAATAAAAAAACGAACAAGGTCGGTTTTGGTATTTATGAGCAAAACATAAAGATATTCGATAAACGTTGAAAAATAGTTACCAAAATCAGTAAAATCTCTATAAAAAAAACTTTTTAGGTAATCCTTTACTATATTCTTATTATTTTGTACTATAGCCGGCCTCGATTTGGATTATAATAATAATATTTTAATTCTAATTGAAAAACATATTTATCTTAGCATGTAGTTATAAATCTAGTCTTGATTTAAATAGTTCATAATGTTGTGGCCACGATTGTTGTGAGTCATTTTCAAATTTTAGTCATTATTACATTTCCACATGACGTCATGTCGTTACAAACTATGAGCATTATTATATTAAAGGGCTTATGTTTTTCCCTGTACGTTAATTATTTACCCTATAAAAAATATATTATTAATACTATGAATCAATTGAAATATTATTATTATTATAATATAACATATCAGTTTATAACTTGACAAGTTGAGCTCATTATAAACTATTTACACGTATAATAGCCACTGGGACCATGGACCTACTTCGGTCCCATTTAATCGTATATATGGTATAATAGTGCATATTTTAGTCTAATGCGCATAATGTGGATACCATGATTCTTATTTTCTTACACTTAAATATTAGATTGTATAATTTATTATAGCAGGGAATGTAAAAAGGTGACTAACTTTTTAAGAAAAGCGACATTTTAAACATTAAGACAATATTCTAATTATATATTTAACTTTTTTTTCACACAATTGGGGTGGATATTCTCAAGAAAAACTGGAGGTCATAATTTAAAAAATATAGTTAATCTTGAATGGCTAAACTTGATAAGTATTATACATTCTACTCATGAAAGAGTAATCATCAGGTTTCAGAACTTTGTGCACTCGCTTAAAAACCAGTGAAATATGCATAAAAAAAAAAAAACTCAAAACGAATTATGCAACAACAATTAAAATAATGAAATTTCGGAACGATAAAGGGCTGAGATGCGTTAATTTTGCACGAGTTATGAAAAACTATTGTTTTTTTTCATTCGGAAAATATTTATTACGTATTTATTTTAATGTTGAATTTACATTCAAGTTAGACAACGCAAAATTAATTCCTCATTTTTCCATCTTGCGCATTGTGTATCACCGCAGCCTGCAGTGTACAGAAAGGAAAACGAAATATATTTTGCTACTAAAAAATTACCGTACAACAGTATTATTACGCCCATTTATGCGTTAACAGTTTTCGGAATTTAAATAGATATCCGACACCGACTTTTCTAATGGTGTACTTATAAAGTTGCAAGCCCCGAGGCCTGGACTATAACGACTCATCGTGCTATATTATTATTCTCGAAGAATCCGGAGGGGAACAAATTCAGATATAGGTACACGCCGTTCGAATAATCCCCGGGATTAGTATTCGGAAATAAGTTTTTTGCGTACAGGAACCAATTCGGAAATACCTGTTTTTAATGCGGGATTCTGCAAACCACGACACGTCGAAATTACATCTCAGTGCTACGTAAACTCGTACCTAGGTACATACCTATATAATGAAGCTTCAAAGTTTAAACATCATCCGTCCGCCGACGAATAACTAATTAGTTTGGTGAAGAAAAAAAATTGTAGAAAACCACACGAGAAGTATTATAATATAATATAGGTATGCGCTCAGACTTTGGACTATTCGTTCGAGAAACAGTTCCTACGAATTCTCATGCTGCAGGTAGCGTAGGTACCTACTTTATTATTACCATAATATTTAGCGATGATCAAATGAGTATTATTATGTCAAGCATATTATATTGTAAGTTGTGACTATAATGATTATTAGTTACAATTTACAATACCTAGGTACACGAAAAGAAGAAAATTACATTTTTTTTCATCACGCATTAATTTCATATATTTACTTATATAAATTATAATTTTATAAATGTACAAAAAAATTCTCTATGTTTTACTCGTAAATTGTTGGTCTTTTGTTAACGGGAATATTTTAGGAATACAAAATAAAATGATATGTTCAATATTTTCTTAAGTTATTTTTGATTTATCATTAGGTACTTAAATAGTTTTCATTAGAATTAAAATAACATTTTTTTGTATTATATAAAGAACACGAGATCCATGCCGAAGTTAATACTAATCGGTAAATGAAGGAAATGTGAATCGTTTCAATGCTATATAACTTAACTATTATTGTTTAACCTGGTTGGTATCTTACACTTTTACGTACCATTTAAATTTTATTAAATAGCACGCTGTATATGGCCGCAGGATACCTAAAACTGTTAGTATTTTACTATAACCACTAAAACCGCTGTGATAAGCCATAAGTGCCAAGTGGGTTTTATAATTTAACAGGTATCAATAGTTAACTACAAATTTGTCTCGTCGCTCGTCTTAAATACAATATTTCTCATTGAAATATCGAATTTACTAGTTTCCACATTCATGATAAATCAGAGTTTTCCTATTATTTGTATCTCACAGTGTTATTTAATTATTATTATATATAATATATACATGCAGAGATTAAACCATAGAAATATGAAGACAACGTATTTTGTTTTGCACTTATAATAGTTTATTAACTTTATATTAATATTTTTATTGAAAATTCAATGTCTAATAATTTAGATACGACATTAAGGAATTTTTATGATTTCGAACATTCGGGAGAATTCCCGGGAACTACCTTGTAAAGGTTTTTTTCTTTCCATACACTATTTTTCATTTAAAAAACGGAGTGAATACGTAATTTATGCAAACATAATATATTATACAATAAAATATACACAAAATATCATTTAATACAGTATGATGTGTTTATTGTGTACTAAAAAAATCAAAAGTATTAGGACTTGACCGAGCATTCAGTGCAATTCTCGGCAGGGTACGTTCTCGACATAATATATACTTAACATTTTGATTTTTCCGCCTGTGGATTCTCTGTAGGGTTTATTCTTTCGTCAATGCGTGATTTGTGATTTTGTCCGAACTGTGAGCAAAATAGAACACCGTTCTCGGTAAAGAAAAAAATCTAAAAAAAATTCTGAGGACGCAAATACGTCATCGAGGCAAACATATATACACGCAATCGTACCATTTAATACAGTATACTATGGTGCGTGAATTTAAAAAAAAATCAAAAGTTTTGAGACTTGACGCGAAGGATCGTCACTTGGCGCTGGTCCAAAACAATATTTGATAATGTTATTTTTTTTTCGTCGCAGACGATTTTCCTTTTCCCTCGTCTGGCGCCGCCGCCACGTGGACATAATACATATAATATACATTTTATATCACGACGAACGAATCCCATTTAATTGGATTACACTGTATACACCGTCATTGTCCGTTATGTTTTATTATTATTATTATTATTATTATTATTATTATGGATGTCGAGTGGAAATTTACAATCAGTAAAAATTAACTGCGACCGTCGACGCCGCCGCCGCCGTAGGGTCGCCACAAATAACCAGCCCTATTATAATATATGAGTATATGTATACCTACTACGCAATATTATAGGTATAATATATATATATACACCACGTGTGGGTGCCGTTAAAATTCCACCATAGATTTAATCATCGTAACCGTGATGTGCAAACATTATAATATTATTAATATCATCAAGCCGTATCGCATTATCGGATATTACCCGCACTTTATTGGTGATGTCGAAATAACATAATATATATATAATATAGATGCCCAGGGATATCGTTTTTAAAACTTTTAACTTTTAGTCAGTTAATTTTCAAATTAATTTAATGATTTAACTATAGTTTATGTAACGATCCCATAACTTAGCCGTTTCCGGTTAATTAAAAAAAAATAATTGGTACTTTAAGTTAAAAACCAATATATTATATAACCGACATAATATTATATTTATCAGTATAAGTTATAACTGCGAATAAGATTAAAACTTAATTTAATTTAATATTTTTTTTTATACTACAAAACTCTTACGATTTCAATAAACTAGGTAATATCACACATTTCATCAAAATACACAACCTATAAATCCTGTCCATAATCTAAAAAGAAAATATCGCAGAGGGCTGAGAGAACTGAACTAAAGTAATATGATGTAATAATAAAATGCAATCAGAGAAAAAACGAAACGTGTTGGGTTCTATCACTTGATATTATGGTCTCCTCCTTATATTAGTTTTTTATTGTACGCGTGATCAAATTAGGTACCCATCTTCTTATTCGTTTAATATTGCGAAGAGCGTATGGTAAATATTATTTTATTAAATAATAAAAATATTTTGTTTTTTTTTTTTTTTGCTAAACCATGCCGCGACCGTACCATAATACCATTATATTGTTATAATTTAATTTATAATATAATTTATCCTCTGTACAATGGTTTTAATCAAAAATAAATCAATGAATGTTTTATTCAAACACGTAATTGCCAGCTAACCACAACAGTTTGAATTCAGTATTAGTATGAATGTTTAGTTTGGCAAAAGGGTTAATAATTATTTCGATCAAATTAAAGAAGACAAATGTGTAACCCAGGTGAAAATTAAGGGTAAGAAACCGAAGAAGCCGCTTTGCTATATTAGTAGGTGCAGTTGAATGCACGTCATCGATGAGTAGGTCACTGCAATTGGTGCAATAAATTTGAATTTAATAACTAATCATTGTATACGAAAAACTAAAAACAATCCCGAATGGGAAAAGTCTTTAAACCAATTATATTTATTATTTTATGGTATACCTGCTTATATTTTATTTATTTTTTAATTTTAATAGAATTTATTAGAATTTTGACCTTACAATATTAGATACCTATGACCTACCTATCACCTTTAAGCATGCTTTTATAATAATAAATAAAAATACTAATATTGCTAATTGCTATTAGTAATTCATTTTTCGATCATAGTGAAACGGTAGATTGAGTTAATGTTTGCCAAAAACAAATCTCATATATCAAATATTTGAGTATTACATGCAATATTTACTGTCTAGCTAATATTAACTTGTAAGTCAACTGTGAGAACTTTTACTGATCGCTGCTCCTTTAGTTCTAAGTTGACTTAATTTGAAAACTCCACATTGACTTTTAAACATCTAGAGTTAAATGCATAATATTATTTATTGAGTACTAACCCCCCAAAATTGAGTCAACACCGAATTTACATCACCGACTCGAGTTATCATTATTTTTCTTTTTTCACTTACTCAACCACCTCTGCACATCATCGTGCGCCACGAGTCTGACACGTAGCGCGCGTTATCAAAAGTAATTTACTTACGAGTATTATACAACAACATAACACTATAATACTTACCGAACAGTAATAATAATAATAATAATGTAGCACAACACACATTTTATATTATATTATAGCAATATATACTGCGCATTTAATATTGTAATAATATATAATATGTAATACGTGAGACGGCCGTCATCTCGCAGCGTATATTGTATAGTGGTCGACCGGAGTAAAGTTTGTACACAAATCCGAGTGGAAAGTTTGTTGTGCGATCCCGCCGCCCGTCCGCCATTTGTCAAACTCGCCGTGGATGTTCGAGGGGAGGGGCACGAGGATAGGGGAAAGAAAACGCGATAAATCCTCGTGGGGGATTTTGACACTGATTGCCACCAAGTTTAATGGAATATTTACTGTTCCATATTACACGTTGAGCCGACAAAACGGGGACACATACACACCAATATAATATAATATGAGTGAGTGAGTGAGTATATTATTACAAAGAAGTGTTATTATACATGTACAATAATGAACTGAGGACCGTCGCCAGTGGTGGGTCCAAGATTGTGTATGTGGTTGTGAGGAGGAGAGGCAAAAAGTAAAAAAAAAAAATATTCAATACTTATTTATAAAAAAAAATACACTTTTATTATTGGTGACTACTGCTGATTAGTATAAAAGAATTTTATAATATTAATGATTGCCATGTCACGTCGGTCTAATTGGCTGTATAAAATAATATGTTACACGCTTTCGGTTGACTTGTATAAGTACAAAGTATAAAGTATAGTTATTTATTACGTTGGTATCAAAACGAATATGGTTCAGAAACCTAAATAAAAAAACCCATAGATTCGTTTATAAAATACATTTATTTATTTTTGAATGTTGTTACTCGTAAGTTTTACGTCACAACTATAGGCTAGTTAAATTAACTGGACCATGGGGGAAACACCCCCCTCCCACCTTAAATCCACCAGTAACCGATATTGTACGTGCACTCTGATTCTGCTGTTCATATATAATTATATTATATTATATATTATTATACATATTATTATGTGGTGGTGGTATACTTGCGTGGTGAATGCACACGCATGTGACGTGTTACCGGCAAATAGTTTAAATCACTTAAGTGGTCTTGCATTGTTTTTCTTAAAGTTTACGAAAATTCTCGTCGGTACGTGTCATCAGCTATTTCGAAAACGATAAACCGGACATTACCTCAGAGATGTTTAAACGCATCTTCGTGCCTGCATTCTATATTACCTATAATAGTCAAAGGCGGACTGAGATCCTAGCCAGATAATATAGTTATATTATCTTAACTTAAATGCATATTTCACGGCTAAAGACGTTTATGTGGGAAATTTCGTAATTTCCCTAAAATTTGGGAAATGTAGAAATTGTATACATTGCCTATTTAGATCCACCTTACAATTAAATAAGTAGATTAACTTTTTTAAACCGAGTTAAGTCAATAATATATTAATATTGTATCCACATGACCACATTCTACTTTAAGCTAATTATTAACCTCCAGTGTTCACTTCACTTAACTGATCTCCAGTTTATTATTTTCATTAACTTGCCCACGTTTTTTCTTATATAAGTAATAATGTGTACAAGTATTTATGTTTGATTTTTGATTGATTTATGTTTGGTAATTACCTACTTATCAGTATTTCTGTGGTAATTTACATAATTCTTTGGGAATACGATTTTTACATAAACTGGTGGGACTGGAGAGTCGCAATGGCTATGTCGAGGCACCAGTCGATAGTCGTTTGTTTGGATCTCTTTGAAGCTGGTGAATATTTTCAGAAATAACACTCAACCGAGGATTTCCTATTAAATAAAATAAAACAAGAGGATCCAAAATACCATTATGGTATAATGTGCATAATATAGTTTATATCATAGTTGCATCTGTAGTTGATGAAGATCACGAATTCTTCAAAACTCGTCTGAACAAACGGACTTCACCGTTTACAACTCTGTTATACCTATATATAACTGTTTTAAACATATAATATTATATTAAATGTATAATCTGCCTCGACCGGAAACTGGACTTTGGTCTACACTCTACTCTCTACGGTGCAGTATTTTATCGTTATAATAATATTATACCGAGACAACGCATGCGCTGTAATAATATGAAAATAATGAAGCGCAGTGCCTCCGGTTCGTGGGGATTTCGATAAACCGCACCAAACTGCAGCTGTTAATCGACAAAGACTGCCGGACCCGACGGGCATTGCACACACGGATTGTCTATAAAGTTCGGTGACTATACATATACACCCTCGCCCACACGACCCACTCGCCCACCCACAGACCTTAACCTCCGACTCCTGCCGGGCATACGCGTATTATATAATATTACAGTGACGATCGCCGCTGCAGCGTTGCAATACTACGATGATAACGTTTTATTTTAATGCGACCATTACACGCTATATCCGTTGTTGTAATGTTTATTGTGGCCAACACTCGGAAGAACAGACGTGGCCGCCGAATCATTAAAATATTTAATTAAATTTATCTTTAATCGTTTAATCGCACGCGCGATACCCACTCATCCATCACCCATCGCCAATATTACCCCTCACTACCAACCCACCCACTTCTAGACACACTATCGGCTATCGCGTATTATCGTTATTATTAATATTTGTTGCGTACAGTGTACACACCGCCATACCTTCGAATACGTGTAACAGCGTCGTATCTAGGCATCGATAATAATTATTATATAACACACGTCATAATAATTTTAACAATACAATAACATGTTGAAAGGTCCGTGCACTAAAGTTGATCAAAGAGGGGGGCTATAGCTTCTTCCCTTTGGTAAAATTATATATTATATATTTATTTATATGTAGGTACAGTATACATAAAATAGTAGTTCATACGTCTTGAATTCCCTAAATTAAATTAGGTATTATAAATAAAATTGTAACTTTAATTCGTATCATAATATCTTATCTATAATCAGTTACAATTAACTGAAATATTATAATATTGTATTAATTGTGAAAAAAGTCGAGCCCCTCCATTTCAAATTTCCAAATCCGCTCTTGAAACCGTTAATATTATGTGGTATTATATTACGCCGAAGCCTCCACAATTCGACAGGTTTCGTTTTGGTGCGTACTTAAGTATTTATTTTTTTTTTTTGGAAACGCTCTCATATCTTAGGGTCCGGTTGAGAGGGTCGATAGGCAGAGCGCTCCGACGTATAATATGTCGTATATATCTATTTTCTACGACGTTTATTGTGTTGAAAATCGGACGTTACAGTTTGTAATTTAAAAATATAGTTTTTTACGAATTTCCTTGCAACGGTTTTCGAAAAAAATCTTGTAAAACGTTAGCGTGTTTCAAATAAATGTTTGATTATTTTTTTTTTGCAGCCAAACCCAAATTCCTAAGAATTTTTATTTTTATTTTCCACCTGCGATGCACTACCATCCTTTGCCTAAATAGGGATTTCGGATATTTTTCTTGTCACTTTTTTTAGCTAAATATACGAAACTGGGTTTTTAGATAATTAATTTCATTTATTTTATAGCCATCGATCATAGAATTAATAATATACAAAATGCTTTTCAATACACAACTTTAAGGCTTAAGCTGCTATAATTCTGAAATTAACTTTCATACAATTCGGAGCTAAGCGAGCACTCAGGGTAGCAAGAACTTCTACCAGTCAAGTAATCCTCGATCTGATTTTGATAAAATCGTGATGGAGACTGTGAAACACATAAATAATTATTTCCATAAACTTTGCTTACAACGAAACGTGATTATACGTAAAAATAATTCATCCGTGTTTGCTTAAAAATACGAACAACTTTTAAAGACTTATTGTTATGTTTTCTTTTTTCTAATTTTATCATGCAATTAAAATCTTAAATGGTTTTAAAATAATCATTGTTCAACGCAGGCACATTATAATATTATATTACAAACGGTCCGGCGCGCGGCGCTGCGATGTAGTACATAACTGAATAAAATTTTTCGGTAATAAAAACATTAAGCATTTTTTTTTTTTGACAGAGAAAAATTATTATTTTATTTTAAATATTTGATTTCAAATTAGTAATAAAAAGGTAAACTTTTATCTGAAAACATTAGGGTTTTCGAGGCGTTTTAATAAATTGTTCAAAATGTTTTCCAAATGCAATGTGGATTGCACTGCACGATTCATCGTGTTTTCCACTATATACCTACGTATAGTTGTTGTAAATTCATAAAAATGATACCTACCTATAGAGTGCAGCGTAAGAGACACAGCTGGTTGTTGGTTTGTAAAATTCCCGAGGGGTTGCATCCATGTATAATGAAATAATAATGGACTGGGTACCAGCTACATTTTATTATGATTGGATTTTAAGAAGCTTAGACGAGTTATCACAGTACTATAATGTTAGCATGGTCATTGGTAACCGGTAGTAATGCCATTGATAACTTCATCACTGCAACTGTTTGCAAACATCTTATCTGATCATCAGAGCCTCACTTGCGTGTTTCATTATCCTATCAATTATATTTTTATTGCATTTCACATAAATACACATTTTTAAATAATAATTAATATTTTTACGTTATAATAATAGGTTTTTGACGTCTATAAACCATTATAATGGGTATCGTGACATTGGTTTTACGTCGGGGATAGTCGTGATTGGGTGAGGGAATTTGTATTGTAATTTCGAGATATTGAATATTCCGGGACATTGACGTTTGACACGATTCGGAGCTCGTCTGTGCGTATGCTACTGCAGCACTATTGTAACACTTAAATATTTAATCGCACCGTTTGCCGAACAAAGGTCGTGTACAGGGCTCCGATAACGACCTGACAAAATCGTCTGGACACGAATATTATTATAATAATATTGCACGAGTGAACCTACCTATCATATCATTATCGAACCATTGGGCAAACCGCTGAAAACGCTTATAAAGACCGATCCCCGCCGATAATACCAACTAACGATCTTCCGAAAAACCATAACAACTAGGTATCTCAATATTATAATAAATGTACAAATATTAGACACGGCCCAAATATTGTTTTCTGACCATGGCTGGAGATTATAGCAGAGAACTAGTAAAATTCGTATATTTGTCTTTTACACAGCCGCATAACTTGAAGAAAACAAAAGTTTTATTTTGAGACAAAGGTAGATGTGTAATTTTGGTTTTTTCCCATGTAAATCATATATTTTGTCATTGCTTAAATTTTTTTTATTGCATGTACCTAGGCGTATTTGTCACGAATTTCAAAAGATTTACAAGACAATTAAAAATGCTATGTACGTTTTCTTAATAGTGACTATTACTGTCGCTTTCGGTTATTACAATTTATTTGATAACACCTAATAATGATATTATTATATAGTCAATGCAGTGGTCATAATAGTTATTCTTCTTGGATTCAAATTAATTTTAACCTCCACAGTGGACATATGTGTTATATCTTAACTCATGACTCAATTTTACGGACGCACGTATTTTAATAGTATTTTACAAAAATTGTTATAAAGGAATTTGAAGCATAATATTATGTGTACGCATATTTCGTTACTTGTTAGAGCTTTGCCTTTGCCGTACTGATGATATTCTTATAATAATTCGTCGTCAGATCATAATAAATCGGTTTACCCGTACGCAATGTCGATAGTCAATCATAAATCATAATATTATTATTATAACTGTGGCCACAATGATTTCGGCTGCATTATTATTCATTCGCGGGCACCTTAAGCCGAATGTACGATTATTATAATAACGACGCCTGTCTTACACCTTACACAATGCTAGAGTCACGTCATTTTTTATCGAGACAAAAATTTGGTGAGTGCCTAAGTGGTCTCCCTCACTCCACCCACATGACTAATGGCCTCTTGCGTCTGCGGTGGTGCGTGATATTATTATTACTATTTTTATATTTAATATTATAATATAATATCGGTCGGATAAAGGCCACCCCACGACCGACGGTGACTCGGTGCGCAGCATTCCGTAAAAATTTCTTTTTTCTGCATTAATTCACACTATATACGTGCTTAATAATTTAATGTCTACCCAGAAGCAGCCTCTCTCCCTTCTCTCTCTCTTTCTCTCTCCCTCCCTCTCCCTCTCTCTCTCTCTACCTCTCTCTCTCTCCACCTATCTATCTATATTTATATCTCTCTATCTCTCTCTCTCTCTCTCTCTCTCCATTTATCTATCTATATTTATATATATATATCTCTCACTCTCACACATACTCGTTTAATACGAGTGACGTCAAGCACACAGCTGGTGGACAATGGTGGACGTTTGGGGGGGGGGGGGGGGTTGTTATGGGAATGGGGTGTGGTGAAAGAGAGGGCTGGACGAGGGCGCGAAACGAGATTTTGGGCGGAAAGCGAAAAAATTAAGTCGTTAAAATAATGGGCTGTAGTGCCGCCGAGTATAACCGAGTTCAAGACGTGTAATCAAGCCACGGTCGCCATACCACTATCACATTATTATTATTTTTATCATCACTATTATTATTTTATGTGTACGCAAAATCTCCATGCAACGCAGTCCTGGATGTACCTGAACGCATAAAATAAAAATGAAAACACCGTGGACAGGGCGATTTGTATACTACAACACCGGGAAGCTATTCACTAACTGATACTCAAAAATGTATCAGAAATTGTTGGGAAAACGTTCCAACGTGGAGTAAATAATAATAATATCACCACGAATCATATTAATTAATATTAACTGTAGGTATAGAAAATAAAGGTTTTGTGAAAATGGATGCCTGGAGTGGAGGTAATACAAAATATCATTAAAATTAAATGTGTGATAAACGTAGTCTTAACATACTACTGGTAACTTGTATACTTTAGATTGAAAATATTGACTTTTGTACTTGATATAAAACCACTTCTTACTGAGAAAAAACAATAAACTATTAATAACTTTTTATTATCATTCCTTTAAAAGTCCTCTACCTGTCCGTGATGATAATCCCGTTAAAATCGGTTCGGCTGTTCTAAGATTAATCCGGACATATAGAAATAGCTAGACACTTGTTTTATTTATTTGTAGGTATAGATTTGTAAACTGTTGTGAGCACTGTGATAACTAAAACTTTCACTGTTCTTTGAGATTTGTTTATAAGAGCTATAAATATTATATTTTCTACATTGTCAAACTCCAAATCAACTTTAATTATCTTAGCCAAACATTCAACCTTTTCTCGTTCATTGTAATTACTAATTAGTAGCTTTTCATTGTGGTTTTAGTCATCTTTCCAGTCGTCTGTTGTCGGTTCTGCCATTTCCTTAGGTTGTAATACTTCCCATAAAACTTCACTAGTTTCCCGCACAATCATAGCTAAAGTAGACACTCCCGCCAGAAATTCAAAATGCAGAGATGAGAAATGCGTTCCAGTTGCTAAATATCTAAATACGTAAATACATAAAAAAAAGTAATGACATAAATCCAATTAAGACTTTAAACACTATATCTCGAATTTTAAATTTTAGTAAAATAGTTGATTACATTGTATATTATACATTTTATAAAATATTTTTAACTGTCAATCGTAGTAAATATTAATGTTATTATTGCACCGTGTCATTGTACTATTTACTTACCTTAAAGTTATGGTTAATCGTTCTTCTTCTGATATTGGACTACGCATATTAGTAACTTGTCTTGTGAGATAAGGCCTAACAAGTGAAATCTACATAGTTATGAATTATATAAAAAGTGAAGTACAAAGATAAAATATAATATTTTTAACATTCAACTTGTATGTGTATTGTGTATAACTTTATAATTGAATGTTTATTTTTTCTCTTACTAATTTGTCGAATGTTGTAATAGACATCCTGTAGTATTTAGTAAATTCTTCTGGATGAGCTCTCAATAACATAAAATTTACTTGAAATTGTCCTTCTTAAGGCCTTTTCAGGTTAATCGGATGCACCCAATAGCGCCTATTGTAGCTTTTCCGCTTTTTTGCTTTTTGATGGCGTTTATATAAAGCGTAAGTTACGGCCACGGCTTCAACGCGTTTAACTCCATGATTAAATGAAAAAATTAAGTACACTATTCACTTTTAAATAACTTTAAATTCACTTTAAATGTATGGTAACATTTTGTAAGTGTTCCTCAACCACGTTTTCGGAACAAATGATTCGCTCCAATTTGTATAACCTAATATTTTGATTTTTGTTAAGTTTGGCTTCAATAAATTGGGTATGAGAAATTAGTGGGGACGCGATTTAAACGCTCGTGTGTAAGCGTACGCGTACGCGTTTTTATATTTGCCGCGATTTGAAAATCACGTACGCGCGCGTTCGAATCGCTTCGTGTGTAACCAGATTTAGGGTAGAAAATGTACACTCGGGCACGGCAGACATTAAAGGTAGGCACATATTTATAGGGTATTATTTTTTATATTCGTCAAAAGTTCTGTACAACGTTGAAATGCGCCTTCAGCAGCTGCAGTTTCTGGGTTGATTTTTTTTTTCATTTTCATTTCTTTCTCCAAACAACTAACTCTACATTCAAACATAAATGTATAAAATTATTAGATAGGTAGTTATTAGAAAAACACTCTCGTAAGGAGCAGTCAAAATAGATTGGTTACCATTAGGTTTCGGAACTGTAAATTTATATTCTAGGTGGAATATTATACATTTTTTATGTGAAATGGTTAAATTAAAATTTAAGTACAGAGTTGGACTTTGCATATTTTTCATATTTCGTTGTAATATAATACAAAAAGAATCCATATTTGACAATTATTATTATACATTAAAACAGATTGCGTTACATGTGGGCATTTTTCCATGAGTACCATACTTGGGTCTTACATTTATTTTTGGCTCTCATTATTACAATACTACTGGTTTTTAGTCGTTTAATTCGTTATCTTAAGGTTGTGCAATTCATTTTAATATTAGTATCGAAAACCTAGAACTAATGCTATTGTTTTTGTTATTTATTAATGTCATAGAAAACAAAATTTTGAAATTATTGTCGGCAGTTATAATAACATGTAAATCTAGAACTAAAACTGGGATTCATGGTGCTCAACCTGTTAATAGCACATACTTCTAAAATAAAAGAACAATATTGAACTGTTGGTGTTAGAACAGTACGAGCCCGACCAATTAAATTGAACAACCTCATAGACGTACTTGACAGATGCAAATGTACAATAATTAAAAAATAAAATATAAGTGTTTTATTGTTCTTGTGCAGTCTCGTCCTTGTGCTGCAGTATGCTTGTAATACCTACGTTGCAACAGTAAACGCAGAGTGCATTTATTGTATATATATTATTATATATGCATTGCAAATTTACAATTTGCCGTTTTTGTTTGTTTAATGCGGATCGGATAAAGCGCTAATCAGTGATGAATAAATATTTGATGACGCTTCGGTAAACTCATCACAGTGTAGATAGCTGCAAACGGCTTAGATATTTTGTTTTCTTTGATAATTTTGTCTTTATTTTATACGGTTCGCACATCAAATTTTTTGCGCGATATCTTCATAGGCGTTTGGCTGTTTATTATTATTATTTTTTTTTTAAATTTTGCCGTATTAAAAATTATTCATTGTCGGTATAAATTTGATAGTAATATTATAAGGTAAACGGCGCTGCCGACGTCATGAGCAATTCTTACTCGACGTAATATAATAATATGTGCTCGTACTACCGCGACATTATTGTTAAACAAACTTCAAGACTTATGCATACATCGTTATTATACATATCTGTTTTTCGATAACTACTCACTCGGTAACCTTGAAAGCTACATTTCCGAAGTTTGTTTGCCGTTCGATTGATATACCACGCGGCACGTGAAATGCCTGCACGAGTGGGTACCTACTTTTTTTTTTTTTTTTTACTGCCCGACGTAAAGTGACTTTTGGTAAATAATAAAACAAACAGAAAGACACGTATTGCAAAACCAATAGCCCCATCCATCATCAAAATGTATAGAAAAAATAAAACGAAGAAGATAATTGGACGACTTTGGACCCCCTCCCCACCCCCACTACAGCGCCAATAGCTTATACATTTTTCGTATGCGGTGGAAAGTAGGTGCGCTATATATACTGTGTATAATATATATATATATATAAGGTATTGTACCAGCCCAAACACGGGACCGACGTGAGACCGAAGGGGAAAACTACAAATCTTTACAGTAAATATCACGTCTCGATGTATTGACGAATACGTTTTGTTTATTGTATTGAATTTCCAACACTGGTTCGTATTTTGATATCGTCAAATGTTTACGATAACGTAATTTTCCACGTTTCGTGTCTACACATAAATGTAATCTCGACTTCTATATCATTACATTTCTGAGGAGAGTTTATTCTACGGTATATCGGTATACTACGTAGGTGCTGCCACTACGTATATGTATTGCCATGGTATTATAGGTACCTGTTTTTCGGTTGTCGTGAAACGCGTCCGCCGACAGAACAACAAAAACAAAAAAAATGCCTCACAAAACGCCCCACAAAACGTATCACAAAATGCCGGAACAGCATAGGTAGCAATATTATTATAATAGATGTAGGTAGGTACTTTAAGCGTGTTATATCTTAAAAAACCGCCGACGCCCTATCGACTCGATATAACCCGCAATGACCAAAGGGCAGGGGGAGGGGGGCGTGATTGCATACACCTCATCGCTATTATATACAGGCGGCTTCCCATCGACGTCGCCAACAATAATAATATTGTTAACACAAGATCGTACCGATTTCGAGGTACTTAACTCAATAATATTAAAACAGCTCCCAGAGATCAAAAAATTACTGCCACAATATAAATAGCACCTACCTAAATACGGTCGAGTCGTGAAAACTCAAACAACGGTAACTCGAAAAACTTGACAACTTGATTTTTTATTTATTCCCCTTGAGGTTAAGTTAGGTTAAATTCGGTTTTGGTATCTCGAATAAAACATAATATCTCAAAGCGGTTTTTTATCTCCCTTCAACTTCGATAGTTATCGCGACTCGACTGTATTAGTGTATACAACCGTGACGAGTGCCATTGAACCGATATATTGAATGAAGTAGACAGTATGCCGATTTTCCAATGTCCGTGTAACGCCATCAGAATTTTATTTGGATCTGTTCATTTGTATATTATTTAATGTTAAATTTAAAAAGTACTACGCAGTGGAACGTCGATGTATCAAAGTTCAAATTAAATGGAATTAACCTTACTAAGGTTTTTGAGGATTTCGAAAAAAAATCGACTTAAATATGTGATGATCGGTATTTATTATTAGTGTGTATAATTATTATTAATAAACTAATACGATGTAAAAAAGGTAAATATATAAATAATATAAAAATCAATATAAAATATACAAATTAAATAAACTAAAATATAATATGTTGATGACAATTTGAAATAATTTGTAATTTTTCTTTAAGTGAATCTCTCTTCGTCGATAATATTTAGTATGTATCTACTACTGTTTTCCGTCAACAATCCGTTGTACCGCATTAGGTAGTTTATAGAGGCCACAATAAGAAACCATCATTGTTCTTCTATACTTGAATCACAGAATATTTTAGAGAGGTATTTTCCTTATAACCCTTTCAAAAGGAAACGAGATATATTCCGACTTCTCAATGTTTTCACGGTGTCAGGGCTCCACTGAATATAGCGTATCGGACGTATTGGATACGCTACATTGATTTGTTAAGCTGTCAGTGGCGGTCAAACGGTGTAGATAATATGAGTGATGTGGATGAGAGGGGGGGATCTATTGGGGAGGTGGCTATGACCTTTTTTTCAATATTTATAAGAATATAAATTATAAATTATATTTTTAACATTTTCGCTGTGACTGTCAGCCAGAGCCAAAAAACCGATATTTTCACGGTAGGTCTGTCGGAAATAGACGACGCGGAGACATCTTAACAGTGCATCTGTTGGATGTAGCCGACATCAGGTCTATTGAATTAAATGTGCTGTGAAATGGTGGTGCATCGTGGAAATGTTTTGATTTGTCCAAATTTTTTAAATAACTATTTTTCTTATTTTTTTTTTTCAAAATATAAATGATATTTAAATTGGATGCGCTCCTGGTAAAATACAACAAAATATAACACTGCTTAAACGTGTCACAATAAATTTTGCGACTGTGACCAAATAGTGCATGTTGAAAAAATCGGCCACAACCCCAACACATGGCCAAATTATTCGACCACCAAAAACTCTAAGCTGTATAAAATATTCCTTATACACACCTATGTTATTAATTTATTATTATTAATAATATTCATAATATACCTAATAAATAATAATGTTTCTTCAGCGTCATATATTCAACTATGCAGTATAATCAGCCAACTCCATTCTTATGATTAAAAGTTTTTAACATGACGTATACAATATTATCTTCATAATACTATACTACATCAGCACCATTGAGTACAATAATTAAAATCACACTAACATGACGTTATACTCATCGATACATTTTACAGCTGTTATACATTTATAAATCATGAATATTATTATAATAAGACTCATATAGCTTTGTCTTTTATACATAATTTAAACTTTATAATTAATATGGAACATTTTACTATTGTTAATACATGCGCCTATTCAAATTTTATAAAATATGGGAATGATATATTATCATGAATGTGAAATTAAAAAATAATTATTGTATGTATTGCATGTATACTATATACATAAAAATATAATATATATATATAGCACATATTATTATTATTATTACATGGTTGTAATTGGTTTCTTCCCCACAATCATAATTTGTTCCTTGTTGGTTTCTTTTCAAAACAATAAATGGTTTCTGTGCGAGGTACTTCTGTGAACACCCTCAATTGATCTGTTTTGAACACGAGAAACAGTATACAGAATCGTTTCATATGGCCTCTAAAGAATACAATTAGTTCAATTATAATAATTATGTACATAATTACATTAAATTTATTTGTATATACAAACATTATAAAAATATCTTTTGAATGTTTCAAATTGAATGAAATATGATAACATTATCTCTCAACTATCTCCAGGTATCTAAAAATAATATATATTATATATATATATATAAATGTAGTTTAATCGTTTAAAATGTATAATATAGTTAGTAAAAGCTTTTGTAGAATAACTAACACCTAGGTACTATAATATTATATAATTATTAATTAATATCGAATGATATAAAAATGTCATAATACTGAAGTGTATTTAGTGTATTTAATGAATTGTTACTGTTAGGTATATATTGATTAAAATATTGTTTCTGGATTATAAATATAATCAACTTCTTACCTGTGTAAGCTCTAGTAATATATTGGTCTCAAAGATATCTTTAAGGCACGGCTTGGCCAAATTAAATGATATATCTATATATTATATAGATATAATATATTATATTTATCCGAAACTGTAAAACATAATAATGTCAAATGTAATATTCAAATTAACAACACACGGATCTTGTTTTGACAAATATATCTATGATTGCCCGTGTAAATAAATATTTATTTTTGTATTACAATGTAGTTACTTTACGTATGTAGTAATACCGGGTCTGGTCATCCTTTGTTCACTCGTCCAATATATAATATTATATTAGGAAACTTTTCAATCCAATAATACACAGAAACGTGCAACGAATAGGCAATACAAGCAATGATGAAACTTAGCAGATGCTAATTGTATTCACAGTGATAAGTTCCGCCTGCGTTAATCAGAAATATTACATTAAAAAAAAAGAAGCAAATACCCAGCTGATCTCCCCCCCCCCCTCACCCCACCCGTAACACAACCCCTCCGCACAAATGCGGCTGCAACTCGTTTGCGCAGAATGTCACAACTCGATTGTGCATAAAACATTAATTTAGCTAGGTACCTGCTGTGACGAAAACCCTTAAAAAGTAAATTCGTTTGCTCACAGAGATGTTATACGTTACCTGAGTTTCCTCACTATTTAACGGCCTATGACTAACGATTCGACAGACTACGCGGTCACCGACTTGTTGTGAAACTGTACCTATATTTTTTTTTTTTAAATAGTACTTATTTAAAAGTCCAAAATGATTTGTAATTTACTCGAACGATTATGTTAGTTTTAAGTTATACTTGATACCTATATTGTTATCGAATATTCGACAAATTGTACAGCCATATGCGACTGGCAGTACTTGCAAACGTTATAGTCGGAGTTATATTTGTCAAAAAACGATTGAGATTTGTAAACGTAATGATTGTAACAGAAAGCGATAATCAAAAATAATTAAACCGCAAAACAAAACATAACGTTTAACAAAATATATTATAAAATATCATTAAACAAAACATAACGCAGAACGTAATTTGTAGAATATCATTAAACAAAAAAATAAAGCAAAACAAAATATTTTAAAATCTTTTTATTTAAAAGGTCCTTTGGTTTCGTAGAAACATTTATTTCATGCAAACAATCTAAAAATTGATTATATTACATTCCGTAACCGTGCTATTACCTACCCGCATTAGTTATTATTTTTAAATTTAATAAGTATTAACAGGGAGACGGAGTGGCCGAGCGCACTAAGACGGCGGTTGTGACGCACACCGGCGCTGGTTCCAACCTCGGTCCACGGGCGGCATATTTCTTCGGGCAAGTCACGGTGTCCGGAGAACAAGTGCCCACCCGGGCATGGCAGATACCTACGGGTGCCCACTTGAAAATCTGCCAAAACTACACACACGTGTTTACACCTACTGTTCCCTCCCACACATTTTAAAAAACCACCCAAAGGCCTAAGTTGCCGCGGGTTAACTAATAATAATAATAAAAAAAAGTGTTTGCATTATTTTAAATAACGATAAACGCAAGACTTGGATAACGTTTTATTTCTGAATAACGTGTTAATTCGAAATAATATAATAGGGAATTTGTTTTTCAAATGCAAGCCGATGATTAATTTACCATAGGTGAAAATTTTAAAATATATATAATATTATATATAGCGTGTCAGTAAAACCTGGGTACACTCATTACCGACATTACAAACTGCTCTATACTTATTTTAGAATTCTCTCCGCGAGAGATTGATGATCCAGTGATCCAATAGTCTAAAATTTAGACTCTAAATGACTATTCTCGTCCCGCAAACCGAATTCAAAAATATGTTTAGGTACTGAGTAATATGGGTAGTTGAATTACACAGTGAACCCTGTTTTCGTGGACACACGGTGCAAGTAGGTACCTACACGGCTTTGTCGTAGTCCATCTTCGGGTTGACGACGACGGTGCACAATAATTATTGAGTCATCGATTTTCTAGTGAAAAAATGTCGAATGAGTCTCGAACGAGTTGCGCTGTGTTAACATATAAAGGCTAATAAGTTAACTAGCTTTCGGACGTCGGCCTATCATATTATAATATCATTATGATTTATGATAAAGTATTCGTCATCGTGATATTATTATTCAAAACAAATTGCGTATATTGCATCGCGGCTGGGGCGAACTCTGCACCATCGTAATATTACGGGGTTCAAAATACAAAAAAAAAAAAAAATACAAAAAAATATGAAAATGTCAGCGTTTGCCCCAGGGGAACGTCTCGCCCACCTCAAAGGTCCTTTTCGAGCTTTATTGTGCGTGCGTGCTCGGGTGTGTGCGTGTGCGTACCTTTGCGGCGGCGGCGGCATAATAATAATAATTATTATTATTATTATTACGACGACGATACAATAATATTTTACATTAAACTTGCGTTTCGTTTCGTTACAGGATTGGTTCACGAGGCAACAGTTGGTGTTGGTGATATTGATCGTCAACATATCGTTGGCGCTGATGTTTTTCAAACTTTTGACATCCTAGACGCGGCGCCGGCGGTGGACGGCTTGGACACTTCCCGCAGCCATATTATACGAAAATAGAAATACAAAATATACATTTATTATATTTTTTCAATCATGATAATAATATTATGTTGTGTTAATTCGCGGCGGTGACAAATCAATAATTATTGTTATTGCGCGTCAACATTAATTATTATTTTTATAACGACCGTTTCGGGACGAGACGGCTTCGAAGCGGCACCGGACGTCTCGTCCGGAAAACGTTTCGATGCGTTTATTTATTCGTTTCAATCACTTTTGGCAATGTTATAAACTATAAATTACAATACATATATATATATATATATATATATATTATACACGTATATACTTAATATTTATATACATATATATTATATACATATATATATACACATATAACACCACGTTTGTTGTACGGCGTTATTTCCCAATAAATCGATTTATTATTATTATATTATTATATACACGTAGTGACACGATGTGAGGTCGAACAACTCGACGACGGCGTCTTATAATATTATTGTATAAGGCTCGAGTCGAAAGCGATTGGCTTTTATTTCGGTATAATATAATATTATTTTATTTTGTTAGTAAATATAGTGCATTTGATTTAATTTTTTTTTTTTTTCGTTCTCTAGATGTTGTTGTTGTTGTTTTTTTTTTGTTCGTTTCCCGCATCAATATTATACAATGACCAAAAATATAATAATATAGCCAATATTATCACTATCATCATCGTTATTGTTATTACTATTATTATTATTATTATTATTTTTATCAATATCATTATCATTATTTTATCAGCATAATAATGAAACGCAAAACAGACACTATTGTTCTTTTGTAATCTTCATCACGTCATACACACAATATTATAAAATATTATGTAATTTTATTATATTTATAATTAATAATATTGTAATGTAGCTAATGCCGATTACAAATAATATCCACACACACACACACACACACATACACACACATACACACACTACAATATTGTACTATGCTGGCTGAGCATTCGTAGGCTTTCGTTGTTGTATGTTCTATAATATTATTATTATAATAATATGTTACGTATTACCGCAGTGTTGTTTATTTTGTATTGTGTTTCACGAGACGAGCGTACAACAATAAAACATTGAAATGGAGAAGAAAATCGCCGAGACACCGATGCAGTGTTATATTATTGCTATTATTGCTATTATAATTTATAATTATATTATATTATTATCGTGTTTTGTGTGTGTGTGCACGCAATAATAAAACGTGCGTACCTATAACGCCTCACCGACGACAGACCAAATTTTATGTGGTTTATTGCCCATTAATTTCACATATTTTATATGATATGCATAATTATTCATTATATAGGTATTGCAATCATCGATGGTCGTTCCAAAAAACGGTATTAAAAAAAAATAATATAACAATATATAGTGGTGTGTTTACGGGGCGAGATTTTCTAGAAATTCGCTAACTAATTTCACTAAGAAACTCAAACCGGCGTTGAACCAGTATTTGCACCATAATATAATTTCATATTAAATTATTTTTTGTCCCTATTATGCGATTTCTGAATAAACAACATTATTTGATATTCAAATATAATATTATCATATTATGTTGTATTATTCGTTTTTCAATGGTCTTTTAAATTATTTTTATTTTTCAATTCAGCTTCTCCACCGCGTCTATTTCATAATATTTTATTTATTCTGCAAGAAGATAATGGCCCCACTGAACATGTTCGTGTGGGGGCCCAATACATTTTTGAAAAAAATATAGGGGGTGTCGAAAGATATTTTGTTTCTCAGGGTAAAATTAAGGTAAACTTACATTTCGGAAAAGTATATTTTTGAGGAAAATTATTCTTAGGAATTCCAAATCAGTGAAAATATAAATCAGGAAAATAATATTTGGGAAAATGATACACTAGAATTCGTAATCAAGAAACTAATTACATAGGAAAATATAATATCACACAGGAAAATAGGTATTGCCCGAGAAAACAATCGACGGGAATTTAAATACATATTAGGAAATATTTACACGGGTATATACCCGGTATATACGGTATACCGTCGACATGGGTATATATTCTATACGAATATTATTGTGCTGGCAATATTGAACACGTAAACGTTTCGACGGCGATGGGACTTCGGGAACGAACCGAAGAAAAAACCACCCCTACGGTCGAGTGTAGCTCACATTATAATTATTATTAGGTACCTTGTGCGTACTGTTTGCGGCAGGTGCCCGCCCCGAAAACGAACGGCGACGGTGGACGGTGTAAAGCGAACTATACACACACCCGCACGTGTATGACGTTATTATTAATGTGATGTCACATAATGTTTGTATGTGCTTTAAATTGGGCATGAAACATATTATATTATATTTTATTGTGTGCTCACCACGTTTACCGTCGACTGTCCTGCAGCCGTAATCAAACATCCTGATAATTATATTACATAATAATATTATGTTAAAACAGGGCAACTCCTTGTAACGGGTTAAATTGTTTGCGTCCCATACTGTGGTTATTTTTGTTACATAATACTATAAGTACATTTCTTTTAACACACAACCCGTCTCGTGTTCCGTATCCCGTTCAATCCTCAAATTTTCCCCATCAGCTGCTCGTATTTTCCAGTCTGGTTCTCTATTAGGTCTTTTCAAATGTATACCTTCCCATCTTAAACGTATAGTCTCCCAAATCCCAATATCGTCCTTTTTCCTACTGGGTCCTCTTCCATAATCATGTTTGGAAGTTGGTTCAGCATGTCCATACTGCATGTCCAGCTCACTGTAATCTTTGGCTCTTTATTGTGTATTGCATGTGAATAGTTTTTCCAATTCGTTACTTTTCACGCTCCCCTCACCACCGTCTCTTCATCCTTTACTGGTCCAAAATATCTTCCTTCAATTTTTCTTTCGAAATCTATAAGTTTTCTTGCCTCTGTCATCCTTAAGGGCCACGTGTATGTATCATCGCATCACTTACGTATTAAATTATGTGTTTTCAAAAATATCAATTTATTCCATCCATTTAATTTTTTTTTAAAACAACCCTTTATTTCATATTTGATGACAAAAATAATTAAAATATTGTATACATTTGAATACATTTTGATGCACCTTAACTATGCAATATATCAAATGAATAATTGTTTTTTTTTTTTTTCTATTTGAATTTCAAGGAGCATATTATTGTACTACAATAATTGTTATTTTTTAGGTAAAGCTATACCCTATGCCTTCACCTTTTTAGTTTAGAACTTTAGAAGCAAATCGAAATGAATCTGCATCAAACTAAATATATTGGCTAGTAAATAATATACATATATATTATTTACTGACGTAAGTATAATAAGAAAACATGTCATGACATTAGTTTTAGACTTCAAATATTGGATTAAACTTTGGACACCCTGTGGAGCAAAGCACATTTACTACACGATCGCAGAGCATCTACGCTCGAGGGAATGGCCGAAAGTCATCCCCGATCGTGGTGTTACTTTTATTTTTAAGATTACTTCTAGCGATGTTTCGTCATTATAGATATGGTTCAGTTCAGGTCCAGATAATTGCCTCGGGGCTCATAATACAAGAGCGTGTGTATGTTTATAAAAAAAAGAACAAGAAGACAGTTGACAAGTCTAGTAATAAATAATAATAATAATAAAAACAGGTAATAATGGAAAATATTCTATACCGTAATATATGTATGATGATACGGGAGATGACAATATGGGACGTGATTACACTACCAAACATTTCCCCCCCTTTTTTTTAGGTTTTTTGATACGACTTGTTTGTAATCATATACTTCGGACATTAAAATTATATCGTATCGTTCCTCTCATGTTATACCACATTATTGGTAGTATAAATTGTAAGGTACTACACATCTGACAGTTCTTATCCAATGATTAGCTACAGAAGACCAAACACAAACGTGATATTGTACATAATACAATATTCGGTAATAATATTATTAAGACGTTTGAACATAAAAATATAAGTGGTGTGTTCATGATAGTTGTGGGGGAGCGGTGTCATAACAACATGAGTTTTTTTTTTGGTTTAAAAGTTTCTTTTTATTCAATCTGTTACAAAAAAAAAACAATAAGAACAAATTATGGTAAATATAAGCTAAATAAAATAAAAATAAAAAGACAGATTAAACAGTCTGCAGAGGCCTCCAAGCGGAGGTACTACGATATGAGGTGTTTTTTATTACAATTTGTTTTAGTCGTTAGCATGAATAATTGTTAATTTAAAATCGTGTTAACTAACACATATTAAACAAAAATTCCAACATCTTCGTCATGAATGATTTATTTATTGTTGCAGTTAATACTTATGGATTACATATGATAGTCCATGGTTGTTGTAATCTTTTAATCCGTGTCTCGTTTAACCACAAATGGATAAACAAAGCAACCACAAAGCAAAATATTGTTTTGAAATTAAAAAGTGACCGACGTTATTGTCTATTGACATTATCAATTGTATTCGTATACACTATACACCATGTTATTGTTGCTTTGGAACTTTTGTCATTTACTGTACCTACCATATTATTTTAAATACAATTAAAAGTGAATTGAATTCTTAACATTTTAGTTATTTGACTGTTTATTGTTTTAAATCAAATATTAAAAGTTCCTAAATATCAATTAATTTTGTTTGTTAACATTCATCAACATATTTATTTGAAATCGGGTGATTAATGAGAATTAATTTTTACTACCTATATTATATACATTATATAAAATATTGATCTGGATACACGTTTTTATTATTATTAATGTACCTATAATTATAATGTTGTAATTTTATAAGTTAGACTTCCTTTCTAAAATAATCAAACACGCATACCATTCAGTACATAATATTATTATTTTTTAATTATTGCCATAAAATAAACTGAAAAATTGAATATCCACTACGCCTTTGGAAAAATCAAAGCACGCCACTTAAAAGTATTGATTATTGGTATTTTGTTTAACCTTATTTTTTTTTTAAATGTTAACATAAAACAAATACGTAAAAATATTATTCCACTATAATAGATACAATACAGACAGGAAAACGGTGACTGAAGGTGGTCGGGCTTTGTGGTGATTCCCTTCAGTTTGGCTCTCGAAAGTCATTTTAGTAACAGGTAATAGAATTTATACATTTATCATACTGCTCCTGATGGAGACCAACGGTAAATAATGTTTTCATTCGAGAAACTTACCTACCACCTACTAACCTATCTACTCAATTGGACAAGATTTCGTCGAAAAACACATTGTTTATAAAATTATGTCCGTATACCCGTAACGATTTTCTTTCTGTGGTATAATTATAGTTATCGTATTTCCCCACTCGTCTGATTTCAAATCAAGGGCCACGAATTTGCATGCTATCACTGCAGTCGTTTACATTCAACAACACCCACAATGTTGGAAATATTCAATTCTACGGCACCTGGACGAGCATTCCGTAAACTCTGCAGGTAGGTAGGTAGGTAGGTACACACATAATATAATTATATTATAATATAATATTTGGTATGTAAATTGGAGATTTCAGTAGGACACAATACACTTAATATGATTTTGATATGGGAGAAAATGGTATAATGCGGAGAAATCGGAAAATGTACCATTTTTAGAGAAAACCACGCGTTTAGTTTTCAGTTTATTACAGCACTGTAAATATTAAGCTCGCATCGAAAATATTATGGATTATGGTCGATATTTTAACCGGAGTGAGCTAAATTTTATTTTTGGGCGCCTCCTGTCTTGCCATTTTATTATACTGCGCATGCGTTCTACAGATACTGAAATATACGTAAACGAGATTGCAAAAATAATAAATTGATGATTATAATATATCGATTATTTTTGTATTAAATATGAATTGTCTTTATGTTGGTACAATATCCAAGATAACATTCTTGACTATCTAACGTGGTAAATCTCTAAAAATGAAATGCACTTCACTGTTTAATATATTTACTGTGTATGAGGAAAGTGTTGATAAATACAGGCACAATCAGACGTAACCTTACTATGGAAAGTATAACTATAATAATATGCATTTAAATAATAAGTAAAAAAAAAGAATTCGAGTAGAGTACAGGCACTAAGATATTAGTAGTAAAAAGTAATCGTAGATACTAAATAGGCAGGCACCTACTTACAAATACTTTACAGTATTTTGAGTGAGTTTTTTTCATACACGTATTGTGTGGATAATTGTTGGTAAGCCACATCATTTGGTATAACAATAATTACTTGTAGCTATATTTTTTCCTAAAAAAAAAAAATATCCTTAATCGTGGGAAAAAAACATATGTAGTGTATAATATCTCTTCAAATAGTGATTATCCCTGGAATTCCTATAGCATTAGTATATAGGTACCTACTAGCTACTTTTAACTATTTGTACCTACAGGTCCGCGCTGCACCTACCACTATCCTTGTTTAAACTTCTGAAAATGGCCTCTCCTATAAATTTAAAATTATATGTAACAATGGTAATAATTTATTTCTATAATTTTTTTGTTATGTGATCGAATTTAAAAAAAAAGTAAATACTATATAAAACAAAAATATTTTGAAAATAAGTATTATTAGATTAATGATTTCAAATGCGAATTACTTTGACACAGTAATTAGAAAACTACATCCAAGTACCTATTTTTTTTGTAAAGCATATAAAATCAGCTGGTTTTGTAATTTTGAATCCATTTTGGTTTTTTACTACGTTTATAAAACTAAAACGTTGCACAACTTACATTTGCATTGATCATTATTGATTGGAATTAAACCATTTTTTAACTTAACATAGTATGCTCTGTTAGTGAGTAATGGCCAATACAATCACCAAAACCTAAAAACAAAATTATATATCGCAATAGTTAAGTGTCGATGTGAAGATACGGACGTCAGGATTTGATAAAAGCGATTATGAATAACATTTCTGAAAATATTCAAAATTTTAAAAATATAATACCCAATATAGTAATGGATTGGATACGGGTTTACTGATTAGGTTGTTTGAGTAGATAAAAACCAATCGCGTTAAAAAATATTTACACGAAACCAATATAAAATATTATGGAAAAAAGCATTTAATTTTTACGATGCATTTTAATATAAGATTCCTGATTGGCGATAACATTTTCTGTTGAATGATTATCTTTATGTGTATAAACAATATGTCCAGGGAGGGTACAGTGACCACCTGGAGTCATATAATAATATACCTTAAGTTATGAAAAAAAGTTCTTTGAAAGAGGGAGGTGGGTCTAAACATTTTATTTTTTTAGTTACGGTCAATTTTACGTTTTTCAAACAAAACTGAACGTATCGCACATTAATTGATGATAAATCTTCAAAACTTTTCAACTTTTAAGCGTATTTTTTATGAACTTCAAAACTATTTAGTTTTCTATCAACTAAAATACACAATTAAATCAGAAATTATTTTTATTTAATTAAAAAGTAAAAAAAACCATTTTCAAAAATTAGTATTTTTGAAAGTAATAAAAGTAATTAGGCAAGCAATAAAAAAACAAATGACTTAGACCACAGGGGTTTTTTTCATAACTTTAGCCTAACTATTATATGACACCGGCCGGTCACTTCCTCCAGGGACACATTTTATATTTCTTTCTTTTAGATTCTGAGCAGAGCTATGAATGTATTGATTTTACAATGATGTGTTATTTTTTTTTCTTTGTCATCACTGGTTGGGGTAGTAAAATTTAGTAAAAATACTTAAATTTCTATGTTGACGATGGTGGTTTGTGGTACCAAATTTGATTTAATTGGTAGTTTGGGTTGTCAAAAATCAAAAATTTTTACTAGGTTGGTATACTTATCAAAATAACTGGAAAAATAAAAAAATTAAGGAAAAACTCGAATTTTTACGCAAAACCGGTTTTTGACCAAATTGATTTAGTTTTTTTGGCCGTACTCAAAAATTAATAATCACAGAAGTTTTCAAAACATTTTATATGCCTACATGATAACATTTTCAAAATATTTTGAATTACAGATATTTGATATTTATGCTTGGTCAAAAACCTTCAAAAAGTAATACAAAGTTCCTCGTAAGATGTTCATAAACCAATTAAAAAATATCAAAAAATAATATATTTCACGAAATTATTTATAATTGTTTTAAGTTGGAATTTTGATAAAATAAGTTAAATAATGAAAATGTATAAATTGTTTTGTAGTTAAAATATAATATTAGGAAAACTTTTTATTTAATATTCTAAATATTCATATAATATGCCATTTAAAAATTCAAAACTTGATATCTTATTAGTTGTTGTTACTGGAATTTTAAAATTAAGTTGATCATAATACTACAATAATTTTTCATAGAAGATTGCAAAAGTTCAAAATTTGACGAAATTGGATACTCACTTATAAAATAACGATTTCTCAACAAACAATTTTATTTTTCCGTTGTGATTCAAAAACAAATAATTGTTGATGTTATAATCTAGAGTTAATACGTAACTATTCCACCACTTTTTGAACTTTTTATAAACATTGAACATTTTTTATATATTTTTTTTAACAAAAATTTTTTCTAGACGCATTAATTATTTTATACATGGTTCACATATATATACTCTCTTTTTTTTATACACATTTTAAGTTCAAGTTTCAACAAAATTATAGATATTTAAACGATGAATAACGATTTTAGTTGTTTTGTTGTAATATAAAAATATTATTTTATGGGTAGAAACTTGAAACTTTTAACGTATATTTTATTATTATATACGAGTACCTACACACAATTACATTTTTAAGTGCGATGTTTTTGGTAAAAAATTCAACTTAATTCAACTTACCGTGTTACTTTAATAGCAATATAAGATAATATACTTAGCAAAATAAAATATTATAAGTCTTTGCTCAAAATCTTTTTTCGCGTGCAATGATTTATCGTTGGTGTACACTCGACGGATACAGCAGAGCTGCAGTTACCTACTTTCCCTTATTTTTAGAAATGCACACTCCGTACGAAGAACTGTTTTTATTTAACTTCTATGGTAAAACAATTAGAAGTACTTATAAGGCCATCTATGATATATGGAGATTTTTAAATAATAATTTATCCGTCAAGTTGTGTTTATCTCCTTTGAAGAATTTACACAGCAGAGCCAAATGTTACGCACTTTCCCCTTTTTAACGTGTTTTATTTTTGGTGGTTGTACCATTTTTTCGGGTTATTGGTTTCCTTTTTAACTACGTTTGAATTCTTCGGTCGTTATTGTATACTATTGTCATGACGTGTAAAAACGTAGTTATTTTAACATTTTCAAGCACTGCCGCCTATCATATAACTTACCACGTGTATAATACATAACTCGTATTCCTACGTACACTACAATAATATAGTATATTAGGCGACAGGGGTGGGTTTCAGACGTTTCAGTATTGCACACGCGTATACACCCCCATACATTTTCTCGCGATCGGGCGGGGATCGAAAATCGTCTTCGCGCGCTCCCCACGGGCGAGTGTATAGTTTATAATATATATATACACACACCCACACACCCACACACGCACACACACGCGCACGCACGCACACACCTGTACACAACACACGTTTATTAATATATCGTCTTCTCCGGGGGTCCCTCTTCGGCGGAAACCCGGAAAAGTCCCTTCTCCCCGAATAACTCGATTACACCGACCGATATATACCACGGTCGTACTTTCATCCATCCGCGCACCCTACGCAACGGTCAAATGACTCGGAACCGTAATATATATATATACACGTGTGCGGGTGTGTGTGTGTGTGTGTGTGTGTGGGTATGTGGGTGTGTGTGTGTGTGTGTGTAGGTGGGTTCGTGTGTGTCTTCTTGGTCCGTGTAAACACACACCCGCCCGGCACAGTTACTATAGTGATGTGCGCGCACACGGCGCAATGACGTCGGCGCGTGTAAGACCCGCGCTTCAAGACAGGCAAGTGCGTTGTCCCTCTGCACTGCGCACGCACCTTACCACGTTTCGGTCTGGTCACGTGTCGTCTTCAAGACAAACGCAACCTGATTACAAATCTAATAACAATGATGATATTCTATTCCGATTGCGACAGAGGTATACGCATAATATTATAATAATTATGATTTTAATAATAATAGGTACCACTGTACTAGGTGGCCGTATACGTCATTATTGTCGTGATACGAGTGTATCATAATATCATATAGAGGTGCAACAACACGAGCCACCGAGGATTTTTGGTAACATTCGAGACGTTATGAATATATTATTATTACGTAGGTACACGCTAATATAGGGACATAGTAATTATATTTTGAAGAATTGTTGTAAATAAAAAATCATTGTCTTTTATCTTCATAGGCAACAGTTTTTTCCTATATTATACATTTTTTAACTTTTATATAACGCACCTACTTGCAATAAAAATTCTTATGAAAGCCATCCTATTGATATATAGGATTCGGGCCATAGTACCTTTAATAATAAGATAAGGATACTCCAATAACACATTGTTATTGTATTACTGAAGTATAGTTTACTGGCGATTTCAACGCATCGAAACTCGAAACCATGGCGTATATATACGACGCGTTATTTCGGCAGCAAAGCCGAATGACTGGCAGTTCAAATAGTTCGATTGAACCACCCACCCATTCTTCAAACGACTGTGAAACTGGCTCAACTAATTATGTATAAATAATTTAATGACATATCTGTGTTGCAGCAGAAATACTAAGAAGTATGCTTTATTATTTTACCCTATACCCACCCACCCACCCACCCATTATTAAGGTAGTTCAATTGAACTACTTGAAGTACGTTTTCGGCGCCACTGGAACCGCCCAGCGATGACCATATTATTAGCATACTGGCAGTAGTATAATAATATTATTATGATATAGTAATGGAATTTCAAAGAAAACAAGATGACTTACGTGACGAGGCAGACACGCGTGCAAATTTAATTGCCGGTATGACACCGGTGAGGAACTATCACGTCATAATTATTATATATAGGCCGTGACAGCAACCAATAGAGTTTAATTGCGGATACGTTGACGGCATAATTATTATCATTATGTGGCGTATTATACGAGACGACGACACCGAATATCATATACGCCACAACTGTGTTACGCACTTTGAAGAGGTAATTCGATTTCAAAATATAATATAGACAAATTAGCACTGCGGTAAATGGTAATCGAATATTCCCTTCACGCGCTATATACCAAAATTCTGAATCGTCGAGAAACCACTGACGTGCTAAAACTATACTATACACACAATTCACCTGCAAGGATGCGCTCCCCAAATTATCCGTATTTGATGATGTATTTGTATATCAGTGGCATAGCCTAGGGGTGTTTTGGGTGTTGTAACACCCTTACCCACGAGGTCAGACCTTTTGATGCAAATAATATTATATTATAAAATTATTGATATGCTTCAGATGTCTAAAATAATATTTAGTCATACATAATATATAGTTCTGTTTCATAATCGGTATTATAAGTAATATAAAATTAAAACACCCCTCACTCTAAAAAAATCCTGGCTACGCGCATGCTTTGTATAACTGTTTACACATTTTTTTTTAATTTGAAATTTTAAGTAGGTATCTATAATTTGTCGTATACAGCTGTAGTAGATATTCGGCAATTTTTAAATTATAACATACTGCATTGGCGTGGCGTCATAGGAGACAATGAGACTACGTCTATACACTTAGAATACGGACAAACAATTTAAACAATGCATTTAATCAAATGTTCATTTTACAAATTTGAATGTCATAGGAATTTAATATTTTATATATTTCAATATTTTTCAAAATTATTGTTTTTATTGTACTGTTATAGTAATTTTAGAATATACTAGTTGCGAGCCCAGAAATCTAATGGGGGGGGGGGGGGGTCCATGCGCTGTTGTCGTGAAACTCGGAAAGAGCGTAGGTGCGATGGTTGTAGGTGAGCGAAGCGACGACTGTAAGTGTTTTGTTCTATGATTGTATTTTTATACGTATACCTATACCAGTAAAAGTGATTCTGACCGAAAACATCGGTTCGAGCTTTATTTGTAATCATTTGACGTTCTTACGTTCTATATGAGGAACAGCGTTGTTTCAATTGTCTTTGACGACAGTCATTCTTTATTTAGAAGGGACGGACGTTAAATAATAGCGTATACCATCGTACCTCATATAATAGCTAACAACGCCGACCCAATTGTCTTTGGTGAGTCATCATCTTTGAGCGTACGAGGGTAAGACGCGGTCATAGGTTTAATGCGTGTACACACGATACGGGTGATCATACGACAAATTAAAGGCCATAATATTGTCAAATACCTAAAAATGTTTTATGTAATAAAAATTATTTAACGAGGGTTCTACGGCAACTTATATGTCACAATGGGTGAAGTGTGCGGTGGGCCTCCAAACATATTTTACAACTTAATAAGCAAAGGTTATTTTAAGCTAATAATTTTAAAGTGCATAATGCACTATACAAGTCAGAACCATAAATAATCAATGGCATTATTAGATAATGTCTTAAAGAACAATATATGTTTATTCGTCGTGAACGTTGAAAAAAAAATGTTGTTCACTTATTTGTTTATATTATATTCATCGAAAACAGGTAGCATAGGTATAGTAAAATATTTCAATTGGTATAGTAAAGTTCACACATCGTCCCTAATTTAAGTCTATTATATTACTATTAATCTGGCTAGACTGTCGATTATCAACCTATCATGTCAGTCGTAATCATGCGCTTGACAGGCTAGTGACGTTTTTTGAAACGTCTGGAAAAAAATGGCTCCTGGTACACGTGATACAAGTGTTTAATCTGACATTCTGACCACCTGTACTGTTAACATTTAAAATAATAATAAACGCTAAGAATTTAATAATAATAATAATAATAATAAATAAATAAATACAGACATTTTGCTTACACACAATTATCAAAGCTGGGTATGTTAATGTGACTTTTTAACTCATTTGAATCAAGTTAACTATTTTTTATTCAATCAGCCAAGTTAAAATTTAAATCAATAGACATTTTGAACATATCAATCACGTTAACAAATACTATCAACTTAAATTGAATTAATAAGTTAAGTTAATTTAAAACAAAAAATGTGTGGCAAACTTGGATAACTATTTCCGTGTTTATGACAAATAAGTAAGTACGGAGTATCAATTAAGATAAATTAGTAGGTATAAAACAATGTCAACAAAATAAAAGTTTACTGTTAACCAATTGACTTACTGATAGTGACAACTGATAAGTAAGTGCCAAGTGGTAAGTGTTAAAAATAAATAATAAATAATTCTGCAGCTGTGTATGAGCTAGGATTGAAAAAAACAGTGTATAAATGTATAATATACGTCTTTAAAATTATAATATTATTATATTATATAAATAAAAACGACCGCAATTTGTGATCATCGCAACTAATAAATAGGTATTATGAATACATATTAAAATGATTCAAGGGCTCACTGCAATTTCCTTATACGGTTGACCAATATTCCCCCTATATTATCATTAGTTATAAATATGGTAATTTAGTTGTTATCTATAAATATAAATTTGAAATAATTCGTTAATATCTAAATTTTTCATGAGTGGGAAAGCGGGGGGGGGAGGCGTGAGGGTAAAATTAATTTTTTTTTTATTCAGAATTGAAAATAGTATACAGTTGATGAGCTAAAGCTTATTTTCGAGTAACTAATACATTTATATTGCTACTACACATTAAAAAAGTATTCGCTTCGCAACCAAAAACTATATACCACCATGTTTGGTACCTGTAGTGGCAATAAACAACTATACAATTATAATTACCATTGGTATAAACCGTGGTACTGTTTATAGTGTGATAAGTACTGCCATTGAGCTCTATATGATAATCTATAACTATTATGTTAATTAACTATATTATAGTGATGATAGATTTAAAATAAATTCTATTGTCTATAAAAAAAATACGACTGATGGTATCGTCACTGACGGGGTTGTCATATCGACCAAATTTTGATGGTGGCCTCTATCTGTCTTCATCATGTCAAAATACTATTTACGGGTGTTATATAGTTATGAGGTTACCGTGGTTTTTAGTTGTTTGTTTATTATAATAAATTGTAGTATGATAGATTGCAGTTCGGTTACACATTAATACAACGACGGATGTTGTGAATAAACCACCCATCGAAGACATTTGTTTTTGCTATTCCGCTGGCACTTGCATTTTCTCCTGTGTGCGTCCCTCGATAATTTTCAAATTTTCACTTTGAGCGAAGACACGTTACACGTACTTTTCACCCAGTTTCCGAGAAGAGAGCTAAGTTTTTTATGTCCGTATAGGTACACTATACAGTCACAGCCATCGTCACACTCATCTTATCGGATCTTGCTGAAAAAAATATCAAAGTATTTACATAATAATGTCAAACACGGTCAGACTTCGTAATAAAATATATTGTATTATGCATACCAACTACTCGTATTTACTTCTATAGCTGTATTTTATGGCTGTCACTACCGGTGTTGTCCGTGCCAAAATTATTATTATTATTATTATCTGTAGACTATAACCAATGGTAGCTCTATAAATAAACAAAAAAAAATTATCCTTATTTCGTGAGCTAAAAAAAACATACATTCATAAATGCTGCAGGTATAGCTACCTATAATAAGGGTTGACAAATGAGTTATACACTCCCTCCAAGTCTTAAGGAATTTATTGATATCCAGTACTTTTTGACTCTAATAATTCCAGACATACAGTCAGGCCAAGATCCTTTTTTAGATAATATATTATAGTATTATACAGATAACGTGATTACTGGCTGATAATCTACAATTATAAGGTTAGTCGAAATGGATCGTCCGATTTCAAATGCTAAGGTATTTGTAATTTTACTGTGTTATATTGTTCTATGGTGATATATGAGTATATGATACATTGAATCATAGAACAATTTATTTTTAATTGAATAAACTAACTGCTACATTGCTAACACGATGTATATATTATTGTATCACATCCACTTAGTTAATCACTCATTTCGTGAAAATAAAGTTTTACTATAAAATATAGATTGTTGTTATTACCTTTTGACGGAGTGGTTAACATTCATTGTATTCACATTGTGTTAGCTCTTATTTTTTTGTTTAAATATTATTTTGAATTCTAAAGTCTATGATGATTTTATAATAAAATAATTATAAAAAAAAATGTATTGGTTACATTTTTCCTAGATTACATTTATTAAATATTTAAGTTACGTTCATATTGCTATAAGAAATAAAAATAAAAATTTGTTAACATTAATAACCTGATATATAATATTATAATATAAATTATTATTTATTTGTACAAAGTTAAGAGATATGGCTATGATTTAAAAAAAAATATGTTCACAATGATGTGATCAAGTGGTTGACGTTTTGGATTTACAAGAACAAGAAGATAAAAATCGTCCACCTGTTGTGGCTGTTACAGTCTTACAAATAGTCATGCTCTGTCCAACAAAACCTCATCATCCTGAGTTATCTCCTCGCATACTATCCTTAAATGATTCTATATCATTACTTGGTTTCTTACTTACTTTCTATTTAACTCTCGACATTAACAAGCAAAAAAAATCACTTTTAAAAAATTAACCATTAATTTAAAAGTTTTGTATTTTTTCTATTGATTAAACATTACTTAAACGACATAAAAATATCATTAACTGCCCCCCTCCCCTTGATATTTTATATCAATATTTCTATTGATTGTCACAATAAATAATATTTATGTTTTTAGGATATTTTTATTAATTAATTACTGTACAACACAATTTTTGAAACAATTATTGTTCAATTATTATTTTTATATTACTTATCAATGTCACAATATAAAATGTATAATTACCTAAATACAGTGAACCTTCCACTCAACAAAATGTTCTGTTTAAAGTTTATAAGAAATATTTTTGACAACCAAACCAAATTAGAAACACAATTATTAAATTCTATTTAACGAAATTGTTCATAGGTAATACAAATTAATTTGTGTCGCCATGAGACTGCGTAGTTCGTAATAATAATATGGATGTTTCACTGTATTATGAAAATTATTTAATGTAAAACAGATGATTAATTGTATATATTTATGAATTTTTTAAGTACCTATACTTTGATAATATAATACCAAAATACAGTTTCTCAAAGCTAAAATTAATAACTTTTATTCATATAAAAAAAAAAACTAAACATAACTTTGGATGTATAAAGAATATAAAAATAAAAAGTATCGATAAAACAAAATCAAGTCCATTATAATTTAGCGGTTTAAATTTTTTAAACTTTGTGACGAACCAACCACCAACATTTTAAAGTTTATTATTTTAAATATTGAATATTTATCCTGAATATATTATAATATTGGTATTAAAAGCTTGGCAGAATTGATATTATGTATTTAGTAGTAGTCGATAGGTAAACAGTAAACGGCTGAATTGATATTATACACCTTTTGCACAGAGTAACAATTTAATAAATAGCTATTTAGTCTGTTAATTATTATGTAAATATCCAACACCTCACACATCACTATATTTATTTGAAAATAAGTTATGTAAAGATACAATTATGTATTCGTATATAATATAATAAGCTGTGTTTATATTACTTACTTATAATATTATGTTTATCTTGATATTTCACTATTTTTGCAGAATTTGCTTGTTTTCTTACAAGTTTAGCGGATCAAATCGAGCCGTGTTTACTATATTGCGTAATTCTATTTGCCAAAAATGATTAAGGTATCGATATTCTTAATACCGGATATAATATTTCCAATTCTAGTTTAGATTTTTTTCCGTTCCAAAGTGTACCGAATTATGAATTGAAATATTAATTTTTATAAACAAAAAAAAAATTAAACATTTTTGTTTTTTACTTGGGACATACGATGTGTTTGGTAATATTTAAATCAGGGCTTGCAAACGTTATAATAACGTTATGATTATAACGTTATATTTGACAAATAACGATTGAAATTTGTAAACGTAATTATAACGGAAAACGATAATCAAAAATAATTAAATACCGCAAAACGAAACATAACGATTAACAATATATATAATATATCATTAAACAAAAAATATCGCAAAACGTAATTTATAGAATATCATTACGAAAAATAACGCAAAACAAAATTATTTGAAAATTTAAAATCCATTTATTTAAAGGTATTTAAGGTATATTGGTTTCGTAGAAATATATTTTATTTCATGCTATTTATTTTTGTCTTAGAAAAAAATCTAAGAATTGATTATATTATATTCCGTATCTGGGACATTACCTACCCGCATTTTTTTGGAGTTATTGATAACTTTTAAACTGAATTGTCAATAGCTAATACCTAGTATAATAATAATAATAATAATTATTATTATTATTAATAATGATTAATAATGCCCCGATAATTGCGCTGTAGAAGTATAGAGTATAGGCTTATTTTGTATTCACTATTCACTCTGTACTTTGTCTACTCTGTAGTCTTATAGTTTTATTTATATTACCTAGCTAAATATTAAAACAAAAACGCTATCATGGGTAGTATCATATATATACTTGAATACATTACTATTTACTTACATATTGGTGTTAGTATTTATTCCATTATTTGTGTATATAGTAATAGGAATACTATAATATTATAGTCTATACTCAATATTTCTATAATTTATTAGGCAATTGTAGCAAGGTATAAATACATTTCAAGTAATGTATTTCATGTACATTTCAGGTATATGTCAAACTAATCAGTGCAAATGTGTAAAACATAAATTACTGTCTAATTTTAAATGATATTTACATAATATGAAATGTTGTAAAAATGACTATATAATTCTAACACTTATAAAACTATAAATAAATAATAATGATTGATGATCAATTAGGTATAAATGTATAATACATTTAAAACAATAATAATTAATGGTTTTATTTTTGCTATTATAGGTAATATAATGTGTAGTGATTTTATATAATTCCTAGGTAATTTATTAAATTAAAATATTAAATAATAATTGGTATAGTATAGGTACCAACGTAATTATATAAAATACCTAGGTGTTTGGTATATAGAATACCATTTATACCAATATTGAATATTAATAAAATAATAAATTATAATTTTCTGGTAACGATGTTGGAAAAAATTAAGTAGTAAATTATTTACTGGATTGTTGGAAAATGTTGGGTAAAATAACGTTTTTATTCTTAATAATGATAAATTCAAAACTTGGATAACGTTTTAATTCTGAATAACAATAAACGCAAAAATTGTGTAACGTTTTAATTCTGAATAACGATAAACGAAAAAATTGTGTAACGTTTTAATTCTGAATAACGATAAACGAAAAAATTGTGTAACGTTTTAATTGTAAATAACGTAAAACGGAATTTTTTTTTCAAATGCAAGCCCTGATTTAAATACATTATCATAATAAAACGTTTTATAAGAATTTATATTTTACCAACTATATTGCATTATTTTAACAACAGCTTTACAAATGTCGGTATCATTTAAGTAGTTTTTTTAAATTACTAAAATATAATATAATACTTATGTTATATGAAGACATTTTGTAATTTCTTAATATTTAAAAATTTAAATTAATCGAGAATTTATTAATTATTAATGGTAAAAATGTTAACTAAAAACGTGAAGATTATCTACACACCCAATAACAACAAAAATAACGACCATCATATATTTTACTAATGATTTACTATTTACAAGAACATTTAGCGAATTATATAGAGCTAATAAAACTTCGAATTACTTCCTCTTCATAAAATTAAATGTTTGTTACACATTGGCCCGAATAACGCTTAGCGAAACGTTGGAAAATATAATAACAATTAATAAGTATTACCTATGGATTTTTATAGTTAGGGTGGTGTATGCTGTTTTTAAATTTAAATAAATACAACATTGATAAAAATTGGTAAAAAGGATATTGACGAAAAACCATTTGAAACTATAGGTATAGCCTAGGGTGGCAGAGGTTGCACAAATTTTATTAGGAGTTGTTACGTAACCACAAGCTTTCTCTACAGGGGGTACAAATAAATGTCACATTTTATCTTTCAAGTATGGTTACCTCATAAGTATAGTATACTAGTATTATAGGTTACCTAGTGATGTAAATTTTCATTAAATTTTCAAAAAATTGAAATTATGAAAATTTTATAATTTCTCATTTTGATTTCTTATCAAATATCCCCCTTAATATTATATACCTAGTGTTTTTGACCAACATAATTATATTTAAAACTGTACTTGTAATACCATTTACCCATTTTAATATTATTATTTTAAACAAAATATAGGAAATCCAAAACAGAAATCAATTTATCTCGGCAATTAAATGTGCATTTTTATCAATTATTAAACAGTTTGTAATTTTACGTCAATATACATTTTGAGTACGTTTTGAGTTACGTTTGAATACGTTTTCCTAAATGTATGTATTTTTCCATTTTTTGTTATTTATTGTTTGTGTTATTTACACAATTGTACGCTAACTTTATTTATGAGTACCTAGTTAATAGTCATTACAAATTACATTGTACCTAGTGTTAACACAAGACAATACGTCAGAACTATTTATAATTGATAAAAATGTTTTATTATCACGTAGGTACCTGTATATTTAAATTTTTGTTCATATTCACAGTAGTTTTATTCCTTAATAAATAACGTACATTTAACTAACATACTAACCGTACATTCTCAAAAATTAATTATGTTAAGAAAATTACATTAAAAATCAAATTTTAAAAACTGTCACCTTACTACTACCACGTTAACCAAATAGCGGCTCGACTCGGGCATCATGCGACCAGCAAGAAAAATAGACAAGAAATTTGTTTTCAAACTTTTTTTGTGATGAACTAAACAAGGCCTTCGTCAAAACTGATTTTCCTTTCGGATAAACAATTAATGCAAATTATTTTGACGGCCCTCCAAAAACTCCATGAATTCCTTATATGGATCTCCAAAAATATTTATTGGTCATTCCTGGTCTAGGTTGGATCTATGCACTGTAGTAAACCATCAAACAATGTTGTAAATTGATAGCTGTATAATAGGAAGTGGTAAATGAATTGGTCGATAATTATTAATTGTGTACGACAATAAAAATTAATAGGAACCGATGGTAATATATTCAAAATTATTTTATTTTATATTTATTAAATTATAAATTTTAATTAATTTATTGTTTATAATTTTAATTGACTGCCTTTACATAAATATGACATTATACAATATAAATAAAAATCGAATCTTAATGGAAATTAAATACGAGAGAGTGCACATAATATTCATCTGGAAATTTAATTGTGATATTATTATGCACTTATTAAATTAGATTTTTTTATTATTATTTGAACTATCGATTACTTAATTGTGTTTTAGTTTATTTGTGAAAATCTAAATACTATATTTTGAAGTACTAAAAGAGTTGTAATTTTTTTTATATTCATTAATTGACTTACCTAATGGTTAAGTTTATTTGTAAATCAAAACTTTTTTTTATAATATTAAAACAAATTAACATAAAACAAAAGCGTATCCTATCCTATCCTATCAATAATATTGTCGTACACTATCACTTGTCGCACCATCTATTTTCGACTGGAAACATACTTTTATATCGGTTCAAATAGCTTGAAAGTATTGACAAAAACAAACAGTTCATTCTTCCTGTTAGAGATAAAACTTACCAATTGTACACTAAAACCTTCATTTACATTAGTTTTATAATTTTCTGGCCACCGATTTATTACTGATAAGTCATAAACATATTATTATGATATTGATTTTTAATATCATTATTATTATCCGAATAATAATTATCAATTTCTTCTTATTATTTCTCATATTATAACCAATAGCAAACAAATTTTATAAACCAAAATGTTCACCTCAAATGTCAAAATCAAAATGTATATTATATTACATTCAATCAATTATAATAGGCATTATACACGGACGTAATATTATTGATTCCATAGCCTCCGAATGATCATATTCAGTGGATTTCTGTTATATTTTTAGTAATGGTTATATTATTATGTAATGGGCTACAGCCTGCAGTCATAGCTGCGGAAATTCGGAAAACTCAGGAAAATACAATATTATGCGCACGTATGGTTTTTTTTCAAGCTGTTGTAGTTATCTTCCAGACACGTGCCACAGGAGGATTCGTGTTCATTTTACGCATATCGTATTACGCATATTGTTTTATTTATTAGCATAAAATACGACACGAACGACACTATAGAATAATTAACGTGTATATATGTATATAATAAATTATATTTACAAGAATTTATTAATTTATTTAGTGGATTGGCGTGCAGCGCAATATGACTGAGAGTAAGTAACGCCCGCCACTACTAGTTCTCAGATGGGTGACCACCCGGGATCGTAGTAGTAAAAACCTTGCCACACAGGCACGTGTTTGCTTATCTACCGTAACAATACCTTACCTACCATAATTCATAACCCTCTACAACAGCCGCAATGGCCTTAGTATCCGGGTTAGGTTCAATAAAAAAATATATATATATTTGTATTAATAAATGTTTTGATATCGAATAAATTATTATTATTATGATTATTGACGCCGACGTTATAATACAGATAGACAGACAGACCGACCTGTTTCACCCTATATAAAAAAAGGTACACGTGGATGTTATTAAGCTTACATAATAAAAGTATAAAAAAGTTTTTTTAACAAATTTATCTAATTTGCTAATAATATGCGTTTCTGGTGTTGTATACATATTTGTATCCCAACCGATCTTCATTTCCAGATTTCAGGGCTTGCTCTAAAATCAAATACTGCGTATGTCTTACAGCCGCAATCGGAACAAAACGTTTGAATTATTTTCCCTTATAATATTATAATATTTTATCATATTGATATTTAATCGATTTCGCACACACGATCGATCGTTACTGATTTCGTGTAGCCCACGCATGGACATTTTCGGTGTGATCTCCGGCGGGATATTGCTTAGGAAGGATCGTAAAATCACCCATATTGTGTATAATACGGCTGCAGCCGTGGCTCGGGAAAATCGAGAAAACTCGGAGGAAGACACACGAGCACGTATGGTTTCCCCCCCCCCCCCCCCCCCAGCAGCTGTTGTTGTTGTCCTCCAGACACGCGCCACAGGACTCGTGTTCATTTGCACGCCGCGCATTACCGTTTTATATTTTATTCGCATAAAATACGACTCGAACGACATTAATGACGTACGAACGGGACGTGCTGCAGGCATCAGACGTTAAAATGCAGACAGACAGACAGACGGACGGACCTGTCTCATCGCCCCACATATGCCCACGTGAATATTATTATTATTATGTTGTGCAGTTATATATTATTATTATCATACACGCGAATACACGTGACAGCAGATGCATTTGTGCAGCCTATTACTGCACGCAGTGTCGTATACGTGTGTGCCATAATATTATAATGCATATTAAAATATGCACTGCAGTGTGCCATTATAATATACTATTATTATTATTATTATTATTATTATTATCATCGTTATGATATTATTCCGATATTCATGTTGGGCCGGATTTTAAGTTATGCGTCAGAGAGGGGCCGGCTCGAGTAATAATACAATAATAATTGATAAACTTCGCGAGTATACTATACATAGACATCGCTAGTGGGGTTGGTATCCGGTGGTGGTACATACCTGCACAGTTGTTGTATAGTAATACTAGGTACACATTTTATTATACCATATAATATTATATTATTATATGTGCGTGTTGTACCGGTCGCTATATTCAGGGTACGTTTTCTAGCCGTGCTCCCCCTGTTTTTATGCTAAAATTATGCAATTATTCAAACCATGTTATTCAGAATTTTTAATGGTATGGAACGAACGTATTTTCGAAATTACAGTTTTTTTTTTAAATATTATACAAATATTAAACTCAAGCAAAATGAAATAATTTGCTTTTTTATATTCGCAGTAAAATAGGAAGATTCTCGTACAAAATATGAAAGTTTGTATCACTGTGTTTAGAAGTCATTCAACAAAAAGTGGTATTGTAAATGCCTGACAAAACTACTGGAATTAGTTTGGAAGGATAATCATTTTGAAAATTGGATTGATTATAAAATATAACTACATATAGCAAACAATATGTTGTATCCAAAGTGCTTTTATAATTTAATTTTCCTTTGATAAAAATGGAACAAGCTTATTAGTGAACTAAACGATTTACAAAATTAAAATCTGACAAGCCCAACTGACTAAGTTCTTTCAGTTTTTTCGGTCGAAACATAGTTTTATATAAGATCAAATGGTTTGAAAATACTTAATAGTGAACACACATAATATAAGTATATGCCCTCGCTTACGGATTAATAAGACTTACAAATTATATACAAACACTCACACTAATGTTATAATTTACTTGTCACACACTGAAAAGTTGTAAACACAAGATATTGATTTTAGTAGAGAATATTAGTTTCTTATAAATATAAATCATCTTAAAACACAAATAACTGCATTTCCCATATAAGTTTAAGTTAAAATTTTTAAAAATGGGATGGATAAGCGTGATCAGAAATTCACTCTGTTTGCTTATGTTTGTGTGTGTGATGTCGGAAAGAAGTTTTAAAAAATAAATTATAATTTATATGATAATAAAATATCACTAAACCATAAAAATAAGTGGGTAAGTGGATGTCGCTCTGCTGTACAGTAGGTTACAAGTGGGTCACTGTAATGGATGGTGTTAAATTTTAATTCAATGATATTTCATTGTATAAGAAAAACGATTCAGAGCGAAAACAGTCAGTCAGCCTATGATATTACTAAGTATATTTTTGATATTATTGTGAATAAAGTAATTTATATACTAACCTATTTACTCGGAACCTTGTTTTAAATTTTCAATCCTTAAGTTGAACATTTCATACATTTTTAGCTACAAAATAATTATTAAATTTTAAATTTGATAATTTATGCCAAAATTTGAACTTCAAATAATTATAAAAAAAAATTGGGCCTATGTATTTTAATATTTTTCAACTGCTATTGTAACAATATACCAGGACCCTTGCATTACATTTTCATGCTTTTTACCCAACAAATAAAATTGTATTGTTATTTATAGGAAAAAAAAACTAAAAAAATTGAAAACTGACAATGCCCGTAAACAGCTCAAAAAGAGTCAAAATATATTCAAAATTGTATGGTGTATATAATGAAAATGTAAACATTCAGTGAAATTTTCGTGTATCTACAGTTATTTGTTTTTAAATTACAACAAAATAACAAAATCGCTGTATGAGAAATCAAGTGAGAATACAATATTGTAAAAAAATGAACTTCAAACGCTCATAAAAATTTGGTTTGATTTGCTTGTAGGCATTTTTTTTTTTTGATTAAAGTAGAGAAACTTATGAATAATCTTGTATTATATTTTCAAACTTTAGATTTAAAAAGAAAAATTTTTATGAATTCTCAACTCAAAATAATTTGCTAATTTTCATGATTTTTCCGTATTTTGTCAATATTTGAACTTTAAATGTTTATAAATAAAAACTAAGGACTAAGGAAATAAATAATTATTTAAATGCTTATTATTAGAAAAAACTGTGACTCAGAATTTTAAAAAATTTTCAAATATCATTGTAACGATATAGTAGGAGCCTTGTATTGAATGTTCAAGCTTTGTTACCCAACAAATAAAGTTTAATTGACATCCATGGAAAAATAAACTAATAAAATTGGAAACTTAAAATGTTCCTAAACAGTTCAAAACAAATCAAAATATTTTGAAAATTTTATTTGACCTCCCGAATGTTCCAACTAGATTCACTTACTCATCGAACAAGATACTGTTGAAGAAAATCGAAGCAGTTTGTCTGCCCCCAACCGTGATGACAGACACAAAATAAAAAAAAATAAAAAAGACACATCACTGTAAAATCAATACATTCATCGCTCCGCTCAGAATCTAAAATGGCACTAACACTCTAAAGACATGCAAAATTATGCGATAAAAAATAATTGAAAAATGTAATAATATTAATTATTATCATTATTGATTCGGTGTACGACGGACGTGTCGACGTGACGCGCAATTGGTTTATCTGCCGACAGAATTGGCGGGCGTGGTAGTCATGGTTGTTACCGCGGTAGCAGTGAGTGACGGACGGACGGCGCTGACACGTGGCTCGCATAAAAGCGTATAGGATTTCGCAGACAGTCGTTTTCCGGTCTCGGCCGTGCGTCAGACTCAGTGTCAGCTATATCAATTTTATGAAATTTAGGTCTAACCTACCTTAGATATTATTGGCGCCAACCACTTTACCCGTTTTCACTTTCCTCCTGCACATATTATCCTGCTCTTCCACGAATCCACGAATGTTGTTATTATATTGCATAATATATTATTATTATTGTGTGTTATCTTTCGGCGGCAACACGACTTCCGACCGCTCTAAACCTCTTTCCAAGACGCCACGGGTTTCGGATGTTTACGCGTAAGTCTGCTGCGATCGTAATCAGGTTGTGTGAAATATATTAATTCTATAAATTACAATATAATATTATTATTATTATGATTATTACTGTGTATACGATGTATGACGCACGTATAAACATGCATACATATGTATGCATGTTATATATTATGGAGCTATCTTGGAGAGAGTGGGATTGAGAGGGATAATATTATGCATACAATTATATCGAGTAGGACGTCTCCGAGCCGTGCTGCACTTGAAACGCGTGAAATGTATTTGTATCAAAATTGTAATGCGTCTTCTGCAGAAATTGAGTGTTTTATAATATAATTTAGGTATTTTCCTAATTTAATAATTTAATGATAATAAGTATATAATATGTTTACCAGTTTTTCAAACTAAATATTCCTGAAACCCATCACCCCCTCATAGTATACACTTCTTTTCTTGTACCGTTATATGGTGATTTTTAATTAGATATTATTTTTTAAATTTACATTAATACCAAATAAAAAAGCATCACTTATATAAATACTCAATACCCTGGAGAGGTCCAGATCGGGAACGTTTACGACACTAAAATAATATGTTATCAAAGCCTGCAATCACTATTTAAAACCAGCCAGTTTACAGAAAAACCTCCTTATAACGGACCCCCTATAAGGCGGAAATCGCCTTACAACAGAAAATAACAACAGTTCTGTATAATCTATAATATTCCGTGTATTTTAGTCTCCTTAGAACGGAAAAATCTGTTGGTACCGAGCGATTCCGTTATAAGGAGGTTTTGCTGTAATTGTAATAAATTATACTTGGGATTGAGGTTTACTATTCATTATCTGTTGGATTTAAATATATTTCTGTTTTTACATTCTATGTATTCAGCCATATAGGTAAGTATACCTACTAGGTTGGTACGTACTTGATTTATGACATTAATATTATACGTTTAAAAAATAAAAAATTACAAAAATCTTAACTTTTCTTGGATATATTTTAATTGCTGTAAATTATGAACGCTTCATTATTCCATTCATGTAATCAATCCTGGTTAAGCATAGTGAAACATAATTTATTGTTATAAAAAATACCAATATTAAATAATATATAAAAACCAATATCAATCATAATAAATTAAATCAAATATAATTATGATTAATTATACTTATACTGTGAGTAGTAGGTACTTATCGTCTTGTTCATAATACTGTCACTAAAGCATTGCGAAATCCCTGTGGACAATTTATAATACTACAAAATATCTGAGTGATAGCACAGTTTATTGGTAATAATATGTTTCTTCTTAATATTATTTCATAATTGTACGTTATCGATCGATTGAGCTTTTATTAAAACAATAATGATTAAAGGATAGGTACTTATTACTGAGATGTACTAAATGTTTTGTTAAAAAACTGAACAAATAAATATATTCTGAGTGGGGTTAGAATAAATTCTAACACTAACTGGTAGTAAAATAATCAAGCTTTGACTGCAATTTTTTGTTTAAAAATATTATTATAACATTATACTAATATGATTCGTGATTATAATATTAGTATAACATTGTTGTAAAAATATTATAATATTATCATTACAAAATGCTACTAGGGATATATTATCATATAATATATCATACCTATCGAGTAGCCGAGGTTTCGCCGTGTTCGTCCGCACCTATAACTTTTTTAATGTTTTTTAAATATGATTATGGATAATTATTATCATATAATTGTAAACACACAGTCCTTGAAATGTATGGGGCATTTATTTTGGTCAACATAAACTCAAAACAAAAATCAATAAAATATTATTGTTGCACTTTTAATAATTGCAGCAATTAGCATATTATAGCCACCCCATATAGTTCGTAGACTAAACGTAAACGATACCATTTATGTTTTGCGATATTTTAATCATTAATTTTGATTTAGTGTTTAAATATTTACATAGTCGCATGTGTGTTTTAAGATGAACAGAAAATTATATTATGACTACTGCTGTAGTAATAGTTGACAGGTCATGGGTGTTTATGTTGACAAACACGATGATATAAGCAAGTGGACCAAGTGGAAATTTTGGACGAATTCGGCACATCTTTCAATTGAAATTAGGAATTTATTAATACTTTGTGACTACCGTCGTAGTAACTCAATGGATTACCGAAACGTTTTACAATATCATCAAAAAGTACCAACAGTAATGTGTTACTTGGTCGCCAAATATAGAATAAAATTTGTACATTTACGCCCATAACACGAAATAGTCGAATTATTCCAAACACTGATTATCCATAAGTAAAACTATAAAGTTATAGTATAACTGAGCAAGATAATAATATGAGGTATAGAAATGGAACTCACCGAATATTATAAACATAATATAAGTGACAGTTTTATAATTATATCATGTTTCTGATGATCTTTAAAACAATTTGTTTTGGTATTTTAGTTTAGTATGAAGCACATATTTTTTAGAATATGATAGTAAATATGAATCGTATAAACTTTACAATATTATATTAATGTCGTATACTATTTTGAAAATAATAATCAATACAGCTACCAGTATAGAACTGCAAGAAAGATATTAACTCAAAAGTTTGAAGTTGTTTGAAGTATACAAAAAATAAGTTGTGCATGTGTATTTTGTATAATTATAATAATTGCAACATTGATTTAAATTTAAAAAAAAATTGAAATACGTGTAATATAAAATATAAAGTGTAAAGTGTGTATTCCTAAAGAACTCTAAAAAAATAAAAAGGCACAAAATTCCGTAAATCAATCATTTAACTGATAAACTATACCTATAATATTATTAAGCCTGCTCTGAGCCAATGAGCAGTTTTATATGATGAACTTACGGAAGTACGCTACAGTGAATGTAAAAAAAAAAATTAAAAAAAGAAAAAAACTATTATTTTACAATTATTGCGTTAGATACATTCGACTATTGACTATGCTAAAAGCAAACTTTTGATATTTTATAGTATTCACATTTCCCAGTTACCATTATTATCGGCTGTGATTTAATATTACTAGAATATTCTTTACTACACCATGGGTGTATTTTAGGTTTTACAAGGTATTCTAAGGGACATAAAATATGATTCATTTTAACTAATTAATAAAAAAAAGATATACTAAAAACGTAAGATATTTGTTTTTAATTTCTTACAATCTATAGGATTATAATATATAATATACAATAGTTTATCAACACTCTACAGCAACGGTTCTCAAGCTTTTTATATTTGCGTAACACCTACACAGTTTGAACATTTTCATGTACTACTTGATCAAATAACATTTTTCTTTACTTTTCAAAAATGTATACGTTATTTTACACTCATGGAATTGTATTTTATTAGGAAATAGTGGTATGCGTACCATATGTTGAAAATTGCTGATCTACAGTATATAATTCTCAATCTTAACCTCTAAATTATTATTGTATAACGATTTGCGAGTTGTATGACGTACTTATAACCATACTACAAAACTAAAATAGTACTTATACGGTATCATAATAACTATGCACAATAATTTTAAATTTTAATCCTAATTAATGATACATTCAACGAACATCTGTAAAGAATTTGAAAAAACCTGACACAAGATGTTATCATCATAATGAAGACGTATTCTTTACAAAGGTCATACCACTTAAGTAAACCCTTCTATAACAAAGCACTATAATTTTTTTATAAATATGAAAAATAAATAAAAATGTTAAAAAGTAAATAACAGTTGGTCAAAACATAGTACGTACTAGATGTAAATTTAATGACTACTTTATTCCTTAAACTACCACTCAATCTCGTTTCATATTTTTTTAAAAAAAACTTGCGTATTATATTTTATAAGCTACAAAAAGAACTGCTTACACCAAATAATCTTTTAAAACAAACTTCTATCTAATTTGCTAATGATATGCGCGTCTGATGTTGTATACGTATTTTAATCCTAACAAGTCTTTATTTCAAGCTTTTAATATAATTTTAATGTAATTAAATATTGACTTGCAACACTCTAATTAAATTATTTTCCCTTATACATACGAAACTAAATTATATTATTTTAATATCTTAATATTCAACCGATTACATACTGAATCAATACTATGCTGATTGCATAGCCCTCACACGAATTTATTCAGTGGTGTCTACTATATTTATTCCTAGTAAGAATTACCTATGAATACATTTGTTTATTTTGGGTGGATGAAAAAGTAAAAACTCCATTAAATCGTAAATATTTATTAATGACAGGTAGTCGTAATGATGAATTACATAAATACAATGTAAATAAAACAAATACACGTAGGCACATATTATTATTTAATTTATACATAAAAAATTAAGTTGGCCAATCATGAGTAAAAATTAGATTGGTAAGTACATTAGTTTTACCCAATGACACAAATTGTTTATCTAGTGCCTCTTGCATAATATATGTATATTGTAACCATTTAAAAAAAAAGATCTCTCAAAAGTTTTTTTTTTCAGTTATATCAATATTCAATTTTAATGTGATTTTAACAAAATGTTTTATTTAATATTCTTGCTATTGGTAGAAGCAATTTACATTTATTATATATTGGTTTTATGGTACTTTGTAACGTAACCGCATTATTTTTTTTGTTGCATAAAAGTAGCACACACACACACAGAGCATAAGTCGGTCAAAGTTCGCCTATGTACTTTTATTGAGCAATTACCGGTAAATTTTCAGTAAGACTATGAAAATAGTAAAAAACAAGTAGAATATTGCAACCCGTCTGGAAACGATTATTAATTTGATATGCTTCAGCTAACTGAATTATAATTAATAATATTCTGAACACTTGAAATAAGTCGATCAATTGTTAATTATTATGTATGTATGATTTTAGTAAGATAGTCAAAGTTTGTTATTTTCTAATATAAATTACTTGACTAATGACATTGTAATAACATCTAACGTTTCCAGTTAATTTGAAAAATAATTATAATCACCTTTATTCTGAAGAGGTTTAGCAGTTCATAAAATTAATCTTATTTAGTATTTTTAGTTGAATCAGCTGGCTGGATTTTAGGGAGTATAGATAAATAAAAAAAGATAGTTTATTACTCACCCCCACCCTCCAAAAAATATAGTATATTGACGTAATTATTACCTATGATGTTTAATAAAAAAAGACATTATTAAATTCTACAAGATGGACTTTTAATAGAATCCGGGATTTCCGAAATGTTTTTTTTAGTTTATACATTTTTGCCATCACCAAAAGTGGCCAAAAAATTAATCAAAATTCAAAACAGAGAATGTCTATCCTTATAGTAGGTAGCCTAACAATGAACTATTCGGAGTTTTGAATAATCTTCAATACCGACCTGAATAGCTATTTCCAAAGTACCAAGTAAAAAACAATCTCAAGAATTTGAAAATATTGTCTTCGTGAGAATATTTTTGAAAATTTTGAAAATCAGATTTTAAATAAACATGAATTAATTACGAAACAACGGGGGTGATAATGATTCCCATCTTGTATATATTATAATTATTAATAATTACAACAATATATTTACAGTAAATAAACTGTAAGAAATATATTATTACCAATTCACACCACTTAAGGATGGTAGTTTACAGTAGACTAATAGATATTACTGGACACCTTACGATTATGATAAAGCTAGGTACTTTGATATATTTAAAAATCGAACTTTGGACGAGTATAGTTTATGTCTTATGAGGTATAAGTATTTAAAGTTTAGATGAACTTAGTGGTACAGGGGTACTCCACAAAATGTGGCTCCACTACGTAAGATCTTTACCAATATACAAAAAATCACCGACCATTTCTCGCGGAAAATGGAATTCATGGACAATTAAATGCACAGACGTCGGGAAAATAAATTACTTGTACAATTGGGCACTAGGACGATTTAACTTAAAACAATTAAAATTAGATTAGAAAGAAATTACATAAACAAAGTCTTAATTTACCAACATGTTACTTATTGAAATACTCGTCACAATTCACGACGTATAATATAATTTTAAATAATAGATTCAAACATTCTTAAATAATTGAAAATAATGTATTTATTAATACAGTTAAATGAAGGTACCTACTATTATATTATATCCCATTTACATAAAAAATAATCTCCAATTAAGAACATAATATTACGTTCTTTTTTCGTAATAAAAAAATCGGACATCTTAATAAAAATAAAATAATTAATTTACTCATCAGCGGTAGCACAACATCAGAAGAAAAACACAGACGGATACAGAAATGGTAAACATGATTTTTACGTCCAGGCAGGGCATATATTATAAATTATCAAACTTTTTCGTTTGGTCTATAATGTTATTATTATTCACTGTGTGCAGACATATAAAATGTATACCGGATGATCCATTTAACATAATACGCTTGTTATTTCAAAAATTATAAACGTTTTTGTAAATATACTTTTTATGAAATTTCAAGTCACAAAAAACAAATTTCTCCTAAAATATTTTTATATTTTTTCGAATTAATTTTTGAAATAATTTTTTCTGTGTTAATAAGAAGTTGTTTGAAGAGAACATATATTTTTAATTCCTTATTGTACAGAAACATTATTTTTTAAACTATTTTTATGTACAAAAATCGAATAATTTAGGACGAGTAATTTATGATTTATAAGTAGGTATTTAAAGTTTATATGAGTGGAGTGCTACAGAGGGACTCCGGAAAATGTTGGTCCAATACTCCGTTCATTTAAACTTTTGAAGTTTAATACTAAGGTATATCTAATAAATTACTAGTCTGAAATTTGATTTTTGTAGATACTCCAAATAATATTCTGCTTAAGAATACAATTGAATTATAATTAAAATATATGTTGACATTTAAAAGAGTAATGTAATATAAAAACTATAGAGATGATGAAAAGAAGTTAAAATTATCATTGTATTCAGTAAATGTTGTTTTGTAAAGACATTAATGTATGTAAAAGAATATTTTCAAAAATGTTAGTGTGTTCTGAACTAATGAGCATCTTACGTCAAATGTGTAAAAATGATAGATAGTTAAAGATACAGAGAGGTTATCGCGATAATAAATAGTAAATATCAATAACATTTTTAATAAATTGCTTTATTATAAGGTAATCACAAAAAAAAGTCGGTGTGCTTAATTTTCCAAACAATCAATATTGTTCGTTCAATTTCTGTGACTACGTGTCTGGACACCATAATATATTAAATATAATAAAAAAATTAAAAACTAATTTTATTGTTTTAATAATCAATTGGATACAAACATAATATTATATTTATATATTGCATATTTGTATATTAATATGCAATTGCCCATAAACTGGAGTGTGCATTAAGTGAAATAAACGATTAACAAGTTTACTAATTATTAGGTATTTATAACATTTGAACCACTATGTTTGACTAGGTTGGAAAAATAAAACAAATTATTTAATTATGTCTGACGAGTTTTGAACGTTGATTGAACTTCTCGAGTTAATTAATATTTCCATTGAATTACTCACTTTTGAAAATATAGTCCCGTGTTTTTGTACTCATTACTTTCTAACCGTGTTATGCAAATTATCATATTATTATGTCTACTTCGACAATTATATTATTTTATGAGTGTAATAGTTTATTATTTATATTCGATATCAGTGTACGATAAAACCGTATGGTAAACCATCGGAACAATGCACATGTATGACCTATATTACATCGATGATTAGTGGCACATATACGAGTATTATATACAATTTATATTATAATATAATTATGAGTAAATTTTACAAAAAATAAATGAATATGATTTCCAAGTCCATCAAACGAAGTACCTGCCTATACGTTTCCATTTATTCTTATCAATGCAATTCACATTAATATATTATATGCAAATCGTTGTAAACTAATAATAATATGTAGTATAGGAAAATCGGCTATTTATGTTCCAAAAACAATGTCACTTTACTCGTTAACGTTCCTATAAAAAGGCTCATATTATATTATATTTGTGAATAATATCGTGTGACTTGTGAGCCATCGACATATTATTATTATCACGAACATACCAACACCGATCAGGAGGGAAATATGGGATCCGGTATACGGTGGCGGTAAGGTATCGTTCCGGAGATCTAATCCGGTAAGTCCGGCGGGTGCACACGTAGGTGCGTACCGTATATATGACCACATACCATATCGATTGAGAATGTGAGTGTATTATTACAATGACGATAGCATAAATGTATATAATATAGATAGGTACGCCGCCCGTTTACCCCATAGAGTAAGTCAGTGCTGCCCAACCTGTGGGTCTCGAAGTTGTAATAGGGGGTTGCCATTATATTTTTAACACAAAATGAAAAAGTATAGCATATGGCATAGTGAGATTAGCCGTGTTTGTTCACTCGTTCACACTTAAAATTAGGTACATCAACATTTAAAAGAAAATATCCACTAAATAGTTTACAGTTGAATAATGGGGTTTTCATTTGAAAAAAAGATGTTGCTACCAGCGCAGCACACTTCCTAAGTAGTACAAAAAAAATTGAAAAGACCAAAAGAATTTGGTCTTTAAGTATATTAGTTATAAATTCCAAAAACTATATCCATTATTAAATGAAAATATGAAGTCACATGGTATGTGAATCACTCAGCATATAATTATATTGTGTTGATAGGAGACCCTTCATAAAAATAAAATATATACATTATGGGGGATTTCGTGAGTCAAATAAGGTTGCATACCAGTCACAACTGACGTAAAGTGTGTTTACATGTCGTCAGTAGGTGAATAATTAATCAAAAAGGAATAATAGCGTATGTGATTAACACGTTGAAATATGCCAATATTATGCCCCATTATTATCGTTCGCGTAATGGTTACAAATTGAACAACGTCTTACGTATGTCATCTTAGAGTAAATCCAAGAATATATTGTTTGTGATAATCAGCTGCTTTGTACCTACACGTATCAAGTAAATTCATAGTAAGCATGTAAGGGAACAAAATCATCTTCTTTATACTTAAGTAAAGACCAATGTTAACATGGAACCCGGAACAAAACCTAACCTAACAAAAGAAGCAAAAAAAAAAATAACTGTCAGAATTTTGTACTCTATTTTTACTTCCCAGTAGCCACCCAAAAATAATTTTGTACTCAAAATAATTTTTATCAGTTAATTTTATCTTTTGAATCTTAGATTCTCAATTTTTTGAATTATTTTCAAGTATTTTAAAATTTTTTTTTCCAAGGAGTTTTTCAATTAGTTTTGACCGCATAATAAGAAGTTTTTAAAGCATGATAGTTTGATGCTGATGTTTATATATGAGATTTTATGCTCATTAACTATCGATCACTGGTCATTTTCATTATTATATTAAAGTGTTTCACACACTCGTCATGCGTACATCACCGTTTCCTAATATTACACTAAGAAACAAATAGACTACTCATCCCACAAGCACTTAACATTTCAGTAAAAATCTATAATTATCACAAGCTTATTTTTTTTTAATCAATTTAGAAATTGTTAACGAGAAGTCATATTTAAAGAACTGTGTCTGACTTTTCGTGTACAACTGTGTTATTATCGGGAATCATGTAGAATTTGACAAGTTAATGAAAACACGATTACATTATCGAGTTGGTACAATAATACTAACCTTAAAGTGATGCAGGTCTTATTTATAATTAATAATTATTATTCATTTTTAACACATAATTACGATTTTCTATAATTAATTGAATTAATCCGTTAAAAGTTGTTACATCCAAAAACATATATTGTTATAAACGCTTTATTATGAGGTAAGACTGATTTAGTGTTATTTATATTTTAATACTTTGATATGTGAAATTCATTAAACAGTAACGAACATAATAATATTAACACTATTCATTGAGATGAGATACTGGAAAAACATATCCATGACTCGGGTGCACCTATTTTGCCTATCTATATCGCCGTGCAATCAAAATTGTATGATAAAAACGCATTATAATTATTATACAACTGAGTCTTGATAAATCGAAACTCAATAACTCGCTAAACCTCGATAAATTGAATTTTTTTCTTTCACGTGGAAGTGATATTAAATTGTGTTTGGCAATAACTTTAAAAATAAATAAATCTAATTTATTTTTATTCTCCTTGAGATTCGAGCTATCGAGTCTAGACTGTAATATTATTTTGTAGTACTTACATACGATTTAATTTTGGAAAAATAAGAAAGAAGTAGAAAATGTTATAAAAATGATTTAATTAATTACACTAGTTGACACGGAAATGCTTTGCTAGGATTTTGTGATTGTTCAACTTCTTTTGGGTGTAACTCGCTGTGCAATATCTTTTTAAGTGTAAATGATATTATATTTTAATGTATAGCCATCCTGACCGGCACTGTCCGTGAGAATCGTTTGTGATTATGCGAGCTGTATAATATTATCATATAGGAATGTACACTGTACTAAAATACAAATACACAGGATTTTCGCATTAATAATAATAATGTTAATTATTATTAAAATCAATTTCAACTTTATAAATAAAAATAAAATAAAAATAATTATGATAATCTCAAAATCTTTGTTTGAAAACCTCCCCGGTTTGGACCTCTTATTTACCTTATTCGCAACAAAATGTAGTTTATCTTCTTCTTCAAGGTCTAATCTATCTCTGTACAAAATTCCATCGCAATCAAATAAACGGTTTAGGAATGCATAAAGGACAAGGTAGGTAAGTACAAAAATGTTTTGTCTTTTATATAATATATAGACTAGCTGAACCCATAGTCTTCATTCAGTGGCGTAATTACGGGAAGGGGATTTGGGTGTCGTATCTCCCCCCATGACTTTTTTTTTGAACTGGTGAATTATATTTAAATACCTTCTTTTTAATTATATAAGTATTATTATTTATACGTACTATTGTACTACTGATGTAGTATATTTTATAGAAAAAACAAATAAAAATTCAAATCCCAATGGTAGCTGCAACTAAAATAATATTGCACAAATATATTGATAATTATGCAGTTTAACTCGATTTTCGGGAATTTTTTTCGGGAACTTAAGGTATATTTCAACGTTTTAAGCACAATGGTGCAATCAGAATTTGTCAGCCAGACTTAGTTCCAAGGTATCAACATTTTGAAGTTTGCAATTTTAAGTATCTTACGTCCACGCAGATTATTTCATGAATCTACTCGATAAAGTACATTTTAAAACTTTATTAAAATATAGTATGTAATTATTTATTTTAATGTAAGCATTCATTTATACATGTACCAGATACCTACTTACATTATACAGATTACAGATCATAATGGTTGAACTGAGAGGTTTTTATGATAAAAACCAAAATTTTTTTTGTGGGCGGCAAGGGGTAAATTTTGAATTTGGGGGGGGGATTTGGGGGCCCCACAAACATGATCAAATTACGCCACTAACTTCGTTGCAAATGATAAAATAATTCAAACTTTGTTCAATTTGTTTATTTAATATTCGGTGTATGATGTTTAAAACTTTAAAATGTTCATCGATCATCTTGAATCTCAAAATACTTGTGCAAGCGCCACTTTAAATTGCGAATTTTAGAAGATGCTATCAATAATAGTGCACACTTACGTGGTGGTACGAAGGTACCGTGAAAATTGCAAGCCTCAAGCTAATCATTATTTAGGATCTCCACATCAGTGAGTCAGTCAGGACACGTTCGATTATATTATATTATAGCCATCCCGTCCTCCGGCGTTGCCCGTGAGACGCGCTTGTGGTTATGGGAGCAGTATATTTTCATATACTTGACTTCGCGAAGTGCGTACGCAATCACGAATGTTTTACTAACACGTTGCTTATGAAATTGTACATGTGTAGGTTCCCGGAATAACGGTTGAAAAATTAGTCTTAGGAATACCATTTTTTACTAAGGTATATAGATTTGACCGAATATAATATAGGCAGGGCTTAAAACCGTTTTCAAAACCATTTTCAGAAACCGGTATAAACCGTTTTAAAATCGAAACCGTAATCAAAAACGAAACCGAAAAAAATTGGATACCGGTACTAAAGTCAAAACCAAAACCGGAAAAAATTGGATACCGGTATTATAATTTAAAACCAAAAACGAAAAAAATTGGATACCGGTATTAAATTCAAAATTGAAACCGTAAAAAATTGGAAACCGGTATTTTTTATTTTATTGACGTGTTTTTAAATACGAAAATTCCATTAATACACATAATTAATTTTCAAAATAAAAATAAGATTATGATTAAAATGTTGATAACCATTTCAATATTCATAAAAGAAAATTGGAAACTGGTATACAAAACCGAAATTGAAACCGACATTTCTTAATATCGGTATTGCTAAGTTCAAACCGAAAAATTTAGAAACAGGTATTCAAAACCAAAACTGAAACCAAAATTTCTTAATACCAGTATTGCTAAGTTGAAACTAAAATCGTAAAATTTCAAAACTGGTACACAAAATCAAAACCAAAACCGAAATTTCCTAATACCGGTAAGGTCAGGTGGGGTAACAGCAACGCCATTTTGCAAAATCTCAGTTTAATGGAACATATATCTTACCGTATTCTTTTTAGGAACATTGTTTTTTTTTTATATATTAATAAACGTATCAGGAATTCAAATTTGTATTCAAAAAAGTGTTTTGATAATTTTTTTGGTTGAAAAATAATTATTGAATGAAAAAAAAAAATGTTGCACTTTCCCTGCTACCGGGGTAAGAGCAAAATCAGTAATTTTTATACAGTTGTATACTAGCTATTCCTTAGCCGGGGCAAGTGCCATAAACTAATGAAAATCTGTAAAAAAATTCCGTTCAAAGAATTTAATTATTTTAATTTATCAAAATTTGACAGACCATTAGTTTTTTTTTAGTGTTGATTGTTATAATAACATGTATTAAAAGTGTAATTGTTAACTAATAACATACTTAAAACCTGTATAGGTATTTTAAAACATACATATTTTAGTCACAAACAATTTTTATAAAATCTTTTTAAGTATTTAACAAAAAATAAAAAATAAAACATAGATCTCTTAACAATACTCAGACTTTTGAGTTAGTTTATTAAATAATATAAAACAAATAAAAATATTTTTCAGATGCAGCATTTACTGTGATTAATCCACTCTTTATCTGCTCGACCGCATACAATAAATTTTCTTTTGAATAAGTAGCTCCTCTGTCACTTTTTCGTACGTAGTTTCGAACCATTTATTCATTTAAAACCTAAATAATTAAAAAAACCACATTGAATTCAAAATAAATATGAATGGGTCAAGTGCGACAATGCATGTCGCATTTTCCCCATAAATCATGTCGCACATTCCCCATGTGAAGTTTTGTACGTGGGAAGTGCATAATCGGCTAATACTCATTTGTATCAAATGATTAGGATAATTTGTATATGAAATAATGTTACAAACATAAAATAACATTTACTTACCTAATTTTAAATAATTCTGAGCAGTTTTGATGGACTAACAGGTCCGCTGAATTATCGTCGATTAAAAAAAATACGAGTAAATAACTGATTACCTCTTCGGATAGTGATTACTGCTGTGTTTGATATTTTACAGTGTAGCCAACATAACACAACATTCGATTATTTCTAAACTCTGTAGTTTTCATGAAATAAACTTTAAAATTGAATTATTATATTTTTTATAACCGAATTAGGCACTAGCCCCGTTAGGCTCTTACCCCACCTGACCTTATTGAAAAATTGAAACCGAAATCAAAAAAATTAAAAACCGGTATACAAAATCGAAACTGAAACTGAAATTATTTCAATCAGTTTCAAGCCCTGAATATAGGTACAGGTAGAGAGCCTTTGTATATCTTTATATATATAATTCTACTATAGATGTGTTGTGATTGAACTCTTCCTAAATGGTCGGACCGATTTGAACGAATTTTTATGGATGCGTTTGGGTGACGCCCCGGATTGTTTAGATTCAAAAATCATCCCCCTAGGTCCAACCAGGCAATGTGCTCAAACGGGGATTTAGAGATTTACGGTGGCAATTTATAAATGGTTTATAAATGGTTGGCCATAGGTTTTAAAACTATTACAATAATAAATTGGTTTTAATTTTTTCGTACGCTGTGTTTTGATATTATATGTATCGCAATTACGTAATTATTAAGCGTATTATACTCAAATATAAGTTACGTACATAAAACAATGCCACGTCTTCGTGGACGAGCAGGAAATATTGGTAGACAGACTCGGCATTCACAATTAGTCCAGACGTTTAAGAGAAGTTCAGTGGCATACTTGGTATAACTTTGATACTTTAGAGGTAAATTATAAAGTTACGCACAGACAACACGGGGTCCCCGATCTACCACAGGTAAACTGCCTACCTCATAATTAACTGCTGCGAATCAGAATTTTTATTCCAGGCAACAGGAAAGTTAACATAAATGTTGAACACCATACACCTAATATTAAATAACGAATTGAACAAAGTTTGAGTCATATAGAGTTGGTACATTTAACGGAAAACGAAGTGCACGGGATCAGCTAGTAATATTTATATAATATTATCTATAGGCTCTCTAGGTACAGGTATCCTATAATATTATATTCAATTGTAATCAATAGCAACCGTACAATAAATGTCTGATATGATTACAGTTTGTTTGAAATTTTTTGACTTATTCCGTAGACTTTTCAAAAATGTTATTTCGTACAAACCTTGCCTTGACAATATTACGAACAGAACAAAAAAAAAAATATTCAGATCGGTCGATCCGTTTTTGAGTTTTAGTGAGACCAACGGACAGCAATTAATTTTTATATTTAAAGATACCTAGATAATAATCAGGAACAGTAATTATTACACCTACTCATTTTTAATTAAATCTACTCATTTGATCCTCATGGTTAGGTCGAAAATAACTCGTCGTAATTTCGTATCAAATCAATGGAAACATCAAAAAAGCCCTCTTGAGACATCACTTCACATTAATTTGCTGTGGTTATATATTCAAATTTTTTGGAAGATTGTATAAACCAACAATGATTTAACGTAGACAAAATATGCTCGTACACTATAATCAGTTATCACTAAAAAAATAAAAAAAAACCTATCTCACTGCCCTTAAATCAATTTAATCGGTTTATAACTACTCTTTGGTGTACTAATCACAATTAATAGCATGTCAAAACGAAATTGGAGAATTATTTTAAGGACCTTAGTTTTAATTCTATAATATATTTTTTCAAATGTCTACGAAAAACATAATATGACCCTCAAAAGCTATGTACGATGACGTATCAAATATGCTATTATATTAACGTTTATCACGTCCGTGAAGTTGGCCCTTACACTTTTTCAAAAAAAGTTTTGCACAGTGCCAATATTTTGCAAGTAATTAGCAAGAATTTGCAAGTCCAATCCCAGAATTTGCAAGTCAAAAATAAAGGAGTTATAAGGGGTGGAACCGAGGAAGGGCTAACTTCACGCAGCCCTGACATGTTGTCAGAAACTTTCAAAACTGGTGTCAAAACACTCGTTATAATTAGCAAGAATTTGCAAGTCCACTCCCGAAATTTGCAAGTCAAAATTCCTACCCCTACGATTTTTCAAAGTATTTTTCCCAGCCCTGACATGTTGTCAGAAACTTTCAAAACTGGTGTCAAAACACTCGTTATAATTAGCAAGAATTTGCAAGTCCACTACCGAAATTTGCAAGTCAAAATTATACTTTAACATATTATACTACATAATTATGGCATTTACTATAGCTTACTTATGCTAAAATAATTTTTTTTTTTTTTTTTTTTTATTTATTTGAAGAAATCTACAATCTATACATGCTTTTTGTATAATAAGTAGGTTTGATATATGAAAGGTAAAATATGGTATGAGTAGTTAGATTAGGGAAGATACCCAGTGGTAACACCCTGTGACATGAATAACAATGACAAGAGAGAGAGAAGAGAGAAAAAAAAAAATATATATAGTTATATAATATAAGACAGTAAATAAGTAATTAATTTGAGGTTTGGAGGTGTTACCTGGTAGCGACCTCCAGCACTTATTAAGCTCACTTTTCAAAGAAGATCTCTACACCATTGCCTTTTTAGTCTACGGCGCGGGTTACCAGGGAGTGAGTTGGTTGATAGTTTAGAGATTAGTGGATTTGTGTGTTGTTGAAATTTGTTGTGGAGTCTGGTGTAATATAGTTTGGAGATTTGGTTAAGATTTTGGATTTTGAGATCTTTGTGGAGATTATTGTTGGTTAAGTACCAGGGTGCTAATGCAACTAGGCGAAGGCATATTGACTGAAAGGCTTGGATTGTACGGGTGTTTGAGGGTTTAGCGGCACCCCATAATCTAAAATAATTAAATGTAAAAAATAATTTAAAATGAAATAATTTAAATTACAATGTAAATCATTTAAGAATTTATTATAGGTTGTTTAAGATAAATATTATAAGATATAATTAGCAAGAATTTGCAAGTCCACTCCCGAAATTTGCAAGTCGAAAATCTCACCCCTACGATTTTTCAAAGTTTTCCACCCCAGCCCTGACTTGTTGTCAGAAACTTTCAAAACTGGTGTCAAAACACTCGTTATAATTAGCAAGAATTTGCAAGTCCACTCCCGAAATTTGCAAGTCGAAAATCTCACCCCTACGATTTTTCAAAGTTTTCCACCCCAGCCCTGACTTGTTGTCAGAAACTTTCAAAGCTGGTGTCAAAACACTCGTTATAATTAGCAAGAATTTGCAAGTCCACTCCCGAAATTTGCAAGTCAAAATTCCTACCCCTACGATTTTTCAAAGTTTTCCACCCCAGCCCTGACTTGTTGTCAGAAACTTTCAAAACTGGTGTCAAAACACTCGTTATAATTAGCAAGAATTTGCAAGTCCACTCCCGAAATTTGCAAGTCGAAAATCTCACCCCTACGATTTTTCAAAGTTTTCCACCCCAGCCCTGACTTGTTGTCAGAAACTTTCAAAACTGGTGTCAAAACACTCGTTATAATTAGCAAGAATTTGCAAGTCCACTCCCGAAATTTGCAAGTCAAAATTCCTACCCCTACGATTTTTCAAAGTTTTCCACCCCAGCCCTGACTTGTTGTCAGAAACTTTCAAAACTGGTGTCAAAACACTCGTTATAATTAGCAAGAATTTGCAAGTCCACTCCCGAAATTTGCAAGTCAAAATTATACTTTAACATATTATACTACATAATTATGGCATTTACTATAGCTTACTTATGCTAAAATAATTAAATGTAAAAAATAATTTAAAATGAAATAATTTAAATTACAATGTAAATCATTTAAGAATTTATTATAGGTTGTTTAAGATAAATATTATAAGATATAATTAGCAAGAATTTGCAAGTCCACTCCCGAAATTTGCAAGTCGAAAATCTCACCCCTACGATTTTTCAAAGTTTTCCATCCCAGCCCTGACTTGTTGTCAGACACTTTCAAAACTAGCCCACCACAAATAATTACTTAGAATCATTAGGTTTGTAACATTGGTATTAACATAGTTATGAGTTTCAGTTTGATAGCTGTTTAATTAATATGTACAGTAATTTATTTTGATAATAAGAAAAAAAAATTAAATGCTTATAAAGATATCAATGTATTCATTTTTAATATGTCAAATGTAATATTATAAATTATAATGTTTATTTAACACTTGTTTTTCTAGAGATTTAAGAGATAAGTAATACATGAAAATATGAATTATTGAAACCATACCAGTTTATTTAGCTCCAAAGCGATTTTTATGAATTTTGTTTTTTAAAATGTTTGTTTTTATAAGCATAATAATGGCACTTTTAAAAAAAGTCAGTTAAATTTTCTTTGGAAGTTATGGTTAAAAAATCTTCAAAATCTTATTATTAAGTTTGAAATTCTGTTTTTTTAGGGTTCCGTAGCAAAAAACGGAACCCTTATAGATTCGTCATGTCTGTCTGTCTGTCCGTCATGGTGTCACTGCCACTTTTCTTCGAAACTATGAGAGCTATACTGTTAAAAGTTAAAACTTGGTAAGTAGATGTATTCTATGAACCGCATTAAGATTTTCACACAAAAATAGAAAAAAAATACATTTTAGGGGTTGCCCATACTGAAACTCAATAATTTGTTTTCATCCAACCCATACGTGGGGGGTATCTATGGATAGGTCTTCAAAAATAATATTGAGGTTTTTAATATCTTTTTTTTTAAACTAAATTGTTTGCGCGATAGTCACTTCAAAAGTGGTAAAATTTGTGTCTTCCCCCCCCCCCCCCCTATAACTTCTAAAATAAGAGAATGATAATACTAAGAAAAATATATGATGTACATTACCATGCAAACTTCCACCGAAAATTGGTTTGAACGAGATCTAGTAAGTAGTTTTTTTTAATAAGTGAATAAGTAGACAAGTAAATAATAATAATAATAGTAATATATATAATATAATATAATATATATATATTTTGTCATGTATATATTTAAAAATGTAATCTTAATCACAGGCTAAGATAGACTAAGATGGGCTATAATACCATAATGGACTGAGACTTGGTATAAGACTTCTGCTGGACCTGGTGGTGGGGCCAAAGTTCGTGCCGGCCGAACTAAACGACTTAATATTTACGTTACTTGGTGCTACGGAACCCTTCGTGTTCGAGTCCGACTCGCACTTGGCCGCTTCTTTTTTAAATGTAAGTTCAATGTTCATCCTTAACTTTTTGGTAGAATCAGACCTTACCTATATATTGCTTACTTTATATTTTATTGTTAATAAAGAAATTTAATAAAAAAAAACTTCTGTTGCCCTGGGGCGATAAATGTTTAAATACGGTCTAGTACATTTAAGTTGTTGCTTTTACATTGTAAAAACGCACTTGATATATTCTATTTCATTCTATAATTTATTATGTGAGGGTTTTTTATTTTGTTATAATATTTTTGAGGACTAAAGGGTTATAAATTATTGTGTTTTGACACCAGTTTTGAAAGTTTCTGACAACAAGTCAGGGCTGGGGTGGAAAACTTTGAAAAATCGTAGGGGTAGGAATTTTGACTTGCAAATTTCGGGAGTGGACTTGCAAATTCTTGCTAATTATAACGAGTGTTTTGACACCAGTTTTGAAAGTTTCTGACAACAAGTCAGGGCTGGGGTGGAAAACTTTGAAAAATCGTAGGGGTGAGATTTTCGACTTTCAAATTTCGGGAGTGGACTTGCAAATTCTTGCTAATTATAACGAGTGTTTTGACACCAGTTTTGAAAGTTTCTGACAACAAGTCAGGGCTGGGGTGGAAAACTTTGAAAAATCGTAGGGGTGAGATTTTCGACTTGCAAATTTCGGGAGTGGACTTGCAAATTCTTGCTAATTATAACGAGTGTTTTGACACCAGTTTTGAAAGTTTCTGACAACATGTCAGGGCTGGGAAAAATACTTTGAAAAATCGTAGGGTTAGGAATTTTGACTTGCAAATTTCGGGAATGGACTTGCAAATTCTTGCTAATTATAACGAGTGTTTTGACACCAGTTTTGAAAGTTTCTGACAACATGTCAGGGCTGGGAAAAATACTTTGAAAAATCGTAGGGGTAGGAATTTTGACTTGCAAATTTCGGGAATGGACTTGCAAATTCTTGCTAATTATAACGAGTGTTTTGACACCAGTTTTGAAAGTTTCTGACAACAAGTCAGGGCTGGGGTGGAAAACTTTGAAAAATCGTAGGGGTGAGATTTTCGACTTTCAAATTTCGGGAGTGGACTTGCAAATTCTTGCTAATTATAACGAGTGTTTTGACACCAGTTTTGAAAGTTTCTGACAACAAGTCAGGGCTGGGGTGGAAAACTTTGAAAAATCGTAGGGGTGAGATTTTCGACTTGCAAATTTCGGGAGTGGACTTGCAAATTCTTGCTAATTATAACGAGTGTTTTGACACCAGTTTTGAAAGTTTCTGACAACAAGTCAGGGCTGGGGTGGAAAACTTTGAAAAATCGTAGGGGTAGGAATTTTGACTTGCAAATTTCGGGGAGTGGACTTGCAAATTCTTGCTAATTATAACGAGTGTTTTGACACCAGTTTTGAAAGTTTCTGACAACAAGTCAGGGCTGGGGTGGAAAACTTTGAAAAATCGTAGGGGTGAGATTTTCGACTTTCAAATTTCGGGAGTGGACTTGCAAATTCTTGCTAATTATAACGAGTGTTTTGACACCAGTTTTGAAAGTTTCTGACAACAAGTCAGGGCTGGGGTGGAAAACTTTGAAAAATCGTAGGGGTGAGATTTTCGACTTGCAAATTTCGGGAGTGGACTTGCAAATTCTTGCTAATTATAACGAGTGTTTTGACACCAGTTTTGAAAGTTTCTGACAACATGTCAGGGCTGGGAAAAATACTTTGAAAAATCGTAGGGGTAGGAATTTTGACTTGCAAATTTCGGGAATGGACTTGCAAATTCTTGCTAATTATAACGAGTGTTTTGACACCAGTTTTGAAAGTTTCTGACAACAAGTCAGGGCTGGGGTGGAAAACTTTGAAAAATCGTAGGGGTAGGAATTTTGACTTGCAAATTTCGGGAGTGGACTTGCAAATTCTTGCTAATTATAACGAGTGTTTTGACACCAGTTTTGAAAGTTTCTGACAACAAGTCAGGGCTGGGGTGGAAAACTTTGAAAAATCGTAGGGGTAGGAATTTTGACTTGCAAATTTCGGGAGTGGACTTGCAAATTCTTGCTAATTATAACGAGTGTTTTGACACCAGTTTTGAAAGTTTCTGACAACAAGTCAGGGCTGGGGTGGAAAACTTTGAAAAATCGTAGGGGTGAGATTTTCGACTTTCAAATTTCGGGAGTGGACTTGCAAATTCTTGCTAATTATAACGAGTGTTTTGACACCAGTTTTGAAAGTTTCTGACAACAAGTCAGGGCTGGGGTGGAAAACTTTGAAAAATCGTAGGGGTGAGATTTTCGACTTGCAAATTTCGGGAGTGGACTTGCAAATTCTTGCTAATTATAACGAGTGTTTTGACACCAGTTTTGAAAGTTTCTGACAACATGTCAGGGCTGGGAAAAATACTTTGAAAAATCGTAGGGGTGAGATTTTCGACTTTCAAATTTCGGGAGTGGACTTGCAAATTCTTGCTAATTATAACGAGTGTTTTGACACCAGTTTTGAAAGTTTCTGACAACAAGTCAGGGCTGGGGTGGAAAACTTTGAAAAATCGTAGGGGTGAGATTTTCGACTTGCAAATTTCGGGAGTGGACTTGCAAATTCTTGCTAATTATAACGAGTGTTTTGACACCAGTTTTGAAAGTTTCTGACAACAAGTCAGGGCTGGGGTGGAAAACTTTGAAAAATCGTAGGGGTAGGAATTTTGACTTGCAAATTTCGGGAGTGGACTTGCAAATTCTTGCTAATTATAACGAGTGTTTTGACACCAGTTTTGAAAGTTTCTGACAACAAGTCAGGGCTGGGGTGGAAAACTTTGAAAAATCGTAGGGGTGAGATTTTCGACTTTCAAATTTCGGGAGTGGACTTGCAAATTCTTGCTAATTATAACGAGTGTTTTGACACCAGTTTTGAAAGTTTCTGACAACAAGTCAGGGCTGGGGTGGAAAACTTTGAAAAATCGTAGGGGTGAGATTTTCGACTTGCAAATTTCGGGAGTGGACTTGCAAATTCTTGCTAATTATAACGAGTGTTTTGACACCAGTTTTGAAAGTTTCTGACAACATGTCAGGGCTGGGAAAAATACTTTGAAAAATCGTAGGGTTAGGAATTTTGACTTGCAAATTTCGGGAATGGACTTGCAAATTCTTGCTAATTATAACGAGTGTTTTGACACCAGTTTTGAAAGTTTCTGACAACATGTCAGGGCTGGGAAAAATACTTTGAAAAAATCGTAGGGGTAGGAATTTTGACTTGCAAATTTCGGGAATGGACTTGCAAATTCTTGCTAATTATAACGAGTGTTTTGACACCAGTTTTGAAAGTTTCTGACAACAAGTCAGGGCTGGGGTGGAAAACTTTGAAAAATCGTAGGGGTAGGAATTTTGACTTGCAAATTTCGGGAGTGGACTTGCAAATTCTTGCTAATTATAACGAGTGTTTTGACACCAGTTTTGAAAGTTTCTGACAACAAGTCAGGGCTGGGGTGGAAAACTTTGAAAAATCGTAGGGGTAGGAATTTTGACTTGCAAATTTCGGGAGTGGACTTGCAAATTCTTGCTAATTATAACGAGTGTTTTGACACCAGTTTTGAAAGTTTCTGACAACAAGTCAGGGCTGGGGTGGAAAACTTTGAAAAATCGTAGGGGTGAGATTTTCGACTTTCAAATTTCGGGAGTGGACTTGCAAATTCTTGCTAATTATAACGAGTGTTTTGACACCAGTTTTGAAAGTTTCTGACAACAAGTCAGGGCTGGGGTGGAAAACTTTGAAAAATCGTAGGGGTGAGATTTTCGACTTGCAAATTTCGGGAGTGGACTTGCAAATTCTTGCTAATTATAACGAGTGTTTTGACACCAGTTTTGAAAGTTTCTGACAACATGTCAGGGCTGGGAAAAATACTTTGAAAAATCGTAGGGTTAGGAATTTTGACTTGCAAATTTCGTGAATGGACTTGCAAATTCTTGCTAATTATAACGAGTGTTTTGACACCAGTTTTGAAAGTTTCTGACAACATGTCAGGGCTGGGAAAAATACTTTGAAAAATCGTAGGGGTAGGAATTTTGACTTGCAAATTTCGGGAATGGACTTGCAAATTCTTGCTAATTATAACGAGTGTTTTGACACCAGTTTTGAAAGTTTCTGACAACAAGTCAGGGCTGGGGTGGAAAACTTTGAAAAATCGAAGGGGTAGGAATTTTGACTTGCAAATTTCGGGAGTGGACTTGCAAATTCTTGCTAATTATAACGAGTGTTTTGACACCAGTTTTGAAAGTTTCTGACAACAAGTCAGGGCTGGGGTGGAAAACTTTGAAAAATCGTAGGGGTAGGAATTTTGACTTGCAAATTTCGGGAGTGGACTTGCAAATTCTTGCTAATTATAACGAGTGTTTTGACACCAGTTTTGAAAGTTTCTGACAACAAGTCAGGGCTGGGGTGGAAAACTTTGAAAAATCGTAGGGGTGAGATTTTCGACTTGCAAATTTCGGGAGTGGACTTGCAAATTCTTGCTAATTATAACGAGTGTTTTGACACCAGTTTTGAAAGTTTCTGACAACATGTCAGGGCTGGGAAAAATACTTTGAAAAATCGTAGGGTTAGGAATTTTGACTTGCAAATTTCGGGAATGGACTTGCAAATTCTTGCTAATTATAACGAGTGTTTTGACACCAGTTTTGAAAGTTTCTGACAACATGTCAGGGCTGCGTGAAGTTAGCCCTTCCTCGGTTCCACCCCTTATAACTCCTTTATTTTTGACTTGCAAATTCTGGGATTGGACTTGCAAATTCTTGCTAATTACTTGCAAAATATTGGCACTGTGCAAAACTTTTTTTGAAAAAGTGTAAGGGCCAACTTCACGGCGGTACGTTTATCCTAATGTCATAACACCGTAACATATTATAAAGGTACTATTTTTTTTTTAAGCCATAATACCTTCGTTCAACCGTGTACGAGAAAATATTAAATGCATTAACGAGTTTGCACATCATGGAATAACAATTTTTTTTCCGTGCACAAATGTATATGTTTGACTTTAACAGCTATTAAGTATATCGATATGTTTACATAAGTATCACCAGTAAATTGGTACATTATCAATTAGCTTACTCTGTTTTACTTTTAACATTTACCACGATAGCGACAAAAGTTATTTTTTAATAAATGTATACATACACAGGGTGATCCATTTGACGTAAGTTACACATAGTGATATGCCATTAGGAATATTCACGGAAACAGGGAATATTCCCATAATATTTCCCAAACCTCTCAGGAAATTTCTTTAAAAAAAAAAATTTTATTATTTTTATGTTATTCAGTATTTTAATTGCAGTATGTTTATTTTTTCACTATATATAAATGAAAGTTGGATCGTTTATTTTGTGATCATTATACAGATTTAAATAAAATATTAAATTATAGTTACTTAATAACTTTTTTTGAAAGAATAAATATTTAAACTGACATAATATCAATAAAGAGCTGTCATTTGAATGATTTACAACCACACGTTTAATTTAAAACTGAAACCTATGATCAATATTTAAAACCTCAGGCATTATATTCCCCGGAAATTCCCAGAATTTGCCCATCACTAACTCATACACACTTCTTTTAGAAACACTAACGTCTTCAAAAACGGTTTTTATTTTTTATAATAATTTAAGACAATTAATTTAAGGCTTCTAATAGTCTAAGTTTTAAGAAAACATTCTAAAAATCAGCGAGTATTTTTCAAATTATATTTTTTTCAAATACATTGGGGATGATAGCATATTCTGCATTTGGGAATGTTGTTATTGATAGGCTTTATACTACTCAATTCAAAACCAGGCACATTATTCTAAGGAGTTACAATGACGACAACAGTGTAAAATCTAAAAGAATAATTATTCATGTACGACCTGTGATTTATAATTTGTTATATTAGTTGGCATATTATAGGCTCAATTAAAAAAAAAAAAAAACAAAAAATCCCAACTAGTACTTTGATACTAGTACTTAGTACCATCGTAATTTGATTTATCCAACAACGCCGCCGAATCGTCTTCATTTGAAAATATTTCAAAACTATATTTTCTAAATTGCTACTGATGTAAGAGAATTATTGTACGTCCGTCGAGTGTCTGAACATGTTTTTCGGTTCACTACAATTATTGATAACGGGCTTAGACACGAGCGTGTTGTTGCTTTTATTATCAAACTCAATGCAATGTAAACATTTTGTTTTAATCGGTAACTTGCAGCGAATACACTTGCAGACACACCGCAAGAACTATCTGTGCGGATAATATGGTTTTCCGTTGATTTTTGAGCAGTGAGGACGTACTATTCGTCAATACTTATCTTGATTCGAGTGCATTTATATAATATTATCCACACGATTGTACTTAGGTCAGACCAATTACCGATCGATCCATTCCTCGTAGCCTCATAGTTCATTACGATAAGTCCTTTTACAATTATTTTCTTTCATAATATTACTATGCATCTCCAATCTTTCGTAATATACATTTTATTCATACACGTAGTTTATTTAAAAAAAACAAAAATTATTATTGCTAACACAATATTTTATATCATAACTATTATTAATTATTATACACGTAATATGAATCTCATAGTAAACGTTATTTTTTAAATTTTTTTGATATTACGTGTTTAATTAAAGCAAGTTGTTATTAATTTTGCATGAAGTATTAGTGAAATTCACATGGGGTGGTAAGAAGTATGGAGGTCCTAAGGCCTGACACCTGCAATGTAAAATCCACCCTGCCCGGTTCACGTGGTTTATTACAACGTCCTTGCGCCTTTTAAAGATTTAATCCCTTTATTAGAGAGTGCGCGCGTGCATACACACACCTACACCCGCACACACACACACACACACACACACACACACACACACACACACACACACACACACACACACACACACACACACACACACACACATACACACATACACACACCCACCACGTTTCAACGATCAGCAACACCCGGTTAAAAGTTTTGACGGTTCAGTTTTTAAATTTGTATTAATTAACAGTGCAATGAACCTGAGTATAACTTAGAAAACAAATTACGCAAGAGTAATTTGACTGTCATAAAACTTGAAACAAATTGTAGTACCACACCTACTTATATTATAATTGTGAATTGTCTACGAATTTCAATCGTTTTACCGATTATACCTAACGTAGTAACAACTATTGCACAATTTGTAATTATTTTGTGAACACGCCTAAGAAATGGTAAATAAAAACATATTAATTGCATGGACATAATATTGTTACAGAGTAAATTAGTTAAGTACAGTTTTAAGTAGGCACCTACCGTAAAAGTGGGTTACTTGGGGATTGTGCTCGACTTGGGTTAAATTTATTATCAATATAATTTTTCATGTTATCGCGATACGGTAATATTTGATACAGACATCAATACAATATTTGTCACGTATGTTGATCATTTGAACGCCACTAGACTTCAACCCAAGTTTATTGTACCTTAATATTTATAGAAAGTAGAACCACAGATTTTATAAAACCATCGGGTGCACTTCTAAATTTACTGATAACTAAAACATCAATGCAGTAAGATTACATAAGAAAAATAAATTATTGTACAGCATGTTTACTATGATTATTGTAACAAATAATATGATCCTAAGATAGAAATTTGGTGCTAAATATCAGCTATGTGTTGTTAATAATCAATCATTTCTCATAAAAACTATTTTAATCTACTAGTGGTGATACTGATTTGAGGTAGGTTTTGATTTGTTTAAATTTTTGAGAATTACATTGCATAAATAAGAAGTGCACCATCTGTTATATAATATAATCTGCAGTGGTAGAATTGTATCTTCTAACAACAGCTTTAAAAGTATCAAATCAATAATTTTTTTACTCAACTAATAATTTACTTAAGACGTAAATGTTGTTAAAAACATATTTTGTTCTACGTTAGTATAATATAAGATATTGAAAAAAAAACATAATTATACTTAGATCAATTTTTTCTAAAGTTATCAATGTTTTTTTTGTCGTAACTTGGGACATTATTTTTTTAATTGATCAGTTTTTTTTCAACATAAATTTGTTTCTTACCTTAAGACAATAAATATAGTGCATTTTTTTTAATTTGGCCTTAGTTGTAAGTAGATATAAAGTTTGCCGGTTATTAATGTTTATTTGACGTTTTATTCAGGTTGAATATTTTAAAATTGTAATATAAAAGATTGCATTTTTCCTTGTATGTTTACATAATCTTATAACAAATATAATATTCAATAACACTTTCCTATGTAAAATTATGTAAGGAAAATATTTATCCTCATGTGTTTATTTTATAAAAATGATATTCATTGTATCAAACATACAATAATAATATGACGGTACAATATTATTATGTAGTAAACATTTATCAACGAAATAAAGAATGTTTAGGTTCTTGTCCGAAATTGTTTAAATATTTGTTTTTTAGGACCATTTTAATGGCCACCCCACTTCCAAAATTTGAACTTCTGGCCAAGCCAAACATTTGTGCATCGTTTGTGCAGAAATATGCACTAAGTCCCGTCGTTTGTGTACAAAAACTTAAAGCGCTATTGAAACGGTAGCCCCCCACATGAATATTTTAATTTGTCGTAAAGCATTGTCTTACCAGAGGTGTACTCAGGATTTTTTCTCTTTGACGGGGTATGAGGGTTGGGGAAACTGAATATATTTGGGATGACTAGCACTATCATCACCCAAGTTCCTATACAATTATTGTTATAACATCAAAAGAGATAATAATCACAAAATATATTGAAAAAAATCATGTGCCAATATTATGACCCGTTAACCGAGGGGTTTAATGTTTTTTTGTGAAAATTAAATATAAAAACTAGGTACTGTTAAGTTTAAATTTTAAACTCAATTATATTAAAAATGTTATATAATATTATGTACCACGGCATTTAAACAGTATTGGTTGTTACTTAATTATATTATTTTTACAAAGACATAGTGTCATCTATAATATTCAGAATCTAACTTTCTAATGGTTTAGACATCACTCATCCGTGACTTCGACTGGCACAGCTTTGATGTTCCCGCAGGAATAAAAAAAGGCAACTATCTACCATATCTCCCTTGGAAATACACTACGGTTTCCTGCAAGTCATGCCACACGGAGTAGAATACGATTGCGGGTAATACACAATAAATCTATATTAAACTCAATATTGCACACATACCCTTTTAGAGTATGTCCTGCAGAATACGATTGCGTGAAATCGTTTGATTTTCCGTACAATGTTACCAAATTTAATAATATTACAATACAATTGTGCGCGGTATTTTTTTTTCACTTTCATCGTAACGTAGTTGAGTTGCCTAACTATACATGAGCACTCAGAGTAAGAAAGTCGGAAAGAAAAAAAAAATACTTGTTTCAAATTATTTCAAATATCCGTGATTATAAAAGAGAATTAATTTAAAATTTAAAATGATTTAAAGAAATGACAATTGTATGAAATTGAAGTTCACCAGGAAAAATGTGTATAGCTACAACAGTAGCCATGATGGTACAACTGTACTGGATAACACAATTTTATCAACTATTGGAAATCACGAGCATCCGACAAAGAAAAAAACTGAACAAAAGTTAAACATTTTATAGTTTTTCTTTCGTCCACGGCAACGTTTACTTTATTATTTATGTTTTAAGAGAAAACTGCAAGCATGATGCAATAAGTGTTGATGTGACGCAGAAAGTATCATTATATCCATAGCTACTATATAGGTAATATGGCTTTGACACACAAGACTACTGGCGTGGCACGTGTCCACAATAATTGACATATCTTACCATTAAAGTATAAGGAAGTCCCTTTTTGGAACTTTTCGAGTGAGTTATTTAAGATCTGATCACATTTGCGCAAGTCATTGCAATAATTATAATTTATTAACTATCTTCTTCTGGGTATTTAGGAATTTCGAATGACCTTATTATTACACGGCTTAGGTCTTAGAATATTTGAGTGGCTTTATTTTTTTCATCCTTGAAATAAATCGCAGCATCCGGCCTTTGGCTGACAATTTTATACTTGGATATTAGTTCTTTTTCAAGTAGGTATTCAATATATAACAATGGTCAGATAATATATTTAAAATATAGTATTAACAATGGTGATGGTTATTTGAATATGTCATGGAAATAACAATGAATTATCCATATAAGGAAATTTTACAAGTATGATTACTTATTCATTACAGATTAAATTAACTCCTAAGTCGAAACCAAAATGGTATAATTTATACTAATGCAATGATATTTTTAAATTAATTACACCTTAATTGTAACCAATTAATACATTTTAAATAACCAAAAACTAAAATTTTAATTTTAAATTTTGACTTGTTTAATATGTTAATTTTTTGTTTACCAACCGCTTTAATCGGCCATCTCGTCCACAATATTATATAAACGTAAGTATCTCTGATATCCCTTATTATTTGGTCAATTATACTTTTATAAATATTTAATACTTAATTTTTTTTGTTCGTCTGTGCTTTCGTCTGGGATGGTTTTATCTGAGTGCTTTGATAAAAAAGATTTTAACACATGATTGCCCAAGTTAAGCAAAGGAATATTTGAAGTAACAAAAATGCATTACATAAATCTGTAAAAAATACATTTTTGTTGTTCAAATTTCGAGAAGCGACGAAAAGTTGATTCTGTTTGTTATTGTTCTTTTCTAAATATATGCATATATGTGTTGAACTAAAATTGTCTTATGTTTCATGCTTCCATCGTAATGTTGTTTTTGTCGACTTTTATTCGAATCCATTCGTATAGTATATTCATCTATTTACTACACTAACTGATTTACGTTTCTCTTGCGCTGCGTTCTAGAACGTCATATAATAATGATATGTACCCCACTTCGAAAATCATTAGGTATTATTGATATTATCATTACATCAAACCGTATATTGTAATACTATATTATTACTGACAGGTTTATAAAATGATAATAATAATATTATAACGTGACGTGGTCGGTGTGTGCTGAAAGCTGAAGCATATAACGCATCGGATTTAGGTAGGTACCTACATATATTAGATTATAGATAAAATTCAGTGCCACCGCCGCACCAAAAATTGTAATTGGACAACAGCTTGTGGATTATTGCTTTGTCGCTCCGGGAGATTAAATTTGAATAATTCAAACGGCCCTCTCCCCCTCGCCGTGGTAAAAAATATATACTTTTTATGATTTTTGCCCATTTTGCGCGTGTATGAAATATGTATACGCCGCCGCCGTTGCATATAACATGCGGTTTATTACAGGTGCATCGCCCGAATAACAATATTCTGGACGACGATAAAACCGTCGGAAGAATATTATTATAGGTAGGTAGGTAGGTAGGTAGGTGCACATGTCATATACGTTTAAAATAATAATAATATTATACACCGTCAGAGTCACCGACCGAAGATAATCGCGTGTATTACCCAGCACCTATCGAAGTGTATAATAACTATGTAGGTACATAATATTATGCCACGGAGAACAGTGACAACAGCAACAATAATAATAATAATAATATTAATTCAATCGCATCACGATAGCTGCAGAAGCAGTGGCGTAGACAATACGCAATAGTGTAAAGAGCAAACGATGATTAAAGTAATTCGTTTGTTGTATTTATTTAAATTTATCGTATTTATGGATCATGAGATCCATATAACATACAATGTAGGTTGTTCATAATCATAATGTGTGATGGATGTGTATGATACTATAATAAACATTAAATTATCAATGCACATAACACAAATTTGTGTAATACAAATACTGAAAATTGTATTCCCATAGTAATTACAAAAACATCCAATGACGCTTAAGCACGGAGAAAGTTCTTACCTAAAAGTTTGATAATAGATGAATTCACTCTAATATCAAAACTAACAGCAAACTATTAAAACTAGTGAACGAAAACTTGCCATGCAGTACGTTTGTAAGACGGAGACAACAAGTGCATAGGTAGCGTCCTCTAAACGCATTAAGAACACTTCAGTGGAATAGTTAAAATTTTTAAAATAAATACTTTAAAATATTCTCCAGTAATTAAAATATATTATAAATTATGATAAACAAATTGCTAGGTTACAATAACACAAGATAACGACAATGACAGCTGACGCGTTGCATTGTGTTTTAATACCTAATCTGATTCTATTTTCTAAAATATAAACTCGACCAAATTTTGTCGCAAGAGAGGTCCGACCCGGGAAGGTTCTCAAACAGAGATTTTGAGGATTTTTAAATTTATTTTTGTTTATAAATGATAACTACTGGTTTTAACAATAATTATTATTATTATTAATGTGATGAGCTTGTCTATTTTAGCACGGTTTCGGTGGACCAACTTTTTGCATTTTTTGATACTTTAGAGTTAAGTTATACACTTACGTACGCACCACGTGAGGTCCACGGTCTACCGTAGATTGCTTACCTGGTAATATACTGCTCACGTAATCACAAGCGAATCTCATGGACGAGACTATTATTATATAAAGCGTCGTTACCGTATACCTTACTTAGTCGTATTTGACTGTACAAATACGGTAATTACCGTAGGTACACTTGATTACGCGTAGCAGTAACTGCGAACTCCCTCCCCCTTGCCAGAGCACAGAATATCAACTATAATACAGAGCACCAGACGCTCAGTGCGAGGACTTGACACAGCGTAAGAAGGTCTGCTGTCGCCTATGAAGTATTCACTTCAAAAAGATGACCAGATAAGGTAGTAGATAATGAAATCGTCATCTAGATAAGTCGGAACACTGTCTAACATATTTAACGCTCGGCATTAAACGTAAATTATTATTATATTTTTATTTGTACTAGATAATATTATATAGGCACATATTATTAAGTTCATTATCATTTATTTATGAAAAATATTTTAATACCAATCAAAATTAAATAATATTCATTATGTATTCACTCCTGTCGTGTGTACTTCTTTTTTTTAGCTTATAATGACATCATCTATGTAAGTACCTACCCACATGCGACCGAGAACAGTGACAATGATAATAATAATAATAATATTAATTCAATCGTATCACGGTATCTGCAGCTGCGGTAAAGTCGGTAATACGAATTTGTTATAATGATTTTGGCAGTTTTTTTGTCGTACATATTTATTATTTAAATTTTAATTGATCATGAGATCCATGTACTATAAGTACCTACGCGTATGTGTATGATAATACAATAAATTAGTAATACAAATCTAAACTATAGTCTATAACACAAATACGAAAAATACGAAAAATTCTATCAACATAATAATTACAAAATAACTCAATCGAAGTTATTGAATTAAAACATAACTAAATTCTTTTGTTCGTTAACTAATAATGACATCATATCTACGTAAGTATATACGAAATAGTAAAATTACAAAAATCGATATTCACAATAGGTGTAGCTGTGGTAAAACTGACATTACATAATATCTACCAGGCAGTTTATACTATATATTTATTTATATTTTATTTACATTTTAACGGTTCCTGAAATCCGTGTACAATATATTACATTCTAATAGTACGAACTTCAACAGAAATAAAAAATTATAATTATAACACGAAAATAATATAATATTATACAATAACACAAACCCAAACATTTTTATTCACATGATAATTACATAGGTATTCAATGGAAGTTATAAAGTTAAATAGTTCAATTCGACCTAATTTGTTTTTTCTGAAGAAAAATACAGTAGTAGACCTGTTTCTACATTGAGTGACATTACATTATTAAGATAACTTAATGTGTCAGGACAGTAAATGTTACCTGAATGGTTGTACTGAAGTTTAAATAAACATTTCAGTATTTTACATAATTGATTTTATTTTTCTTTCCGAACCAAAAATGTCAAACAAATTTAATAATGGCTGATTAGGAGAATTTAGCATACGAGTAATCTTACATCCGAAGGATAAAAACCAAAAGAACCCATGTCGAACGCATTATCTAGACATTGAATCTTATATATTTTCGAGTATATATAGGTATGGGTATTTGCGTTGTTACTTTCAGGATGGATTTTTTGGCCTAGTCGTAAAGTTTCAAACGTTTTTCATCAAACAACTAAGTAGCCAATTTATTAAAAATTATAATAATTATTACTCGTTTATGGCAATTTTTGTCGCAGTGTTCTCTATATCGAAACATTTTCTCGCCATTCGGTGGAAATTGTTGTTTGTAGTCACGGGTAAGGTTTTTTAGTTAGATTTTTGTTGTTTTGGTTTTTTTTTTCCGTTTTCCACGAATAAAATAACTGTTTACTTAATATATTACTACCTATATTTGTTAATGTTTTTTTTTTTTTTGTTTTTACTCCTTTACAGAATTACTTTTCATAACATTATTATTAATTCAACGAAGAATGATATTATTATTACTTTAAAAAATGACAAATGTATTATTCATGATATTATTTTATAACCTTGCGTGCTGTAACTTATGTGTAACACAATGCACACAATGTTATGTTTTTAATTTTAACTTTTAATGGAACTCTGTTGACGACAAAATACTGGTTAGGTTAGGTGCACTACACACAGGTGCTCTTTTAGATTGTACATATTTTAATGGCACGATCATTTAGTTATTATTTTTAATTTTTATATCTCATTTCAGGATTGAACTACGCGGACAAACTCGAGTTGGGTCCCAGATTTCAAAAACAGCATGAGTTGGGTCCCGGTATACTTTATGTAATACACGAGTTGGGTCCCGTTATATTTTATAGAGTACACGAGTTGGGTCCCGATATATTTTATGGAGTACATGAGTTGGGACTAGCCTATTTGCGTTACCCAGGAGACACCACGTAAAGGTTGGCTAGAATGTCTCCCAAAAATTTTGTTTTTTGTTATGTTAAGGTCTGATGTAAAAATTATTAAAATATTAAAATTATTATTAAGTAATTAGATTAATTTTAGAAAATAAAAAATAAGTAATAAATGTTTGTACTAAAATAAATATAAGCTAAGGAATAAATTTAAATGACATTTCTTTTACAAAATTTAACTTCTAGCGTTGACATGTGCTGGTATACTGGCAAGTTACAATAATATGTTATCCGGCGACAACTGTCCGGTTACGTTGTATACGTCTTATATACGTCTTATTAAGATAAGATATGATAGGTTATATCTACGGATATACCTAACCAAATTATTAATTATTAGAAGAGACAAAATGTAAAAAAAAAAAATGCTGTCACTATTATAATATATATATATTACCGCGGACCCAATTCGAGTATTATAAAATAATACCGCGGACCCAATTCGAGTATTATAAAATAATACCGCGGACCCAATTCGAGTATTTCAAAATAATACCGCGGACCCAACTCGTGTTTTTTTAAAGGGATCAAATATCTCGGGACCCAACTCACGTTTTCCCAACTACGCGACGAGTACACTGCATGCACTTACCCCCCCCCCCCCCCCCCCCACACACACATGGCCTTTATTTTTTAAAGTTTGAACAAGTCGGATTAACAAGCGCATCTCCACCCACAATATGGCAATAACACGATAAATATTGAAAGTTCTAAAAGCAGTTATCGCGTCGACCAATAATTATCCGAATTTTCGTCTTTTTAATATTGGTATGATACCTGTTGTAGCGGTGCGGCTGGTAGAGGCATATACCTACAATAATATTATATATTATTTTACGTATTATATTATCATGGTATTCGCGTAATGTATTTGGAACACGTACTTTTGAATATTTTAAACGGACATGTTTTATATTTTTTTATTCGATGCACACGACTCCGGGGAAACATAATACGCCTAGGTAGATAGGTAGGTTACCTTCTATGCGATATTGTTTTTGCGATAGGTATAATAATATATAAACGCGCGTGATGCAGTCGTATATTATATACCGAACGAGCGATATATATAAATATAGTCCGACCGATATCATATATATAGGCAACTTGTTTGTGTTGTAACTTCAGACGCGTTGGTGGGCACTATATAATGTATACGGTCTGTATATATATATATATATATAACGCCAGTTAATAAGTTTAAGAGGATTTCCCGTACCCACGTCTGCAATTCTATGGCGCGCGGGACCCGATGTGCGCCGACCAAAACCACTCGTTTATATAATAGAACGACAGCGTTTTTATCCTAAACATAAGGGAACTTTATCCGTGACGTTGCGTTTTTATAATATTTTTTTATTGGTAACGCAATAACGTTGGTTTTCAAACAGTCAATCATCTGTAAACATTTGTCGGGTAGTTTTTAAGTACGAGATCGGCTATTGAAAAAAAAAATAAAAACGCAACATCACGGGTCGGTTCACCTTTTATTGGTGTAATATATTTCGATAGTGAAAATGTGGCGTTTTCTATTTCGATAAAAATTACATATTGAACGCGGAATTTTGTCGGTTAGCCCAAAAAAAAGTTTTCTTTTAATACATTATAATATATAAATGTATAATAATATAAAGGGCAGGGGACTCAGGCGGGCAATTATTGTCCAATAGGCCTCTTTTCAGGGAGTGGAATGCTGTGCTCAAATCAAATCACTTGGTATAATAGTATATACATTATCTTACCGTATTCACAGTTAATCGTCTCTAGTTTACGTTGTGGTACTAACTGGTTAACGCGAGACGACTATTTTAATTTTGACACAACTATGCAGGTTCATTACGACCATAGTAATGGTATATTTCAAGGCTACTTTTATTTACGGATAACATAGCTTCTGATTGATATTCAATATTGAAAATGTGGTGTTTTCTATTGTTTAAATTATTTATTGAATGCAGAATTTTGTCGGTTCGTCTAAAAATGTATTTTTTTTCAATTAATATTGGGCAGTGGTCTCAGGGCGGCCATTATTGTCGGATACATCATTTTTCAGGGAATCTAATTTTTTTTAGAATTATTAAACAATTTGTATATAATTTAAATCACTCAGTATATGCATCATCTGGCAGTATTCACAGTTAATTATCTTTAGTTTACGTTATGAAACTTCCTGGTTATCGCGACTACATTAATTTCGACACAATAACCATGTGGTGAATCATAATGACCATAATAATGAAAATTATTATAGTTCAAGACAACTTTTACTTTTATTGTTTATTCTTAGTATTTTATTTCCATAACATATTTAGTAAAAAAAAAATAAAAAATTTAGTAGTTAACCTAGCTGTATCAAATTTAAAAATAATTTAACATGTATAAAAATGCACGAAATAATATTAAGTTGATTGTAGTGTTTTTTTCGGTTGTAAGTTATATTGTATATCCTTCCGAATTCTTAAAAATGGTCGTCAATGTATGTATGTAAGAATTTTGAAGCTATGTAAATTCGGCAACGTAATAATATTATTCCAAATATTATTTAATTCTTTTAGTTCCTCCGTGTTTCTTGTTTTTACCATTTGGTCCATTTACATGATTTTAAAATGGATGCTCATATTCAATATTTTGAAGAGCAAAACACTAAAAAACAAAACAATTTACTGATAAGAGTTATTGTACTGTTATACTCATTATAGCCAATGAAACGGGTAACCCCGCAGTACCGAAAAAACCCAATTGGGTACCGTTAAAAATACATTTTAAACCTCTGAATGTTAAGTATTACTCTTTAGAAGTTCCATTGTTTTCACTGCCCGGCTTTAATATTTAAAATTTTTAAATACGGGTCATGAATAAGACTGCTTTCAAATTAATACAATTTTCTATTTAAAATCCCTCGAACAGAGAGTTTCTAATTTCTTTTTAAGTCGAGTTGTTATCAACGTTTTGATTTAACTTGTTTTTATTTATTATTAGTTATTATCTGATAAAACTAGAAACTTTAAAGGGATGTTTATCAACTACAATTAACAAAAAGTTTATGTTGAGCTAAACAACCGTCTTCGATACAACTAAAAAATTAGGAAAGTAGTCAACCGCTTCGCTCTAAAGTACGCATCGAGTGTACTTGGTCATTGAATAAGTCACTGTAATAATATTTATATTTTAGAACTTACTTATAAATTGCGATTGTAGCCATTTATTTTACTATTACTAATAATTTGAATTCATTTTATATTTAATTATTATAATAGTAGGTATATAATATGTACATTATATAATATTATTGATATTAACTAATGAGTTGATACCGACTTACCTTAGAACGGTGTGAATAGGTCTATGGTATAAACTGGTAATAATATAACATTAATCTATACTGCGTATACAAAATATTTTTTAATTACAACAAAATAAGTAAAAGGGTTATTCATCGTATATATAATATGTATAATTTCATCCAGACTTGAAATGTATATGATAATGATATAAACAATATTGCTTATTTATTTTTCTTAAACTTTATGGTTTATGTATAAACTACTTATGAGAAATAGTGTATATGAACTGCTTTTGAGAAACTTTGTATTAAATTTCCAAGCCTTAGCCATATATAAATTGGACATTTTATATATTTGCGACTACAAAACTATTTGCAATTTTCATGATTATTTTCGAAAATCGTACAATTTTGTCAAAAAAAAAAACAATGCCTGTGTATTTTTTAATATTTTAAGCTATAACTGAAGATTATGAAGAATTATAAAAACCATTTTTTTAATTTTCAAAATTTTTGACTGATATGACATTTTATATCGGTAGTAATAGAAAAATCATCGAAAATGTAAATTGTCTATAAATGATCAATTTATCTATAAATATTTTGAAAATTATACTATGTATAAAAAATTATAAAATAAACATTTGGAGTAAATTTCAAATATCTATGGTTTTCTTAAATTGCAGCAAAATATAAAAATTAGTTTTTCTTAAAAATTCTCGTTTTTCCCTATATCTAAGAGTAGTAAGAGTTCTACTCTTAAAGAAATTACCAACTAGATTCACTTTCCTATCAGAAAAGATATCGAAGTTTAAAATCGATGCATTCAGTCTACTGAAAAGTATAAAAAAATGTCTCCAGACACAAAAAAAAAAATAATAATAATAGATAAAAACACATTATTGCAAAATCAATACATTCAGCGCTCCACTCAGAATCTAAACATTTAGGTTTTAGTGTCTGGAGTATTATTTTTGTATTTGGTCAATATTATTAAGTTGTTTGTGTCTTATTCATTAGCTTGCGATAATTTTGAAACATGCAAAACACTAAAACAACATTTAAATCGAAAATAATGTTTCCTTAATAGATTCAAATTTGATATTATATTATTAACTTGCATCTTAAACAGTTTGATTTGTTTGAACATTTAACTTTAATTATATTCAAATTATTTCGTGGTAACTCGATTCAAAGTTTTTGTCAATGTTAACTTTGTGGATTTGTTTTTTATTTATTATTTACTTACGGTATGCGTGTAAGTAATAAACGTTAAATTTAAACCATTTACAGGTCCACAATAAACGTAATGCACATATATACGAGGGTAGTCTCGGGGGACACTATGCATTTCGCTTCATTCTACCCTAACCCTCCTATTATGTCAAGAATTTGTACTAATTATTCTATTCCATTCTCGGTAAAAGTAGGAAACCAAGTTGACTAGTGCGTGAGTGAAATGGGGTTGCTACCTGCAGTTTTACTATACTTTTCTCATTTTCCAAAGTACATTTTTTCCATCGGAAAAACGTTTATCGGGAGAAGTAATTCCTCCCAAAAAAGTGGTGCAGTCACTTTTCATTAGCAAATTGACTGTTAATTGTAATCAGTGTATTTGTGTTTTCATCCATCTTACATTTAGGATTTACACTACCCACTACTATATACTGTATATTATATCTTATACTTGCATTTTATTTTAACTCCACAGTAGTTATACCGCGACAACAAAATGCGTTTTATTACCTACCTATATAACTCCTATCTGGCTCTCAAGCAGTTTGTTCCCCAATAATAAAGTATTAATTATTACTGCTGACACAATACAAAGTTTTTGCAATATATTATCATCGGCTCTCCGAAATATTAAATAAGATGCATCGGTTGGAAAATTATATTTTGAACTTGCGTTTATCGAACATTTGAAATTTGACTTACATCTGATCGTTCAACAATAATTTGCACGACGAAATGCATACTGAAATAAAAAATTATGGGCACCTACAATCCGAACTCAAGTAGGTGAATGCCTTCGTATTGTAAAATTGATTTGACACAAGTTTTAGAGACTGTAGAGTACCTATACATTTTAATGACTTTATCTAGTGTAATTATTAATAATAATCAGCGCTTTGCGCCTGAATAGATGAATTCGGGTATTTGTGTCGGGTTTTCAAAATTAAATCGGATATAGAAATAAAGAAAATCGGCATGGACAACCTTTTGGATTGGGCGTATTATTTAATGTTTTACTGTTTTTTCTGTAATTAAAAAATATATTTTATTAGCAATTATAGGTTTTTAGGAATATTAACACCGGTATTACTATTCATAGTTTATTTTTAAAAATAATAATAAATAATAAAATATTTTGAAATGTGTATTGCCTTTTATGTTACCTTGGGATGGAAAAGTGTTCACATTGTAAAACTGAGTAATTCATATTTTTGACAATATATTGATTTCAAGTTTTTATGATATTGGATATTGACATTATTTTGGGTATTTTAACGGTATCGCTTCGGCTAGGTATCAGGTTAATTCGCGGATTCAAAGAAAGTCCTGTTATTATTTGCGCTGTTTACATAAATAGAGTTATAGAGGCAAGTGGGAATAATATCACTTCAAAGTCGGAGTACAACGACAGTCGACAAGCAAGACAAGACAAGGAATGTAGATCAACTTCCAACACTCAATTAAACTACATAATTGTACTTAGACGAAGGATCTTGACAAGCTGTAGTAATCTAAGGTAATGGTGAAAATGTAATTCAATGTTTGACGACAGCTGAAGAAACAGGTTAAACTGATTTACATACATTTATCAATTTAGTAAAAATGTAAAGGCCATATTTTGAAACATACTTATAATAAGCCAATCTTGAACAACTTTCAAAAGTTGTGTGTCCGTTTTCATGCATGAAATAATAAATTCTGTCAATAAAAAATCTAAATAAGCAAAATAAAAAAATTGTCTTTTATAACATTGATTAAAATTTAAACTAAAAAACAAATTCCTGCAAAAAATATTCATTTTTCCTTTATAGTTGACATTACCTATCACAATATAATTTAATTATTATACATTATACATTTAATAAAAATTAATATGACCCATCAAACATACATAGGTATTTGGTCAACATTTAACTATTTTCTTTCAACTGACGTATTTTATAATAATATAATAATAGGCTATAACATATATCAATTGCTCTAATAAACTTTGACTTGAAGAACAAGGAACGATAGCTTAATAGGATTTGATTTCATGAATCTATATCCGTGTCATAATATTTGGAGTGAGAATTTCTAAAGAAATATAGGACTTCCTTTATTCTGTTCATAGTTTCTCTCAATCGCTTAAAACGAATATACTAAAATCTGTCTGTTAAACCGGTAAGTACAATATTATTCTCTATCAATATAAACTTTTAAACTCACTGTACAAGGTGTACATTTGCCGTTTTTTTAATTAAAATTAAAATTTCTTTTATAAATTATTAAGTATAACAATTTAGATTAATATTAACCGTCACGCGTAAAAAATGTCTTTCCTATATCAGTAAAAAATAAGTCAAATATCCACTGAAGTTCGGGTCTTGGGTATTTAGTTCAGAATTTCCAACCGTCGTCATATTATCATACTAATCATACTATAGGAACTGCTGCTAACGATTCGACGTGTAACTTACGACGGAGGAGAAGGGGGTGGTTTCTGGTAGAAAATTTCATAATATAGTTGTGGTTAAAGAATAGTAAAGATTAAAAATTCACTGTATTTTTTTAAAGCATTAAAAAAAATAAATTAATTAAACAAAAACCAGTTTTTGACTAACTCTATTTTATTTATTTGTAATAACTCAAAAATAAATAATACAGTAGTAGTCAAAAAACATGTTTTATTTTATCAAAAAAATTAGAAAAATTAAAAGAAGGTTCCTAATAAATTGTTCTTAAACCAACTAAAAAATATCGAAAATACAAATGCACAAAATTTTTTTGAATACGTTCAAGTAAGAATTTAGTATTATTTATACTGTGGTAGTTCATAATCAATATAAAATAACTGATTAAGGAAAAACACGCCATTTCATATTTTTCTAGCTAGTTAAGAATTAAGGTTTGGTTTATCAATAAATTATGATTTTATGAGTCTTATGATTTTATTATTAAAACACCTAACAGTCACCTAGTTTGATTTGTACAAATGTTAAATGTTATAATGGTAAGTACGTATATTAATTAGTGTAATATTTTATCTGTAATTGTGAATTTTTTATTATTTCATTTTTAATAATTACAAGCCAATCCCGTGAACTTCTTTGCTAGCTAAATATGCCAACTCTATGACATAATAAGTATTTGTTTTTAAAGTGTTGTTAAAATTGGTAACTACAATTTGTAAATGTGTACATTAATTAATTCAATATTCAACGCCATTACGATATTTCCTAATTCATCTCAAATATATTATCTGTTCTTAGTTCACACAAATAATAAAATTGGTACAAATTGAATTAAAAAGACAACCGATTGTTAAAAATCAGAAGAACACTGCATTCAGTAACACCTCAAAAATTATCATTTAAGAAACAATAATTCGATACACATTGACTGGTTTAGATTGTGTACATCATCCGCTGTGATGGGCATCTAAATATTTTTTACTTGATACTGTGTTTGAAGTTTAAAAAACACAAAGTTTATATTCAACTTTTTAAATGGAAAATTTAAAACTATTTTTTTTTAAAACATTAAAAACCATAAGAAATGTAGCATTTATTTATGCACATGGCATATTATTAGTTAACATTAGATACATTTCCGGTGTGATGGGATTCATGAAGTCCAAAATACACAATGTTTATATTCCATATTTAAATTAGAAAAATTAAATTTATTTGGTTTTTTAACTATAGAAAACCATATATTATATTATATTTACATATAAATATGACAAAATAGCTACTCTGTATTCATAAACAACTATGCGTCTATGCACATTACTAAATTAATACTTTAACAGTGATACGATAATAATATGTTAACATGATTGATTCTATTTTAACCATGTTCTTTGATTTCGATCTTTCATCAAACCGATCGGTGTATCGTGTGTGTCTGCTTGTGTACCGTTAAACTACTACTTGCAGAAAACGACTTGTCGCATATATCACATGTATACGGTTTCACGCCAGTGTGCGTGCGTCGATATGATGTCAAACTAAAACTTACAGAGAATGACTTGTATGGTTTTTCACCAGTGTGTGTTCGCTGGTATGCTGTCAAATTGCTACTTTCAGAGAACGACTTGTCAGATACATCGCACTTGTATGGTTTTTCACCAGTGTGTGTTCGCTGGTGTGCCGTCAAATTGCTACTTTCAGAGAATGACTTGTCGCATAAATCGCACGCGTACGGTATTTCGCCAGTGTGCGTGTGATAATGTATCTTCAACTGGCCACTCTCATTGAACAACTTGTCGCATAAATCGCATTAGTACGGTTTTTCGTCAGTGTACGTGCGATGATGGATTGTAAAATCTCTACTTCAACTGAATTATTTGTCACAGACTTCGCACGCGTAAATTTGTTCTCAATTTGTCAGCTTTGTTTTCGTCAGTCTGTTTCTATTAGTAAATAATTTATCCAACACGTAATTGTTATTCATACAGTTATTTTGTTACTATATGCTTTTCTGTATTAGATAGATTAGAATTTAGATTTTTAAGCCAGTACTTGTAGTATTACTTTTTAAACATAAATAGAGTATAATATTATGTTAAAGAATATTATAACACAACACATTTTATAAAATCGTTTATTTATTTCAATTTTTAAAATAATACAATTTTAGTCAGTAATGAACTTTGAGTTCCTAATTTATTAATTATTTTAATGAGAATTAATTTCCAAACACAAATAACACACTTAACCTTTAACAACCGTCACTACTACCCGTTACAGTTGGTGACAGCTAGGCTATGGCAGGCCGGAAAGAAATTTGTTTGTGTGTGATAATAATATAATAGTTTCGTAAATATAAAATTATAGATCCGTGTATAAGAAAAATAGCTCGTTTCTCCTATTCTTGCTCGTATGTAGTACACGTAGTCGCTCTTAATACGGGATATGGTATTTTGCGCCAGTTTTAATACTTGTAATAAATTAGCACCACTAATAGGTACATTTATGTGCGTTTGTAATCTTTGCTTAAATATTTAAAATAAACATGTAATTTTGGAACTTTGAGTTTCTAATCTATTAATTTTATCTTAAGAAACAATTATTTTACACAAACAACCCACCTCACCCTTCGTAGCCACGATCACAATGTGCCGGTAATCCGTTATGCTGATGGTAGTGTGGTATAGGCTGACTGATAGGAATTTTTTTTCTGCAATAATAAAATGTTAGTTATATAGATTTATTACTTATACTTATTTAAACTAATAACTCTTTTCTCATACTCTTACTCGTGGTAGTACTGTGGTAGTGTGACGGGGTTAATTAACATGTTATACTTAGATAATTATTCAGTGATGGTTTTTAGACCCTTTTGAATAATATTTTATTACAATATTATTCTCAATCAATATACACTTTTAAACTCACTGTACAAGGTGTACATTTTCCGTTTTTTAAATAAAAATTTAAGTTTTTTTCTATAAATTATTTAATAGAAATATTAAGATTAATATTATGTAATAACCGTCATGCTTAAAAACTTCTTTCCTGTATCGGTAAAAAATAATTTAAATACTAACTGTTCTCGGGTGTTTCTGTTCAGAATTTCCAAAAGTCGTCATAGTATCATAAAATCTAATCATACTGCCGCTGACGAATCAACGTTTAACTTACAACGAATCACCCACATACTACGACTCCGGATAATAGAATCGATAATCGTTAAGTATCAATATTATTCTTTATCATTGTGGACTTTTTAATTGTGTAAGGCGAGCGTATAGATAGGTACCTTTTTTTTAAATTACATTTTATAATTTTTTTTTTTAAATAAATTAATAAGAACCACTAGATCCCTCACTCCACTCAGAATCTAAAGAGTTAAAGAGTTGGTAAGTAGATGTCGCTCTGCTGTACATTAATTACATGTGAGTCAATGTATAATGAATTGTATTAAACTTGAATTCAATGAAATAATATCATTCTATAAGAAAAACGATTCCGAGCGAGATGGTTTGTCAGTCTGGATATTGTATATTGTTATTATATATTGTAAGTTGAATTAATATTATAATATTGTTATTTTTTATTCGTTTTTATAGTGAAAAACAAAGGATTAAAAATTAAAATCCCATTTTTAGTGGTTTTTCGTAATTTGTCGGTGATTTTTCCCGAGGCATTAAATAACTATTGAGAAAATCGAAAAGTGACTTCTTTAAAGTACCATCTTGATCCAGTTTGCCAAAATATAAGGTACTATATGCTGAAATCGTAGCACTCCTTCTGGTATAAATTGTGTAAACAGGATAAAAAAAAAAAAAAATAAATAAAATAAACACCATTGTACAACCACTAGCTTCCTCGTTCCTCTCAGAATTTAAAAGATGATCAATAACGGACATGCGTGGGAAACTTCGTTCCTTTATCGGTAAACAATGTACCAATAATATCCACTGAAGGTCGGCGTTTGGGTACAGAATTTCCGACCGTGTCCATATCATCATATTATTAATGTATAATCATATGCTATAGGAGCCGCCGCTGGCGAATCGACGTTTAACGCTCGACGATGAAGCCACAGACTCCGACTCAGGGTAATTGAATCGATTATCGACTACTATTATTATCTGGACCCTGGATCGTCCCACCGTATAATACTAATATAGTTCCATAATTTAATTTCGCGGTGGCTCGGGACACCATTAACCGAATGCTCGACCAAATTATAATGATATCGTAATACTGCAAAATCACCCTCGGAATTACAGTCGTTTCACAACCGCCCGTCACCGTGTATGCGCATAACTCGGCTGCCGGAATTAAGGCCATAATAAAATATAATATATATAAATATATGTATAACGTATATACATAATTGTTAACTAATCTTCCTGATGGTTTATAATAAATTCAGTTGAAATGTTTTTTAATGGCATTCTTGGGGCCAGGCAAAACAACCAAAATTAAATACGACCGTGTCTGTACCGTATAAAAATTAAAACAAATTTCTGTCTAATCGGTATAGTCTGAACTATATTAGACTTGCGCCAGTAAACTGTGTATATTTTCTCTGGTTTTTGTCATGTTCTGTCACTTTCCAAAGAATTTCGAGTTATTTCGGTGTTGACCGATTTTGATACCTCACTGATTGCCGGGAACATGCTAAATAATATTATAATACATCCTGGAGAACAACAGTTAATATTAAAATATTCCGCTTACCAATTCACTAGGAAAACTCATTGGCTGTTTTAACGATGTGGATTACCTGCGTATTACAGTCTAACCTAAACGTTATTGTATCTGACCAGCGAGGGAAAACGCCAATTCTTTAGCCTCTCCCAATGGCCACTGAACACACTGCCATCGGGACCAGTCCCATGATAATAGTAGGATATCCTGGTAAAACAAACGCATTTTAAATGAAAATATCGTAAATTGTATATACATAGACATAATATTCTATAACTATTATTTAGATATCGAAAATGTTATGATTTTTGTCACCATATAGTGCCTTAAAGTAATATGCTATGTTTTGTTACTTTTTTATGTGTTCTGGTTATTTATTTATTGTATAATATAATATTTACTATTTGTATTCTAAAAGTTTTTACTTAAAAAAATAATTTTAAATTCATTAACTCGGAAAATGTAAAATATAACTCAATTTAATTATTTTTCTACCTATATCTAAAAACCTATTTTAAATAACATAAAATATATTCTTCTACGCCTCACAATATCGTGACGTTCAAATTATAAGCCTCCCGTGAACTTTGAAATGTGTATACATACAGATTGTATAGCAAACTGTTTCGGGTTCGTTGTAATTAAAAGCTACAATTTACGTTTAAATGCAAACCCATATTTTAAGTCTCATAATCTGAATCATAAAATTTTTCAAAAATGTCAAAAACAGAGCGAAAGTATTAAAAGTTGTTATTTTGTTTTATAAATAATTAGTTACCTGATGTTTTTAACAAGCTGTTTGCCATACATGTTTCTTATCTATGATTGAGCAGTGAGCACTCATATCAATGTGATTTTTATTTACATGATCATTTTTTTTTTTGAGCAGTGACAAAGAGTGAGAGATGATTGGAACTGCTTGAAAAATATCTCAATAAAAAATTATATATTTTACCTAGGTACTGCACCTGGTGGATAGGTACAGTAAATAAAACTGGAAAAATATCAGCTTTTTAGTAACAGTACGCCTAATATTATGCAGTTAGGCGACCCCCTCGCAAAATTTGTAATTGGCATGGGGCCTAAAAGCATTAGGCACCTCCTACGTAGCAATACATTTTGGAAAAATATTATGATTAAGATTGTGGGATATATCATTTGGAATAGACGACTTAATTTAAACTTTTATACCTACAGCCCAGTCCGACTTACTCGAACCACAATAACTCGAATTTTATTCTTGCCCCTTAGAATGTTTTTAAGTTGTGTTTGAGGTATACAACTCAAAAAATCCAAAAGTCAAATTTATTTTTATTTTCCTTGAGATTCGAGTCATCGAGACTCGAGTATATAATAATTTATATGAACCCCAGTGTATCGTCTGTTCGAACGGTACCCTGCAATCTGAAACATAGTATTTATCAAAAATTTCAAATGCAGAACGAAAAGAGTATTTTTTATAAATAATTAGTTCATATTTCGACGAGCTGTTCTCCACACATTTTCCTATCCATGATTGAGCACCCTTATTAATATGTTTTGAATTGTATTTACACGGATGGCTGTTTTGCCTATGACAAGGGCACGTGCGAGATGAATTGGATCTACTTGAAAAAAAATTGTTTTTCTATGTTCTTTTATTTTTCTTCATTTAATATGTAGGCGAAGTAAAAAAAGAAAAAAAGATTGACCCTTTAACATCAGTAATATTATGTGGTTATCGCAATATTTTTCAAATTTTAGAGTAGGAACTGGTCGAGTAGTTTTTTTTATAAATAATTACTAATTAGTTTATGTTTTAACGAGCAGCTGTTCTACGTACATGTTTTGTATATCCGCGTGATTGAGCACCCTAATTAATACGTTTTTATCTACACGGACGATCTTATTGCCTATGAAGATGTGAATCGGATGTGCTCGAGAACAATCTCTATATATAAAAGAATATATTTTTTTTAAATTTTTTTTTTACTAAAGAAATGTTTATTGCAAATAACTGAATAATGTACGATAAATTCTATTTACAAACTTTAAGGCAGGCTTGTGTTGTTGGCAGAGAGTTGCTATATGACAAAACGATACGATACATTTTATATTTATTCATTTAATATTATCGCGCATAATATAGGCGCCGTAAAAAAAAAAAATAAATAAAAAAAGGTCGGCCATTTACCACGGACGTAATGTTATGCGGTTAGTCGCGACCCCCTCGCAAAATTTGTATTGGGTACTGAAAGTCTTACCCGCCGCCTATAATATTGTACACGCAGTAATAGCATATATTAACCGCGGCATTTCGTCCGTTCGGTGCCCCACCTAATAAAATAATATTCCGCGTCACTGCGCGTTGCACCGAACACGAATAATCCATTTGCTGTACACATGATATAACGGAATAATATTAAACTGCAATAGTAACGATGATACGACGACAGCCACAGTGTGTGTGTGTGGTACCTAAAGTGTTATTGTGGATTACCGACCACCACAACGGTGTTAAAAGCCGACTCGCAAAAACCCAAGAGTTCGAGAGAAATGGTTTCCAGTGGTCGACAACAACTACAACAACAACAACAACGATAGTAATAATAATAAGTATCATTATTACTATTATTATTGTTAGGTCATTTCGTAGTGTTCCGAGTCGACTAATTTCAATTCACCGCGTTGTTCCGTTGCAGGTGCAATAGAATATTTTAAAAATGCGCACAAAAATCTCAATTAAAACCTATGACCTATAAAAAAATGTGGAAAAATTATTTTATTATTATGTAAAAAATGCGTCTATTTTATCGTAGAAGCCGTCAAGAAAAAAAAATGAGCAAACATAATATAGTAACATTGTTTTATAATATAAATCCTATAAACTAAGTAAAAATAAATAAAGAAATAACAAGATTTTGACCGATCTCGATATCAGTGTAGTTACTTACCTAAAATCAATGCTCTAAAACGCGAATATATAATTTGAAGGCGTTTTAACTTCAAGCGTTTTGAAGTTGTTGCGAAAACATGAGTCAACTCACGACGTATTATACTCAGCAGCCTGTGCTAATAAAAAAACGTTATACAACTGACATTGACACGATCGATTGTCTCGCGGTAAATAGGATACGAAATTATTTTTTTAATATGGAGCGAGTAAAGTATTAGTAATATGTGTGTAATACTGTGTATCTGCGTTTTTAAAACAAATTTAATAGACGATGGGGAATTAACAGCATTCAAAGGAAAAACTATTTTATAGAAATCGTTGCTGCACGCAATTACTCCTTATTAATTTTAAATTTAAATTGAATTTTTTAAATAATTAATTTTCTAATTATAAAATAAAATGATTAAATTACATTATGTTTTCAAGAATATATTCCCTGCCAAAGAAAAAAAATTGCAATAAATGACAAAATAATATATTAAAAGGTGGGTAAGTGGATGTCGCTCTGCTGTACATTAGGGTCACTGTAATGTATGGTGTATTTATTTCGAGTAGCGTTTCGAAAATCAAAAAAAGACCTCTCTAAAGTACCAGCTCAAGAACATCACCTTTCAGAAAAGATGCTATACCTACTTGATACTTTGAAGCATGTTTATAGGGAGAGAAAGTGTTTACAGAATAAAAAAGAAATAAACATCATTGTAAAACCATTACATACCTCGCTCCGCTCAGAATCTAAAATAATTAAAATTGTATTCTTTGTTTAAATATCTAATGTTGTCAAAATTGGTACATTAAAGCTTACAAAAAAAAATAGCTCCACTCAGAATCTAAAATACTAATAAAATTGGAAACTGAAAATGTTCCTAAACAATTCAAAACAAATCAAAATATTTTTAAAATTGTATCGTGTATAGAAATTGCAAATATAAACAATCAGTGAAAATTTCATGTACATACGTTCATTTGTTTTAGAGTTACACCAAAAGGCAAAAACCAAAATCGATTTTCTCAAAAACAGATTTTGCTTAAAAGTTCCCGTTTTTCCTTAATTTTTCTTGTTTTTCACGGCGCTTTTGAAAACTACTGGGATTTTTCCTTTTGACCCCCCCCCCCCCCCCCAAAGTACCAACTAGATTCACTTTCCTATCAGAAAAGATACTGTTGAAGAAAAACTAAGCATTTTTACTGTCCACAATGGTAATGACAGACACATGAAAAAAAAAAATAACACATCATTGTAAAATCAATACATTTGTCGTTCCACTCAGAATCTAAAATAACTGTACGGCACAAAATTCCATGAAATTCAATAAAATATGATAAAACACAATATTATAACATTATATTCGACACTCTATGAACAAAATGTCTGTACACAATAGCAATGCATCAGACACAAACAGTGTTGTGTTTTATCTAGATTAATTATCTAGATAGGTATATTTTTATCTTTTATCTTATACAGATAAATGGGAAATATTTTATCTAAGCTATTATCTAAGATAAATAATTAAAACATCTAGATAAAAATTAATTTTTAAATATCTCTATTATAAATTATAATTAATGTTAATTAAGTATTTTATATTTTCTGATTACAAAATATTAAATTTATATTCAAACATAATAGGTATAATTTATAAATGTACCTATATATATATTTCATTCTTAAATAATTAGATATATTAAGTTTATATTTTAAATGTTCTTAGTAATAAACTAATAAACGTTTTGGGTTAACTACGTGTCTACGTATCAGCGTCGTATTCGCTGACCGTCGACAGGATACCCGCATTCTCCAATTAAAATTTGAAACGATCACAAAATAAATTATAATTGATTAATTATTAAATATTAAGTATATAATAGTAATATTACCTAATGTAAAATAAAATACCTACAATCCCAATTTTAGCATTGCAATAACATCTACATGATTAGTGTATATATTTATTTTATTAAGGCGGCTCTAGCCTCCTATGTGTTTATTTAATAATTTCCTATCACTTATTGGTTATTAAATTGTTACCAGAATTTTAAATAGGTACTGATTATTTATATAAATTATTTAAATATTTATGTAAATATCATTATTATTATTTATTTCTATTAAAAAAGAAACAATACATTTGATTTGTATTTTTAATTGTTTTATATAATTTATTTTAATTGTGTTCATTAGGTAAAACAATAATGAATTATTAAAAAACATAATATATGTAAGTATAAAGAAAATTTCAAGTCGAAATAATTTTGAAGTTTTGTTTTTTGACATCAAATTTTATGGTGTTTTGAAAATTGTCCTTTACTTAATTTGAAAAATATATTTTTTGAAATAACATATTTTAATTGACTTATAAAGTTACATAATTCACAACTGTTATTAATTTAAGATGTGTTACAATGTTACATAATATAATGAATTATCTAATATACTTTATTCACCTTAGGTTGGTAATAAATAGTTAGGTAGGTACATATTATATAAAAAATTTATCGTTTTGTATTGGATAGTAAATGTTGATAATGTTGATTTTTTATCTTTATCTAGATACTTAAATTATTATGTATCTTTTATCTTCATCTAGATAACTATTTTAGCAATTAACGTTTATCTTTACCTACATATTTAAAAAATTATCTTTATACAACATTGGACACAAAGAAAAATATATTTATCATGACCTATCACCTAATCATGACAATACTGTACTGAGAGTCTCAACACGATTTACAATATTTTGTTCACACTAAGAGATCACAATCAAATTGCAAAAATTTTATCAGTGTACAGTAGTACACATTATATTATCTTACACAATATTATTTTTCGCTTATAGTTAAATATAATTTTATATTCTAAGTGGAACAATGAATGTATTGATTTTACAATGATGTGTTTTTTTTTGTGTCTGTCATCATCTTTGTGGACAGTAAAAATGCTTAGATTTTCTTCAACAGTATTTTTTCTGATAGAAAAGTGAATCTAGTTGGTACTTCGGGGGGTCAAAAGTAAATATTTCCCAGTAGTTTTAAAAAGCGCCGTGAAAAACAAAAGAAAAGTTAAGGAAAACGGGAATTTTTACGCAAAATCTGTTTTCGAGAAAATCGATTTTGGTTTTTGGTGTAACTCTTAAACAAATGAACGTATATATACATGACATTTTCACTAGTAGTTTATATTTGCATTTTTTATACACGATAAAATTTTAAAAATATTTTGATTTGTTTTGAACTGTTTAGCACTATTTTCTATTTCCAATTTTATTAGTCTTCTTTTCTACGAATGCCAATAAAACTTTATTTGTTGGGTAAAAAAGCTTGAAGATGTACTACATGGCTCCTACTATATTGTTACATTGATATTTTAAAAATATTAAAAATCTTTAGTCACAGTTTTTATTTATAAGCATTTAAAGTTCAAATCTTAACGAAATACGGAAGAATCACGAAACTTAGCTAATTATTTTGAGTTAAGAATTCATGAACAATTTTCTTTTTAAATCTAAAATTTGAAAATTTAATACAAGTTTCCTCATAAGTTTGTCTACCTTTATCAAAAAAAAATGTCTACAAGCAAATCAAATTAAATTTGTATGAGCGTTTGAAATTCATATTTTTACAACATTTGATATTCACTCGATTTCTCATGTAACGGTTTTCTTATTTGATTGTAATTAAAAAACGAATGACTGTAAATACTTTGATACGGAGCGTCTGTTCGTGACGTCCCGTGTCGTAAATACCAATGCGTTGTGTATTGTTATGATTCGTTTATTATATAACCAATAAGTAATGTTTACAATGATCGGGGCAAGTTATCCCGGGCCGCGCGGCAGGCTTAAGGAAGCGGCCGCGGCGGGCGGGTTCGGGCCTGAAGAGGCGCGAGCAAAACAATAGTCGGGACTTGCCTATACGTTTCGTAGAAGTAATACAATAATAGGGGAGAGTAGAAACCGTCCGTGCACGGACTCGAGCAAGTCGTGTGGGTTCGGTTCTTCCTCGCGGCGAAACTCGAATAAGCTCGCCGTAGGGGGGAACGAAGTACTACTTGTCGGCTTGCTGAATAGTCGATTGGCCAAGTTACGTCGCGAAGTCGGTTCCCGGCGTGTCTTGGTATTCGTCCAACGGTGTGACTGGACTCGATTGAACGGGTGGACTGTCAGTAATGGATCGCCGGAGTATAATTATATTATACGCTGCCGTCGGTGGGTCAATCAGGTCCTGGTGTGGCGGCTATCCGTTGTCGTCGATCGCTGGATGTACACGGTAGGCTTGGCGTCGTCGGTCCGTGAAGTGGCGCTTATTAGCCAGGTATGCCGGGTACTGTTGAGTCTCGGCGGTATCGGGCGATCACGTTAGATCGGTGCGTTCAGGGTGCGTCGTCGTGGACTGGTTAGGTCGGATCAGCTTCGCCGGTGTCGTTCAGGTCGGTGTTGCTGCCGCGTTGATAGTCTTCGGGTCTTCAGGTCTTCGGGTCTTCTATAGTGCTTGTTGACTTGTAGAAGATATGTTGAAGACTGGTGTGATGGATGATTTGACCGGTGAACTGTCCCGGTATATATACTATTTGTTTCCCTTTGTTGTCCTGTGATTGGTCGAGGATGGTTGCTTTGATAAGCAATAACCACACCTCGACCCGTTGGTGTTCGCTTTGTTAATGTGGTTCTTGTTTGTTATTTCCGTGAAATTTTCCTGTTGGTAAACTACTTATTCTAATATGTCGCGTCTATTACTTGTGTCGCATTATGTTGCCATACTGTTGTGTTTGGTGGTCCTGAAAAGGACCATTTTAATACAGTGACGGTTTATCCCGTTACAACTCCCCCCTCGGATTAGTGACCAAGTGGCTGTGTGAGCGAGTTGGTAGCTAATTCTAATCCGAAAGTGACCTCTTTTTTCTTAGATTGATATTAATCTGTCGCTTGTTTGTCCGTATAGTATGGACGGACTTCAGCGACGTTAATTAACTCTTCTTTATTGGTTTTATGGTTGATGATGGCCAGCGTTGTGTCACTTATTACTTTGTGGATTGTAAAAGGTCCTTCGAACAGGTTAAATAATTTTTTTATTTCATTATTGTGGAGATTTGATAAGTGATGATTTCTAGTTAGTACTTTTTGGCCAACCTCATATTTAATGAATTTCTTGTTTTTGTTATGGTTTGTTTCACGTTTGCTTGCTTTTGTCTTAATCCTATCTGCTACTGTGCATAACAGTTCTTTTCTATCTTGGTCTTTAGGTTGAGGGGGAAAAGTGATCCATTTTTTAATTACGTTTTCCGGCTTTTTTCCCTGTAGTATTTCCAGTGGTGTAGCTTCTGTTATCTCCGACCTCATTCTATTCATCCAGTATTCAATTTTTTCCAAATAGTTGGGCCATTTTGAATGCTGCTCATGGCAATAGGTTCGCAGCAATCTGCCAATTTCTCTGTTATATCTCTCCACCGGGTTAGATTGCGGGTGATATTTTGTGGAGTAGACTGTTTTTATGTTTAATTCTGTTAGTTTAGCTGTCCATATTTTTGACGTGAACTGTGTTCCATTGTCGGAAATGATGGCTTCTGGTGTTCCTACTTCTGGTATGTAATTTTCGACCAGTCTTTTTATTATTGCTTTTGTCGTTGCTCGTTTTAGTGCATATAATTTAATAAATTTTGAGAATGTATCTAGTATTGCGAGTATGAAATGTGTGCCACCACGGCCGGTTGGTAATGGACCCATGAGGTCTATTGACACTCTTTCCAATATCTTTGTTGGTTTGTGGGCTGTCATTTTTCCTTTTGCTGCGTAGTTCAGTGGTTTATTCCTTTGGCATGTATCACAATTTTTTACGACTGTTGCAATTATTGTATTCATGTTCCGAAATTTGCATGCTTCATTTATTATGTGGTACGTTTTGTATTTTCCTGGGTGACCGGCTGATGAATGTATTTCTTCCGTCAGTGGTCTGGTCATGTGTTCTGGGATCATCACTTGCCATACTGTGTTGCTGTTCTGTCTTACGAATGTTACGTCGTTGATTTTTATGACGTGGCTGTTGACTTGCATTTTTTTTATGTGTTTGTCCTTGGTTTGTTCAAGTGCTATGTTTTTTATTTTTTCCACCAGTGGTTTGCTAAGTGTTTCCATTACTAATTTGTTCAAGCGTATTGTTTCTTCTGTCCTTGCCTCGCCTATTTGTGGGTATCTTGTCAGCGTATCAGCTGCTATATTATTTTTTCCTTGGATGTATTCGACTTCATAATTGAATTCTTGTAGCGCAAGTGCCCATCGCATTAGCCTCCCGCTCGTCAATTTACATTGTTTGATAAATGTGAGAGCGTGATGGTCTGTTTGGATGATGAATCTATGACCAATTAGGTATTGGCGGAACTTCGTGCAACAATATATTATTGCCAATGTTTCGAGTTCTGTCGTAGTGTATCTTGTTTCGGCGGGTTTTAGTGTTCTACTTGCGAAGCCAATTGTTCTTCTTTCGTTATCTATCATTTGAAACAATTCCCCGCCAATTGCTGTACTTGATGCGTCTGTATTCACATATAATTTTTTTGTAAAGTCCGGGAATGTTGTTAATCTTTCTTCTGTGAAAGCTTGTTTTGATTTTTCGAACGCTATTTCATGGCGTTTCTCCCATTCCCATTTTTTATTTTTACGTGTCAGTTCTATCATAGGTTCAATTATGTGTGCATATTTGTCTATATATCTTCTGTAAAAGTTTAGGAAGCCTAAATAGCGTTGGAGTTCTTTCTTGTTGTTTGGCGCTCTAAAGTTATTGATTGTTTTGACTTTTTCTGGGTCCATTTTTATACCGTTGGTTGTTATAATGTGTCCTAAGAATGGTATCGTTTGTTTAAAAAATTGGCACTTATCTAAGTTTACTGTTACTCCGTAGTTTTTAAATCTCCTGAGCACTGTTCTTATATGGTCGAGGTGTTGCTCTAGACTGTCTGATGTGATTAGTATATCATCAACGTATATGGTTACGAACTCATTTGTGTATGGTCCAAGAACTGTTTCCATACTTTTTTGGAATTCCGCTCCACTTACGTTTAATCCGAATGGTAATCTTTTGTACGAGTAATTCTTTCCATTAATTAAGAAAGAACATAGAGCCCTGCTATCCTCTTCCAGCTCTACTTGCCAATATCCCGATCTTAGGTCTAAAGTGCTCATGTATTTGACCTTTTTGAATTTGGCCAGGATGGTTTCGATTGTTAGTGGACGTTCGCAGTCCGGTATTATTATGTCGTTTATTTTCCGAGCGTCGAGGCATAGCCTCACTTCTCCATTTTTTTTAAAAACCGGGACTATTGGTATGGAGTAGGGGGATCTTGATCTCTCGATAATGTCAAGTTCTAGCATTCTGTTTATTTCTTCTTCGACTGCGTTTAGTTTTGCTATTGGGATTGGGTATGGTTTTACCCGTATTGGTGTTGTGTTAGACAATCGAATTTTGCATTTGTGCCCTCGAATTTTTCCCGGGTATTTCGTAAAAACTTCCGGAAATTGTTCGAGAATTTCTTCCACGTATGCTTGTTCCGTTTTTGGTCTTATATTTATTGTTCTTGGCTTCATTGGTTCTGTCATTGTTTTTGTGTGTATCATTTCAATTTTTGATGTTGTCGCCCTTTTTCTGTTTGTGAACAGGGTTTGTACTGATGATTGTTCCGTACGCAATGTTAGTGATTGATTTTCGAAGTCTAATAATGTTTTGTATTTTTCTAGAAAGTCGTTGCCAATTATTGCTGATTCATTTAATCCCGTAATGACAATGAATGGTACTTGAATAGTATGTTCATTAATTTTGATTGGTAGTAGGATTTGCCTATCGACCTTCGTTGATTTGTTTCCAACTGCACTATGAACGTTTAGTCCTGTTATTGGTAGTGTTGGTGTGTGTTCGTTTGTTTTTATTATTTTTTCCTCTAGTTCCGATGAGATTACGCTTATATCTGCCCCAGAATCTACCAACATTTCGTGTTCAATGTTGTCTATGGTTACTTTGATGTATGGACATCCGTGTGTCTGTGTTTGTGTGGGTTCTTCGTCATACTCGTTATTCTGCGACAGTTCTTTTGCGGTTAGGATTGTTGTACTTTCCTTCGGGTGCTGTGGTTTTGCTTCTTTCCTGTCGCATTTTATTCTGTGTATTCTGGATCTGTGGGATTCAATGACGGTGGGTGATCCTCCCCCGTCTCCCGAGTCCAGTTTTTTTGCATTTCATCATCGGTTTCTTCTTCGCTGTTTTTTGCCTGGTCTTGAACTATTGTAATTTGATTCACCGTTTTCTCCGCATTTTTTCTGTCGTTATTGAAGTTCTGCCTTCCGTATGATTGAGTGTGGGGTGTTTGATTTGTGTTCCTATTTTGGTGATATGTGTAAGTTGTTTTTTGTTTTGGGTTTGGATCGACTTGTTGATCTTTTTCGTCAATTTCTCCCAATTTCTCCCAAATTTTTAAAAACGTTTTTTCTGTGTTTTGTATGTATGCTTGTATTGCTATTGGGAAATGTTTAATGACTAGATTTATTGCTTGTTCTTCTGCGATTTTTGGTGAGTCAAGGTATTTTAATTCATCCATCCATTTGTGAAAATGTTCTTGGTAGTTGCCTTTTGTTGTTGCTTTTCCGGCTTCCGTGCATTTTATAAAAATGCTCCACTGTTTGTTTTCAGAGAAGAAGTTTTTTAAGAAAAGGTCTTTGAAGTTTTCGATGTTGCAGGTTGCGTCTTTTACCATTGTGAACCACTTTGCTGCCTTTCCTTTTAGGCAGTTTTCGATCACGATCATTTTGTCGTCTTCAGCAATTTTTTTATGTATTAAGTATGTGTTTAAGTTTCTCAAGAATCTTTTCGGGTGTTCGGTTTGCTCGTTCCCTGCGAACGTTGGCATGGTCAACTCTACTGTGTTTGATCTGGTTGTCACCGTGGTGTCCATTTGTGTTTGTTTGTTTGCTATGTTGCTCAAATCTTTGTTCAATTTTTCAACGTTTACTACTGTTTTTGTGTCGTAGTCATTTATTAGTTGATGAAGTGCTTCGATACGTGTGTTGAAGTTTTCTTTCATCGTAGCTATATCGTCTGTCATTGTTCGTATTGTCGTTTCTAGCCGAGTGATTTTTTCTTCATTGGATTCCATTATCGGGTTATTTCGTTGACGATTTGAGTTTCTAGTCATTTTGCTTCAGTAGTGTCGTTATTATTTTTGAGTGGTTGGGTACACTATTTCGCCGTACCGACTAGTAAACGTCGAACTTGTATATTGTGTTGATTTCGTGGTCGATGTAGTTTCCGAGGCACGGGTTGGTTATTCAAACCTCCAACAAATCGATTGCGGTATTACTGTACCGACTAATAGACGTTCTTATCGGTTTGTTGGCGGGTATACTATTTCGCCGTACCGACTAGTAAACGTCGTACTTGTATGTTGTGTTGATTTGTGGTCGATGTAGTTCCTGAGCCACGGGTTGGGCGCCAGTTGATACGGAGCGTCTGTTCGTGACGTCCCGTGTCGTAAATACCAATGCGTTGTGTATTGTTATGATTCGTTTATTATATAACCAATAAGTAATGTTTACAATGATCGGGGCAAGTTATCCCGGGCCGCGCGGCAGGCTTAAGGAAGCGGCCGCGGCGGGCGGGTTCGGGCCTGAAGAGGCGCGAGCAAAACAATAGTCGGGACTTGCCTATACGTTTCGTAGAAGTAATACAATAATAGGGGAGAGTAGAAACCGTCCGTGCACGGACTCGAGCAAGTCGTGTGGGTTCGGTTCTTCCTCGCGGCGAAACTCGAATAAGCTCGCCGTAGGGGGGAACGAAGTACTACTTGTCGGCTTGCTGAATAGTCGATTGGCCAAGTTACGTCGCGAAGTCGGTTCCCGGCGTGTCTTGGTATTCGTCCAACGGTGTGACTGGACTCGATTGAACGGGTGGACTGTCAGTAATGGATCGCCGGAGTATAATTATATTATACGCTGCCGTCGGTGGGTCAATCAGGTCCTGGTGTGGCGGCTATCCGTTGTCGTCGATCGCTGGATGTACACGGTAGGCTTGGCGTCGTCGGTCCGTGAAGTGGCGCTTATTAGCCAGGTATGCCGGGTACTGTTGAGTCTCGGCGGTATCGGGCGATCACGTTAGATCGGTGCGTTCAGGGTGCGTCGTCGTGGACTGGTTAGGTCGGATCAGCTTCGCCGGTGTCGTTCAGGTCGGTGTTGCTGCCGCGTTGATAGTCTTCGGGTCTTCAGGTCTTCGGGTCTTCTATAGTGCTTGTTGACTTGTAGAAGATATGTTGAAGACTGGTGTGATGGATGATTTGACCTTGCTTTGCTTTGCTTTGGGAGGGGTGGCTATGCCGTTTACTATTCCAGGCTTGTGCCTCTACTAGTGGATGGATTTTGGGGTTGATTGGTAGGTTCAGTTATGTTAGTCAGTCCAATTTAATGGGTATGGTTTGAGTAAACGTTTGGTGGTTGGAGGGGAGTGGGTTTTACCTAAGAGGCGGATATGATCGTATTCGGAAAAAGAATTTTTGTAGAACATTGTTTTTGATTGAGAGCAAATGGAATTTTGAATAGATTTGAAGTTGGCTGATTTTAAAAGGGCCGAGTTTCTAACGATAGTGGGCATACCGGTTATCGTGCGTATGCCGATGTTTTGGACGGATTCAATACGTCTCCAATGGGAGGGGCCGATAAAGGGTGCCCAGGAAGAGCCAGCATATGTAAGTATAGGGGTCACGTAGAGTTTAAGTATGTTAAGTTTTGTTTTCAGCGGAACGGGACTGGTACGGTTAAGTAAGGGGTAAAGCATACCACGGACGCGGGTAGCTTTTTTGGTTACGTCTTGAATGTGTTGGTTGAATGTAAGTTTACGTCCAATCGTGACGCCTAAGTATTTGGCCTGTTTTGACCAGTTAACGGGTTGGTCATCGATGGTTAGAGGTGGAATGTGGGTTGTATTAGAACGCCCGAAGAGGACTCCTACTGTTTTGGTCGGGTTTATTTTGATTCGCCACCTGTGGAACCAGTTGGACGCGAGGTTGAGTTGGTGTTGTAGTTGTATGGTTGCACGTTTGGGGTTTTTGTTACTAGTAAAGAACATCGTGTCGTCAGCGAAGAGTGAGAGGTTGGCTTTAGGAGTCGTTGGAATGTCGTTAATGTACGTCAAGTATAGCGTCGGTGAGAGACAGGAGCCCTGAGGGACTCCTGCGAGTACGTGTCTGGTAGTAGAGAAGGAGTGTTCGATTTTAGTGGTAAAAGTACGGTCGGTGAGAAAGGATTGGATGATTTTTACGATTTCTAACGAGATGTTGAGTTTGGAGAGTTTGTAGAGTAGGCCTTCGTGCCAGACGCGGTCGAAGGCTTTCTCCACGTCGAGGAAGACGGAAGCAGTGTTTAAGTCGTTGTTAAAGTTTTCGCTCAGTTGGTGGGTGAGTTTGGTCAGTTGTAGTGTGGTCGAGTGTTCGGGTCTGAAGGCGAACTGTTCGGGACGGATTTTGTTTTTGAGTTTGTCTTGTAGGTGGGTGAGGATGAGTCGTTCGTAAATTTTGGACAGGGAGGAGAGGAGGGCGATTGGTCTATAGTTTTCGGGTTGTTTATGGTCTTTGCCAGGTTTGGGAATGGAGATGATGACTGCTTTTTTCCAGGCAAGGGGAAAGTAGCAGATTCTGAAGGCGCTGTTGATGATCCGAGTAAGGGACAGTATAACGTTGTTCGGTAGGAATTTAAGAGCCGTGTTGGTGATGAGGTCGTCACCTGGGGCTTTCTTTTTGCGAAGGTTGCGAATTATGTCTTGTATCTGGCCGGGAGTGGTAAAGAGGTTAGATCGGGTGATGTCAAGGCCTTGTAGGTACTGGGAGTGAGCGGTTACGTCTGGTAAGTCGGGGCCGGGGTTTGTTTGAAATTGACGTTCGAGCGAGTCGGCTATCAGCTCTGCTCGTTCGTTGGCCGGAAAAACTAGGCCGTCGGGGCCGGTTAGTGGGTGAGATGCTGGACGTTTGTGTAAGAGACATTTGTTGAGTTTGTATATTGAACCGTCTTGGTGGTCTAGTGAGTTAAGAAAGATGTCCCATTGGTCAGTATTGTGCGTTGCGAGTAAGGTACGTATGAGAGATATTTTGGCGTTTAGTTGTCGTTTAATTGTCGGGTCGCGGTTTATTTGCCATTCGCGGCGTATACGGTTTTTGTCTTGTATTTCCAGTTTAATGTAGTCTGGTACTACAGTGGACGGGTGTTTGCGTGTCGGTACGTATACGCTGGATGCAACCGCTTGTTGGATATGTTTTGTGAGGTTTTCGATTGCCAGGTCGATAGACTCACGGTCGTTGGTCGGTTGAGTGGTTGAGTTCGGTAAGTTCGCGAGAGTTGTCGTGTATTTTTTCCAGTTAATAAACCGATTCGTAACCGGTGGAGAAGAAGAGATCGGAGTGCAGAGTGTATCTAGAAGAATGGGGTTGTGGTCGGAAGATAGTTCGTTGAGGTTAGTGATTTGGGTTTGATAGGGTAGTCGTACGAGGGCGATGTCGAGTATGTCAGGTCTGTATCGTGTGCATGTCGGGAAATGTGTGGGAGAAGAGGGAGCAGTTACAGAGTAGTCCGATTGTTGTGCGTGGTCAAAGAGGACACGGCCGGCAGCGTTAGTCGTGTGGCTATACCACAGCGGATGTTTGGCGTTGAAGTCGCCTGCCGAAATTTGCCATTCGGCACTCTTTGTCAAAAGGTCGAGGTCGTTTGTCGTTAGTAGGGTTCCGGGTGGTTTGTATACGGCTGAAATAAGTACTTCGTGGCCGTTGAGTTGTACGAGGATGGAAGAGGTTTGGATGGTTGTGTTTAGGGTAACTGGTTGGTGAACGATACGTCGGTTGACGAGAACGGCCGTGCCTCCGTGGGCGGGCGAGCCCCGCACGGGCGGCAGGTCGTTCCTGTACGTAAAAAAGTTAGGAATGTGAAGTCTGGCCGAGGGTTTTAGGTGGGTTTCGTTAAGTAGGATTATGTCGGTTTTCAGTTTTAGTGCTAAAGAGCGCAGTTCGTCAAGTTTGTGGTTAATGCCGTTTGAGTTCCAAAATAGAATTTTTAAGTTATCCATTTTGGGGGGATAGTATGGTTAAAAATGATTGTATTGCTGTTTGTATCAGGGTTTTGGGGTCCTGGTTGTTTACTATGGCTGTTAAGAGGTTGGTCAGGAGGTTTAAAATGAGGGACAGGTTAATTTGTGGGGCTTCGGGACTGGTCGGTTTTGGTGGTGGTGGTGGTGGGGGCGCTTGGCCGGTGGTGGCTGCAGCGTACGAGCGGGTTTGGGGTTTTATTGTAGTTGTTGGTGGGGGCGGGGGTGGTGTAAAAGATTGAGTTGTCGGTGGCAGGGTTTGAGGTTTGGTTGTTGGTGGTGCGATTTTGGGTTTTATCGTCAAGAGATGTGGGCATCCGCGGAAATTAGCCGTATGAGGCCCGCCGCAATTGCAGCATGTCGGGGTTTGGTCGGGAGTTTTTTGGCATTCAGATGCCAAGTGATTTCCTGCGCACTTGACGCATCTGGGTGGGTGGCCACAGTTACGGGAACCGTGTCCAAAACGTTGGCACGAAAAACATTGTGCCGGGCCGGAAGGTTTAAGGGCTTCTACCGAAATCGTTAGATAAAATAGGGAGTTGAGAAGGAAGATATCCTTGGCGTTCGGGGTTGCCGCAATGTGTACGAGGCACATGGGCATCGGTTTTTCGGGAGTACCGAAACGGCGGATGTATTTTGTTTGGAAGTTTAGGGTTTCTAGTTCGGATTTTAGATCGTCAGTGGTGATGTCGATCGGTATGCCCTTTAGAACGATCTTAAGGGAACGATCTTCAGGGAGGCTGAAGGTATGGAATTCAGTTTTGCTGTCAACTAGGACTTTCTGAATTTGTCGGAAGTGGGTGGGGTCGGTAGTTTGGACGGTTATTTGTCCATTGGATGTGGTTTTGGCTGTAATTGCCGATGGAGTGAAGTTCGGAAGTTTGTAAATGGTTGGTGCGATTTTTCGCCAGGACGCAGAGTTTAAGATTAAGGGGGGTGGCCTGATTTGCTTGGGTTTGGCTGATGTCGGGGTTTGTTGTTCGGATGTTTTGGCTGGTGGAGGTTTCATAGTCGGGGCGGAGTGTTGGGCGGATTTGTTTGACTCGGTGTCGGAAGTGGAGCAGTTTGACGACATTGATATTGATGAGTCGGTCGACGGAGTTGGAGAGGGTGGGGAATCCCTCTGTGGACCTTTTAGGAAGGTGGACGGTGGGGATGGCGAGGCACGTGGACGTCCCTTCTTGGAACTCCCGGGTGTTTGCGCGGGGCCCTTCCGCTTGTTAGCTGTCTTGCCCATGGCAAGACCGTAACAAACTCAGGGTTTTAACACTGTAGCTCTGAAAAGAGCGATTTTCTGGTGGTGTGACGGGGGGTTTTAGGGGGGTTTGGTTTGGTCAGGGATGGGATTCTGCGGCAATGAGAGGGCGCGGCCCCTCGACAGATAAACGGTGGGAGGTGGATACCCGTCGCTTTCGCGACGGCTTACCTTGGGCGCTGGTGCCCTGTCGGAGTAGCGGTGAAAACGGCTGTTTTGAGTTGAAGGTTCGTGGTGTGAACCGTGGGCGCTGGAGCCCTGTTGAAGCAGTAAGAACGGCTGTTTTGTGGTTGAAGGTTCGTGGTGTGAACCGTGGGCGCTGTTGCCCTGTTGAAGCGTTGAAAACGGCTGGCTGTAGAGTAGTTGGCAGAGGACGTCTTGCTCGGATGTGAACTGAACGTGAACTGTGATGACCACCAAGTGTAGTGATGATTTGACCGGTGAACTGTCCCGGTATATATACTATTTGTTTCCCTTTGTTGTCCTGTGATTGGTCGAGGATGGTTGCTTTGATAAGCAATAACCACACCTCGACCCGTTGGTGTTCGCTTTGTTAATGTGGTTCTTGTTTGTTATTTCCGTGAAATTTTCCTGTTGGTAAACTACTTATTCTAATATGTCGCGTCTATTACTTGTGTCGCATTATGTTGCCATACTGTTGTGTTTGGTGGTCCTGAAAAGGACCATTTTAATACAGTGACGGTTTATCCCGTTACAACTTGAAAATTTCACAGAATGTTTATATTAGCATTTTATATACACCATACAACTTTGAAAATAATTTGATACTTTTTAAGCTTTTAACGGACCATTTCAAATTTTATTTTTTTTTGTTTTTTTTTCTATGAATATCAATAACATTTTATTTGTTGGGTATAAAAGTGTAAAAATTTAATGCAAGGCTCCTGATATATTGTTACAATTTTTTTTATAAGCATTTAAAGTTCAAATTTTGACAAAATATATCGCATTTAAAATTTAATAATTATTTTTTAGTTAAAAATGTATAAAATGTACAACTTTCATACCTAGCTAAGGATTGAAAATTTAAAGCAAGGGTCCACGTTAATAGGTAAATATATAAATTACTTTATTCACAATAATATTATCAAATATACTTAGTCATATCATAGGCTGACTGACCATTTTCGCTCAGAATCGTTTTTCTTATACAATGATTAAGATCATTGTATAATTTATATAATTCATATCATTGAATTTAAATTTCACACCATCCATTCATTGCAGTGACCCACTTGCAATCTACTGTACAGCAGAGTAACATCCACCTACCCACCTTTTTGATACTGCATTCAGTTATTATCAAACTGTTAAAAACCAATAGTTTTTTTTTAATTGATCTATTCATATTCGATCACTTGTTGCGCAATATAAGTGATCACATGCCGATTCAGTTTTAGAGACTATGATTTATAATTATTTATGATACGCATAAATTAGAAGGCAGCAAAACTAATTTAACACATAGAACTCAAGTGCTCGAAACTTTCAAATTATAATTCAATTGTAAGACATCGTCTCACTAATTATAAATGTTACATATTGTTATTAGTACTTACACGTTCTTATAAAAACAAAAATTATGATAACATAATACGATGTAAGAAAATTATTTGCTTATGTAAAAAGTAATCATACCGATTGAAACAGCTATAATAAATCGTTAAAGGGATCGTCAGCGTAGTATTTGTTTTCCCTCTCAGACCCACGCGCACCATATCAAATTGTACGTATAGAATGATGATTATAACCATATTAATTTCTCAAATTAGAGTGAAATTAACTTTTATACAATATAAAGGTAAGATAATTATCCAGGTGATCTCACAGGCGTTTTACTATATTTTTATTTTAAAGTGTATTGAGAATATTTTAAGATGTACAAACAATTTACGATTTTAAAATGATCATAACTAACTTCAAAATTAAAATATAATGTCTATGAGATCCCTTAAATAATAATCTTACCTTTACATTTTATAAGAGATCAATTCACTCTAATTTGAGAAATTAATATGATTGTAATCATAATATTGTGAACGTCAAATGTTGCGCGTGGGTTAGAGAGAGAAGCCAAATAGTGCCAAATATTATCCTCTTAATTAGCCTTACTTATGTCATATTCAAATAAAATATAACCACTGACGACAAGTTTAGTCTAGTTTATAGTATATAATATTCCAACAAAACGATTAAATCTATATACCAACTTATGTACACCATCGGTGTGTGCTTCCGACAATGAAGTCTCTATTACATTATATCATGGTGATCTAGTCTATTTTTTAGTAGAATCAAATTATTAATATTATCATTATAATAGACGGTCGATAGATAACACGGCGTTTTATGCAGGCAAAATAGGTACACCACTGTCAAGAGTCATCATTCCAACATTTCACCAACATAATATTATTATTAATTATTATTGTCAAGTTTTTTGAGATATTGAGGTTCTAGTGAACGCAATTCGACTGTATATGAACAGTTTTTATGGTTACGTCCCTACATATAATATTATATTATGAGGTATTTGGAAAAAACCAATAATGTACTATCGCTATTCTGAAAGTTCCACGTAAATGTTGTTCAACATATTTTTTTCATAACTGAATAATTTATAATAATAAAATTGTGGTAGCAGGTATGCGTATTTTTTTTATTTTTTTAATAACCGCATGACCACCACATGATTACAAAGAATTGGTGTTATCACGATGAGAAAACGTTTTTTATTTCGTCGTTTTAATTAGCTAAAACACGTTTATTACCATAAACGACCTCTATATTACGGCATATTATATTATAAACACGCAACCTTAGTCTAATATAATTGACGTGGTTACTGGTTATAACCGAATAAAATAACTTCCTGCACACTCAACGTACGTTGACGGACCTTAAGATTAAAATAATGGAAAATACCAATGAATATAAGGAAAATATTATTATTGTAATCAACTTGTCACGATAACCGCAAGTCGACCTAGTAAGTTTTTTTTAACCAAGAAAAAATAGTGAAACTTAGATATTATAAAGAGTTATAAGAAAATTGACCACGTTGGCTAAAATATTTCTACTGCTTAATTTATTTAACGGTTTAGTCTCCTCGTCCCGTGGTACACAAATTACGAATAATTCAATAACGGATAAATGTGATTTTTTTACATGTCTGTGTGGCCGGATAAGTACAACAACGCGAGTGTTACCGTTTTCATAATATAAGTGTGTAAGTGTACGTGGGACAATAAGATATAATACACATTTAGGTTAAGTTATATACATCCTAGGAAAATATTGCGCATAACACGTTGTGACGGTACCAGATTAGGTATAATGATATATACTAGCTATATTATTATCAATACATTATTAAGTAAAAATTAACACATTTATAGATAAATTACTTATAATATACTCGACAACACCACTTTAATACAGTGAAACCTCCCTTACCGGACACATCTGAATAGCGGGGCCATTATAATAGAAACTATTATGACATTTTAATTTTTTAAATTGATAATTTATTAATTTATATGGTAAATTTAAAATAATTGCGGAAACACCTTAATATAAACGTCTAAACTATTTCAAATATTTTTAAACTTTTTTCCTAAACCACAAACATTTCCACTATTGAGATAGTGAATACTTCATTGTTCTCCAACACAATCAAACTAGAAAATGCCTTGAGACACGCAGTGATAACGCCTCAAGCTAGTGGACAAGCTAAAGTAACTGAATTTTATATTACGAACGTTAAGTTTTTAGATTTATGTGCTTAATAAGAAAAATTGAATATTGTTGGGATTAAAGAATGCTAAAGATTAAAAATTCACAGTAGTATTAAAAATCAAAAATAAATTAATCAAAATACAGTTTTCAACTAAATCTATTTAAATTTTTTTAAAAAAATAATGCAGTAGTAATCTATAAAAATGTTTTATTTTGTCAAAAAATTAGAAAAATTAAAAACAGATTCCCAATAAATTGTTCTTTAACAAACTAAAAAATATTGAAATTCAAATGCACAATATTTTGTTGTATACCTTCAAGTTAGAATTTAGTATTATTTATACTGTGGTAGTTCCAAATCAATATAAAATAACTGATTAAGGGAAAACACACTATTTCACTAAATGTTATAATAGTACGTACGTATATTAGTGTAATAATTTATGTGTAATTGTGAATTTTTTATTATTTAATTTTTAATAATTACAAGCCAATCCCGTGAACTTCGTTGCTTGCTAATTAGGCCAACTCTATGACATAATTAGTATTAGTTTTTAAATTGTTGTTAAAATTGGTAACTACAATTTGTAAACGTGTACATTATTTAATTCAATATTCAAAGCCATTTACGATATTTCCTAATTCATCTCAAATATATTATCTATTCTGTTCTTAGTTCCACACAAATAATAAAATTGGTACAAATTGAATTAAAAAGACAACCGATTGTTAAAAATCAGAAGAACACTGCATTCACTATCGCCTCTAATTATCATTTATGAAACAATAATTTGATAAACATTGACTGGTTCAGATTAAGTACATCGTCCGCTGTGACGGGCATCTAAATATTTATAACTTGATACTATGTTTGAAGTTTAAAAACACACAAAGTTTATATTCAACTTTTTAAATGGAAAATGTAAAACAATTTTTTTTAAAAACCATAATAAATGTAGCATTTATTTATGCATATGACATATTATTAGTTTAGTATTAAAAAACAATATTTTTTTACAAACATTAAAAGTTAGAATTCAACTATACACCGTGGTAGTATGCAATACATAATTGATAAATAATATGCTATTTCAAAATGTTTTCAATAGTTCAGAATTAAAGTTAATCATTAAATTATTATGTTATAATTATATAGGTCATTAAATACCTACCATCCACCTAGTTAATTTGTGAAAATCATAAATGTTATTATGCCTGTATAAGTGTAATCATGTATGTGAAATTAGAATTTTATGTTGTATTTAATTTCTAGTAATTATTATTTGTTTTTGAATTATTGTTAAATGGATACTACAATAAAATTTGTGATTGTGTAAATCATTTTAATCAATGTTGGCATTCATTAAAAATATTGTTAAAGTCATCACAAATATATAATATGTTATTTGCTCATACAAAACATATTGAAAACGGTACAAGTTGACTTAAAATGACTACTTATTGTAAAAAATCAGAAAAACACTGCATTGATATCAAGCATAAAATTATTATTTTTGAAAGAATCATTCGATAAACTATAACTCGTTAACATTAGATACATCCCCGGTGTGATGGGATTCATGAAGTCCAAAATACACAATGTTTATATTCCATATTTAAATTAGAAAAATGAAATTTATTTGGTTTTTTAACTATAGAAAAAAATATTAAATTTATTACTAAATTAATACTTTACAGTGATACGATAATAATATGTTAACATGATTGATTCTATTTTAACCATGTTCTTTGATTTCGATCTTTCATCAAACCGATCGGTGTATCGTGTGTATCTGCTTGTGTACCGTTAAACTACTACTTGTAGAAAACGACTTGTCGCATATATCACATGTATACGGTTTCACGCCAGTGTGAGTGCGTCGATATGACGTCAAACTAAAACTTACAGAGAATGACTTGTATGGTTTTTCACCAGTGTGTGTTCGCTTGTGTGCCGTCAAATTGCTACTTTCAGAGAACGTCTAGTCGCATATATCGCACTTGTATGGTTTTTCACCAGTGTGTGTTCGCTGGTGTGCTGTCAAATTGCTACTTTCAGAGAACGACTTGTCGCATACATCGCACGCGTACGGTATTTCGCCAGTGTGCGTGTGATAATGTATCTTCAACTGGCCACTCTCATTGAACAACTTGTCGCATAAATCGCATTAGTACGGTTTTTCGTCAGTGTACGTGCGATGATGGATTGTCAAATCTCTACTTCAACTGAATGATTTGTCACAGACTTCGCACACGTAAGGTTTGTTCTCCATTTGTCAGCTTTGTTTTTGTCAGTCTGTTTCTATTAGTAAATAATTTATCCAACACGTAATTGTTATTCATACAGTTATTTTGTTACTATATGATTTTCTGTATTAGATAGATTAGAATTTAGATTTTTAAGGCAGTACTTGTTGTATTACTTTTTAAACATAAATAGAGTATAATATTATGTTAAAGAATATTATAACACAACACATTTTATAAAATCGTTTATTTATTTCAATTTTTAAAATAATACAATTTTAGCCAGTAATGAACTTTGAGTTTCTTATCTATTAATTATTTTAATGAGAATTAATTTCTTAACACAAATAACACACTTAACCTTTAACAACCGTCACTACTATCCGGTACAGTTGGTGGCAGCTAGGCCATGGCAGGCCGGAAAGATATTTGTTTGTGTGTGAGAATATAACTGCAGTTACGTAAACATAAAATTATAGCTCTATGTATAAAACTTTTTTTAGAAAAATAGCTCGTTCCTCCTTTTCCTGCTCGTAGGCAGTACTGTAAACGAGATGTGGTATTTCGCACCAAACTGGCATGAAAGTGATCAGATACTGAACATCTTACTCGGAATGTTCCAAAAGGGAATTACTTAAAATATTATGCAATGAGTTGCCAATTATTGTGGACACGTGCCACGATAGTAGTCGTGTATATCAAAGCTATATTACCTACCTTTATGAATAGTAGCCTATAGTTATCATAATACTATCTACATCACATCTATACTTTCTGCATGCTTCCAATTTTCTCTTAAAACCTAAATAATAAAGTAAAAGTTGTCGTTCAAACATAAATGATACAACAAAACCTGTTGAAATTACTCTTTATGTAGACGAATTACGTTTAGATTAGACGTAAAAATATTATATAGAAATTAAAATACAAAACATATTAAACACATAGAAAAAACTTCAATGTTATAATTTCTATATTGAAAAATTATAATACATTGTAATAAGTATATTATCTCACATAGTAAAACAATAACAAAACTAAATATTTTAAGGGATTATATTAATTTGATGAATAAAGTAGGAGCTACATTCAAGGAAAAACTCAAATATAAAACACACATAATACAAACACAAAACAAATATTTCTTATCATAATTAAATAAATAGCAAATATAAGCTAGGGAGCAGGCTCAGATAAACTTTTCCAAAGTCATAACTAACTTATTAGATCGGTAATAGAATAGGGTTCAATATTTTACAGCTAAAATTATAATATACTTAAAATGTTAAAGATAATTCATCGAGCCGTATCGTAATAATTCCCGGTGAAAAAAAGACTAAAATACAGATGAAACTAATTTATTAAAGTAATCCTTAACTAAAAAACAATTTTCAATCTGTGGATCAGTAACACCTCAGACAACAACAGGAAATCAACACAACTGATATGCATAAGAATTTACGAACTATAAAAAGATCACCGTATCAACTTTAAGCGATTGATGAATTAACTGTGAAATTCCAAACATACCATATTATATTATAAGCAACTTATAGAAAATATTTTTGAATGTGAATATCTACATAACAAATTGTATAATAAAGATAGAAATACAACCAAGGACAAACAACTACTTGTTAAAATTATCGAAATACTTCCTAATTATAAATAACATATTTACTGTGACGGATCAAACACCGAAACAGGTATACAGTGACAGCTCATTTTAAATTTCACGAAATGACCAATCCATCAAAACAATGCAAAACAATTGTAGTACATTATATTATACAGCTGAAGTCTTGGCAATACATTGAGCCATAAAGTACATGAAAAAAACTGCAGAAAACTAGACAATTACATAATTTTTTCATATTCATTAAGCTCTGTGACAAGTTTAATCAAAACGAAAACAAAAGTGGCTTGGAATTAAAAATAATGTCTGAAGTAAAAAGCTGCAAAACAACATCAGTATTGCTTGGATACCATGGCGCAGCATTATTTAGGGGAATGAAAAAGTAGATAAACTGGCAAAAAAACAGCAAATAATGATCAGAGAGAAATTAACTTAAAACTTTTCACGTACATAGACATTTTAAAGATTGTTAAATATAAAAATCGGTTTAAAACGGTTATGTGAATAGATAAAATAAGAAAACAAACTCAGCGACGTAATATACACAACCGATCGTTATCAAACCAGAAAGTTTTAAATATAGAAAACCCGATGACCATGATTATTATAACTCGTTTCATTAAATACAAATTAGTTTGAAAGGCTCATGTAAACAGACAAAATAAGAAAATAAACCCTCAACGATGTTAATACAATACCGATTGTTGAAATACCAAAAAACACAATGGCATAATAATTTATTCCAACACGTCTATAATAATAGACCATAACCAATGCATCTGTGGCTACTTAATGTACAAAGTACACCAAACCCAATCAGAGTACCGTTTGGTGTATAATACATAAACAGTAAAGCACAATCTCGACAATCTCGTAGTATGCCCATCAACAGCGACTCACAGAAATAAAAACGATGTTCCCTAGGCTCTCCGGTTATCACCATAGGAACAACAAACAAGTCCGGAGGATCATAAAATAAATGTATACACCTTGATAATGTATTGTTTATTATCATATTATGTACGATATTCAAAAAACCAGCCAACTAAGTCATTACTAAATTTTTACTATACCTGACTATAATTTATTGCTATATTGTATGATTAAAAAAATTGTATTATAAAAGTATAAAACAAAACAAATTAAATCAATTAAAACGTAAATGATATTTAAGACCTAATAATAAATCATCCCAAATTCCTAAATAGATTATCAATGAATTATTTATTGTGACGTCTGATGACGTAAATGTGATAAGATATTAAACAACAGACTCAGAAAGTTCTAAAAAGGACTCACTTATATCATAACGTTAGAGTTTCGAACTGGAGAGACGTGCCCCAGTATTTTAAATTAGGCAATATTTACGTTCTTCAGTTATTCTTATGAACTTAATATTCGTAAGTTAATTTTCGAGCACGTCGTATCTTTGCTTATTTCAAGCAACACTTTGCTGAAGCATTCTACGATTTCAATCCCCAATGGCCGGCGTCCGCCATAATAGTTAGGTAAGTGTAATATATTTGAAAGTAATGTATGTGGCCCACACGAGTCTATAAGTGTTCTATATTTTTACCGCCCACAAAATGTTAGTTGTGTTGATGACAGCGATTATTGTTTTTGAAAAATTATTGTTATGAGTGGATCACAAGTTTTCTTTGGCAGGACCGATTTGTCACGTTCGCATTCCAATAACCCATGAGACTTTTCATAATTTATTTCAGTGCGATCGATGAAACTTTTCGTCCATATTGGTAAGGACGAACGGATCAAATATATATGTATATATATATATATACCTACATTTATATTATACTTTTTAATATAGACCGCGGCGTGTCCCCAAACACTCGTTTGTCTAATAAAACAGCGTGAAAGTGAAACGGTAAAAAACCACTAACACGGTTTTTTCTCCTCCCTGTAAGCTCAAATCGATAGTTTCCAGGACGTCATGGAGCTGAAACCCACCGCCAACTGTATATTATGATATATTATGCTACCTTCAATGATATAGGTAATTTATTTAACGACGTTATAGTGTCTGTACACTATCTAGATCAGGCAATTAAAATACTATAGTAATATATCATACTATATAAATTGTATACAAATAATATAATACAGAGTGATCCATTCAAGTTTATACACTCTTTATTTCGAAAATATTTATTTTACACAATATTATTATGTTGATCGACATTTTTTACATTTTTTTATCATTATAATTTTTAACTTTTTTGAATGACAACGGCCGTAAATAATTGTATATTATTGTATATTATTGTATATTATATTATTATTATTTTTATTAATTAAGGCCTCAAATACATTATTCAATAACCTACAACAGTTTAAAATTGTACACAATTATTGCGTTTTAAAGTGCTATTAAGAATACATGATTATTGACAGCTCACAGTTGCATAAATTATTAATTTTATATTTTGAATCAAAATTTGTTTCTGAGTATTTCGATACATTACCCAGCAAAATGGTTATTTACTTCTCTGCAGATCTAAATTTTAAATACTTGTCACTAATATTTGTGTTGACTAAAATGATGAATTCTTCGAATAATCAGTGTAGACACTTAAATGGATTACCTGGTATTTCTTAAATCAATTTATAATTTTGAATACCTTTTGTAGGTGTTAAAATAATAGCTTAAGACCATCGTATTACGGTTACATTTTATAATATTTTCTATTATTATTATTTTCTATTAATATGATTTAAACATATTATGATAATAATTAATACTGTCTATATTGCATAAACTAATTTAACTTAACTATATTTATTTCCGTACATTAATGTGCTAACACTTCGAATTAATTAATTTTTTTCCAAACCCATCAATTTATTTTGTATCTGAATTCATAATTCCATAAAACTAAAATTTTGATCGTCGTATTTTATACTTGTCTAGTCAATATCGTATGTGATGTCCTAATTTATACTGATATATCGTTATTTCCGTTTAAGTTCCTGAATTTGCGTATTCTTGGGTATATACCCATTATATTATACCTGTATCATCAAACACTAATTGTCACTTCCTCTGATCGGGTTAGGGAATAACAATGCACAGAACTCCGAAAGACGACCTAGTGATGTACTATTGTATAGAACTCATGACTTATAGTCTAGTTTGGCGGTCCGATGGTGGATCGGAAATTCAGAGACGAAAAACGAAATAGAGTTCGGACTCCAGTGAATTGTGTGGTGTCACACTATTGTACCTTATTAGATGTACCGACCCTCTGTTAAAATGCTGAGAGGGACAGGTTTTTGATTTTATATGTTTTTTTTTTTATGGGATCGGACGCTTTTATTTACCGAGTGGCCGACTTGTATAGTCTCACACTCTCACCACTTGATGTTCCTTGCATTACACTGCAATTGTCAGAACATACAGTTGTTGCGTTTGTCCCTATTTGTGTGAGTTTGTTTGTGTCAATTACTATTAGTGAAATTATCAGCTGTATTTGGAACTGGTGTACACGACATTTATCGAGCTCGCGAGAAAATGTCGTCAGTGGTGTTTGTGGCTTTAACAAGGCTCCGTATCACGGTCACGGTCCTGTGTTGAACTACAGACTTTCACCGTGTTTTCCGTGTTTTGTTGCATAAACAGGGAAACGACGAAATTGACGATAAATATTGAAGTAATAATATAGTGAACTATAGTAAGATTTTTTTTTTTATTTATTTATTATAATCAATGCCAGACGGCTTTTACAAAATAACAGACAGGAAGTACATAGATAACAGTATAAAAACATATACAATATATATAAGATGCATAACTTATACTAACTTAATATACTAAATTAGTAAGTAATTAAAACAAAAAAAACAATGTGGTGTAAGTTAAGTAAAAAAAAAATGATGTAGATAAGATGTAGATAAGTACTTATTTTCAGGTAACAGTTATCGTATGGCAGACGTTGATCATATGAATTGGATTAACTATAGAATTTTCAATTTTTCAATAAATTGATCACATTAGTCATATACGTTAAATTAACTACGGGATAAATTGAAAAAAACATTTTGCATTCTTACAGAGGCACTGATGGAGGGATGCTTTCAATTATTGAAATAATATAGTTCTAACGTCAGTCATCGAAGAGTAAATTTAGACCGATTGTGTTTCTTATGTATGTAGGTACACTTATATATTTATATGAAGTATTTACATTTTTCCATTACCAGGAATCATCAATTATCGTTTATTCAAATCAAAATAGGCACATACTATCAGTAACAAAAACCCAAAGTTGGAGTGCTATGTTGAAAACTTTTTTGTAAAACCACCACCTACGGAAATCAGAATCAATATAACTAATTCTCAGTAGTTTAAGAGGAAAAATAAAGTTCTACAATTTGAAATAAATATTATTTGTTAGACAACGAAATATTATTTTAACTTTTACATTTTATTTTCTTATATGTTTTTCAAAATAATGAATACGCAAAAATCAAGTTACAACTATACATTATAATATTTACAACAAAAAAAGTAAAACTAGATGGATTTTTTTTCTTTATTTAAAATTTATTTTAGATTCTGAGAGAAGCGATAAAGGAATTGATTTTATAATGGTTTTACAATTTTACAATGAGTGTTTTTCTAAAAATTTGTTATGCCAGTGTTCACGATAAGTAGTCAAAATAATGCTTCGGTTTTCAACTTCAGTATCTTTTCCAATGGGAATCACATATTTTTTTTTAATATTTATTTGATGTTCAAGTATGTATACAATTTGATATTTAAACGAAGAAGACGATTTTAGTTTTGTATTGTAATTTAAAAATATTATTCGCGGATACTTGAAACTTCTAAAATATATATTATTATATACAAACAATATTGATTCAACTTACAGGCTACCGTAATAATAATGGCAATATAAATATAATATAAAATATCTTAGGCTGACAAACCGTCTCCACTCAGAAACATTTTGGTATACAAAATTATATAATAAAATTAAAATTTAACACCATCCGTTAAAATAGTGACTCACTTATTACCTACTGTATAGCAAAGCATCAACCACTTCCCTGCTTTTTTTAAGTTGTTTTATATTATTTGAATTCTACGAAAAAATATAGAACCGTAAAATAAATCATTTTATAGAATCAACTGGTTAATAGAATCAAAATTACCTTCACCGATGTGATCACATCAAACGGAACTATCACAATAATAAGTAATTCCAAACTAAACACCAATATAGGTATATTCAAAACAGTAGGAGAAGAGTATGCAATTTTCTCAGACATAACATCCTCTATTTATCCAAATCGAGTCAATCCGATTTGGGTCGACGTCATACTATCTCCAATGCTATTTATTCTAATAACGATTTTGTATTCATGCAATAACCAACGATAATGGCAATATTGCACGGTTTTTCTTCTTCTAATTTCGTCGTAATTCCTTCGCTTGAAACGCCAGTGAAACGTCCTCTTAACGAGCGTTATTCGTGGGATGAGCCAGTCGACTTAGATTTCGAGAACGGCCAATGGTGCGGGCTGTATATAGGCGGTTAGGTAACATAATACAAAATATATTGACATGACGTACTAACCCTGTCATACAATCTATGACGTACGCCCCACGATGATACATGACACGATCGACTACGGTTGACGCGAGGCGCCGTACACCATACGAGTGTGACAAAGGTGCGCAGTGAAAATGGGGAGTATAAATTACATACGCCTTCAAAGGCCAGACACGGCGAGAATAGAAAATAACAAAGTTTCGAAAGACTGCGGAAAATCGTTATTCGCTTTTTCCTTTATTTTTTATTTTTCTTTTAAAGAGCTGAGGAACGACTTAAACACGCTGCATAATAGTAATGATCACTCGAGACTGCAGCTGCCGAGAACCGTTTCTTTTTTTCAACTTAAATCCGACGATTTATCATTGCCCTCCAATCGATTATACATAATGCAACAGTCACTTTCGACGTGATGATCGCAGAGCAGTATATTTTGCATAATGGCCAAATGTCTATAGGCACCTAGATATTATATATTATAATGATAGCGAAGTGGTGCGAGCGTATCCAGACAAATATAGTTTGTGGGGGGGGGGGACTATTGGACTATAGATAGTTAGAAAAAACATTGTATCTCCATACGATTGAATATTTATTTTTAATTATTAAATATTAGCTTATCTTGATATTTTTAGTAGGCAACAACCTACTATAATTAATGTAGTTTTAATAACATTTAACAACAAAAACTGCAGAGCAATAGTTTTTTCCCTCTTTGCAATATAAATAATATATGATTTACTGACATAATAATATACTATGATGCCAAACAGGATATAATATAGGAATATCTTAAATAAAATAAAGTAACTGCCCTGATGAATCATTTCAGGAATTATAGCTAACATTCGTACTACAATCAATATCATCATTATGCACCTATACCTAGGTAGGTGTATTCTAACAAGTCAACTACCTGTCACCCAATTGGTTTTTTTTTTCAAATATTATGTCAGTATACCATTCTTCTATTAACTGAAGTTATTTCATAATATAATAGTTAAAAGTTTCGAATGTCTGAATTCTGAATATTTCTAATATTATAAGTAATATGTTTTCAGATCTCGTTACCTAATATAATAATAATAATAATAATAACAATAAAAATTTCGTATGTAATAATGTATTGCATACAATATACCTACTATAGTATTCACTCGGAATGACTAAGTCATATAATTTAGTAAATATTACAACCTCGTTGACGGTGATCAATGTAGTGCACTGGCAATTGGCATTTTTAATTCGATAATATATTCCTTCGGTCCGAATTCTATTATCACTTATCAGTCTGCCATTCCTACGACGTAAACATTAATAATATATCGATATGGGATTATTGTTTTCGATCAGTATATTATGCAAAATAGAGGTATGCGTTGCCGCCGATGAATTTCGGCGAACATACGCATACTTAACTGTTAATAAATGCGACGTTGATTCGGCCTAGAACTATACTATTATAGGCGATAATCATTATCGAAACCATCAACAGTGATGGATTTTTAAAATTTTTCTCGAGGGTCCTAATAATCTAACATATTATTGTTAGTGCAACGTGAATATTTGACTTAGCACATTAAAGGTGGGGGGGGGGCATTATTAAATACCTCACATTAAAACCATATTCAAAAACTTTATTTTTTTATTCCTTGGTTGCTTTTGGCAACACACGCCCATATAGATATTCCTAAAATGTTGTGCCCCCTCAAAAAAAAAACAGTAATTACAGTTCGTACATAGTATTTTAATAGTATATTAAAAATAACTGAGAATGTATTTTCCAACAATCTATTCTGAAGCTTAAGGAAGGGTATCCCTGGCCCTCCCGCCGCATTATTATAAAACTTCTTTTAACACGGATATTAACGGGAAAATGTCAGATTTTCCGCATCGTCCGTAACACTTATTACCTATATACCAATGTGTATAAAAGTTGGCGTCCAACCTCTTAAACCAAACTTATGGGTTGTGACAAAATGGGATTTTCACGATAAATATCACTGTAGGTAGGTATATATAATTATATTGTGTTTTCCGACGTTACGAAGGCAATAAAGTCTCCCAAGTATTTAATCATCTGTACAAAAACACACCTATTCACTTGAGTAATATTATATATTATTATTATAAAAAATGGGACTCCATATTGCGTTTTTCCCACCGGCAGGCTGGTTCGACCATGATACCACAAAGATAACCGTCGTTATAATTGTTTTCGTTCCGATATATTTACTCCCCATTAAATCTAATCGGACGTATCAAGTGGAAAACAAAATATAAATGTAATAATATCGCAGTTGACATTTGATAAGTTCAAAAGGCAATTATAAAAACTCGCGGTAAATTAATTATTTTGAAATCGACTAGAGTTTTCGTGTAAATCAATTACTAAATTCCAATCAAATTAATGTTTCGTCGGTCGCTTATTCTCATATCTCCGTTTTCTCTATTGTTCCAAAATAAATTTGACGATAATCGATGAAGTCGGATGAAAGTAGACCATGTTAAATAGAAAAGAATCAAATATAAAACTGAGTATTTTTTTTTTTACTATTAATATTTTAGACGAACGAACTTTACGAAATATAAATAACTACGAATACTTATCTCTTCACTGTTGTTGTAGAATATAATACTTTGTTTCAAATAACTTTCAACAATCTGAACGTGATTATATTTCATAACAAAATATTACGACACAAGTAAATAATATTATGTATTAAAAACATTTGTACACAAAATCTGTTATTTTCAAACTTTTATTAGTTTATGCAAATTGTATACAATGTTTAAACAACAATTTAATTAAAATACGAATAAGAAATTTTGTATAGAATTTGTAGTTAGAATAAAGAAAATAAATTATAGCATTTAAGGGAAATAATAATAGAGGAAAATTGTAATTCAATCACGACGGTTTAAAGAAGTTTTTTGACTTACCTCATACTGTATTTAAAATATCATATTATACGTTAAGTTTTAAGTTATAAAAAAATAATTAAAATTTTTATTCTTTGTTTAAATATCTAATGCTGTCAAAATTGGTACTTTAAATGCTTATAAAAATATAGTTTCTCTGTGTATTGTTGGTATATATTTAAATAGCTTTAATAACAAATTATAAGGAACTCTGTGTTACATTATACAATTTTTCGGCAGAAATAATATCGATTTTTTCGAAATCAATATTTCAATCCACAGTGTTGTCTAATTATTCTTATTTTTTTTCCAACTATATCGAAATGTATTGGCTTTATTCTTGGTACCCCTAAATACCCGATATAGTTGGCTAATGTGTTACCATAAAACATAAACCATGCACAAAGTTAAAGATCAAAGTATCAAAAAGGTAATGACATCCAAAAAAAAAAAAAAAATTTAAATTTAAAAAAACACACTCACACTACTTATCATTTGAAAACACCAACATTCATCGCATTGCTTAGAACTTAAAACAATAAAGAACTACAATCGTTTATGTTGATTTATTTAAATTGATGTTTGTCATTTGGAAGCATTTCAATACGTCTCGGTTTTAAATCAAATCGATACGTAACTGAGAAAACAACTGACAATTTATACTAAAAAGCCATTAAACCTATTTGTGCAGTGTGAAATCTTCATCTCTGTAAGCGATTAGTTGTGGGTACCTATTGATTTATATCGATATATACAATAATATAGATTGTTACCGTTTTCGAGTTGTGCGTTGACAATTGTTTGAATACGAAATAAACACAAACACACTCACACACACATACAACATACAAGAAAAGCTGCTATGCAATGTTAGGCTTAAAAAAAATAACGATAACCGTAAATTTACTGTCGAGAACCTAAAAAAAAACTCAAAAAGAAAACAACGATTTGCCATTAAAAATCCATTCGATCATTAAAAATAAAAACGTTCGTGCTATACTGCCCCACACTGAGCATTTATTTTGCTTGATTGTAGAAACAACTATTAAAATATGCAAAAGCCTATTGAACAAATTATCATATTATGACGGATAACATCAATTATGCGTAGTTTTTCTTAATTTTTACATTCTGTATAGTATAAATGTGTAATAATCTTCAGTTGTTACTCTATTCGAGTGAATTTTCACCTGTTTTTTGGGATTCCTTCAAATTCAAATTGAAAACTGACAATTTAACAATAATATACTACTATATTAAAAAAAAATAACAACCGTAAATTTATTGGAAAGAATCTAAAAAAATTTTAAAGAAAATAACGATTTAGCATTAAAAAAAAACTTCCATGCTATAACTACTGCTAAATGCCAATCATTTACTTCTTTTGTTTGTATGAACCATTCAAAAAAATAATTATCACATAACACATGACATCGATGCAGTTTTTTTTACTAATTTTGAGATTCTGTAGGTAGTAATTAGAATGTGTATAAATAAAATATAATAAATTGTTTTAAAATATACCTACTGCAGTTTTATTCAATCCTAGTTAATTTACACCCAATTTATTTAAATTTGAATTGACGACTAATGGTATTTTAATATTCTCTTACATTAAAAAAAAATTGTGTATGAATATAGAGCATAATTTTTGCTGACGTCGTTGGGAGACTGAATATGTCTCGTCACTGGACGGAAGCGCAAACCAACACGACGTTGGGCGGCTCGTTTGGCAAAGGCCTAGTCGGATCGCTGACGGCGTTTGAGCCGTGACGTTACCAATAATAATAAAACAAGACGGTGCGCAAAAGCACAACACTAGACGGCCGAGGACGTCGACCATGCGGTAACCAAACCACGACCATGGTCCAGCCACAGCAGATCCACTCGCTTCGAGTTCTATGTTAAGATGGCCAAGTCGGCAACTTGGCCGGAGCCCAAGGGTCGTGTGACGCGGTAACAGCAATGAGAGGGGCATGGTCAAAGGTTTCGGATATTCGCCCTACGCGTGACCATGTGGACCAGTTGTAAAACGACGTTGGTCGAAAGAGCAGCAGGGTTGAACAATAATATTGTTAGATAACGTTACGTACAAGCTACTGTCCAACCAATGGATTAGCTGAAAGAAATTTAAATTAATTTTGATCAAAGTTTGTGTTGGTTTTTTTTTTAGAACAATGACAAAAAAAATTCTAAAAACGTTAATATTTTGAAAAAATAGTATTCACTTTAATTAACCTGTCAAGAGGGTGAACCGAATATCATGTAACAGAAATTATCTTATATTATAATATAATATAAACATGCAAGATATAAAAAGAAATTATTTAAAGAAAAACAATTTAATATAACACTATAATCTCAACTATATTATGACAAGTTATACTTTTTAACCACCTTTAATCGATGGCTGAAAAAATATTTATTTCAATGTGAAACAATGCACGATAATATTTTAAAATTTTTAAACATTGCATTTCGTACTATTATAATATTATATATCGATGGCTAAGAGGCCAAAAGTTGTAAGTTCAATTTTTCTCAAAATCGTTTTATTAGTCCATAGGGTTTATCTGGGTCGTCTTTTTGATTAGGTAAAACATTACAAGTCAATATCGTAATTAAAAAATAGGTTTTTTTAGTGCACACATATAACGAGTCCTAATTTAATGAGACATACAATAAATATTTTAACATGATCTAAATATCAAGCGGACAAATATAACAAGTCCGGACTTGTTACTTTTGTCAAAAACAATACATTCAATTTTGGACGTATGATGTTTTAGATAATATTGAATTTGTTTATCTATTCATAAAAAATTAATATGTCCGGACGTATTATTTTAAATAATAAAAATTTTTAATTTTAAATTACACTAAATAATATGATATCTTCAATTAGCATAAAATATCATTAAACACGGGTTTTATTTGACTAAAAATTTGATGAAAAATGCTACTTTATTATTTTTTTAAATTCAATAAAAAATTGCAATATTTTTATATTTTTTACTTTTTACTGCAATTATATTAAGAAATTAAATTTTTTATATCTAAGAAATTAGTCTTACGTACATTTTAACTATTTATGTAATAAATAAATTAGAGTTTATATTAAATTAACAACTTTTAATAAGTCCATCAAAACCTTATATGTCCACGGTAAAAATATATTATAATTGCCATTCATAACAAGTCCCATTTAAATTTAAAAGAAACATTATAATTAGGTTGAAAACAAATTTTAAGACCTAAAAGTAAAAATGTATGTAATCTACAGAATATTTTACAAATAAATCAGTTGCAACACTGAAAAACAAAAATCTATAACATAAATTTTTTGGTGTAGAATAATCTAAAATCTTAAAACTGCTCTCGTGTAAAATTTAATGCTTCGGACATATAACTTTTGGCCTCTTAGCCATCGATATATTATATTCACTGCAGATGCGTTCAGTCGTTTCCAAATCTTCATTAGTGTATTTCTGTGTCATAATATAGACAAATTTATTAAAATGTATTGATTTTAATTACCATATTAGATTAATTGGAAAATGTTTCGTTGAGACGTTGATGATGACATTCGGGACACTCACTGACGCTGACTTTGAGGTTTCCGAAGACCACGTCATCAGTTTTATTTTCTGTTCAAATCATATTCATTTAGGGTTGCTTGGTCGCCTGATCGGGTTATCAGTCTCATAACTGTCACGATTTTTGATCGTTTTGTCCTGAGGGATCTATCGTTCGTCTGAAGGTCGACTTTTCAGGGATAATCTTCCCCATTCCGTCTGCTTATGTTAGCAGGTTGATCAGACCTTATACCAGCTCACCAGAACTAGATTTGGGAAACTTCGTTTTGGATATAGTTAAGGGCCCGGATACTGGAGGCAGAGAAATCCACCATGGGGAATGTTTTACTATAACTATAAATGTTAAGGTAAAATATATGATTAGTCATGATTTGTTTATGAATAATTTAATATTGATGTTGTGACTAAGGTTTTGCTTTGTTTTATTTTTATTTAATGTCAATTGTTAAACTATACACAATGTATATTTTATAAATATATAGATTATTTTGTATATTATGGAGTTTTTTCCGTCAGTAAAAAATAATAACAATAATTTAATTATATTGTTATATAAAATATAAGCTTACATTTTTTACGTAGTAGGTAGCTATACTCATAACAATACAATTGCTGTTTATTATGTATGCATAGTTAAGTAACCTTTTTATTTTAAGTAAACAAAAGTCAGTGTGTCATGGCATTAAATTTGGCGGCTATAACAAAAGCATCGAATTAAAAAAAAACTATTTTTAAGATGGATATATAGTATACATGATGTATTGATTTCAAAAATAAATATTACGCTTACATTTCTCCAAAATGATTTTCTTGCGTTCAGAGAAAATAATTGAAAAAATCTAAGTATAGGACCATATTATGACGTTGGTTAAGTATGTCACTTTTCAAATCATTTTTGAACTGAATACGTGACTGCATTTTATTGGATTAATGTTATTAGAAATCATTGAATTGAATTTAATATTTCGAATTAATTAAAAATGAATGCATGTATTAGTTGAATGAATGTATTAGTTACATAAAATTTTTTTTTTTTTTAATTTTGAATTGTTTGTATAAGACTTTGTTTCAATTTTAACAAAATATTATTACATTAAATATGTAAATAATTATGTTTATCACAAAACAGTATATGGTATAATATATTAAACTATATGTCTATATTTAGCTGTACCTTTAGGTTTTTGTAAATTATGTCACGTTTAACATAATTTATCGAGTTTGAATAAAGACAGCGCCCAAAGCAATATTAATGTGTGGTACTGTGGTTACATTTCGTTTTAAACCTATAAACTAGAGCAATAATGGTAACTTTTCCCCTCCCCTCACGACAGTTGTGTGTGCTTTTCCTTGGGGTTTTTTTTTTAATTATGCAGAAAATGCATTTTATTGGTAGGTACACGTGTATTTGGCCTGTGTTTGTTCAAGTCGTGTTCAGGACATTGTACATAAAGTTAATTATAAAGACACAGCGTAATATGCGACTTGAACGTTTATTATTTACATAATAAATTGCTTTTTTTAAAAAAAAAAAAACAAAAAAAAAACGAATGAAATGTTTATGACATGGTCATCGGTGTGTGTGGGACGATGTGTGTCTCATATCACAATAACCCTTTACTCCTCTCTCCCCATAACCACTTCACAGAGTTACGCCAGTGAGTACATTATATGTATATACGAATTGTAATATATGCACATTTGATCGCATCGTCAAAGTGGCCAAAGAGATAATAAATAGGTATGCAACGGCAACAAACGTGGTATCTAAACGTCAGTAACAATAGCAGCAGCAGCAACAACAACAATAATAATAATAATAATACTTTTACATGATATTATAATAATATTTTGCGTAGGTAAAACTGTTTAATGTAAATAATAATAATAATAATAATAAGCAGCATATTGTGTACGCACGTACATGACAGAAAAAAAACACTGTTAACACAGATCGCGAAACGCCGATAAGAACAATACTACATGGTGTTGGACCGTCGAGAGCTCGGAACAATGTATATGTAAATAGTGAATTTTTTTTAGGGTTTTTTTGTTATTATACATATATTTTTTTATGCCATTTTTGCGTATAAATTAAACGGGAAGAGTCAAATATCTCGCGAACACGTTTACGTCTACATAAAGATAAAAAAAAAAAAATTCATTACGACCGCCTCTCTTTTCTGCAACGGACATTATATCCTTCGTTTATAGTGTTTATATAGATCACAACATCATAGTATATGTAATAGTAATGATTAATACCGACGCCACTGTGAATTTGATGGTGAGGGAAACGAGTTCAGTATTTGGTGAGTTGCCGACTACTATGGGTTTGGTGGGTATGGGAAACCTGCTGGTCGATCAGAATGGCCTGCTTATGATATATTATTATATATATATATAATAGACGTAAGGATATAATATTATAAGGGCTCAATTTCAAATATAACTGTCATACTTTCATTCGCGATACTTTTTTTTACTGCTAAGGGGTATCTACTAAAACATAGGGTACTAAACAATTTTATTGCCTCCGAGACGAGCAATCATGGCAAATGTATATAGCTATATGTTTAGTCATAGCATATAGTGACCTATAGAAATGGAAATGTTGACATTTGATAAGAATAATAATTAGAAATGTGTAGTAAAACAATGGAGAATGGAGATTACGTCGTATCTCCGATCACGTCCAACGTACAGTAATAAACACACACAGTTAAAAATATAACACTTTATTACGGTTTTGTTCTACGGTTACCGCATCAAGAGATCATTGCTGAAGAAACCAAATTTTGTCTGCCCTTATCTCTTTTACAATATATAGAGATCTTAAAATAGCTTAACCTAGTTTCTATTTCGCTTCATATATAGTTATTACTTATTAGTCTATTTAAACTTTCGACTAAGACTTAATTCTAAATTTTGTTACACATTACATAAATATTTTCTTGACCTAGTTACTTAATAGTTTTTATTACCTATAATAATGTTTATGTATACTTTGACTTCAGGTACTAGGTATAAATTAATATAATATATAAATAGTGTCCTATGGTGACACAAACTTCTGTTTTTATAATGAGTACCCCCCTTTCCAACTTTAAATTATTTCTGAAATTATTGAGGTATCAGAATCAGAATTTGAATAACTAATTTTTGAGTTATTTAACTTCGTTATTCGAAGATAATAGGTCCATAATAATGGGTTCGGAAGATATGGGGGCTATAGTGATTTTAAAATATTGGAGATTAATATTAATGATTTTTTAAAATGGTCCAAATATAATAAATACTGTATCCAATATCAATGCATCTGTTTTATATTTTTAATATTTATTATCCTCAGAATAAACATTTTAATAACAGAGTAACTGCTCGTTCAAATTTTGAATAGATACATCAACATTTTCAAAACAATTCATCCTCTAAATAATTTACTGTAAAATATGGAGGTTTTCATTTTGAAAACAAAAGTCAGTATCACCACAGGACACTCATTGGGCAGTACAAAAAAAAAATGAAGAATTTGAAACAAAAATTACCTTTAAGTAACCTACCTATATTTAAAAGTTCCAAAAATCGGAATTCGAATAATTTCGTTACTAAAGGAAAATGTGAGGGTGTTCGGTGAATACTTGATACCAACTACAGTTGGTAATTTATTCTGATATGGTTCAAACATCGAACGTATTTATATATTTATTATATTATATTAAGATTAACCGATTACTATTTTAAGGAATATAAATGCGAGCACGCCGTGTGAATGTGTGCGTAGAAGGTGAACGTTGTTATGACTATATAGTGTGTGTGACTGTACAGTAGTATAATAGATATAGAGTGGAACTCCGACACGCACATCCCACTAACATTGTATAGTCGACGAGTAATATGTTTCGTTGAAAAGCATTAATTACTATTTACTTATGTCCGTCGTGCCGACAAAAGCAATATGGTAGTAATGCGATGAGAAATCTGAAAACACAATAATAATATGACAAATATTAGCTGTTGGATAATAAAAGGTAGGTAAGACCCGAAATTTGGCCCGTCTAACTTTCCGCAGCACGATCACTTATTTACTCTTCGGTGACAGCAGCTATTATAGCATCGATTAAATTAAATTAAGCGGTATACCTATCGGTATAACTCGATGGTTATTTAGTCGATGGCAAAGCATGTCCGCCCGGTATAATATTATACAATTATAATAATAATAATAATTACTGTCCCGTCTGGTGATGAAACAAAACTTAAGACACTTTATATACTCTTACTTAATCTGATCTTTACTACAGGTAACACGTTTCAGTGCGGCGGCTGTGGCCCAGTGGCGTCGACTAATCGGTGGATTATTTTTGTCTCTCGCCTCGATAGACCGTCGGTAAAACGCCGTATACAGTGATGACGACTACGATATTAGTTATAATTTGTTTAAACTTCCTCATGTGTAGGTCCTTACACGGATTATGCCCACGCGGAACGAATAATATTATAACGATTGCGATATTATCGTACACAAATAATATAACAATAACTAATAAGGACGCCGAAGAACAAAATGATTATAATGCGTATTGTACGTCAAAAATATGGTGTCCTTACGTACTGTTAGCATAGTTTTTTCTGAACTAAAAGGAAAAGCTTCTCCTTACCCAAAGTTCAAAGTTTCGAAGAACCCGCGTGTTGCCGATTTTCCGTACAGTGGTGGTTGTTTCAAAAATATATTTTATACATCTACAGTAACATTATTATTGATCTTCAAATCACATAAATGCCCGCAACGATAATTATGTAAAAACGAATATACAATTCGGGTACAATACGGGTATACAATTTGTATTCATAATTATATATTTATTACGTCTTTTACTACGGTTATCGTTAAACTAGGTATTTGTTTTTTTTTTTAATGCTTAACAATACGATATTATAATAATAATAATAACGTGTAATCTATCTTGTTGGTGCCACAAAATACAAACCTAAAAGTAATGAAAAATATTCTGATACTCGTATTATTATTATATTATTTTCACTTCTCGACGTACCTATCATAAACTCTGACACAATCTTAAGTAACTAGGTACACTCTGTGCAACTTTTATTTGTACTTACAATTTATCAGAAACACATTAATATCCATACAGTACAGAGATAAATTATCTTAATTTAATCATTTAAACACACAATATAATATACTGCATATCTATAAATAAATATACAATACTGTGGCCGATGGCCCAAGTCACCGATGCTGTTTACAAAATAATGATAATATACAAAAAATATGAATTTATTACAAAACGTTTCATATGAGTAATTCATACAAAAAATATATTAGGTACATCGATCGTCTAATTTTTAAAAATTGGATATTTTTCATTAAATAACGATATTTCATCTACTTATTCATCTAGTTATTATGTTGTTGGTACTTTACATGTTATTTAAAAAATATGAATTGTAGTGATTTGGAACTTTTTAATATTATGTATATTGTATATCATCATTATTTTCTATACCTAAGCAATGAAATTTTAAAATATTTCGATTTATTTGAAGCTAATTATACCTTGCCATACCATTGAACGGTACGTGGTATTAACTTACGTTAGTAAGTTCAACATATTATAATGTAGTTGCAATAGGGACTATCAGAAAAAAAATGTAAGTAGTTTTTATTCAATATGCAGGTATTCATATGCAATACGATTTACCAGAAATTTCAAGCTAAACACATTCATCATAGTGACCAAATCAATGAAGCTACTGCGAGCTACCATTCACCCATACAATATGAAACATAATAAGTACGAGTAATCACTATTTATAATAATAAGTGTTTATGGTGAGTTTCTATTCGTGAGGAATAAAAGAAAAACTGATCTTAGTTTTAACATATTATAAATTATAAAAGAAACATGCGGTTCACATGTGCAGGGGTCATGGGGACAGTATACACGTCATGGTAGTTGAGAAAGACAGTATTGTCGAAAGCAGTTTGTCTCTTCGATCGCTACGGTATTGTGATATCCACCAAGAGCCCACTGGAGTGGCTTAGCCTGCCACAGACATGTTGTCGACGGCGTTAAAAAAAAACTCACTTCCGTCGGCCAGGTTTGAAAGATTTGGCAGTCGTGGACAAAAGTGTTCGTGAGCTAATGATTGTGACGTCGACTCAGAGGTAACGTATTTGGTGTTGTGTGGAGTGTTGTGGAAAGGGGGGTTCCAGTGCACATAGTGCGAGATAATAACTGCAGGGTTGGTAAAGAATATCCCAGTAAACGCACTACAGTGACGCGGTATGCGGTAATGCATGAGACGGCAGCGGTGAACCGCAGCATTCAACGGCCGTGGACCGTGGTAACCGAAAACTGGAGCCAGTGGTAGGCAGAGGAAGATTGATGCACATCACTGTTGTAAATATAATGACCACCGGCCGTTGTCGTTGTATGTGTTTCTTTAGTAATAAAAAAGAGTTTAGTTAAAAGTCATAAAATATAATAATTACAATAACGAAGCCCTATATTATGTGACGTTACAACTCGTTATAGAATTTTCATAATATAAATTGAACTAATTCTTTATTTATTAAATGTCTTAAAAGATTCAATATAAAATTAAATGAAACTTAAATAGTTGAAAATAAAATATACAAGTATAGATATATAGAATTGAATAATGATAATTTCTATAGATGCATATTATATAAATTGGATTGTTGTACTTAGGTATTATCGATGCTTGCAATATATCAATTTTATTTTATGACTTCCAACAATCAAATAGTATTGCTTCTTCTGTGCATCAGCTACCGTTACCATTTACCACAGTTAACAGCTGTTTTAGATGATAATAATATTTACATTTTTTTCTGTACGACAAACAATAGGCATTTTATTACATTTTCAATTTAATAACCTAGGTATTAAGTTTTTACTGTGATATAAAGTGAAAAATAAAAATATGTTCACTTTATATATTAATTTGATTATTGGTTGACAGACGATGGTAACTATGGTACCGTTGAACACGTGAATGCACTGAAATTAAATTAAATTAATGATAAGCATTTAGTACCACAACAACAATGAGTACCAACAAATTATATTTATTTTAAGTTTTTCTTTAGTTGTCTATCTACGGTTATCTACCAACCACCGCCGCCTGGTATATTATGTGGTACACCAGCTGGTACATGTACACTCAACTTGGCCACACGCCCACACTGTGCTTACGTTGAAATACATGGGTTTTAAAAATTGTACTTAGTTGTCACAGACATAATAGTTTACTGGGGACCCATTACAATTTTTTTTTTTCATTTAAGCCCGGTTTATCTTTATTAGTTAGTTTCATTACTTCGTAAAATGAAAATGTTTTGGTACACAATGAAAAAGTAGAGTGTAATATAATATATAGAAGTGAGATGGATTCTCACATCCTTATGGACCATGACGGTGAGAGGGGAGAGTAGAATGTCACCTTGTTTCGATGTATTTCAATAATATTATCACACGGCGTTATGGATAGGCTTTTTAGCTACACCAATATCTTGAGTCTGTTTTCTCAATATCACTAATTATAATATTATGTATTGTTATTCTTTGTTATTCTTGTATAGGCTACGTATGGCCCCTCAGGTGTGAGAAAAAATATAACATTTTGTCGACTCGATTTAAGATAAAAAAAAATCCTTAAAGTTAAGTAGTTCTTCTAGTTAGTCATTTTCTAAAGAGGTTGACAATTCATAGTTCTTAGTGCAATATGACTTGTGAGTCTGTGTAGGTGCCAGCGCCCAGCGGGCAGCGACACACGCAGAAATAGCATGCACTCAGTGGTGTAGGTATGTTCAATTTTCTTATGGTAGGAGGTATTTAATTATATTCATGCGTCGACATACGACGTAAGTGCCATTATTGTAGACCATAGATAGGCAATTAAAATGTTCAGAACTAGGTAGTGTAAGTAATGACGCGTATATTTTTCATTCTATGTATTTCTAACCATTTCAAACTGAGTTCTTGTATTTTTTGTCCCGAAAAAACCTTCCCCATTTGCATGCACATGTAAATATTTAATAATGATTATATACAATCCTCACACTTTTTGAACACAAAAATGCATCCGGCGTGACAAATTTGTGAAATTTCGGATAGGCCGAATTTTATTTCCCAAATTTCCACAGAAGTAAAAATGTTTAAAATATTGAAAATAATTTACCCAAGTCAGATATCGGTGCATTACACATCTTGTCAGTGATACACAACTATGTAGGGTTCTGCTCTTCTGCATTTGAAATATTTTAAAATTTAAAATTTCACTTTATGAAAACTATATGCTGTTATTAACGTTTTAAATGATTATTGATTGCACATTGTAAACCACTGTGATTGCACAGTGAAAAATATCGATAGTGAATGACTTATCAACAAAGATATACGAAGTACTATGTTTATTGTTGTAAATCGTATATTATAAATTAGATATAAATGGTATATTAATGAATTCTATCATCGGCTAATTTATAACTTATATTTTAGGTCTCTATTAGCTATAATTTACTAATTATATTATTTACACTAAATATTTTGACAACGGGGAAGGTTAAAACAATCTGGTTTGTATTGAAAAATCTTCCAAGTGCGTTCTAATTAATTAATATTTTAACAAATACCTTTAACCTTTACTGATTTGATAATAACAACCTGATTATAAAATATAATGCCTGTTTTTTTTTATCTAATTTCTTTATTTCTTTGTTTTTATCGTCTAAAGAATTTAATTTTTTGGCTATTAGCATTTTATGGAGGGTTGTGGTTGCATTGGAGTAACATGTGTGTATACAGGGTAAAGATTTGTCGCTAAGAACCCAGGTGGTCACCCGTCCGGAAGCTAGCGACGCCGAACGATGCTTGACCGTAGCACACATTAGTGACTGCGGCCAACCACCAAGCCACACCAGGCCTCTCTAATTTATGTATTAAATTATATATATGTTACGATTAAGAACTTAACAATGTCCAAACTACAACAAGAACTGTTAAGATTTGTTATTGTGAGTACCCACGACATTATGCCGTTGCTCAAACATTGATTGAAATTTGTATTAATTATTGAATTAATTATAGTGACATTTTGTAGTTTGTAATTAGTTTTTCAATAGGTATTTAGGATATTGATACGCCAGGTGGTTGACTTTGTTCAAAGAAATTACTTTTACAAATACATAAACATTATATCGTACCTAATAATCATATTAATTTATGTATAACTATCGATTTATCTACACAATATTATTAAATAATATGTCTTTGTATTATTCTTTTGTTTTTCAAAACGAACAACAATTGTCTAGGTATTTGTAAATAAATGTTTATTAACTGTCGATTTATTATTCAAGACACTGGAAAATACTTACAATAACAATAATTTACCATACTTTATAGTTATGAATTTTTGATAAACGATGAAAAATGTTATTGAACTGATCTTGCACGGTTAACGTATATTGACCATACAATACGATTATACTGAGAGAAATATTTTTTGAATAGATAATTATTCAAAATTTCCTTGTAATAATGACAAATATTACATTACACAATGTGTAAATAGGTTAGCAGAATTTCTGCACCGAAACAGTAACTCACTACTTATTTCTGTCAAACCAGATTTCGACTTATAATAAAAGTATTTTTTTCTGTGTTTATTATCATACATTGGAGTCATTGGACATACATACAGGTAACCATACATTTGACAACTTTATAGGATGTCATAAAAATTACATAACTGTACAGCACATAATTTTGAATATGTAATTATTATATTTTTTTGTACCATATAATAATATTACATAAATAGGTTTTAATTAAAGTATATTCTTTTATGTTCCCATATTTTCTCGTAGTATTAAAAATTAATAATATAATAATTTAATTTTTATAGTTATTTTTTGCACTTAATAATTTGGATAAAATATGTATTTAACATTAATATGTGAGATTCTCTTAATAATTGTTTTGTTATCGTTATTTAATTTTGTGTAAAAGAGATTCAGTAAACATTTGTGCGGATTGGCGACAATGATATACTATTACTCACAAATGGACCTACAGTTATTAGAGCATTTAAAATATAAAGCACCTACCTAAAAGCAATTTGGACTCGAATCCGTTTAGGACCCGATTTTAAAAGTAGTAAAATTAAAACGTAATTTGAAAACATATTATTTTTTATGTCCATACGATTGGTATATTTTACAGTCGTGTACACATCGATAGTACCTTAAACCAAGTCAATTTTTCACTATTTCCATTCTTTTAATAACCTATTAAAAATAACAGTTACACACTATTGCATTCATAATAATAACTCTTTATTTTTGGAGAAGGAAACTCCATTACACATAATACAGCATATAAAATGTAGTGTAAATTAAAGTTAAAATGTTAAGGTATATATTTTTATAGGTATGAATGGTTAATACATTTTACATAATATTATTTAATTCGCAATATAATAATATAATATATTTAATAACAATAATTCCGAAATAATAACGATAATAATATTAAAGTTTAGTGCTAGATTTTATTTTAATCTTTTATTTATTTAAATTTTTTTTATCGTTTCGAGATCTTTCATCCATCTAAATTTTATTATAATATTATAATGTATTCGCTTATAACTTTCTACGTGTGTATTACACTTAGAGAGTATTTTGTTATATTTTAACCGTGTATGAGTACTGTACAGCATTCTAAGGAGTCATCCTCAATATTATAATTACCTACTTATAAGTAAGTTTTAAGGTGTAAAATCTCGAGGTAGTTTTATAAAATAAAATGTAGTGCTTGGAAATAATATACCCCGGCCTATTATGTATAGACAAACGATAAAGTTCATCGATAAATAACTGATGAGTTAAAGTTTATTTTTATAACTATTGAATATTAATTTTTAACCGTTTTGACATTGTTTTTTTTTACTTAAATAAATAACACAGAAAACATGACAAAAAAATAAAATATAATCACAAAAAACTGTTGTGAAATATTTTAAGCCTTAAACGATTTGTAACATTCACAGCTTCAGTCTATTGAATCATGGACTAAGATTATTACGAAAAAATACTTTATTACACTTAAGTCTAAAATACAATTTGTGGTCGTTTATATATGTATTTGTATATGAGCTATATAAATCATCAGGTAGTCAATGTTTACACTTTACATGTATATATTTTAGTTCAAACGTCTATGAAAAATCACAATATTTAGGAAAACATAAAAGTATTCGCGTTTTCTCATCACTAAAATAGTAAAATGTATTATATTATTATACGACGGGAACTTTAAACCATCCGACGCGATACGTTGTGATTCTTTTATCGTTGAATAATCATTATTTCAAAAACTATAAACATTTTTTAAAATATTTATTTTACTTCATTTTATGTCTTTATAAAATATATTTACCATTTTTTATCAATTTAATTATTTTAAATTTTTTGTATGTACTGGCTATTTTCCTCAGTCGTTGACGCTTTACACTAACAATAAAATAATAGAAAACAAATTTTATATATATGTTCGATATTGGCAAATATGAACCTACCTATAATGTATTATTTTAAAACTATTTTCTTTGCTTTTGTGAGATAGATACCCTAATTGTCTTACAATGATTCGGTTTTTATGTTATTTGCAACTTCCCTCTCAATATTCAAAACGTACATGACAGTAAACCGTAACTGTAACATACAGCATGTTTTCAGCCAATTTTTAATGCACAGCATATTTTAAAATGTTGTCCAAAGGTCGCAAAACTTATTGGAGTATTGTATCTGAAATTTGAAACAATTTGTTTTAGTCAGAATAAGCCCCGTCGCGCCTATGGAGACGGGAATAATAAAAATTGTATTTTATTTACCGTCTATATAACATAATATTAAAATGTTTAATGTATATACCATACTACATCGAACGGAATTCTCACATTATTTTACTATTTCAACAAAATTATTATGCACGCTTATCTCTGCAGGGTAACGGCGTCGGGCATTGTAAGGTATACCAGCACACAATTGCAGTAGTTGTCAACAGTGGGCAGTCATTGGTGAGTGGGTAGCTATCGGCACCTATCGAATCATAATAAATCGTATTTTGTTAGAAGAATACACGTAGTATGTATTCATATATATATATATATATATATAATGTTATATAGGAGGTACCTTCACCAGGAAGCTCGATCGTGTGTATTATTTTATAACACGTGGCCGTGGGTAGACGTTTTACGTTTAGATACGTAATTTTTTAATAAAAAACAATAAGTGGGGGGAAACAACAAACTATTAAGGAAGCTATATACTACTAAATAATTCGTATATTATTATACGATTTAAAAGTATGATATTTTATTTCGTTTTCAGCTATCAGCACCAACCGACACGTAATAAACCATAGGTAAATAGTTGGAAGAACACAATAAATGAACAAATTAAAAATGAAAAACTGATATGTATGAGAAAAATATGAAAATTATATGTACCTAGGTACTATACCGACATAGTCAATAATTTAAGATTTAATCATATCTGAAAATTCCTAAAAAGGTTAATTTGAAAAAAGCTATTATGTATTGAACTAATTTACTCAAAAAAATATTAATATTTTAGAAATAAGCTACTTGACCTAAGTAAAAGTTTTTTATCATCAATTTTTTATTATCTATTTTGAATTTATCCAAAATAAATTAAGAAAAATTTTAATTCTTTCATTTCAGTATTAAAAATAAAAAAATATTATATACTGTAGGCATTTGTAGCACAACCGTCTATGAATAAAACAAAATTTTAAATAATGATTAGAACAAAAGTTATTTCATTTGTCAGATAGTTCTGTTATGCCTTGTATATTATATCATCAGAATGTACAGCTGGATCTTGTGTATTACTTTGTTGTAACCAGCCGAGGGTAAACGTTAAAGGTTTGGATGTAAAAAAAAAGAAGGAAAGGAACATCAAGTTCTTATAGGAATCGGGAAACTATTGGTGTGTTTTCATTACGATTTAAACGTATGCTATTTTGTTTAGTTTTTAGCGTCGTCTCTTTTAGGGTCAATGCGTCTATTATTTACTATATTATATTATGTAATACCATAATAATCACAACAGTTAAACGTACCACCATTAAACGCGTTATTGCGCTTTACAGCAGAGACAAAACTATTTTCGACACGTATGCGAACAATAAAACAAAATATAATACACATATTATAATGCAAAATTCCAGACGGTTACAGGGTACTCATTGCACACTAGTCGATATAATCACTTCTCTAATACCCATAATGTCATTGACAATATATTGTTATATGCATTTATAGGACATGTATTGTATTCAAGTGTGATTCAAGAGCATACTTTGGTTACCGAAGTGGTTACAAGCAATATTAAGATTGTGATACCCTCACCACACTGATGATATTAAATATTAATATTAATATGGGATGATAACTTTAAAACACGCGAAATAATTATGATAGTTAATATTATAAATTATTACATTAATTAGTGTAATATTAGTAATATTGAAACTAACTAAAACAGAACATGTCGAATAAAAAAATGTAGTGGTAAAATGATTTTCTTTATCATAAACCATACCAACAACTGAACAACTGCATAACATGTTAACCATTATGATTACTATGGTAGACTATATCGTCACAGTTTACCGTGTATATTATAGGTACCTACCTATAATTATGGATGTCCGATTCGTCTATAAAGTATCTAGGTACTCACTGATATTTTAGAATCTGGATATAGTGTGTGTGTGTGTGTGATAGTATTAGATTTGAGGGCAATGATAAATCGTCGCAAAACAATAAAAATTCCGGACGGGGCTCGGTGAAAAACGTCCACACCAAAACAATATTGTATCGACGTTTTTGTCTGACTTATTTTACGGTACACTATGATAATGTTATTATACAACGAAAACGAAAAAAAAAAACAGTTCAGATTTGTTGTCATATTTTTAAAACGGCCAAATGACATTTGTGTCTATTTGGTCGACATACTTAATAAAATTGTTACGCCGGAGAACAAGTGCCGCCATCCCCCCACCCCGGGGCTCGGCAGAAACCTACGGGTGCCCCATTAGAAATTCTGCCAAACACAACACACACGTGTACCAACCTACCCAATATAAAAAACCTACCAAACCTACCCAATATAAAACCTACAGTGCCCTCCCCACACCCAATGGCCTATGTTGCCGCGGGTTACCCAATAAAAAAAAAAAAAAAAAAAAAAAAAAAAAAAAAAATTGTTACCGAAAACAACGATTATGGATATAATATAACATTAACATTAAAAAAGAACAACAAAAAAAAAAAGTTATTTGAACGCCAATATAATACCGTGCATTCATCGATAAAAAAATATTATCGTACACATATTATTATTGTTTTATATTATAATAATTACCATCGACATCATCGCATAACCGTTAATAGTACAAAACCACCTATTTGATAACTTATAATGTCTTGAAGTATGTTTCAGATAATAATAATATAGTATAGCCAAATGTGGCCAGCACGTGCCAATCGCAGGCGTGGGAAAGTTATAAATTAGAGCGTCGATGAATACAAATCGTCTGTGAATAATCTCGCTTGTTCCATGTGAACTGCGTACTTTGGTTGTTGTTGGAGTTATGTGTATGTACAATTCTCAAATTAAATTTTAATGGTTATTTTTATAGTATCATCTGTTTTATAAAATATATATAAACAATGATCAATTATTACATCAATCGACGGCGGACCATTGAATCGGAAAAATAAACCGTTCATATTTCACCAAAAACTGGACATTTTAATTTAACTAAACACTCGTGCGGGCTAATACGTTTTGTAATCGGTTTTTCTTTCGCAGTTTTTCACGATTTCATCGGGTGAAAAAAATATTACACCCTCATTAAAAGTATATTGCTAAACAGTATACAGACGAACACTTTTTTACTGCCCCCCACCCAAAAAAAAAACTCGAATGGACCATCGAATACATACCAATAAAGCTGTAGATATGTGCTCGTATATTATGTGAATTTTATGCGAATATAATACATAATATTATGATATAGTGATAAATTATGACCGTAGGCGGTTGCGCAGTGATACCTGCGAAAAATAGCAATACAATAATTTACTTAGATATTTATAATGAATACATTTGTAAAATTAGGTATATTATATTATTATTTATTGTTTACGCATGCACGGAGCAATACAAATTATGGCTGCAAACGCCCCATTTTCCGATGATATAGGTACGACACATGAAATATTATATTATAGTTTACGTTCTCCTTATATAAACATATTATCCTCCTAAGACTGATTGGTCAACAAGTCAGCAAATTGGCAGACACCCACTTTATATGGTATATATTTGCAATGAATATATATCGAGAGACAATATCGATGATAACTTTTCGATATCGTATTAATTATAAATATTTATCGTAACCTTCTTGTTCTATATTATTATTAATAGTAATAAAGAACAACCATAGAATATCAAGTTCGTATACTTTTCTCTTGTGTCACATGATTCCAGGGATAAAATATTACACTTATTCGAGCATCGTGCTTCATTCGTTTTTTTTATGCAATGGTAGATTTAAGATTGAAAAAATATATTTTTTAGTGTACATCATACCTTAGTGTCAGTCAGTAAAAACATGGCTTAAGTTTTTATAGTATTATGCCTTTATTATTTATATTATGTTTTGTTCAAATTTCACAGATGTCAATTGTCATACTTCAATATTCAAACAAGTTTCTAGACGTTTTCTGAAAACGTCTAAATGTTTAGAATAATAATTTTAAAAAAATATCGAATCTACTATAATGAGAAATATTTGATATACCTATTGCAATAATGCAGCACATATCATGGAAACTATAAAATCTGCTAATTATAGTTCTGGATAATGTATTCTTAAATAAAAAATCAGTGCTAAGCGGTGGTGACCCGACGCATTATCTCAGTGGTTTTCACTTTTCTGCCCAATGACCATATCAATTTTCCAACAATAATACGCCATTGAAATATTTTGTAGATAATCTCACTATATGATCTAATTGAAGAAATTCAAAATAAAGACCTTTGAAATATTTGATTAAAAATAATTTAGAAATAAAAATTCTATAAACTCCAATGGTGGGGGGGGGGGACTGTAGGAACGTACCTACATCCATAATTTCTAAAAACCTCTGATGGCTTAAATAAATTATGATAATATTATTGTGCTAAACGTGGTACTACACGTTTTTTTGTTTTAGTAATTTTATATTTGGATAAGACAAGCGCCAAACAAACAACGTACCTAGTTTGAAAATTGTTTAAGACACGTATTTTTTATCATCTCTATATAAACCACAATATAAAAATGTCTTAAATGTGCATTTATAAAAACGAAAAAACAGACACCTAGAGCCTGAGGTACGTGGTGGGTTTAGTGAGTAGCACACTTGTGACTCGTTAAATTTACTATGATGGACAATAATTACGATAGACTCGTATGATAATAATATAAATTTACATTATTTGTACAACCGAAATTTCCATTGTAATCGGCTGTAGCAGCGTGTATTGTGTTTTGGACTACTAAATAAAAAATGTTATTTAATTAATAAATTATTAAATTATTATTGCAGCAACTTGGTGTTAGTCCGTTTTTCAACATAATCATCTATTATGTTTGGATAAGGCAAAAAGTCCAAAAATCAACGTCAGTAGGTACTTTGATCTTTTTTTAGACATGTATTTTCCTTCACTCTCGTATGATTTTCACTTCCACATATACATCCATAAATGGTACATTTATAAAAACAGACACACCGAGGTTAAGTTAATTTACTATTTCATGTTAAGAACTAATATGTCATAATATTGTTTACATTATACTATAATGACTCGCAATATGATTATTTTATCAGACTTATATTGTGCTTTGCACTACTGAAATATAGTTTTTAATATACAAAAAATGATAATATTATATTAGTGCGCCAACGTTAGGTCGAAAAACATACGCCCTGAGCCTGAGGTGGGCTTAGTGAGTAGCACACTTGCGGCGTCTCGTTAATTATTGTATTATGACGGACAACTACGGGGCGGCCCCGTAGTATGATAATAATATCAATTTACATTTAAGTTGTACAACCGACCGATCTGTAGTTGTACGGACTCGGCAGGGCTGTCGGTCGGATCGAACGGCGAACTGCAACGTCTCCGGACGACGACGCCCAGTTTTCAAGTAAGAATAATAATAATGAAATAAACGTGCCCGGAATCCGAAATATTTGCCGGGTCCGACTTAATTTTTCGAGCGCACCAGTCCAATATGTGTCAGTATTTCTACTACTGCTATTACTACTCCTGCCTGCTACCATTTCCAGCTATATCATTAATAATACTTTAAGCAGCTGCACAAGTGCCTACAAATTTTCCAAATTTCGTACCAATCTACTGCGGTGCAATGATAATATAAAACTAATAAGACAGGATACTATAGTTTCGCTAAACCTATACATTATAATACTACGGGTAATGTTGTAAAAACTAAATCGATTGTTCTATATAAAACTAAAGTTTAACCTTTGATTCAATCAACCGATTAAATAATCTGGGCTTGAAACCGAAATTAAGTTTCTCGATTTTAATCCGATTTTGATTAATTTTGTCTGATATAAACTTAAACTAATAACTTATTGATAATTGTATGATTTTTATATCTATGTTCAATATTGATTTTATTGTTTTATGATTTTTAATTACTTTTTAAGAATATTTTTTACTTTTTTTCGATGTAAAATATCACGTATTTTATATTTATACGATTTTAATTTTGATTTAAACCCACTTTACGCGCAAGACCTCCTTTGCGCGTTCAATACGCATTGTTTCACGTGGCAAACGAACCAAAAAAAAAAGCAAAAATTAGTAAATAACTTTGTGTTTTGAGAACTGACGAAAAATATGATAGAATTGTTGGCTACTTTTGAATTTTGAATTATGAATTTACAATTTATTTGTATATAAAAATTAAATTATACAATTATCACAATTTTGATTTTGAACTAACAATTTTAATTTTTCTAAATTTCAATGATATCAATTTTGAATATTCTTAAAAAAAAAAATCTATTTTGATATTACTTTTGATTTTTAACAATTTTTTATCAGTTCAATGTCGATTTCAAATTTAAGCCCTGCGATAATTAATAACCATATTATTATGTGTGCACAATAATAATAGTATTTAGTGCAGCTGCACTACGTCGAAGTTCAACCACGTCGACGACGGATGTTGGTTATTGTGACATGCCTTATACACTGTTGTAATATATTATACATTATGGATTCAATATTAACATTATTCAATACAAAGTGATATTTTATTCATTATTCATTGGTTTTCATCTGTTTTTATCTATAGAATATGCCGAACAAAACTTTATAATATTTATGAAACATACTTGTATACGGCAGTTATAATGTAATAATATTATATTATACTCGGAGTGCACCAAATAATATTTGTATTGGATCTCCAGAATATATTACATGTAGTATTTTATTAATGTCCAGAAAACCGTAGGCACGATTTGGGATGCAAGAGCCCAAGGTGTTGTGAATATTATGAATATATGTCGACTTACTCCACGTATCAGTTTCGTTAACGATTTTATACGTCCTCTGTAGGTTTGGACAATTATTTAAATATCACCTACCTGTTATATTGTATTCAACAAAAGACCAAATAAGGCAGTTAAAACAATATTTCAATGGGTTCCAGTGTGATGTGTTAGACGTTTATTTATTACAAAACAATATTATAAAGTGTGTTGTAGATCACATAAATATAAAAATATTATTAAGTTAAAGAAATAAATGTTAATATTGATAAAGAATATGGGAATTCGTTTGAATTAAAAATGCAACACATATAAATCACACACTTGTATTGCATTGTTATATTTATATTTTCATAATAAAACATTTTCCTCCATCACTATTGCAACATTTAAATCGAAGTCTACATTTCTACATCAATAAAATACGAAGATCAATATATCTGGAAAGAGTTAAGAAAAGAACCGTTTTTATTTCCATGATTATTTTAACGAATCGTCGATAATTTTACTACCTAAACATGGTTATTGGTTAGTACCTATAATTGCTACTGTCGTCTGTCATTGATATAGTTGGTATAAATAGTACTATAATGTTAGGTACTTTATATAGGGTACCTACTGAAAATAATTTAATTACTTTATGTTATTGAAACATCTTCTACTTAACATATTATGTTCACCAGAAGAGGAAAAGTAGTTAAAACAATTTCGATGAGTATCAAAGTGATGTGTTAGATGTTTATTTATTACATAATAATATTACCCAGTGAGCTTTCGTAAGGCCTGCTGCAGTCCACATAAAATATATAATTATATTATTAAGTTTTAAATTTAATAAACAAACAATTTAAATAAATAAATGTTTAATACGCTAGGTATAGGAATATATAATGTAAAATAATATATTCGTTTGAATTAAAATGCAACACATAGACCACTTATATTATATTTATATTTTTATAAGACAAACATTTTCCTCCATCACTATTACAACATTTAAATACAAGCCTACATTACTACGTCAGTAAAATATTAAGATCAATGTTTCTGAAAAAATTAAGAAAAACCTTTTTATTTGATTTCCATTTTCCAGCTTTTATTTCCATGCATTTTTTAACGAATCGTCAATAATTTTTTATACCTTAACACAGGGCTTGCATTTGAAAAAAAAATATTGTTTTACGTTATTTACAATCAAAACGTTATACAAATTTTGAGTTTATCGTTATTCAAAATTTAAACGTTATTCAACTTTTGTGTTTATCGTTATTCAGAATTAAAACGTTATACAATTTTTGCGTTTAACGTTATTCATAATTAAAACGTTATACAATTTTTGCGTTTATCGTTATTTAATATTTAAAAGTATTTAGATACCTGTTTTAAAAGTACACAGGCCGCAATTTAAAAGTATATGACTATGACCTTTTTTGGGGACATAATTTCCCTATTCTGAGTTTTAAGTAGGTATTGTGTAATTTTATTTATTTAATTAAATGGGTTAGATAACCCAATTACATATTATTTACAAAATATAGAGTACAGTGATACAGATTAAATTACAATATACATAGTTCGTAAAGAAATGGAAACAAAATAAATGATAAAACAGTATGATGATAATTAATCTTAAGTTATAAGTGATAATGTATAATTGAATTTAATAAATTGCCTAGGCTCTAAGGACTTTATTATAAAATAATAAATATTAAAAAAAAAAATCATGATCATTATTTTGAAATTTTGAACGTATTATTAGGTTTTTAAATGTTAAAATTATTTAGTAAGTTTTACAATATTGTGCTTGAGAATATCATTTAAGCAGGAATCTATGTTTCAAACATATTTTACTCTGATTGTTTTGACATACTTTGTCGACATTTATTTTATACCTTCCTACAATTGACAAAATAATCAGAATCTATAATTTATGTTGTTAAAAGTTAAATAATATGTATTGGCAATATAAAAGTGTGTACATAGTTAATATACTATAGAGTGTAGACAACATAGTATAATTTATACTATCTAAATTATACTTTTTACCATATTACCATTATTAAATAGAACATTCACAAACAACAAAATAAATACCAATGATCACCGAACACAATAGTTGAATAACTTGAATGGTATAAATTTCGACCGTAGTACAGATAGTACAGTACAATATTATCAGAGTATCACTATTATTAGCTATTGGTAATTAAATTATTCTAATAATACCTTCTTATTAAATTTTAAAATAAATCTAATACGGGATCTCCCGGATAGGCCGGATACGGGATAAAATTAATTCTTGGCTCGAATAAATAATTGAATAATACTAAGTATTATTAAATAATTGGAAATTAATTATTTTGTTTAATGAAATACAATATATACCGTTTTGCGTTATGTTTTGTTTAATGATATATCATATATTTTGTTAAACGTTACGTTTTGTTTTGTGTTATTTATTTATTTATGTTTATCGTTTTTCGTTATAATTACGTTTACAAATTTCAATCGTTTTTTATCAAACATAACGTTATAATCATAACGTTATTATAACGTTTGCAAGCCCTGCCTTAACATAATTGGTAATTACTAATGTATAGGTACAGAGAATTATTCACTCATTTTAATGTATGTAAATGTTTGTATGAACCATTTCCCAGAGCTCCACAATCCACAGGGACCAATTATTATTGGTACTTTCTTATTTGTTTAGTTTTTTTTTTTAATTTTCCTGAAAAACAAAACTTATTTCCCTCGACATTTTCCAGAATATTGATCCCTAGCTAGAAATAAACAACGAGCATGTCACACGATGCGTGTTGATGCGTATCAAAAGCATTCTACACAAGAATCGCATGCACAAAATGGTTACGTAGGTACTTACGTCCATTAGTATTTTTAAATAAAACAATACAGTATAACTATAAATTTGCAGCCAACAATACGAGCAAATCCATAAAAAAAAAAACTAGTTGTGTATCTAAATAATAACACGATGGAAATATTCCAAATGTAAAGTGAGTAGTTATTGTCCTTTGTCGGTCACAAAGTGATGCAGTGATGAAACTATACACAAGTGTTATACATATTTACTATGGTTTATATAAACAAATAAAAACATTTTATTATTTCACGAATATAATATCATCGTATTGATAGTTATTGACTTATTGAATAAGTACGATAATAGTAAAATGTCGTACCAATATACTTTAGATTACGAAAAAAAAAAACTGGAAATATTCACAATAATATTTCAATAATAATATAATATGTGATCGTTTGTATTTCAAGTTTATCATTATGAAGCCAACGCGTAACATGCACACAGTTGTCGTCAAAACGTGTAGGTTAGGTTAGGTACCTCGCAAACCGTACAAATGTATACTCTCCCTCTGAACTGGCTGAACCACTAAATAAACAAAAATAAAAAATGTTAAATGTATAATACTATACAATATTATAGTCGAATATAAATATAATATTTAGCGAGGGCTTGCAAAGTTATAATGACGTTATATTTGACAAAAAAGATTTAAATTTGTAAACGTAATTATAACGGAAAGCGATAATCAAAAATGATTAAAAACTGCAAAACAAAACATAACGATTAACAGAGTAAACATAATATTTAACATAACATAACGCTAAACGTAATTTATAGAATATCATTGAACGAAAAATAACGCAAAAATTAAAGTCTATTTATTTAAAAGGTCTATTATATTTGGTTTCGTAGAAACATTTTTTTCATGCAAAAAATCTAAGAATTGATTATATTATTATAATCCATGCCTGGGTCATTACCTACCCGCATTAATTATTATTTTTAAATTTAATAGGTATTAGCACTATACATATTATAATAAAGATAAACGCAAAACTTGGATAACGTTTTAGTTTATTGTAAATAACATAAAACGAAATTTTTTTTCAAATGCAAGGTCTGATTATAGTACAATATAGATTTCAATTTTAAAATGGCGATGAGTTTTTCAATGCGGATGCATCAAAATAATAATAATAATATGTAATGTGTTGATCTAATGTGTCTGATTTGACGTAGAGAGGCGATGATAAATCGCACGAGAAAATAACCGTTTACCATATTTTATCGATAAACAATTATATACATGATATTATAATAATGTTGTGCCGGTGTGGTGTTGGTATCGCACCAACACGGTCCTATAGCCGATGGTCCACTTGAAATATAATACCCGACCATCTATAGTGATAAACGGTTAGGTTACTATTTACACACGGATAGCTGATATACACATTAGTCATTAAACCTCTCGCACATCTGGAGTCCAGACGACACCACAACAATATTCTGATGATTTTTCAGTCTAGAGTTACACACTGTATTATAATATATAATATTATTGTGCGCACAATCATAGTACACGACGTGTCAGAATGCGCACACTATTTTAAGCTCATCGATGTGCGTTGTGTTTATCATGTTTTCGTTTTCGACACTTCGTCGTGGCCTGTTGTTGTCGCCGGACTTACAACCACAGTAAGTACATGAATGGCGTGTGCGCAAGTGTACGATATTATATTATTATTGTGTGCCTACGTGCACGTGTCGTACCTATGCGTGAATAATTAATGAATACGAAGACGTTGAAAGATTCAATGAGGCTGGACGAGGAGTAGACGCAATTTTTTAACTCAGTTAACTGTTTTTTTTTTCATTTTGCTAATAATTAAATAATGGTCATTTTGAACACATCAATTAAGTTACCACCATCGACTTAACTTAACTTCGATTAATATGTTGGTTTTAAAGAAAATGCATGGCAAACTTGGACGACTTTCATCCGCGTTCACCCCAGTTGGAGGATGTAAGTTCGAAGTACCGATTCGCATATAGATAAATAAATTATGGCAACGAAATAAAAGTTTATAGGTAACCAATTGATTAACCGATCGTGGCAACTGACTGGAAATTGGCAAGGCGTACTAAGTAGTGTAAATAAATACTAAATATTACTGCAGCAGTCGCAGTGTAATGAGTGGGAATGAAAAAAAAACTGTATAAATGTAAAATAATATACCAATATAGGTATATTTATGATTATAATATATTATAATATATAAATTGAAATGGACACAATTTGTGATAACCGTATGATTTATGAATATAATTAATGAGCTCTCATTGTAATATCTTAAACGGGTGACTAATATTGGCTCTATATTATTAGTAATTAATACGATGCTTTAGTTTTAATCTATAAATAATATAAATCCTATATTATTCATAAATATCTAGTTTTTTATCTTCAAATATTTTCTATATTCTACGAACTTAGAATATTATTAAAAATAAACAAAATATTCATATGGTTAATATGAAAATTAAAATTAACTTAATTGGGAATATATAAGTTGATTTTAAGTAAACATAGAGGCAAATGAGTAAAGTTAAAGTTTAGTTAATTACAACATCAAACTGGTAAGCTAAGTTAGTAAGCTGATATTAACCTAACTTTTAAATTATTAACTCGTTAATGCCCGGCCTTGAGTATGATTTACACAAATATATTATTAAATTACACACGTCTTGTGTAACGTGGAAATAGTTCCCTAAATTTGAACTAAATCGATGGATTAAGGGTTATTAGCTGTTACTTCTCTAGTTCTGTGCAATACTCCAATTCTTGCTACCCATAATAAACGTATATTTTATAGAAAATGTTATGATTTTTGTGGCATACGTACAATATAATAGGCATATATATAAACACATAATATTGTGGAAAAAAATTTAACACACCAAATTACGCAATCAAGTATGTTATAACACGAAATATCATAGATATTAGATAATTAAAAAAAAAAAATAAAAAAATAAAATTGAAAGGTAAACGTAAAATATAATATTATGTGCATATATTTGTTTAGTATTTTATTATTGTGTACCTATATAGTAATTATTGAGGTTTTAAATTTAATCACACATTGAAAAAAAAATCAATTTTAAATATAAAGTAGATATTTTATATTATTATAATAACGATCTAGGACTAATTATATTAAATAGTAATATTATAATCGAATATAATAATATTTTCATAATTGAATAATAATTTATAATCATCTCGTAAGCTATACAAAAATAATTTCATAACATTTTAGTGAAATATTTCCTTTTACACCTACAATATTATCCATCCACACTTTCAGCCCTCCATACCATATCGTATATGCATGAAATAGATTTTAATATTTAATCCGAAAATTTCACTAATAGGCAGAACTTAGGTACCTATTGTGTACACGTCATGATCAACCAGTGTCATGTATAGGAATAATAAAGTACGTAAGATTTTGTAATAATTTGATTTTCGTGCAGATAATGCGCCTAATTTATAATTAAATGAAAAAACCATTTTGAAAAATACTGTCGAACAATGAATAACCATGATCATTATTATTTCACGATGACCATAATATTATAGTCATAATTATTATGGCGGGTAAGGCAGTTTCTATGCTTATAATATATATTATTATCACTCACCGTCGAATGGAAACTATTGGCGACTATAGGGTGCACGCGGAAAAAGTCGAATTTATCATTCAAACTGCCGAAGAATGTAGTAGTTGTAACTTGCAGTACGGAAACATTTTCTAACTTTCCCTTTTTCATATAAAATAATAATACATGAAATGCCGTTCGCATCGATATTATTAATCAATTGAATTATAATTAAATTATTCCAAATGTCTCAGTACCTACACACAGATTAAAAATTAGAGATGGCTTACATTTTAATCAACTCGTCAGTGGTGGTGGCTTTTACGACTAGGGACGATTCGTAGTTCCGATTTTTCCAATCAACTGTATTATTATTGTTAATGGCATTATATAATTATTTGCGCCGTTTGCTGAATGTGTGCGTCTTATTAGATTTCTCGCCGGCGGCACACTTTTCGCCGTCCAAATATCCGACCGCCCGGACATCACGGTGACAAGCAAGTCGGCCTTTCCGAATTTATTTCTGCGACCGCGGATACACTTCGTTGACGTCGTTTTCCATCATTAATCCCACCGACCGATGTTAAATGTCGTTTTATTTCGATTCCATTTGTCCACGGGTTTTTCGTGACGCGTGACGGCTCCGAGCAACATATTATAGCGGCGCGCGCACACACAGAGGGGTGCATACTATCTATCCTATAAAATAAGAAGTGGCGGTGGTGGTGGCAGTGGTAAATGTGACCGCATACCGGGTTTCAATATGCTCGTATATTTTATCATACCAAATTGAAGTAACAAAAGCGAGAAAATTTCTTTTGACTTTTTTTCAGCAGCAAGCATTGTGGGTGGTGGATTTGTGCCTTTGAAAAAAAATTGGATTTGCACCACTATTGCTTTGGTTCGGGTGACCTACGCGAAAATACCATCCATAAGTTTAATTACGCCATTACGATACGCGATGGATCGTCAGTATATTATTATTTTATACCAAACCGATAACACATTTTAATTGTCTGCTGGTTCGTGCGTTTTAGGGCGGCTGATAGGTTTTATATTTTGTTTGCGAAACGTTCGTTGCAAAGTGTCGTAAAAACGATAGGTGGGTGGGTGTGCGCGCGTGTTTTGCCTGAAAATCATTAACGGTAATAAAATGTGAACTTTGCTGCGATATTTCTCGGTTAAAACGATATAATATTGTACATTCCGTGACCTTAACATTTTTTTACGCCGTGTTTTAGGTATATTAACGTCCCGCAGAATATTGTAATAATACGCTGAAAACGAGTCGAATCGCAAGACGTCAGTTCATAAATAATATAATATTATTGGGTGAATCCAAAAACGAGGTCGGTTTTTTTTGTATTGAATATGACATTATTATTACAATATTTTTTTTTTGTCATGTAATCAGAACTGTGCTCGGAAAAGTTTTTCATTATCGCTTTATTTTAAAGACAAACACTCCGGTGGCTCTTTTACCCAATCTGACCTTCTTAAGGGTCCTACGACCATACCAATATAATATGAACGTGATGAGATTCGATGATTTTTCAATAATAGTCTATTTTCAATTAACCATCACAATTTATTATTCATTAAACTATTTTTATAAGTGATTTTTCAAACGCTTTTGTATTTTCATCAAAGAGGAATATGAATGAGTTATATTTTTCGTTTAGTATTTACCAACAATAATGTCATACATGATCGAGACTGTTATAATTGAAACAAAAACATAGTACATTTCTTGTCGACTGATTATATAGTTTACCATCACTTTACTTTTTCAACGTTTTTTTTTTATTATTACCACCATCAGCTGACATATTACCTAATATATATATATATATATATTATAAAGGTAATTCGAATAACCTATTTGAGTACGGAATACAGCTATAATCTTACCGATTTGTAAGCAATTCAAGTTGAAGTGAAATAATTAATATTTCTGGAAATAGTCATACAATAAGCCAGGGTTTACATAATATGTTTTTATCAAAAACACTTTTCGCTGATCTTGAATCTATTTTTGAAAAGACACTTGGAATTTTCCTCCAATTTTAGTGTAAAACAAACTCACCCATAATGAGAACGTTGATCTTATTTTTCTCTATTTAATTATAATAATATAGTAGGGGAAAACAGTAAATATAAATTATACGATTTAAAATGAAGAATATTTCGGAGATAAATAATCTGTAAGTATATTATTATAAACATGTCTGTCTCTCAAATAATGCTTCAAGAAAAATTAAAAAAAACACTAAATTCTTAAATCCAGAGTATTTCAAAAATGTAAATAAAAATGAGGTATAAGAATGGGTTGAAACAAAATATATTCTTAAAAAAAAGTCAATTTAAATTGTTTTGCTTATAACTAATGTTCTATAATATGAGCCACAACTGGCCACCTACCATACATATTACATTCATATTATATACATCATATTAAATATATCATAATATTATTATAATAGGTACATTATATCTTTATGTATAATTCGTAATCGGATGAAGAAATATTTTGTAAATAAACTAATTTAAAACTTGGTGGTTTTAAGAATAATATATTTCACTTCAACCCATACCTATATATTATTTTTGCAATCAAATGTAGACGTTTAAAACACACTATATATTTTCAAAATTTGTCATTTACTCAAAAATAATATCTTATTTAAATTGTATTATATAAGTGTCTTAGCTCTAAAGCAGTATTTCGTAGCCTCTCTGCGTCAAAATATTAATAATTCAATTTCTAATTTTACAACATAACTACCAATGGCAATGAATAATGATCACCTGTAAAATAAATTTATTAAACCTCAGTGAAACGTCCTTTTGAGAAAAAATGAAATGGTTAGCGTACTATAAAAATCTTATTACCTTTATTGCCTTAAAATTATATATACCTTAAAATTTCCAATAAAAATATTTTAAGACATTTTCCAAGAAATAAAATTAAATACATTTTTCATAAAAAACTTTGTTTAAGTAATTTACTTAGTTATGACACATTTGATCGAATAACGTAATAATAGGTGAAACATCTTTAAATTTTTTAATTCAAGTTATTATTTCAAGAAGTAAGACAATAATGTGATGTATGATTTTGTAGTATTTTATACCACCATAGAATATAATTCCAGTGTAATATTTGTTGTCTCTTGCAGACCAACGCACAACATTATAGTAAACTTAGAGTAAAATCACCTGTTACAAAAATGATCGAGAACTATATTTTTGACATATTATTAGTTTTATATTATTTTATTATATGACTTTAAAAATAAAATTAAAAAAATTAATTCAAATGGATATTGTTTTGATTAACTATACAAATTAATTACGTACATCCATATGTCATACCCTCAAAAATATTTTATAAAATAGTTTTTATCTTAAACTGTTGCAATGGATGATTTCGATCTAAGTTTAGTTAAAAACTTTTAAAATAAAAATGATTTTGTGTGAATGCGTGTTGCATATGAATAGTGTCTATGTGTTCTCCAAGTAGAGAAAACAGTTCGCTGACATCATCGGCTTGTTCAATACAGTTTTTGGATTTCCGTCTCGTTCCGTAGTTGTAGGTACCTATCGTTTCCGACCTATTGACCATATGCCTTCTTTTTCGATGAGTGAAGACGATTTGACGACCGCGACCACGACGACGGGCGTTGGCGTATTATATATTATCATGGATTATTTTATAATATTATTATTACCATATAGATACTATACAATTACCGGTTGTCCACGCGCCGCCGCTGAGTGGGACAGCCTCAATAGAACGCGGGAAAACAGTCATTGCTAATACGATAAAAAAATAAAAGGAGAAAAAATTCCCGTGCATTGTAAAACGCAATAATTCACAGTGTTATCACGGTGAACCATCGCGGCGACACGTCGGTGTAATAATAATATTATTATTATTATCAGTGGCTCGTGTCGTCGAGGAGGACGACTCATTGCGTAGTAGTGGTTTTCCGATGAACGAATGTGGTTTTTTTTTTATACCTTTTTAGTTTGTTTAATCACTCGACATCGTAATCTCCGAGCTCAGCGTTTCTCGCCTCCGTACGCACCTTTTACCGGTACCCACAGTGTACCCATACAATATTATGCATTATTATCGCACTTGGTACCTAACTCATCGCGATACGATCACACGGTGCAGCAGGTGCAGTAAGCGGTTTTCCTGGTTGTATAATAATTTTATGCATACGTGCAGTAGTGTTCTGTGCTGTGTAGTACAAGTATTCCGAAAACTACACATCTCTCGTATCGCAACGTTGTTATTTGCACCGAGAAGGGTTGACACTGAATCTTTGGGACGCAGCAGGAGCGTGTCAGACGTCGCGAGTTAAAATTTAAAAAAAATATATATTTTTTTATTGATACGACACATATGGTACATGTTATTTTAGTGTGGTAATAAACTGATAATAGGTATACAAAATGTTTGTATTTTCGTATACAAAATGGTTGGCAATATTTTCTGATATTGGATTTTGTAATAATTGGGTCTTGCAATATAACCGTATGCCTACGACACTGCTGTGTGGTTAGGTCCCATCAGGCAATCGTGGCCTCGAACACTGTGAAGGTAAATGTTACCGTAAACCGGGTAAGCAAAGTACGTATAACCACTGCAGGTTGGAGCGCAGACATTGTTACCATGTTTTTCGAACGTTTAGACTTCAAAAACCTGATCAGTTGTTCTAGTGTCATTTTTATATTGTTCAATGCTACAACCAGAGATAATATTAAAGAATGGACAGGCCATCTTTATAATAAATGACCATGGGGTAGCTTTCCCAAAGTATTGGTAAATGTCCCATCAATACCACCGTTACCAGTAGTAACCATCAGGGAACCATCCATACTTATCGCTATAGAATACAATTACGAAATAAAAAATACATTACCTTGTGGCTTATCGTTCGGAAACAGTCTGGAAAGCCTATCCATTCTATATTATCTATGGCTATAACATAATATATAAAAATATTTATTTTTTTTTACGATAGTAATATATTTTTGTAGTTCTTGGACATCCTCCCCTCACAACTTGATACATCCTGGTGCGTCACTTTCTCGCACACAAATCTACTGCATTCGACTACGAGTATATACACTTTTTCTATACAGGCATAAGCGCAAATAGGGGGGGGGGTCTAGGGGTGCTTAGCCCCCCTAATAATTGCTATAGCCCCCCCAAAAACAAATGATTTTACTATATAATACACATTATAAATTACAATGTAATTTCGAAAGAAATATCACTTTTCGCGCGTAACGAATGATTTGAAAAATGATAATCGAATTTCGATTAATGCTTTGAGAACCACGTGATCACGCTAATCTAAAGAATAGTTGGTGGGAAATGTGCAGCACTGATGTCTGATAAGAAACGGTCAGCAGACCTTCACATACTATATTATATCTCAATATCTCATGCACAACGCACACTCATGACACATGGTTTTAATTCGTAACGTTTTGGTTTGATTGTTTATTTTTTTCGTTGATCGATATTTATATTTTCTATAATAAATTCATCGTTAAATATCCACTTGATCGTCCGTTGAGAATATACAATATCACCTACTTAAGATCTACTATGTCCCAAAACCGGTTTAGCAATTTAGGCATACTTGAAATTGAAAAAGATATTGTTGTTGACGTGGAAGAGATTCTAAATACTTTTAGTAAAACCGAAAGGAGAATTAAATTATTGTAATGAGGCTTACTATAAGAATAATAAAAAAAATTGATGTCAAAAAAATACCAATGTGTTAATATAATATTAGATGATTATGTGAATTTTAATTTAGATGGTATATTTTGTGTTTATTTGTAGTTCAAGTTCAGCAAGGTAAATTTTTTTAGTGGTTTTGTAATAATTTAAAAGCATCATAAGAGTATTCAGTATCCTGAACTGAGCTACGGCTTCAGCCCCCCCAGATTTCAAATACTATTTGCGCCTATGTATACAGGCACAACACTATGCACCCATTGCACCTATATATTATAATTTATGACACACATATTATATGGTTTACATTTCATAACAACGGAATAGAATGTGAAACGGTTGAAACGATTTAAAACACAAGACTAGGTAATCTAGTTATTTTCAAAAATATAAACTAATGCCAAAAGTAATTATTATTACAGCGTTTTCAAATATTGTCAGGTTGTCTAGAACCTATGTTTGAAATATTGCGAACACTTATTTTTAAACTGGGTCGTATTGATTCAGTGATTATGGTTTATATTATGTCACATATATGTTCAGAATCGGACCACTACGTTAATGTTCTGACACAAGCCAGTATAAGTACTATTTGTATTTTTTGCATTATCTTTTCCTCGTTATTTTTCGTTAAACAAATAAAACATTGTTGTACCAAGAAACACTTAACCGAAGACCAAAATAAGTACTCGTATTCACTAGTCGTTTAACAAGTTACCACTATATTGTGTGCACAGAAGAACATAGGTATATAGGTACTAAATGAACGAAAATAAGAGACTCTCGCTTAATATTATTGTACGTTTCTGAACGACTATAGCAGTGGAGATGTATGAAATGTGAATCGTATGATTGTCATTTGTCAGTTAACTGTCATATTGACCATGCTTGGGGTATAATACTTTTAAACCAGTGTGAAGTATAAGTTCGTTTAAATATTATACCAACAATTTCCCAATTCTATAGGCTAGTGACAACCTTGCTCGAACATCATGAAAAATTATTACTACATTTGTCTTGATTTGTGACTTTGATCTTATATAACTATATAAATATAATACTTATTTAGGTTATTAACAATTTATCAAGTTAAAATAAAAGTTTAGTATAATAATCGACAACAGATTTTGATATATTTTTGCGACATCACATTACAATAATATAATACAATAATAGGTATTATAAATATTTATAAAAACAGTCAATTTCAATTATAAAACTGTACTTATTCGGCTAACAGCGAGCCCTAAAAATACATTTTTTCCTCTTATTCCGTTACAGAAAAAATAGTACTATAGCCGGTGTAAAAATTAAAATAATAACTTTTATGTTTATTTTACTTCTATGCACTTAATACTTATATATACCTCGCCGAACTACCGGCGTACCGATACTGGTCCATAATATTAACCAGCCCGATGATTGGTCTGAAAAACATTCCGTCAAACACTGTTTTCGCTGCCAAAACGGTAACACAATAATAATATACTCCACATTATTCATCGCCAAACAAGTTTGCCGTCTAGAATGGGTTTTATAACCATCTGTTCTAAAATTTTAATTGTTTTTTCGCAACTACACCAATAGTAGGTATTCTTAGTCGACCAGCGTCGGCGATGAAACAGTCTGGTGGTGTGTCATGTGTCTACTCGAATGTCACATTTGCATAATATATTTTTATCTCTTAACAGGCACGCAACCACCTAAACCCAACCATTGCCCTGGTGTGGAGGAAAGATCGGCACTATCGCGAATTAGTTAATTTTAAAATGAGTGTATCTGATGTAATAAATTAAAATGTATGTATATTGTATGTGTGTGAGAAAAAACATTTAAGATCAGAATAGAAATCAACTATTGTATATGTTTTATGAAGTTCCTACTTAATAAAAAATCTAAGATGAAAACTACATTTAAAAAATAATAATTAAAGCTGCTTCTAACAATTAATTGTGATGAAATCATAATGATATTAACATGATTCCCAGAAAATAAAAAGAAGAAACAATGTACAAAACTATTTAAAAGAAAACAACTTTTCAAATAAGGATATTTTATTACAACTTTATCAATAGTACATTTATTGCTACATTTTGAGTCTCAGTTGAAGCATATTGATGTAGCTCAACAATTTGTAAATAAACATTTTCCTGTTCAAAATGAAACTAATATAAAAACACAATCAATCACACACAAACGTTTTTTATTTTAACATCGCGTTGATGGCGTTTGGGTAGAAACTTATTGACAATAATTGAGTAATAAATATTATTAATGCCGTTAAAGTGTCAATTTTAAGAGAACATACAATTATAGTTTCATCAATTGTTAATTTCTAAAATATACTTGATTACACAACTACACTAAAATGTGTTAATACTATACTATTATTGCTTAGCCATAAATACTTATTTAACTTAATATTTATTAATAACCCCTGAAACACATGCGGTTTAATTTTATACCTCATGTGAAATACAATGGATACACGCATAACACAGAATTATTTAATTTACAAAGACAATATTATTACTTAGTAGGTATGTGATTTTTTTTAACGTATTACGACACAAAAGTTAAATAATAGGTAGTTGTTTTTCAAAATAAAAAAATAATTCTTGGTACCAAAGCTCATAAAATATAAATAACGAAATAAATTTTAAGATCATAAATATACATAACAATGTTATTAGTTATGACTTATAATATGTTAATTATAATATTATATTTTAAACGACTAGGTACACACATGAGATAAATATTTCAGGTTTCAACCAAAATAATTTACCTCTACTGCGACACTGATGATAAAATACTATTGGAAATACTTGATAAATGAAAACCAACAAAAACTATCTTCAGGGACGTATTAAGTGATATCAATTATTATGAAAAAATATAAGCAAATTATTATTATAAACTAAATTATTCACAAAATTAACGTGATTAAAAGAAAGTTGTGTTTGAGTTGTACTCAAGTAAAAACAAAATAAAAAAGGTGGGTAAGTGGATGTTACTCTGCTGTACAGTAGATTACAAGTAGGTCAATGTATAATGGATTGTAATAAACTTGAATTCAATGATATAATATCATTGTATAAGAAAAACAGTTCTAAGCGGAGACGGTTTGTCAGTCTGGATATTTTATATTTATATTTATTATTTATTATTTATTATAGCCTGTAAGATGAATTGATATTATAATATTATATTAGATTCTGAGTGGAGCGAGGGATCTATTGGTTTTACAATGGTATTTATTTTTATTTATTTATTTTTTTATGCTGTATACAAAATTTCTACCAGAAGTAGTGCTTCGATTTCAACATAAAGTATCTTATTTTTTAGAAAATTGAACCAAGATGGTACTTGAAAGAGGTAATTTTTCGCTAGTACAAAATATATTGTGTAAAAAGTCATTGCAGTATTTTTTTTGTTTGAATGACCTATTGACCTATAACAAAAAAAAAACAATTTAAATTTTGTCAAAAGCACTGGTGTTTTGTAAATATTTTCTGCGATTTTTGTTAGTTTTTGCCAATCTATTAGGCAAGTTCCTTGAAATTTCTTACTTACCTAACCACCCAAACTACAAACTACATTTATCAAATTTTCTTCCAGAAACTACCCTCAACTTCTATGATTGAATTTATTTTCTACGCTAAAACGAGACGACAGACACAGAAAAAAACTAAAATCCATCATTGTAAAACTAATACTTCTTATTTCCGAGTAGAATCTAAAATATCCATAATATTGATCCCACACAGCATTTGGGAAAAGATTATATTTTCTGAATATTTTTAAGTACTTAAATAATGAATATTTGACTCATAATATTTTATAAATATTTTCTTCTCATTATAACAAAATATTGTACTATAATATAATATAGTTAGTATAGTATAAGTATAATATATAATTATTATGATTGCATAAAAATGTTGACTTTATATTTTTATAAAGTTTCCGTAAAAATGTTTTTTGAAAATATATGATTAAAATGTTTTGTAAATTTTTTTTTATAAAATATTTTCAAAAAAATTAAAGTTTTGGCCATATTATAATATAACTAAAATATTTCCTAATTAGTTACGCAACTTTTTAAAATATTTTGACTACTATATTATTTTCCTGAAAATATTTTTACCATAGTTAGGAAATATTTGTATGCTGTGTGGGACATTTCTAATGATAAATTATTTCTAATATTGTCTCATCTAAAGATTTTGTCTGGAAGCAAGATGAATTTTTTACTATATAGTAATATTATATTTTTTTTTTGGTAGAGGATAATTCACCAAGCATGCTCAACCCTGCCACTTATTATATTTATTTATAACGAATTTATTCATATCATAATTTTTCTTAATTTTACAATGAATACATATTTGTAATTATTTGTATATTTTATATGCCATTTATAAATGTCCTGTGGCAGCATACATTTATTTATGTGTTCAAATGAGAACCAATATTTTTATTTCTGTAAATTGTTGAGCAAATGTTTTTTTTTTGTCGTTGATGTTCCTGTCTAAATCTAAATTCAATAAAATAGTTTCTGAGTTAATAAAATGTTACTTAATGATAATAAAAGCCCGTACCTACAAAATGTTTTACAAAACTATAAAATAGATGTATTATTGGATCTAGTAAGTACGTATATATTATTATATGTTTGAACAATTTTTATAAATTATACAATGTTGATGCATTCAAATTAGTATAGTTCTTATATCTTCTAAGCCCATTATCGTGGTCCTGTAGTTGTACTTACTGCACAAAGTTAAATAAACTCAAAAACTACTCGTTAAAATGTCGATTTAAATACACCATAATCTAATCATCTGGTTAATAATTCTGATTCTTGATTTTAAAAATAATTTTTTTTTGTATTCGCACATGGCACTCCTCAAATGGTATAACAAATCTATATGTATTTAAGAACACGGCTCTTAGATATATTTTAATCTTTCAAAAATCAGAGTTTGAATAAATTCATTATTTAAGGAAACAATTTGAGTGAACAAGCTAATATTTCTCTGTATCATTGTTTCAGAAGTTATCATCAGAATTATTCTTCCAAACGTCTCTTAAAAATGTCCTGGATTAAGGGCATACACTAGTGCGTTACCCATAAAATAGTATCACCACCACAACGTACAATTGAGGCTTTGATTTCCACGGAATAGTTTTCTTGACCACAGTAGCAATTGTGTGGTTTTAATTGATCGGTTGTAAATTATTATGACATGGCATTTCCTTAATTCCACTACTTGAACAGGATGCTTCGTTTGTATAATATTTATCCGTACACAATTATTTAAATGTCAAATTATTTTTCTGTTATAATGAGTGTACAAGAAAATCAGATAGGATCTGAGTTAGCGATAACATTTTTCTTTTTTTATAACAATGACATATTCTATTGATTCTAAGTTTTGTATACGTTGGTTTCCGATCCAATTTGTTATGACACTACAATCAGTTTCTTCGCTAGTCTTTAATGGATGTTCTACGTATTTTCCTAATAATGCACTATAATAATCTGTGCACGATATTATAATAATACAACATTGTGTACATTGGTAACTGGCTGGTAAGGACTTATTGTAAAAGTGCAATCGTGCATTGCAAGATTTTGTTTATTTAACATTTTGATCCGAACAGAATATTTCATATCTATAATATAAATTATAACTTATATAAAACGTGTAGTTGCTGTATACTTCTATGCACTATATTTTATTATAAAGCAAATTTTCATTAAAGTACGTTTTGTTGAACTTTAACAATTGTACAAAGAAATACCAATGAAAATAAATACTTAAAATAAAACACACAGACAGTTACAATGCTACGTACTAAAAAAACATGTTAGGCGTAGATAATTAAATAAACAATTCAATTTATATTGTCCAATTAATGTAATAAAATTAGTTTATTTGGAAAAATTGCATAATTTGAGGGTTTTTAATTGCAGTCTGGTACTTACGTGATACGAATGTAATTTAATTAAAATCCCGATTAAATTAAACTGAATATTTTGATTAAGTGAGGGATATAATATAAATGCGTGTACCAATATGATTTTGGTTAATATTATTTAAGGGGGGGTTTTTTTGATTCAAACTCACATGTTTATATACACTTTTATAATACACTATTTTAGTCATACCTATTATATTACATTTTTTTTATTCGTACATAATTTACTTTAATTAAGTTATAAAGTTCAGAAATTAGCATTTATTATTTAGTAATATTACAAATGTCAAACATTGGAGTACACCAGTATCTACAGATCGTCTATAATCTCGATTTTTTAACGCGAAAAAAGCGTTTTAATTTCTTCTTTTATAAGCCATATATTCTTAGAACAAAGTAAATTAATTAATAAAACTGTGTAGGTACTAAATAGTAAATAACTCCTAATTGATTTATTCGATGATTAAATGGCAGTCGAGCACAACAAATCTTGAACAAATCTTGTAAATTAGTTACAAATTAATAATATATTGCATACGTATATCGATTATAAGGTCCCTCTCTAGACACGGAAGTAAATTTTTCGAATGAACTTAACATGGGCGGGATTCACATTTTTAGCACGTAATTCGTATGTTTCATTTTCAAAATGACAATAATTACTATGCGATTAATACGAATTCCCCTAAATTCGTTCTACGACCATTTCCAGACGATTTAACTCCAAACGATTTTCGAATCATTCTCTACCCTCTATAGAAAACGATTAAACTGAAAATATTTTTAAATCGTCTAAATTGAGCATAACAAAGGTGAACATAGTTTGCATAGTATTCCAAATTAGAACTCAAACGTGGGATGAACAACTATAATAACTTAAATTAATCAAAATGAGGCAATGATAATAACTATTGGTTGTAAATGAATAGTTATTTAATACTAAAAGTTAAAGCTGATATGGAAAATAATATTACCCAACTTAACTAATTTAAAAAAAAAATGTACTAATTTTTTTCACTACTACCTGAGTGTTTATTGGTTTGATCACAGTACTGTTTGTCCTATTTTATAATATTGTAAATAATACGTAAAAATAAATTTTAGAAAAAAATACTGAAAAAAAGTGTTACTTATCTCATTTTGAGTAAGTAATCAGATTGAAAACTGGAGAAAAAATTGTTCAGCTCTCTTTATTAACTCTCTAATCAAACTATAGGCGCATGGATATTCTTATTAGTTATTGGTATTATATAGTTTGTTATTATTGAACATTTATAGGTACCGAATATCGTAATAGAACAATAATAAAAACTAGAATTTACCGAAGCAAATTTATACATAGTTTATAAACAAATATTTGCCAAATATTTGACATAGTCTTGTTCCTTTATATGAATTTCCCGTCGATATTTTGACTATCAGCATTTCTCATCTAGTGGGACAAAAATGTTGATTGGAGTAATTAAATTTCTACATTCACAGCAGAATATTATTTGATAAACAATCCCATCGAAAATAAGTTTTCTAAAGTATTGACTAATAGCAGCAGTATTGTACTTAAATACACGATAAAATAAATTCAACACTTTAATTGTATATTAGTTACACAACCACAAAACGATCAGCTCAGATTAAGCGTTTCATCCTTTATTGTATTCATCTCTTTAAAATATTATACAGAGTGATTCACCAAGCGGTTTGAACCCCCTTTTATACTGTAAATTATTCAGTGAATAATTTTTCTGAAAAGTTTGTTGTATCAAAATCGAAATTCGAGAATTTTAAAATATGGCCTTTAAGTATATTTAATAGTTTAAAAAATTATAATTTAAATAAATGTATTATTAAATAAAAAAAAAATTATGATGGGCATGCTTGGTAAATCACTCTGTATTGTACTTTTTCATTTTAAACTCTAATTATTTCACTAAAGTATTCTACAACAATATATACATGTGTGTTTTCATCCCTTAATCACGACAAATGAGATTTCATTCCAAATAGAACTTTACAAGTTTGTGGTTTTATTGCTTTGCAAAAACATGTTCTCCGTGTCTCCGTTTTAATATCACTACCAAAACGCTTCACCCACATTACACCAATTAGCAGTTTTATCGACACGCTTCTAGGCTACCAATGGGTATTTAAGGGTGCTGCATTAGATATACTCATTAAGCACCGATCCACCATCTCAGAGGTTAACTAATACTTCACGTGTGGCTACAACAGCCAGCCAGTTCCTATTTTATATAATCAGTGCAATAAACTCGCATCCATGATAATTTGATCGAAAAGCATAATGGTGTGCCGAATTAAGAAACAATTCTGTTGTATTTTGAAAGTATTATACAAATTTACTACAGACATTTCAACACGTCCAATAAAACATTTAAAACAAAAAGTTTATTGCATATTTTATTTCTTGGTGTCATTGGTGGATAGGCCCACAATATTGTAATTTATGGCAGTTTAAAATATTTAATAATAATTTTTGTTAAATTATTCTTATACATTGTATACATCCATCAAATAAGTTTTAATAGAAAAATGTCAAGAAAAATATTTTAATATTACAATTTTAACTGTAGCTATCAACGTATAATTAACCTGCGTACTTTTTGTATACTCGAGTACCTAATATTTCAGTTAATAATACAATATGCAAATTTATTAGGATTGTGTATAAAATAACAATTATGCTTTGCACATGTTATTAATTAACGTTACATGCGCTATAACTGATCAGTTAATATATCAGGGAAATTACAGTAATGAAAACTGAATGTGTGATGTAGATTACCAAAATTAATATTTAGACTTGACAAAAATTACATGTTGTTTCTTTTTTTAAATTTTGATCAAATTATATACGCATCTAAAGTATACCAATAATTAATGGCATTAATTTATTACAATTTACAAGTACTAATATTGGCACAAAATACCGTCTCCCGTATTAAGAACTACCAAAGTACTACCTACGGGTATAATTAAGATAAAAGGGCTATTATTTAGTCTAAATAAGTACAATGGGTCTACGATTTTATATTTACCTAAATATTATATTATATTTTTATTCTTACACGATAAACGAATTCTGATCGGCCCGCCGCGCTGCCACAAACTGTAATATAGCTACAGGCCGGTATTGGTTACGCCTACGAAAGATCAGGTGGGTTTCTTGTGTTACAAAATTGGTTCTCAAAAAATAATTAATATATTAGGAATCTTGTATCAACAAATTTAAACAAATTCAAGTATCAGTAAATAGCTCAAAAAGAGTCAAAATATTGTATCTTGTTTTCAAATTGCTCATATTATATAAATTTTGTAAAAAAAATGTAGCAACCTTACATAACCTTACATAACGCAACCCTATCTAACAAATTAGATAGGTATCATCACAGTATTTTGATACGCATCCTCCGCTCTTTACTTCGCCTTTATCGTAGTTCTCCACGTCTTCTTATTGGCTGTCAATCATATACATGCATATATTATAACATAGAACAAAATCAACCAATAAGAAGTAGAAAACTATTATATAGGCCGGAGGTGAAGGAGATGCGCATCTATTGCGCAAAATTAGTAAAATTGTGATGGTATCTATCTAATTTGTCATGCCTACCTCTACGGTTATTTATTTTTAAGGTATTACAAAAAAATAAAATCAATTTTGTCAAAAACTGGTTTTGTGTAGTAAAATTTCTAGTTTTACTTAACTTTATTTTATTTTTCTCGACGCTATTGTAAAACACTGGAAATCTCTAATTTTGACCCCACTATATTCAGTTTTTACGAGAAACCACCTCCTAAGTCAAAAATCGATACATGTCATGTGCGGACGCACATAAAAAAATTTAAATGTAAAATTAATACATTAATCACTTCACTCAGAATTTAAATTTTAAAATACAGGACATTTTTTTAGAAAAAACTAGTTTTTGAAAAATCTATTTTCTTATTTTGTTGTAATTATGAAAACAAATAACCGTAGAGACTAGACATTTTGACTGAACATTGAGGCTTTTTTCGTGTATATTTCCTTATTACAGTTTTCTCAATCTGCTTATTGGTATAATTTTTGATCATTCTACAAAACTTACCTATCTAATTTCAGGTTCAATGATACAAATCCTTCAAATTTTTTTGCAAAAAATAGAATGAGGTTCTGACTCTAAATAAAATGTATGAATAAGTTACCAAAAAAAGGTTACGTATTATCAAACGACTGTTCGAATTGGTTCCTCAATAAGAAATATAATTATTAACTGGTGACTGTAATAGTTGCTCAAAAAAAATTTGGCATACTATTACGAATCGTTTGACGGAAAACTAAATTCAAGATTTTTTTCTGTCTGCTCAAATATTATTGTTATTAATTGAAAAAGAGTGGATCTTATTATTAATATATAATCAAAAACAAAAAAAAATACTAAAAATCAAGAAATTTGAATTAAAATAAAAAGTTAATTGGTAAACAAAGTAAGCGAAAAAATTGTATGAATCCGAATTGAATTCGAATTTACGGTTCGTAAAAACCGTATGTTGTAAATTTAAAAATGCATAATGCGTTAATTTATTTTTATTATTATTTTGACTTTTAGCTTTGAGGTATTTGATATCGGGTAAGGCTATATTATTAAATACCTATTATATTATTGTTGGTATTGTCAAATAGGAATGTATATATCTTATTGTCTAAACTTGTATTATATAGATCCACAAGCAACACAAAATATGTGTTAAGTGTTAACCATACCTAGATATTCTAGACACAAATTAATTTTTGGAAATTGAGCGCTTTTAAGCATTTTTCAAGGTTGCATTTTGTTTATAATTATTATATACATGTTATAATGAATAAGGAAATTGAAATATAAAATTTAACATAATAAAAAACAATACACTGAAAATATGATATTAAATATACGATATTATATTACGCTGTCATTCTGGCATCACAAATTAAAACCGTTTATAAAGCCTAACGGTTTTCAGTATTTTATTTAGACTGCGACACAAACATGGTGACCATACCTACAGAATCAAGATACTCCTAAGTCTATGTAAATTGAGTGTAGTCTATTTTTCTATTTTGATTATTTTTACAATTATTATATACAATATATTACCTATAAATTATAATCAATGAGGAAATTGAAATATACAATTTAACATAATCAAAATACAATAAATAGAAATATAACTATACCAAGAATATGATATTAAATTATACGGTTCGTATTATTAATGGCATATTGAAATCAAATATTAAAGCCATTAATTATAAGCACTATAAATTTTCCGGTATTTTATTTATACTGAGCCTGTACTTACCTACCTATATTAATTATTAAAGTACTGCGTTTAGTGTAAGGCTGAAAATGTGTAAGACGATGACCATAATGCCTTAAGGTGAATTTATTTGTGTGCCTACTTATAGTTTTTTTTTTAATACTGTGTTAAATTCAATATGGTAATGGTGTACCTAATTGAAAATAATGTTCATCGAAAGTAAATTTGTGGCTAATATGTGTAATGTGCATCTATCGATACGCAATAATGGTGTTATATTATGTACACATTTTGACTGCGGTTATTATAACGTTCTACAAACCAATCAGGTGTCAATTATTCCATAAAAAAAACATTTGATCAATGTCAGGATAAATATATAATGTAAAAGTTTTCTATTCAGTTATATTGTTTTTACCAATAGTTTTATTCTATATTTGATTTCACGTAAGGAACGTGAAGCTCTTTTTTATTTTGAAAGTCAAATCTTAATAATAAAATGTATAATATCTACGATTGTGTTCTACGTGTTGAATAAAAGGGGATTTTTTTAAAGGTAAACGCTCATTTTCTCAAAGTTCAATGTCTCGAAAAGTTTTTAAGTTGTTGGAAAAATGTTTACATACTTAACACTATTAATTATTTTAATAATATATTAATGTTGTTAAAAGTCAATGGTCAATACTCACGTATCGTAAAATTGGATTGAATTAATGGACACGAGGTATAAATAGTTCAGATTATATCTAAATATCTTAAAAATATCATAGCATATATAAAATTTAAATTTCAATGGGTAATAGCGGAGTTTCAAGTTTTCAATATATTTTATTATATTATAGCCTATAAATATAGCTAAAATTGTAGGAAAAAAACTCGTTAATTTTTTTTTATATCGGATATTAAGTCGGTAGTTACCTAGATTTAATTTTTTTGGCTCCTGATCTGGTTCTGAAAAATTATCCGGGAGGTATTTACAAACTAAACAATCATTGTAAAACACAATGTTTATCATTCAACAATATGGTTCTGGTTACTGGAAAATATTTAAAGTTGGTTCTGGTTTCTAGTATTTAATAGGTATTTAAGTTTCAGAACTGGTTCTAATCTATATGGTTATAACAGATTTAAGCTCTGATCATTTATTAAAAAAATTTTAAAAAATCTCTAAGAGAAAATCCAATGAGAAACTTTGTATTACATTTTGAATCTAATTATATCAACATAATTGATTTTCAAATGCTCAAAAAAAAATATTTGGACTTAAGTAAAAACTTTTATTTTGATTTAAATAATAATAATTTAGGTATGAGAAACCTTGTATTAAATTATAAAGCCTTAGATATGAAAACAATTCATTTTTATGCATTTTTAACAACGAAACAATTGGCAATTATTTGTGATTTTGATGAATTCCTTAAATATTTTGACTTATAATATTTAATTTTAGACTTTTTAAACTATTGTAAGAAATACTAAGAGGAGTATTATATTTTTAGACTCGAGTCATCTTGATTTAGTCCCTATAGATGACCGTGGACGGGTGTTAGACATAAAAATCTTAGTTGTATTTTATCCAACACTATATGGACTCTCCTGTCATCGTTTCGCTATCTCATTATATTTTACATGTTACGAAATAATTCATAGAAAAGGTTAAACAATAAAATATATAACACACAACGAAATATCTAGCAAATTACAAACGGCAAAAATTAATAAACTTGAATATTATCATCACTGATACCCATAGAGAAAATACTATTAGAATCAGATCAACGCGGTGACTCCCACCCGAAAACTTATGGTAAAACTGAATCAAATGTAACTCAGGATTGACTAATCTGCACTTAAACACGTGTATGGTGAAATCAGAATTTATAAATTCATAACGCCATGTCTAGATCCATATTTTACCCATTTATTTAATATTTTAAAAACTAGTGTTGCTTAAGTGTTCTCGCTTTCCCTCTGTATCTATATTAATATTGTTTTATCCGATTATTTCAATTACTGGTAGTATTTAAAAACTACTAGAATTTGGTGTTTTTGGCCACCCAAAGTACTACCTAAGTACAAGTACCTACCAGAAACCACCCTCGTCATCAAAAATTTAAGAATTTATTATTGGAAAAATACAGGGAAAAACTAATTTAAAAAAACACATCATTGTAAAATCAATACAATCATCGCTCAGCTTTCAAACTAAATTTGCATTTCTGACGAGTATAATTTAATTATTTATCCGTAGGTACTTACTTATAAGTATTTAAAGTTTAGACGAGCGGAATAGTGTCGAACAGGGTTACCCCGCAAAATGTTGGTCTTCTACACCACGGTCACATTGACTTCATAAGACTTATAACATCTAATTTGTTCGTCCGAAATTTGACTTTCGAGAAATTCTCAGAAACATATTCTGCGTCAAAATATGAAATTAAATATGCATAAAATCACAACAAAAAAAAAGTTAAAATTTATTTTTTATCACGGTAAAAAATAATAATGAACTTTTTTACAATGACTACCGATAATAATATTTCCAATGACGTCAATACTTTTTAAGTAAACGATTTATTACTAGAAGATTTCGTAGAAGAAGCACTCTGTACACGTTTCTAATAACCACCAAACGCGTAGTAGTACCGTAGTTGTATTATACCGCATACAATAAATTTCACTGAATAAATATCCAAAAAATAAACTATACCTCAAGTTGGAAACACGCAGACGATAATATTATTTTTCAAGCACAGTTTGCACAGAACATTTACGCATGGCAAACATAAACGTTAGTGCCTATAATGACGTACAATTTTTTTTTTTCAAAGCGGACCGGTGGCACGATTTAATAATGATGACAAAACTGGTGCTTTTTTCTATTGAACACTTTTTGAAACAGCAATAATATTATGTTTACGATATTTTTCGGTTTGGTCCCAATGTTATTAGTGGTATTGGTGGTAAATAATTAGTGTTATAATTAAACGATTTATTTATGAACAATATTTTACTATTATCGTTATAATATTATGTTGAGTATTTATTATTTTTATTATTTTTTTTTTTTTTTTTATACAGTTTTGAAGATGATATTATTTTATAAACACACAATTGGCATTATACCTCTGTTGTTGTTTTAGTCCGAACCGATGAAACAGAACCGCATTAATAATAATATAACAATAAAAACAAATAATAACATAATAATATACCTACGCTGCAAGTATGAATATCCACGAAATGTTCTCGAATTCAAAATAACGTGAAAATAATGTGAAATTTACAATGCTTGCCGGATTTAAATTAGTTAATTCCTATATTGTAGACTGTTATACATAATAATATTATGTACAGTAAGCTATAATAATATAACATGACGTATTGAACAAACAATACGCGTGTGTTCAATTTCAACGAATATATAGTCATATTGTCTAATAGGGTATCCTCGTCAAATAATATAATGTAACCAATTAAAATTGTAATACATTTCAAATTATTATTCGAATGACGACCATTGCTGATTATATTTTTTTTGACGGTCGGAAATCGTTTTCCTCGATATTCCGAAGTACAACCGTCATGAATGAATGGTCCTGTGCAGTATAATATGATATAATTTATATTGTACGATGAAATTCTAACGACGTCATATTTTCTGCAGGCGGAAAGAATATTATTATAATATTATGTATAGGTTTTAAAATCAACATTTTTTTTTTCCCCCAAGACAAACTGGATGCGACGAGGCGTGATGAGAAATTGATGGAGTATAGACAAGAGTATTACGTTTTAGACTTCGGTACGCACGGAACAGGTTTTCGATGAATTTTAAACTTAGTTAAGAAAATGATGCTTTAATTTGATTGCCGAATGTCGGTTGTTCGAAAATCAGGGAATATTTTTGATAGGCTGGATGATAAACTTATAATGTAACTTATAATATTACACCACTGGTATTACATAGGTAGACATATTGTGTGCATTATAATTAATGTGTTCCATATCGTTATGATAATAATAATATTATTTATTTTTTCATAATTATTATTATTAACTCTCAGCAGCATAGGATTTACAAAATTTATCTTATATTTCCATTATCTACATTTAGATTTACACGAGGAAAATTTTGAGTTTATACAATTGATTAGTCTTATAATGTATTTATTCATTTTGAGGATACAATGCGAATTCGACAATTGAATTTGTTGAATATTGAGAGTTGTCGTGTGATGTGGTTTGATAATATTATGTTCGGCCTTTTTTTTCTGTACTCATCGTAGGTATATGTTTGGTACTCAGTGTAATAATAATTTGTGAAATGTGTTATTATGACAACGTTTTCCCTTTATACGAACAAAAAAAGTGAGTGATTGATTAATTCGTTTCGATAAAACTACTGCGTTTATACACTGGTAATTATCACGAGAAAAATATTATGTTTTGTCGATGATTCAGTGAATCTTTATAGTGACATACCTACTTCAATAAATAATATCAATTAGTTATAATTTATTGATTAAAGATTTTGAAATAAAACAATATATTATACGTTTAGAATAATATGCATAATATTACACGTTCTGAACACAAATGCCAGCTAAATTATTGTAATATTATTGTAATATTGGATTAGTAATTTATTACTCGACACTAATATAGTACATGTAAAGCAATTATTCTGAAAAAAACACACAACGGCGCGTGTTCTTCTCGAAAACTTATTTTTCTTTTCGAAACAGCCTATTATTTATTATTATCACCACTATTATTATTATTGTTATTATTATTATTATTATTACGGTGACTATTGCGATTATATTTATAGTATATACTCGTATAAACTCATCTCCCGAGCACGTGCTTGGTTAATGGGGTGTGAAAATCATAATTTATCTGTTATTACTTTTATATCACCCGCGACTCCAACGCGTGCCCCTCGAGTTTAACTACGAAAAAAAACGTATAACACTGCTTATTGAAACAGTTCAGACTACTAAAATATTTTAAAACGTATACACCGTGTACTATACCTATATAAATATTTATGATATTCCTTTTGAATTGATTTTATTTTTTTATCCGTTCGACCGTAACAATAAAACATAATAGTGCTTAATCGTCGCTCTCGCACGTGCACATGGGAATAAGTTGTGAATTAAAATAATATGTAGCTACAAGTCATAACAATTATCATTTTTAATCTGACTTCGCTGCACGCGTTCAAGTTTAAACGATCAATTCGAGACGCGGCATGTATTCGTCAATGTTTTGACGTGTGGTCTGAAAAAGCTGCTGAGGTGTAGCATAATATGTTCAGAAATATTTATGTTTTTGGAACGGAGTAGGTTTTCAGTTGTAAAAGTTTCAAGTAAGTAAACCCTATTAAATACCAATCGATCGGAAACTGAACTCGGTTAGTAGGTATTTTTTTTAGTTACAATCATTTAACGAGTTAAAAAAATGAGTGAAAAACACTGAAAAACCCAGGGAATTTACAGTTTTACAGAGTGTTCCTCGTCTTAGCAGTTAATTTTGATTTTTTTTTTATCAAAAATGGAAATTCAGGTAATGATTATAAGAGCATAATGTCGTCCATTAATGCATGATACTATTGTGGAAGAGAAAAGATTTGTTATATCATTTCACCGAAAAATATTCATATTATCATGTTGTGATCTACTAAACTATTAATGTATTATTATTATATTATAAGACCAATGTATATTAATTAAGAATTTTTTTGGTTTGAGTAAAAAAAAAATGAATTCTCACCACATCCTTATGAACAAGAGATGGAAAACTTTGTTTCCAAGTTTTTTTTAAAACTTTTGAGTTGAAAGCCTTTTGCTATCTGAAATAGAATTGTATATACCTAATTAGCTAATTGCTTTTGAACAAACAAACATAATATTGGGATTTAGTGAAATATGAGATGAATAAAAAGTCTTATAGTAGTTATTATTAAAATTATAAGCACCAAACAGGTACATACATTATTAGATTTCCTCAAGATAAAATGAGACACCACTTATCGATAAAAAAACTCGATTGGTTAATGTGTTAATTTGTTAATGCCATTTGTGATAATAATCAGAATGCACTTAAAACAAATTATAACATTATTTGTTTTCGTTTTACTTTATTATACAACATGTAATTTGTAAGACTATAACTCAGACTTATATATCTAGATCAAAGGGTAATAATTTATCAAACGATACTTGATTACTGTTAAACATTTCTTCTTTAAGCTCTAAGAAAGTTATAATATAGGAATTATATTTGAACTTTGAATACTTGTAAAAAGAATCGTGCCAATAAAATTGCTATTATAACAACTTAATATGAGGAACCTTGTATTACATTTTCATGCCTATATATAAATAACTAAAAAAGAATCAACATTTCATGGCATAGGTACAGAAAATTCCAATATAAACATTCAGTGAACATTTAGTTTATCTACATTTATTTGTACATTCTGAGTGGAACGATGAATGTATTGATTTTACAATGATGTGTGTGTGTTTTTTATTATTATTTTGTGCCTGTGTACACGATTACTAGTCAAAATAATACTTCAATTTTCAACATCAGCACCTTGTTTGATGGAAAAGTGAAACTAGTTGGTACTTTTTAGTAAATATTTTACTTTTTGGTAAAAATTCCCAATAGTTTTCAAAAGCGCCCGGAAAAAAAAATAAAAATTAAGGAAAAACGGAAATTTGTACGCAAAATTGGTTTTTGACAAAATCGATTTTGGCTTTTGGTGTAACTCTAAAACGAATAATCGTAAATACATGAAATGTTCACTGAATGTTTATATTAGTCTTTTCTATACATGAAAAAATGTTGAAAATAATTTGACTTGTTTTGAGCTGTTTACGGATATACTCAGTTTCCAACTTTTTTAGGTTTTTTTTTTTATGAATGTCAATAAAACTTTATTTGTCGGGTAATTTTATACAAAGCTCCTACTATATTGTTACAATGATATTTGAAAAATATTAAAAATCCTTAGTCACAGATTTTATTTATAAGCATTTAAAGTTCAAATATTGACAAAATACGGAAAAAAAAATTAGCAAATGATTTTGAGTTAGAAATTCATGAAAAATGTTCTTTTTAAATATAAGATTTTAAAATATAATTCAAGATTCATCATAAGTATATTTACCTTTATCAAAAAAAAAATATCTACAAGAAAGTCAAATTAAATTTTTATGAGCGTTTGAAATTCATATTTTTACAACATTTGGTATTCACTCGATTTCTCATGTAACGATTTTCTTATTTTATTGTAATTAAAAAACGAATGACTGTAGATACTTGAAAATTTGATTGGATGTCTATATAAGTATTTTCTATACACCATACAATTTTGAAAATTATTTGACCCTTTTTGAGATTTTTATGGACCATATCAAATTGTAATTTTTTTAGTTTTTTTTTCTATAAATATCAATTCAATTTTATTTCTTATGTATAAAAGCGTGAAAATTTAATACAAGGCTCCTGATATATTGTTACAATAGCAATTGAAAAATATTAAAAATATATAATATGCACAATTTTTTTTATAAGCATTTAAAGTTCAAATTTTGACGAAAATTTATCACATTTAAAATTTAATAATTATTTTGTAGTTAAAAATTTATAAAATTTTCAACTTTTATAGCCAAGGATTACCATTTAAAACAAGATTCCACGTAAATAGGTTATATATAACGGTCAGTCTTCTCTCAGAATCGTTCACCTTGTACTATGATATTATATGATACTATATAGCAGAGTGATATCCACTACTAGCCCACCTTTTTTTTTTATTAAACTGTATTCAAATCTTCTTATTAAAAGCTCATTATTACATTACATACCAAATCCAAAAGTATAAATATAGAATAGCATATAGTAATATTATAGTAATATTTTTTTTTTTTTTTTTTATTGGGTAACCCGCGGCAACATAGGCCATTGGGTGTGGGGAGGGCACTGTAGGTTTTATATTGGGTAGGTTTGGTAGGTTTTATATTGGATAGGTTGGTACACGTGTGTGTTGTGTTTGGCAGAATTTCTAATGGGGCACCCGTAGGTTTCTGCCGTGCCCCGGGGTGGGGGGATGGCGGCACTTGTTCTCCGGACACCGTGACTTGCACGGAGAAAAATGCCGCCCAGTGGTCGAGGATCGAACTCGGACCGGCTGTGCCGAATCCGTCGCGTTAGACCACTCGGCCACCTCGTCCCCCTATAGTAATATTATATAGTAATCAAAATACATTATTATTTGTTGATATTTTTTTTTGGTTCATTAAACCCGACAAGATATGCAAAAAAAAAATAAATTATAAACATCGAAATGGGTCACGAGTCAAAAAATTTTGAAGACCACTGCAATGTTATACCATAAATATAACTTGTGGACTTATAAAAACTGTTTCCAAGCTACGCTCGGATTAACATCGTTTTCATAAGTAAAATTTTTTTTTGGCAAAAATTAAATATAATACAGTTTATATTATTTGAATATCATTTTGAAATGGAAACAATGCATAAAGTGTTAAGGTACTGTTATAAACTTAATTACTCAAACCGTTGTAACTGATAAGTTAATCATTTTGAGAATAATATTTTGTCTATTTTAATTTGTCTTTTTTCAGTTAGTATACCTACGCACAAAATATAATTTGGCAACAGCATAACTTTGTTTAAAACCAAAACATATAACTCGTTCGGGAGATTTGAAATTATTGTTGGTAATAAATTAAAAAAATATTAAGGGAATGTGGACTGTAGACGTGTTCCTCCACGAGTTAGTTTAAAGTTTATCATTATTCATTACTATACGCGTTGGTCACGACGGTGATTGGTATATTGCCCTTAATTTATATTTGAATTATTACTACCTATAGGTACAGTATGACAATACACATGATAGACACATGTACATGCCTAGTTTTGATGGCCAATTGAAAAGTGAGAGAGAAAGAAAAAAATTTTCAAAAGGTCAATTGTAAGCTCGGGTCAGATAATAAATATAATATGCCCAGATTTTCTCATGTCTAATGATCGTATAATATATTTGAGAACCATTTAGCATTACCCAAGTTCCAGAGGACTCGACGAGGAAGTGATTCTCATTATTCTCCAAAAATAATTTTGTTTTATTTTAATTTATATATTATTAAAAGTACGAAAATTCGTTATAACAGAATTTATTAAATTATAAACATTCATATCATTTATATTATTCAATAACATTGTATACGTTATTTATTATTTTCAGATTAAATTATGTCATGCTCATCATATCTTGTCGGTGAAAATTATCCTTGTCCCTCCCCCGACATCTTCTCCTGAAAAGTACCTTATGAAAACTACCCTTTGATCAATGAATAGTTGTATTAGCTGTCGGTTGTCAAACTTGTTAGGGAAAAGAGATTTTGTCATGCAATTCAAATGAGTGACTCGTTTCTTATGAAATCATGTTTAAATCTAATCAATTAAAGAAAAATTTTAATTTACCTTGTGATAGCTGTGCACGCCTTGTATAGCTTTGAATTTTGATTGTAAGTATATTTATTACTTAAAAATGGTTTATCAAATTTATTTGGAAACCCTCAGACTATTACAACATATTCATATAGTATAGGTACTATTCCTATCGTTTAACGATCATACCAATCCTTCCCTAATCCGACTAATCTAGGATTTTGTGGTTATTAAAAATATCTCTTTCCCATCCCGTATAGTATATCAAGTCGGTTCAGGAAGCTCCAGACTATTAAAATATAATCATAATATAGGTGATATTCCTAACGTCAAGGATCATATCGATCCGTCCAAATCTGACTAATCTAGGACTTAATGCCATCGACGAATAATAGAGCTTTTCAAAATATCATTATCCCTTACCATAATATTAATATAATGGCGTAAATTATCAAAATGATAAAATAATACTTGTTGATCTCAAAAATCACATAATACATAGATACTCACAACCTCACCGACAATAAGTGTATCTGACATCAAAATCCTAGTATCCTACAGCCTAATTATACTGAAAATAAGGACATATTATTAGAATTACAATACATAATAGCCTCATATTATTGTAATTTAGGTAATACTGCAATCAGGTGTTATAATAGTACAGCGTGAAACCTCCCATAACGAACACCTCTAAATAGCAAACACCACCAAATAGCAGACTTTTCTTCGGGAACAAACTAAAAACTTTCCATAATCTTGACCACCTTAATTATCGGACGTCACCCAATTGTGGACAACATGTCAGTGACCAAGAGTGTTCGGTATTTAGAGGTCTCACTGTATTAAAATAATATAATATAACCACACTATGGTCGGAATGTTCATTTTATATTATACTCACGACGGCGCATGAATGAGGGGAGAACGTTCTATTATATTATTATTGTTTGTCCGGTTTTCTTTTATCTTTAATGTTTCACCAGCGATACCCACCGCAGGGTCTGTATACAGACGGTGTCGACCGCCAAACAGCAAACACAGTCGTCATCAAACGCACAATAATAATAATATTATAATATAAATGACGGTACGCCCGGCACGCGATGCAATGATATAATATTATTATTATTTATACACAACGCCGCCGCTGCGGGTTTGGGGCTTTAAGGATGGGGGGGGGGGGGGGGGGGTAATATATATTATATTATTATAACTGTGGGGTGTTCGTCGTCGTCGGACAGTATACGTCACGTCATCGTGTTATATAATAATATAATATGTACAGGGTGATTGTATTTGTCGTAAACCACGTGCTGAACATTACAGAGGAAATAGGAGGAATTCTAATAAAATACACGAATAATAGATAATATAATACGAGTACGATACACCGTATATACGTCTTTTTCCTTACTTTGACGGACACTGCTTTGCATTTCTCTACGTTTATCCGTCCATATGTCTTTAAAGAATTAAAATTCCTTGTTTTTCCTAATAATTTATTTTTGTAGGAACACGATAAAAAATAATCACCCTGTACGAATCATAAATGCAAACGCGTCTGCTGCTGCGCTATTAATAATTAATTTCCATTTAACGCCTCTCCGTCCCTGAAGCTCCACCACTTATCTATCGAACGTCCGTCGTCTCGAGTGGCCTTTCGAAATTCGCATTGTGCATTTTTTTGGGGGGATTTTTTTTTTGTTTCTGAAGCACCACTACAATAACATTACTATACTACTGTTGTACTGTATACATTTAAATACGGTCCCATAACCTATGTGTACTCAGTGCTGTGTTAATACATTTGCGGCTCAAAAACCAAATTAAGTACCTTATAAGTTATAATAATATTCTATCAATCACACTATATTATTTTGCTTATTTATCTATTCACTGTGGTTACAAACTGATACAATTTAATACAAAATAGTAATTAGTATAAAATGTACCGATTATTTTGTTGTACCAACCGGACACCGGTAAGGATAGGTGAAATACTGGTTTAATTCACTTATGGTTAGGATGTGCAACTCGTGGCTCACGTATCTGCCATTTTTATTCGAGCCGTGTTACCTTTTTAAATGGAATTAACACTCTAAAAGTCTAAACTCTACATTACAAAAACATATGTATGTCTAATATACGTTAAATTAGTAATTACTAATTGTGAACATTTTTGGAACGAATTTCATATTTTTTTAATTAACATTTTTACTGGTGATATATTGATCATATAGATTATATTATTTCCTCTTCATAAATGGAATTCGATGCGTTTGTATCATCAAACACTAGTATTTAATTAAGTAAAAAATAATATTTATTATTAATTATTTTCGTTTTGTTGTAGTTTTAAAAACATACGTTTTTAAAGAATTAATTATTTGTTATTACTATTAACCACTATTAAAGATAGTATGGTTGCCCAACGAATCTAGAAAAGTGTCTACCGAAATAAATCTCCATTATCAGTATTAAACAGCTGGAGACTTACGTACTAGCGCTTATTTGTTGTAGTGACTATAAATGCAATTAAGATGTAAATTGTAGTTCCGTGATAGCCACTATGACATATAAGCGCTAGTGCTTAAGTCTCCAGCTGTTTAATTTAACTTTAATGCTGATTATAGAGATTCATTTCGGTAGACACATTTCAAGTATGCGAATCATGGGTCGATGGGCAACTATAATATCTATAGCTGTGCTATTAATATTAAATTAATTATATGGGGTCGGAGTGGCCGAGCGTACTGAGGCATCGATTGTGACGCACACCAGCGCTGGTTCAAACCTCGGTTCATGGGTGGCATTTTCTTCGGGAAAGTCACGGTGTCCGGAGAACAAGAGCCGCCATCCCCCACCCGGGCATACGGGTGCCCACTTGAAAATCTGCCAAAACTACACAAACGTGTTTACCAACCAACAGTATCCTCCCCTACAAACAAACAAACAGCTAATGGCCTTAGTTGCCGGGCTTAATGATCAATTAAAATAAAAAAAAAATTAATTATTCAAAGTTTTATTAGGTACTTAAGTTACAAGTTTTGGAGTAAAAAATAAAAATAATGAAAATCAAAAAAAAAAATGAGTTTTAATTAGGTAAAGACTAAATACGTTAAGTAGGTAAATTACAATTTGATAATTTATACATTCGGTATACAGCTGTATGTCTAATACCTGCTGGTTATATTATCTGACTTCGACAGGCAAAAATTAACAAATATAAAATACGGCACTACCTATATTATCGATTTAAGTATGGCTCAGCTCACTGTCAGATCCATATCGGTGTACCTTTCGCTTTGTGAACTAATTCGATCGAGATGGGCAATCCGCCTGTAACGGATACACTTGGTGTATTTTTTGATGTGGTTCGAACTACTCTCTATAAACGTTTCTGATATCTCTAAAAACAATCTCTGAAACTTTCGTCTAAATTGGTCGAGTAGTAGGTACATTTAATTAATAAGAAACGATAAATTAAATATTATGTATTTTTATTTAAAAAAAACATATCCTATAGCAACTCATGTGGCGGGTCGGCTAGTCCATATACCATTTTGTTTCTGTGACATACGGAAAGCCTATATTAATTAAACAAAATATTATTCGATTTTCATGGGTCAAAACAAAATTCACGTGAGCGTCACCTATACAGGGGTTGAAAAGCTAAAACACCATCCGTGTATCAATGAATCTATTGATAAGACTTATATTAAAATAGGCCAAGTATTAGGCCTGAGATTAGCGCGTTCAAACATCAAAGGTTTCAGCTTTATAATATTAGTGTAGAATATAGATGTATAAAATAAATATGGTTTTTAATAGAACTAAAAATATTTCTAAAATATATTTTTATTATATGATGTAGTTCAGGAGACACTCAAGTTGAATATGGTTAATTGATCCCTTATAGTAACTCTAAATTGTCTGCATCCCCTGCACAATAGGTACTTTTGTTGAAGAAAAAAATTGTACCTACTTGAAATCTAATTATTTTTAAAAAAAGGCAGCCATACTAAAAAAAAAATATTCTTTTAAACATTTTAATAGCAGTATATTCATCCATTATTGGCTTTACCCCTCCCATAATAATTTACATGACAATATGACTGAGTCTACACCTGTGAAAGTGTTTTAAGTTATAGCCATAGGTATACTTGTGAAAAATACTTCTGAAAAGTGTTTAAATAATTAATTTGATTTTAAGTATGAAAATTTTAAATACGTTAAAATATTTATTTGTCTATTACAGCACTCCAGGACTAGAATAATTTTCAATAGTTTTAAGTACTAAATCATAAAATTATTCAAAAAGTATTCAAATAATTATATTTTAAATACCTATAATACTTATTATTACTAATTTTTGGTACTTCTATCAAATATTATGCTATATGAAATACCAGGTAAGTACTAACAATTATTATCGTTGTTATAGGTTATTATTACAATATGTATATACTCAATATTACCAGATACTGGATTATAGCTCAGTTGGTATTCGTATCAGCTATTATTAATGTATTTTATCGTAATTATATAATTGTAATTGTCTTGGCTGAAGAAATAAATGAAAATGATAAAATATTATATTTGAAACAGATCGATACGGTATTCGATCATGTAGTTTAAAACGGGCCGACCCTGTACAGTACGGTGACACACCTACCACCTACGCATATTATTAAATAAATTACGAAAATACTTACAGGTTTCGTTTTTATTTTGTTTTCCAGAGAGTGTCCCGACCGTCTTAGTCTTTAGTCATTTTGCGCACATGTCATACCTACTTGTAAAACATACCCAAGGGGGAACTGCATTAAATAATTTAGTGATATTATACAAACGAACTGTTTACCCTGCTGCAGCCGGATAAAAAGTGAGGAGTACATGGAAAAATAATAGAATTATGTTTTTTTATCGTAGTGGATAGTCGTTGTAGGTCTCGTAAATACGCCATCGAATGTAGAGACTCGAGAGCAATAATTACTAACAACGTGCCCACACGATGAAGGCAAAACTCTCCATTTTCACTGTCGACACATCAACAATATAGGTATTGTTGCAATAATAGTTCTCGAAAACTCAATGGGCTTTTCCAAGATTTGGAAATAGTTTATCGGTAACAGCCCACCTGAAAACCATAATTGTTCACTATATTTATGAATTGCACGTCATGTGCTTCACTGTAAGTTATCATCGTAAGTGGTAACATGTGTAAAAAACACGTTATATCACTTGTTTATTAAGTCTGTAGTCAGTGGAACAAAGTTAAAATGAATAAATATTTAAAACGTTTAAATTAGAACCATCGGATGTATATTATTATCATCATGTAATAATAATATATATTTTGGTTAAATATAAATTAAAACTTACAAGTCACTGTAAAATATTTTTATAACCTACTTTATGGATGAAACAATATTTTCTCGCAGTTGAAAACTTTTAAGCAACGTTAAATGTAAATTTGGTTATTCATTTCCAGTGTAGTAGTACCTAGTGTTAATGGTAGTTATTATTACTTATTAAAATAGTTTTCAAATTATTTATGAATTTATTCTTGAAAATCATCACCAACTTTACTGATGGTTTTTGGAAAATAATTAGTGAATGCGTTTAAACAGCTCGGGTTTCACTATGGTTTTTTTTTTGAAAACTGAGTGGGTTACACAGCTGCCCTGGTTTATTGATGGAATGGACATTTCTTTATCAACATATGCCTAATTTAAAATATGTTCACTTAACGATTAGGATAATATACAGAACTATTTACAGCTAAAGGTCGATTAAATGTCTGATTTATTTGAATCGAGCATAGTTTCTTGATCTGGAGAGCTCTAGAGAGCTTGCTTGTGTTAACTAGATTTGCATTTTGCAACGTATTTTTGTTTAAACAATAAACTCGTATTACTTTCTTCATTATTTAACTAACATATTATTTAAATATTAATTTAAATTAATAGTTTTAAATATTTTGCTGAAAACTTGTCTTCCCTATACATGGCATAACCGGCAAAACAACCCAATCATATAATGTACCTATATAGACTGGCATAATAATAAAATAAAAATGGGACCTTACATAATAAGTACTTTTATTATTTTTTTATTTTATACTATCTAATTTAGGACTTCACTGAAAATCAAAAAAAAAAAAACTCAACTTAAATATAATTAAAATAACAGAAAACAAAATTGTCCACCTAACCATAAAAACACCGTTCTATGTCACAAATCAAATCTTACGTACAGATTTGCAAACTAAACCAATTGCATAAACTGTTTAAAAAACCGTACCCTCACTACTATAATAACTAATAAGTAATAAGTGTCTTTAAATGACCATCCTAACATCTTCATAAAACAATTATCTCCATAAACTCTAGTCAACCCCACCCCAGCCTCATGAGTAAGGAAGTTGAAAATAGACTAGTGCCGTGACCTAATCCCCACGCAATCCTTTTTTATATAAAACCCTAAGATTGTCGTCATAAGTGGGCGTAACTTCTCCAAATAGTGTTTTTTTTTTCAATTTTGAACCATTATTTGTAAATAACACTTACGATTATTAAGCCGTTAAGTATAGATTGTGTAACTCAAATAAATAGCAAAAATAACAATAAATTATCGAATGTTATGGCGATTTTGTTAGGGTAGTTTTGTTTTTTAAAATTTTTTTTACAATTATTTTGTTGTTTTTTTACTGTGGTTGACGGATATAAGCCACGGTTGCAAATAAATCGAATGTCAATGCTACTGCAGGTACGATCGTAATAGCTCCTTTGTGTATTTAAACACATTTTTTTTGAAACACATTCATTTTTAAACCAATTTATCATCTGCGTAGAACGCGCCGCAATGCCCCGAAACAGCATAGTGGAAAATATTTGTGTAAATATTCATGAATGTTGCTGGCAGAGATATCCTGCATATAGCTTTGGATAACATTCCTGGATAGTAGTGTTTTATAATTAAAGAATTCATTATTGTTGGAGTAAATCACCAATTTAGAAGGACTAATAAAAATGTATATAATATTATTGCCAGTAGGTGTGTTTTAAATATTGGCTTCATCCCAAGATTGAAACATGTCATTGGTTTTGCACTCATATCTTCATATCTTATTGGAAATTCAGCATTGTTTCTCGGTCGAAGAAAATTGCGAATCCATATTGAAGAACTAGTTATTGCACTTAGTAAGTGAAATTCGTGTCGAAATACCAATCGACTTGATTTTACCATTCCTTAGCGAAGTAATTTAAATTGTTCTTTAAAAAATAATATCGACTTACAACATTTCAACATCTTAGATGTGTTGTAGAATTTTTTTTTTTTTAATTGTCATATACATATTTGAGGACAGAGAATAGCATTTAATACTCACGATGATATGATATAATTATGTAACTTAAGTTACTATTACCAATATAATATACGATGCATAGTATACAATTCAATAACTGTCATATTATTATAATTTAATAATGTACAACCTGAGGCACATGTAATAATAGAATGGCAGTACGTGTGTAACCACCGTCCGATTCACACGTGTGTTCTCGGTCTTCGCTTATCGTATTTCTTAGCTTCCAATAGCAGTAACCCATTACAATTACGCAACACACTACAATTAAGAAGGTATGTTGTTATACTACAATCCCCTATAACCAAATAGGTAACAACAACCACCTCCACCTTTATATACACCATCATGGACGACCCTGATACACTCATACCCCCCCCCCCCCCAATTCACAACCTAGCATACACAAAACATTCAAAGATACAACAGCAAACTCAACCTTTCCAAAAAAAGACCAAGCAATTATCTTCAATACAGTAAATTACGTCCCAGAAATCGAGTACATCAAAGCATTCAGCCAGCATACATTGCCTAATAACATAAAATTCACTTCGCGCATATCCAATATAGATTTTGCATTTATTTCGCCAGTAAGAGTAATATTGACCATATTATCTCAAAACAATCGTATAAATAACACACAAATTTCTTATCGTCGGTTCATTAACCCGGCAAAACGAATCATCATATCCAATATGCAGCCATCTATCTCTCACGACGTAATTATAAAAGCTATTAACAATAGCCTCATTAAAATATTATCTCCCATCATTACATTTATGAAAGCCAGTTTCTCAAACGATGAGTACGGCCACATAGGCAGTTTTCAACGACAAGTATATTTATACCCCGACGATATTCATAGATTGTAGAGTTCATTATTAATTAATTACGATCAAACCAATTACCGCATATTCTTTTCGGATGACACCGTGTTATGCTATATCTGCAAACAAACTGGTCATACCTCAAACACTACAAAAAAGATTTGAATAAAACGATCTTAACTAATAGCAATAAATCCGCCGATATCCGAAGAAATCGTAATAGATATTAATTCACAAAATGATCCAAATTACATGGATAAGGACCATGGTAACATAGATAATATTATCGAACAAAATCATCAACAATTTACCAACAAGTTGACACCCTCGCAGAAATCAGTTGACCACATAAAAAGACCCATCTCATCATACGCTAGCACCAGCGACACCAACAATGCGTCTATTACAGAGAACCCTATTAATACATCAACAACATTGACTAAAACTCAAAACCATCAAACCAATAATAGCATCCTCACAACAAAGCTATTGGAATCCCAATCCAACGGAAAAAAGCAATTAAAGGAATAACACACAATACTGCACCCCCAACACCAATTAAAAACACAAAAATAAGCAAGCCTAGCACCGAAAAATCTGAGACAAATCCTCAACCCGTTGCCAAAAAAATTAATTGCTCCAACTCCATAGAACAAATAGTAGCTAAACTGGACGAAACACTAGCCCCAGCCATAACTGCTTTTGAAGGAATTCCCAACCTAAAAATAGACTTACTCAGCTCAAGTACATTATTGAAAACTCCCTCAGCGTGGATGATCCTTCCAATCTTTTAAACCAATTTAACATAGCACCGATAGAAATGATTGAAATATTAGATACAATTTGCCCCAAAATAAAAAAAACCTTAGCATTAAATACAGGCTTACGAGACTATGTAACATACTTCTCGAGCCATTATGAAGACGCAATCCCTCTTCAATATAAAGAAAGCAAATAATTAAAAAAAATCATAATTTATAAACACTTAATGCAGTCAAACCAGAAAATATTATCCAATAGATAAATTATCTCAATGGACTCCATAAAAATATCGATGAAATTAAACTTATAATAAACTTACACCAACCAATTGCAATATGTCTTCAAGAGACTAACCTTAAATACAACGAATCTCCACCTAATATAAATAACCATCAATATAAAATTAAAAACTGTAGAGGCTGTCTGAGGGCAAGCGGTGGTGTCTACACACTCATCAATAACTCATTTTTTTGGGAGGAAATCCCTATCCATTCAAAAATAGAACTTGTTAGAAATCATGGATGACGATATAGATATCGAGAAAAATTCACTGAGATCATCATACAGACTGCAAAACAAACAAATGGCTACTTAAAACCCTTCTCCAAAAAAACACCAGTTCCGTAGTGAAACAATAAAATTAAAAACTAATAAATAAAGCACTGAAAACATTTATAAAAACCAGATCACTTGAGGACCATATCAAATTAAAAGAACTCAGAGCTAAAGCAAAATTTCAGTCAAAAGCAACAAAACTCTAACATGGCGAAACTTCAACTCCAAAATAGGTGCTCAGGTTGATTCCCAACATTATGTGGAAGAAAATCCGTCCATTACAGGGACGGAAAAAAACACGGCAATATATATCTCTCCACCAAACACATGTTTAAACACCGATCCATCTTCAATTGCTCACTACCCCGGAAAATATTTCGAAAAAAACTCCAACAATGAAATGTACAGCCACGACTTCTTAAGGGAAAACGAAAACATACCATCACGTTAACCATCTTTAATATCGCCCCAAAATACCCATCAGACTTACTTAAACAGCCCTGCAACAATCGATAACATTTTGAAAGGTCTCAAAAAATGTAACAGCAAGAGTACCACACCAGACAATATCCCTTATAGCTTTATTCAAAACTTTACCATCGACACACTTGAAATACTCTTAAAAATTTACAACACCATCTAAAACAACAACGTATTTCCACAAAATTGAAGACTGATAAGCAAACCAGGAAAAAACAAATTCTCATCTAAAGGTTACCGGCCCATTTCACTTTTAAATACATTATGTAAACTCCTAAAGAAAATCGTAAACCAACATTTAATATGGTTTTTAGAATAGTCTTATTATCTCACCCCCCGAACAATGCGGGTTCCGGAAAAATAAAGATACATAAACTGTCTATCTAAAATACACTCGGAAATACAAAACACATACTCCGAAAATTAAACAGTCTCACTAAAGTACTTAGCCAAAACCAAATGTTCAATTTTATCAGTAATTTTCTTAAATCAAGAACATTTCAAGTAAGAATCAACCAAACTCTATCCAAGACTTTTGCCCAGGTTAACGGAGTCCCTCAAGGATCTACAATTTCGGTTACACTTTTCCTTATAGCCATCAACAATATCACACAGAACATTTCTCCGCCCGTCCATTCTACCCACTACATGGATGACTTTAATATTCATTGCCGAAGCAAGAGCTTAGCAACTGTCTAAACCCACCTACAACAAGCCATTAACAATCTAATTAAATGGACCCAGATATCTGGCTTAACTTTCTTACCTGAAAAATCACAATGCACAGTGTTTACACGTAAGTGCGATCAAAACTCTATAAACATAAAAATGGGTAATTACCAATTAATGAATAATAATAATATTAATATACTCTGCATTACTTTCGACAAAATATGCTCCTGGACCCACCACATTAACACCTTGAAAAACTCAATCTCTCCACGTCTCAATATTATAAAAATATTATCACACACATCATGGGGTCCCAAAAATCATGTTCTATTAACAATATACATGTCACTTATACTTTCTAACCTCGACTACAGATCCTTCATTTGGACAACGGCACATAAATCAAAATCAAAGAGACTAGACACAATCCACAATTTATGTCTTCGTGTGTCAGTCGGAACTTATCGTTCAAGTCCAATACCCAGTGTCTATAATCTTGTGTGTACACATTCTCTTGACATAAGAAGACTCAAAATAAAATGAAATCACGAATTAAAATTATCAAGTATCCTTCCTACTCTCGACTTCAAACCAATATTTCAAATTTTACCAACACTACTCCAAGAACAATCTTGATATTTTTTAAGTACTCACTATTAGTCCCACTCTGACCCCCCAATGGAAAAATCTCTTCGAAACCAACACTGAACTTTCTATATTCAAAAAAGACGACACGCCCTCTTCATGAACATAGAAAATACAAAATCCCATCAAATTTACACATAGCTTTGACCGTTTTAGCTTTAAGAAAATATTGATATTGTTTGATCAAATTCTTGAGAAAAATAGATCTGCGTATAATCAAATATATCTAAATTTAAAAATATTAATTTTTATTTAGTTATACATTTTTATTTGTGACTACGTTATCATCATATTATAATAATTGTAAAAATGTAAGTGTTTAGTACATTTAAGGTTATAACCATGTTTGCTGTTGATTTAAAAATTGCTCAATAAAAAAATTAATATATATTTACCCATATAAAATATTGACGATATTATTGATTATTTATGAACATTTCGATTGTCATAAAAGTTACGAACACATTAAATTGTACGAATTATTGTTAATGGTTTCATCTTAAAATATCAACATTACGCACTTATATTATTATGATATGATGATAGTGGAATTTCGTTAAAAAGTATAGCAACGATGCCTAGGTACTATAATAATATTGTAAAATGCTTAATTTAGGAATTTGATTTTGAATAATGCATAATATATTTTTTTATCTATATATATATATAAATTAATCTATGTTTGTCTGTCTGTCTGTCTGTGTGTGTGTGTGTCAGTGTGTCCATATTACCACAGTAACTATTCATATATATATATTATTTTGAGATTTCCGTCTGTGTATGTGTCCATATTACCATGGCAACCATTCATATATTATTTTGAGATTTCTGATGGAATTGTTCGTATATAAATAGTTGCTATGCTGATATGTAAAACATATTATTCATATAGAGTAGGCAATTTTAATGGGCAACGGGTGGACGGTATCAGCTATAGATTCCTAAAAACTTGAAGCAAGTTCCTAAGAACCAATTAAAAAATATCAAAAATACAGTTACAACATTTTTTTATAAGCGTTAGATATTAGTATAATTTATAGTGTGTTATTATTCAGTAAATAATTGATAGAGCTATGACATGCTATTTTATATTTTTTCGCTAGCTCAGAAATATTAAGGTTTGGTATATTAATAAATTATTGTCATTGATTTTATAATCAAAATACATTCCGGCCACATAGTTTAATTCGTATAAATATTAAATGAAACCTACATTATATAAGTGTCATCATGTATGTGATATCATGAATTTATTATTGCTTTTATTTTCTAGTAATTATGTTGTTTAGTGATTAGTATAATTTGTAAATGTGTAAATTGTTTAAATCAATACTTCCAGCCAAATCGTTTTTTTTTAAATTCATCACAAATATATTGTCTGTTATTAGTTCATACAAATACTAATAGGTACAAATTAACTTAAAAAACTACTGTTTGATGTGAATGTCACGCTTCAAGTGATAGTTTTTGAAACAATAATTCAATAACTCTGGACTGATTTATATTAGATAGTCTACAACAACTGGAGTGATGAGTTCTCAATTATTTTTAACTTGACAACATTTTCGCAGTCCAAAATACACAATGATTATATTCAATATTTTAAATAGAAAATTGTGTAATCCACTTAGTTTTTAAAACATTGATATGTTAACCATACGATATGTAGTATTTAATTATGTATAATATGACGAATTAGCAAATTGGTATTAAGAAACAACTATATTATGTACATAGTACATGGCAGAATAAACACTTTAAACAGTGCTGCCATAATATTATGTTAACATAAATTTATTTTATATATCCCTTGTGCGTCCGTTTGTGTAATGTCACATTTCTGCTCAAAGTGAACGACTTGTGGCATATATCGCACACGTGTGGTTTTTCGCCAGTGTGTGTGAATCTATGTTTTTTCAAACTTCCACTTTCATTGAATGACTTGTCACAGACATCGCACGCGTACGGTTTTTCGCCAGTGTGCGTGCGTCGATGTATCGTCAATTTACCACTTTCACTGAATGACTTGTCACATACATCACACGCGTACGGTTTTTCACCAGTGTGCATGCGACAATGTATCTTCAACTGACCACTTTGCCTAAACGACTTGTCGCACACATCACACGCGTACGGTTTTTCACCCGTGTGTGTGTGCCGATGTCTTGTCAAACTTCCACTTACAGAAAACGACTTGTCGCATATATCGCACGCGTACGGTTTTTCGCCAGTATGTGTTCGCTTGTGTGCCGTCAAATTGCTACTTACGGAGAACGACTTGTCGCATATATCGCATGCGTACGGTTTTTCGCCAGTGTGTGTTCGCTTGTGTGCCGTCAAAGTACTACTTGTAGAGAACCACTTGTCACATACATCGCACGGATAAAGTTTCATTTCCATTTGTCCGCTGGTTTGTCGTCAGTCTTCTTCTACCAGTAAATAATGTATTTAACACTTAATTGTTATTAATATACAATTTTTTGTTTAGTTACTATGCTATTCTGTTTTTAATCGATTGGAATTTATTGACGTTAACAGGTTTTTTAGCCAGTACTTGTTGTATTGCTTTTTAAATGTTAGAATAGAATAGAATATATTATACAATAATATATACAATTATCTGGCAGGGTCGCACTAAGTATAAAAAGAAATACACGTATTGGCAAAACTGACGGACTATAATACTGTCATATAAATATTAGAGGACAAAGAATGGCATTTAATGTTCACGATGATAAAATAGTATTATGTAACTTTAGTTGCTATCACCAATAATAATATACAATGCATGGTATATAATTCAATAATACTTACTGTCATATTATTATAATTTAATAATGTAAAACCAGAGGCACATGTAATAATAGAATGATACAAATATATAAAGGAACATAGAAAACACAAAAACCCATCAAATGTATGCGTAGCTTTAGGCAGTTTTAGCTTTTAGAAAATATTAATAGCGTAGAATCAACTTCTTGAAAAAAACAGATAATATGCGTATATTCAAAATTACCTAACTTTAAAAATTATTATTTTTACTTAGCTATACATTTTTATTTGTGACTAGCTGATTCCATGCACTTCGTTACCAGTTAAATGTACAAACTGTATACGACTCAAACTTTGTTCAATGCATTATTTAATATTCGGTGTATGATGTTTTAGATTCATCTTAACTTTTCTGTTTCCCGGAATAAAAATTCTTATTCGCAGCAGTATATTATCAGGTAGACAAACGAACAGTAATTCATTTATATATATATATATGGACTGTTATCATAATATTATAATAATTGTAAAAATGTTAGAAAATTAAATCTAATAACCATGTTAGTTGTTGATTTAAAAATTGATCAATAAAAAAAAATAATTATATATTTACCAATATAAAATATTGACGATATTATTGATTATTTATGAACATTTTGGTTGTCATAAAAGTCACGAATATACTAAATTGTACGAATTATTGTTATAATGATTTATCATAAAATATCAACATTACGCGCTTATATTATTATGATATTATTATATTGATCTTTTGTTAAAAATATAATCGAAATGATACTTAGGTACTAATAATATTATAAAATTCTTGATTTTGGATAACGCATGTTATATTTTTTTTTATAGGTTATAATTACTGATAATTATTACAAACCCTTATGCCCAACTTGTAACTTTCCTCTGATGGCCAAACACATTCTAACTGAATGTAGGAAGTAAGAACCACAGCGTCTGAAGTACAGTTTAACTCACCATTTGGCTGAAAATCTAAACGCCAGTATAATAAAATTTAGTAATGTAGTATTGTAGTCATATAATATATAATATTACAAATGTAGAATGTATACATTGTAATATATAATGTAATAGGTACATTATAGGTGTCTATAATGTATTAAGTACTTACACTATTAATTTTATATGTCTATCTTTTGTTATTTTTTTTCTCTATTATTATAGTTATAAGTTTCCATAATATAGATAACCAGACGAAAATTTATCAAAATCTTTGATTGTAAATTGTGATGTTTAAGAAACATAATTTATAAGATGCGCATTTATGTTCTTTTATAATTTACTTCTTGTCTATTAAAGTTTTAAGTTTTATTTTTAAATCTACAAAAAATAATAATTACCAGTCAACTAAATCCAAATAAAAATTATTGTAGAAATAAAAGGTTTTTTTACTTATAACAGATAATATTTAATGGCAAATATTATGTGTAGTGTATAATATTAAGTTGTTTTTAATATCACATTGATGCATGCATATTTTGGTAGTTATCAGTGCATATATTTTATTCTATTTTATTTATTTCAGTGTCATTAAATTATAATACAATAATAGCTATAGAAATATTAAGAGCTGATACGTATACAAACTCAAGCTAAGCTCGTATCTAGTATACGGAGCATAATATATTAACTATATTAATATAATTATATATTTTAACATAATGTGACAACTTATCTACATACATTATGAGGTACCTACGAGTACCGGATAACGTTTTGAGGACATAATACAATATAATACCTACAATACAATAGTAAATCGACCGTGGCAAACTGCAATAATAGGACCACAAGATTATATTAAACGCTCGTGTCCGCACGTGGGATCGAAATTTGCAGCGATTCAAGTTGACCAAAATGTACAAATAAGGCGCGAACCGCCGCGATATTTGCAAAGACGTTTCCGGCGGCGGTGGTGCATTTACGATAACCGCGGTCGCTGATGGTTAGGTTATATATCCCACCATTATAATAATATACCTGTACAATATTATTCTGAAAGGCGCCATTACCACATCATATTATACTAGTATATCATACGATATCACTGATACGATAAAACAAACGGTAGCATATGGATGGAATATATTATAGCTTTTCGATATCGTGGCGTTCTTCGGGGTATGAGTAGGATCGATCAACCCTGTGGTCTTTATTTTATAATCTGGAATAACAGGTGGTATGTAGTTTTGGTTTTGGAGTGTGTTATTCATGCATTTACGATCAATATTATAATTAGTGGCCAATAATACATAGGTATGCACCTACTTTGTGATGATTAATAATTAATATAATATTTTAGTTTGTTATATTTTTATTTTAAATTTTTAATTACGATAACTTAAAGGTCATTTAAAAATTGCCAGACAAAATATACAAAAAAAATGTAACTAATTCCTTATTTAATATTTTCCAATCATTTAAAACAATATGCACCAGTATTGACATATACTCCGTTCCAAACTTTGTATCTAACGGAAACGCAATGATAGAAGTGAAACATAAAACATTTACTAATTTGACTTATTATTTTTCTTATAATTTAAAATGGTTTTTTTAGAATAGCTTTTAATTTTTTTTTAAATAATAAGTAAAAATAATATTTATTGAGATGTATAAATTGTACATGATAGTGTTATCGGTGGGAGGATGGGGACTAGGAGTCGGCTAGGATTAAACGGCTAACTTTGCAATAATTTTTTTATTTCCCACTCCGTTAAAAATCATGGAAACGCAACTGCTTCCCAAACTGAAATCTCACCCATGGACGATAATGTAATTTTCTTATCGCGGCCGTTAAAGGATATTTTGGAAAACGACATACATAAAATTGTATGTTCATAATGTAGTCGATAAGGCTTTATACAACAACATCATTTATCTAACAAATTATGAAATTATGATCATAAAATAATATGAGGTAACAATATAATGAAAACTAAATATTCTAACTATGCAGTGTAATATTAATTTTGTTTCTTATAAAATAAAGCGTATATTTACATTTTAAACACGAGTAGTTATTAAAACATTGTTAATATATAGGTATATGAAACTTTATACATAATTTTTTTTATACAAAATTGGTGCTCTTTAGTATTATATTATATTATATTTCGGTTCCTAAACCAAAGTTTTAAAAAAGTAAGAGTAGAACAAAATATGTTTTGATATTTAAATAACATTTGTGGGTACAGTGGACACAAAGGTATTCCTGCGTATCAGCTGAGTGCAATGGCAATTTAAAATGCACATTTTTTATAAAACGTAAAAAACAATCGTAAATCAATTTTACACACTATGTCTTTTTGTGTTGATGTTACATTTTAAACCGTAAACTGACATATTTATGACATTGAAAAATCATTATTTTATTTTCAAAAAACATGTCTAATATCGGCTATCACTTAACAATTGTTTGGATAAATTAGCAGATTTTGAATACTTGTCCAGCTTCTTAATATTGTTGGACGGAAATGTATAGAGTTCCGATCTTTGAATTTGAATTTTCATAGCTGGCCATCATAGGGGCATCTAACTTAACTATGTAGTTGATTTTAATAATCCATAATAACTTTCTAACTTAACAAGTTGAATTTAATGCGTAAAATATACTAATCTGACGTGGTAAAAACAAAGAGTAACTAGATAGGTAGTTATTTTTCAGTTTTTTTTTACTGCAAAAATCTCAATGTTCCGTATGACTGCCAATTGCTGACTGGGTAAATAATTAATAGGTAACACAAATTTAGTATTTATTGATGGTTTATACATTTCTTATGTTTAAGTTGAAATATTATTTCTTACCGATCTCTATTGTATTGCTTGTAATGCACAGTTCAAACCATATGAATATAATAATATGTGTTTAATGTTCATAGTTAGCACCTATAATAATTGTCAATCAGCTTAATTCAGTGGTCTCAAACATGTGGCCCGTAAATCCTTCAGTGATTAAATAATTTTTTATAATTTTTTTTTTTTTAATAAAAATTATTAAATATTAAACAAACAATGAATATTTACATATTTGTCGTACTTAGGATATAATACAGAAATACGGTTATATTAAAATAATTATAGTCGACAGAAGAAATAAATGTTTTCTTCGTTTATTTTGTATTAAGTAAAGATGAGTAAAAAAAAAAGTTGTTTTTCCCGTGGACCTTTTACGTACAAATAATATATGGCCCGATGGTAATTTGAGTTTGAGACCATTGATTTAATGTAATAAATAACTACTTTATATTTGAACAATTGGGTTATTAAATTTATACATTAAAGATATAAAAATAGTAACTTCTAACTTAAGTTTTGTTTTTCACCAACTAACTTCTAACTAACTAAGTTATAAATTCGAAAGATTTCATAAGCTAACTTATGTTCTAACTTAGTTAGTTTATATTATGTCAAAGCAACTATTACCTTAATCTAAACGAAAAAAAAAGACAAACTTGCCCAGCTTTGGAACGTATCATTGTCGTGGCAACATATATACTTTCGGACACCACCAACGCTCGTTCTGCTACGGACAAATATTTCAAGAGCTTTATCAATTATTGTCAAAGGTATAAAGTGCTTTTCGGTGTATGCATGTGTAATCGCTTCGTTATTACTAACCGTACACTCAGGGCCTACAAAATGTATAATAACGTTATATTTGACAAAAAAACGATTGAAATTTGTAAACATAATTATAACGGAAAGCGATAATCAAAAATAATTAAATACCGTGAAACAAAACATAGCGATTAATAAAATATATTATAATATATCATTGAACAAAAAATAACACAAACGAAATATTTTGAAATCTATTTAATTAAATTGTCTATTGGCTTCGTAGAAACATTTAATTCATGCGAACAATCTAAGAATTGATTATTTTATATTCCGTATCCGGGCCGTTACCTACCCGCATTAGTTATTATATTAGATTCTGAGCAAAGCGATAAATGTATTGATTTTAGGGTTCTAAATTTGAAATATTTCACTTGAAATTTTTTTTTTTGTGACTGTCATCACCTTTTAGGACAGTAAAAGTGCTCGGATTTTCTTCAACAGTAACTTTTCTAGACAGGAAAGTGAATCTAGTTGGTACTTTGGGAGGTCAAAAGTAAACATTTCTAAGTAGTTTTCAAAAGCGACGAGAAAAACAAAAGAAAAATTAAGGAAAAACGGGAATTTTTACGCAAAATCTGTTTTTGAGAAAATCGATTTCGGTTTTTGGTGTAACTCTAAATCAAATTACCGTAGGTACATGACATTTTGACTGAATTTATATTAGCATTTTCTATACAACATAACATATTCCAAATATTTTGACTTATTTTGAGCTGTTTACGGACATTTTCAGTTTCCATTTTTTTTAGTTTTTTTTCTATAAATATCAATAAAATTTTATTTGTTGGTTAAAAAAGCTTGAAAGTTTAATAGAAGGCTCCTAGGTTATTGTTTCAAAGGCAGATGAAAAAAGTCACAGTTTTTATTTATAAGCATTTAAAGTTTAAATCTTGACAAAATAAGAAAAAATCACGAAAATTAGCAAATTATTTTGAGTTGATAATTCATAAAAATTTTTCTTTTTAAATCGAAGATTTGAAAATGTAATACAAGATTATCCATACGTTTGTCTACTTTTATCTAAAATAAAATGTCTACATGAAAGTTAAATTAAATTTTTATGAGCATTTGAAATTCATATTTTTACAACATTTTATATTCACTCGATTTCTCATGTAACGATTTTGCTATTTTGTTGTTCTTCAAAAACGAATAACTGTAGATACATGAAAATTGTACTGAATGTATATATTTTTATATTCCATACACGATAACATTTTGAAAATATTTTGACTCTTTTTGAGCTGTTTACGGACATTGTGAGTTTTCAATTTTTTAGTTTTTTTTCTATAAATATTAATAGAATGTTATGTGTTGCGTAAAAAAGCGTGAAAATTTAATTCAAGGCTCTTGATATATTTTTACAATATCAGTTGAAAAATGTTAAAAATACATAGGCACAATTTTTTTTTATAAGCATTTAAAGTTTAAATTTTGACAAAATTGTTTTTAAGGAACTAACAATTAAATTCTTTCTTAGTTTATATGTCACAGCAACTTAACTTTATCTAGTTTAAGGAATTACTAACTGGCACAGCTTTGAAATTTATAACCATCATGGCTTATACTATATCGACACTAGGTATTATGATAGGTAGATACCTAATTATTAATTTAATCCAACATTTTACATTTGAACTAATGGGTTTTTAAATTCATATTATAAAATTATAATAAAAACTAACGTATAACTTATAATCTAACTAGAGCTATTTTTTCACCTAGTAAATTCTAACTAGGTACCTAACTAAGTTAGGAGTTCGAGAAATTTCATGAACGAAGTTGCATTCGAACTTGGTTGATTAGTTTTTATGTCAAAGAAACTCAACCTCAAATACCTAGATGAAAAAAAAAATAACCAACTTGCCTTGAATTTTGAAGTTACTTGCACTTTCTAGTTCTTCAACGACGAGCTTTGTTGACGGCCAAAGGTAAAAAGTGCTTATCGATGTATGCATGTGTATAGTGTAAAGGTGTAGTACGCTTCGTTATAACTGACCGTACACTATAGCGACACTATTATAATATGTAGGTACATAATACTATAATAATGGTGTTATTTGGGGCAGTATATATATATATATAATGTATACCAGGTATACACCCGGTAATCGAGTGTCATCATTATCGGATAATGATTATCGTACACATAAAACGCTCATCTCATTCGTGGAAATGGTGACAGAGTAGGTACCTACGTCACATCGTCGCGCCAATGAGGATAGGTACCTATATCGTTCAAACCGTACTTATAATATATATTTTTGACGGTAGATGTATAAAATAATATTATACTTACACGGCAATATAATGCTCTGTAATATTATTGTAGTCCAATGACAATGCGTATTGGTTATTGGATTCGTGTAATGACCTATACCTTTGTGGTCGTTTCACTAATGATGGTTGTGACTCACTTGTGAGGCGTCATTTTTATTCGTCTGAACACAGATAAATGAACACATTTATATGAATTTCGACGATGAAGATGTGCTAGAAATCAGCAGTTTTATACACAAAAGCGCATTACACAACGGAAAAAAAAAACTATTTCCAAGGCATTTAGTTTGACGTTTGTAATATTGGGTAGGTACTCATCAGATATTATATTATTATATGCCACCCGCATGTGCGCATAACATTATAGTTATTTATGATTTCGGTCTTTGTAAAACGAACCACAAAATATGGTTCTTATAAGTGATTTTTCAGCGGTGATCATGTATATATGTGGCCTATAATTATTGTACGATATTATTAAAGTAGACTTCAAAAGCTGCAGGGTCTTAAAGGATGACATCGCATTCGGTGACGTTAGTTATTTAAATTTATTTAATATTAAAACGTATATTGCATTATGTACCTACCTACATATTATTATTATTATAATACAGCTGTTTAAAAACAATAATAATATAGGTATCTTTATCACATTCGTGTTATGAAATGATAACGATTGTGACATTTTTTTAATTACACGAAAACAATTTATTTTCGCACAACGCCTTTTGGACGATTAACGCGTGGTTTTACGGTTAATTGCGAATATGGTAGTTATTCCGACTAAATAATAAATACGTGAAATCAACGAATTAGCGCGTAAGTGCCTACACCCGCGTACGACCATTACCCTGAAAACGCCACTATAAGGATTCCCCTTTAACACTTTAAAACAATATTCATTCCTCAGCGAAGGCATACTCAACATTTTAATTACACAGGTTATTAACGTTTTTGAGGGCTCACACGCCAAAATCCCCGAGGTTAAGTCATATTTTGATAAATGCAAAATTTACAAATCGAGTAAGAGATAGCAGGCACGAGCATTATAAAAAAATATAAAAATATAATATACGTGAGATCAGCTATGCGCATTTACTCGAGTAAAACAAATTCCGCTAATCACACGAGTATAGAGACGAACAGTACTGTAGTAATAAATCAAAACGATGCTTTAATATAATTAATGCTGGTACTACTACGATTTGCATTATTCTACAACACTACCTACCCCTTAGTGTACATTTTTATGTAATGCCTTAGAACGAAAGAAATTCATTTTTGTATTAATACACTGCTGCTGCATATTATTATTTAAAAGAAATTCGCTAATAAAAGTACGTAAATTAAATTTTCTTTACTCCTCTGGATGGAATAGAGCATATTATAAAGACGTAGAATTTATTTTAAAGAAATTGCATCTCTGACTAAAAAACAATAATTCACAATAAAATATTGTAGTGAAATTTATTGCTTTTACTTTCTCGATTTTTTCTCAACACAGAATAAACCCAACTATACCATATCATTTAACTTATCGTTGAGTAAATCTCATTTATTTTATGTTTTGTTACTTCCTGTGGAATTAATTATACGAAATTATGACAGTTAATAACGTAGTTTTTCCAAGGACTTAATGCTTTCATTGTTATTATTAAATGTTCTTATTTTAGTAAAACATTTTTCGTACAAAAAGGTTAGGTAGGTAATCAAAACCTTACACATTATAATGATATACGAACGCATATTCGTTTAGTATAATACATTTTATGACGATTTAGTGCACTTGGTAATAATATGTCCACATAAATAAATCACAAACTGTTTTAACTCGAATTAAGTAGAGTTAGTAAAAAAAAAAATTTATCGTCAAGTGTTACGAGTTAATAATAGTTTTTAAATAACCTATTTAAATTAGTGAAGTTAACTAAGTTGCTTCCATGGATTATCAATTACTTTCCCTCCTTCGTTTAACCCTTAGGATACAATTTGTAGAGGTGTGTCAAATTAAATTAATATATAGGTACCTGAATAATAAAAAGATAAAATATTTTTCAACTAAACACATATAAAAATGTATATAATTATATATATAGGTACCTAACTATAATAATATTATATAGTTGTAAAATATCTACTAGTCGTATGATTAAACCAAAATGTATTTTAACACATACTATTTTGTCAAACTGGTGATAAGTAAGTAGTAAGTATCTATCTTAAGATTTAATATAATTTGATTTATACATGAGATTAAAATATAATAATTTATATGATGGGATCAATAGTTTTTATAGTGATTACAATTTATTTGAAAATATTATGTAATTAATTATAAAATAATATATTATAAATATTAAAATATGTGATGTGAAATAGATACTGCAGATACCAACCAGGTACAACAAGTTTATAGGACTTCTACTTATACCAGTACCAAAGTACCTATAACTACTTACTGATTAAAAATGTTAAAAAACAATAAAAAAAATAAATAGATTAGCTCATGTGTACTAACCACTATGCTATACAATAGTTGTCGTCCACGCAATGGATTTGTTACAATCGAATTCAATGATATTAAAAATATAAAATCATTGAATACGAAAAACAATTTTGAGCAAATACTATTCTATACTTAATTATATTTTATGATATTACTGCTATAAATTTAATTATAAAATATAATATTATTTAACTATTAAGAATACAGTATACCTATTTTATATTAATTTTTTTAGAAAACATTGCATTTGAAAATGTCATTGTGACGATAATATTTTTAAATTACAAACAATTTAACTAAAATTGTAATTCTTTGTTTATATGTCAAATTACGTGAAAATTTAAAATTTAGATATCTGTAAAATAAAATTTAAAAATCTGTTTAAATATTTTTTCTGATATTTTGGTTAGGAACTGTATGAACTACTTACGAGAAATCGTGTTTTAAATTTTCAATCCTCGGCTAAAAAATTAAACATTTTATACATTTTTAACTACAAAATAATCCTCAACTTTCCGGGATTTTTTTGAATTTTGTCATAATTTAAATGACAAAATTGTTGTCATAAAAATCCTGCATAATATAAATCTTTAATATTTTTAATATTTTTAAACTTCTATTATAAGGACTTATGAGAAACCTTGTAATAATTTACGCCCAGCGAACATTTTTTTATCATCATTTCTAGACAAATAAAACAAAAAAAATATTAGATAGGTTTTTTAAGACAAAATTTAATATTTTAAACCTAAATAGTTTTAGGAAATATTGTTGTATAATATTTCCCAGTTTCTTGGACGAGAGATGTTGTGATGACGTGACATGGTATTGAGTTCGTTCATATTCAGGTTTCCGGTAATTTATTTTTCGAGAATATTATTATATACTTACATATTATTATTATTAATTTTAAAAAAAAACTACTTTTAACACTGCTTGAATTGTTTTTATTTTTGAGCATATTTAAGATTTTCCACGGTAACTTGACTTACGTAATTATTACGTCTAGTAATAAATCATAGCTATTTTAGTATATTGTGTATCATAAAAATAAATGTAATACTATGTGTCTATGTAAGTAATCTAATAGAATGAAGCAAACGAGCTGTGACAACAAATTGTAATATTTTTATAATTCAAAGTACAATGACGTGACCGATATCAGTAGAGACATCAGGAACGATGTTTATAAATTAGTATTAATTAGAGTACTTGTTACAAAGTTTGAATTTAATTGTATCTATAAAGTATAATACAGGAATTCATGAAAATTAAATATTTTAATTTACCTGTTCATATTAAAAATAATAAATGTCCACACAAACCATTTTATATATTCAACAATAAAATTTCACCGTTCTGTTGTACATTAGGTGTCTAGAGGGGTCACTGTAAATTAAACGATGTGAGAAATTTGAATTCAATGACATAAAATCACTATGTACGAAAAAATATTCTGAGCGATGACCATCTGTCAGCCTACCTATATTACTAAGTATATTTTATGATATTGATGTATATAATTTATATATATATAAATGTATTTTTCCTTTAATAATGAATTTATAAAAATAATGATTCAATTGGTATTTTTAGAAAAACCTAATGACATGATATTTAAACACTTATACCTATTTCTTTTTTTTAAAAATAAGAATATGCCAATAATAATAAAGGCATTTTCCTGTAAATTGTTAAGCCATTGAATATATTTTTTTAAATCTTCATAGTGCATCAAATCGAAATTTCAACAATAATTGTAATAACTAACATTTGTAGTTTGTATACTAATTAATGACGTGACTCGGTGACACAATTATGAACCAATTTGATGATCTCAATTTTTTTTGACATTTCAAGATAGGTACATTTATAAATAAAGATAAAGAACCATTACGATGAACTAGTGAAATTATTACTGCACTAAGTGCAAGAAACTGGCAGAATGCACAATGTGAAATATAAAACTACCTAGTTGTGAACTGATATTTTATATGAAACGTAAAATAATTGCAACTGTTCAATGGTGCAGTCAGATGGAAAACGCTATTATATTTGTTTGTAAAAATATTAATACGCAAATGCAAAATAATAATATCATAAATATTGTTACCTATTTATTATTTGCACATTTATTGTACAAAACATCAAAATAAGTAACTTTAATTGAGCAAACGTCCATTCGATGATGAGCAGTCTTGTATAAAATACTTTTAGAATTATATTTAAATGCAGATGTAAATACATCCATTCAGAAAGTATTTAAAATAAATTTAAAATACTTTTAAGAGAAAGTATTTAAGAACAAATAAAAATATTAGGCCTGTATTTACATACTTTTATCTAATAACTATTTAGTATTTAGTATCAGACAACTCCACAATTTTATTTGTCAATTTCTGGACACACGAACCTTCCAAATCAAAATTAACAACCTTCAATCAGAAGAATATGAACAATTAAATGGGGTACCTCAAGTCTCATATGCTATCTTTAATTACCATCAACAGTATCACTATTAATATAGAATTACCAGTTAAAGCAAATCTATATGCTGACGGTTTTAATATTTATTGTAATTTTCGCAACTTACAAACTATTAAAAAGATGAAAAAAATTACAACAAAAACCTCATTTATTGGTCAAAAACTTCTGATTTCAATTTTTTGCTGGATAAATCACAATGTATTGTATTTACTAAAAAGCATAAGAATACATCACTTTTTATAAAAATGGGTCAACAAAAATATTAAGGATAAAAATACAATCAAATTTCTTGGAATAACCATTCATTCTAAATAAGCATAGACACACCACATTCAAAACCTGAAAAATTCCATCGTCCCACGCTTGAAAATAATAAAAGTGCTTTTACATACTTCATGGGGATCCAAAACGAATGCGCTATTACAAATATATAGATATCTAATCTTGTCCAAATTAGATTTTGGCTACATATGGAGATATACAGAAAAATTATTGAGAAAACTGGATATAATACACAATGCAGGTCTACGAATGGCCATTAGGGCATATCATTCAAGTCCTATTCCAAGCATACTTAACCTCGCAGGGTTAACTCCTCCAAAAGTAAAAAGACTACAGATTTCCCTCAAATACGAGTTAAAATTAGCATCGTCGTCAAGTCTAAATTACACTCCTCATTTACAAAAATTAACTTCACTATTGAAACACCACAATCTGAATATTTCCGATATCCTCCCTTCATGCCCCCCCCCCCCCCCCCGCTGGGTTCACTCAATAGCCACCATAATGAATCTATCATAATTTAAAAAAGATTCCACTAATAATAATACCTATGAACAACACTATCTTCAAACTATACACAATTTATCTAGAAAAAAAATGTACGATAAACAATATTAAAAACTCGTACTACACTAAAGAAATATAGGCACAACATTTGTTATATTACAGACAAGGAAAAGGAAATACTAATCAGTTATGCTGGATACCTGGAAATTCTAGTATTCAACCAAGGGCTGACTGGAAGTAAAAATTGACCCCGGAGAAACAGACAATTTGGTCCAATTTTGGGCTAATAATAAAATATTTATAACTTAGCCAACATTTTCACCAGAACCAAGCGGGGATCACCCACCCACACCATAAAATTATAGTCAACAATTGATAACAGCATGCGATTGGGTCCGGCTGTCATAAATAATATATACTATCTACGCCGGATGTCCCGTACCACGCATGTAGCAAGACGTGCACATCTTGTGAGGAGCAGGGAAGGAACAAGTGACAAGTGACAACAGCAAAATGACGAATACTCGTCGGGCTGCGAATACAATCCAAACCAAAGATGCCTGAGAGGCAAACATTTTGAAGCTTCAGTTGCTATGTTGAAATATTATTATTAAGTTGTAACGGAGCAGGAAATACAAGTGGCGCATACAGCAGTTATAATTTTATTTGAACAAATGAACGACGCCACTTCAATCAGGTAAGAATCAACAATAGAGTGGTAGGAAGATATCGCCACGAGCAAAAAGCTATATAGCTTTATGGGAGAAAAAGATCTAACTGCTGCGATTACTAGAGGCCAGAAACCATATAAGGACAAGACGGAATAAGAGCAAATAACTTTCATTTACCTCCAATTCAAAGTTCAAACTATCTAATACGTATTTTGAATCGAAGGTGGTCCACTATTAATTGGACCCGAGACGGCAAAGGCACTTATTTCAGCTGTCTAACGCTTATCTTAATCCATACGGTAACGGCACAGTTGTCCGGCACATACCTCTCTTCTACGATGAAGGTATTTATTTGTGATGTCCGAAACTTACCTTCACTCCCAGGTGAAGTCACTTATTTGAGTTTTCCGACGCCTACCTTACTTTCCTCGGTAGTTATTTTAGTGGTCCGGAGCTTACTTTCTTGCACCTAACCTCCGCTACAGTCTCACTACTAGACACAATAGCCGTAACACCGGAAATGCAATCAACCCTCTCGAGGAAGAACCCGAGGAAACTACGATCATCGTCCCTGACAACTATCACCCACTCAACGGAAGGAAGGCATACTGACCAGAAGAGGAACACCGAAAAAGCTAGAATCATTATCACCGATAACCACAACTAACTACTGACGGATACCACCACACAAATCGAGCAATCACAATACCTTTGGTTAACACCATTAACGTATATGATATAAATGTGTAAAATGTAAATAAAAACAGATTATGTTTCAATCAAGTAATCTATTTTATTCCTGAAATGGGCCGTTTCGGATCGGCTCCACTTCAAAGTGGAAGGGGGACGTTGGAAATATACGGTAGAACGAGTCCGTTATACATTTTCCTCAGTGCTATTTCATTGTGTGCCATGTAGTTTCTAATACTAAACGACAAAACTTCACATAGATAATACTATAATAGTAATATGATAACAAGAATCGATAATATGTCGTCATGTTCAAATCCTTACGTACCCTAGCTATTTTCATAGATTACGATTATCACTTTTTAGTCAAATTAATAATTGAAACTAAATGATTTATTTAATCTTAATCATACAAATCTATTAAAATTTTTCGACAAATGACATAGTATGAAAAGGGTGCTTCTATTTGCTTAAATTGTTATCCATTGTAGATTTGGTTAACATAATAAATAATAGTATATATTATATACATATATATAATTACCATATACCAATAGACTGATTAGGTACATATAATGTGTCATAAGAAAGTAATTTTTTCTATATGTATCTACATTGGGAAAATGCATTCTGCGTATAAGCTATTGAAATTTACTAAGTGTCTGCCTCATCCACGAAGCGCCACTGGTCCAAGACAGTTTTAAATATATTTGTAATTTATTCAAATACTTTACAGGAATGGTGGTAAGAAATTTGTTTCAGTTAAAAATAAAATCATAATTAAACAAATGAATAGTAAGTGGATACTTGAAACTGGGTTGTTTTTATTGTTTAGTGTATGAAATTGTTGTAAATTGAATAAACATTTGAAACTTACAATTATTATAAAAATAGAACATAGAATGGCGGGTACTTGATATTTTCTTAATAATAAAATAACTTTCTATTGCTATTGATACAATCAATGTTTCTTTACTTATTTGTTAAGTAATATGATTTTAAATTAATCAATTTTTTAATTTTATTTAGCAAACCCTTCAACATATTTTTGTGTGAGTTAAAACCTTTCTTCTAATTCACTAATGAAAAAAAAAATCAATATAAGGAAGCCTAATGCAAATAATTAATTAGTGCAAAATAAATTACAGTTTTGTACCATACAATACAACAATTGTGCAATTAATTATGGCAAATTAATCTTAATTATTTTTAGCTTATAAAAAAACCCACTACATTTTCTTCAGTATCGTTAAAAGTACAATTAATGTACAAACCAATATCAAATTTCTTAAAACCAATCATCTAAAACAAAACTAGGTATCTGGTATAATATTAAACCAACCTACACAACAACTTTATACATAAAATTGTTTTAAAACATTACTGAAATTAAATTTTTCCAGCACTGAGTCAGGCGGTTTTGATTATTTAGTGAAGTTGTATGTTGATGTACAAACTGTAAAAGCCGATTGTATTTATAGAAAAAAAAAACTTTCTAGGCTAGAATGTTGCTTTTACAAATAGATATTGGAATAAATTACATTTAACTCTGTGATCATCATATTATATTCCCTAGAATAATTATATATAAATTGTTAAAAATATTTTGCACATCCATTTCCTACACCTGAACGAATGTTTTCTTGTCCTAAAGTGTTTTAAACCCTATTTAATAAATACCATAGGAGAAGTAAACATTTATTATTCAAATTCAATGAGTGAAAGATAACTAGATAATTGCCATTGTATATACACTACTGTCTACTTTACATAATAATAATTATATATATTCGTTAGTAATTAAATTCCCATAAACTATGTTGATGTACCTATGATTGTGATTTGTGATATGTTACAGAACCATTTCTATGAATTAACTGTGATGAAAGTAAAGAGACAATTATAGAAAGTTCCACAAAAATAAAATAGACAGATATATTACCTACTATAGGTTTGTATAGGTTATAAAAATTGAAGTTTGACTCCGATTCCATAGTTTTTTGAAGTAATTTACTAATAGTAGAGCAATTGGTTCTGTATATTATAATACAATAATGTAGGCTATTAAATGTTTATTTATTGTATTGTGTAGGTACTTTTGTAACAGTTTGATTATATTTAATACTTATGTATCATATCTACTTAATGTCATTGGTTACTTTTTCGTACAGAATTATTTAATAATAATAACATAATCAACACCCCCCCCCCCCCCCCCACCACACCTAAAAATTAAAAAGTGAGTACGCCCCTAAAATTCTGATGATAGTTTATCTTGATGATATTACGGAGGCTTTACAAAATAATGGTAATCAAAATGTATTTATCAAATTTAAAAATTATTTGAGTGCGATAAGCACTCTGAAATTATTCCAAATAAGGAATTTCTATTCTATTAATTATATCTTTTTTTTCTTACATAATCACATTCACATATTGTTTGGTAAAATATACTATTATTATGCAACATATTGTGTAAGAAAAAAATTTAAAAATAAAATTGTATTTTACATCCATTTTAAAAACTTTTAAGTATACGCATTGTAGTAAATAAAATTTGTTTTAGATACCTACTTCATCTGATGAACAATTTACAGTAAAAAAAGTTGGTATACTTATTTGAAAAAAATGTAAAGTCACAAGACACTCTTTTAATGATAATCTAAGCATGGGTGGTTAGGTTTACAGGGAAACTGGGAATTTCCAGGTAGACCTCCTCCATAATTGGGCATCAGTGCCGTTTTTCAACGTTTGACGGAATAACGCATTGATCGTAAAGTTCACGGAGTTCATATAGAATATGAATCATATTAACTAAAAAACTAGATTGCTAAATGAGCATAATATGAAAAAATATATTGCTATTTTACAATATAAATTTAAAGAAAATATTTAATTAAGTTTAATAATATTAATTATCAAGGCTGGGCATTAACGAGTTAAAAAGTTAATTTTATTTTAACTTCTTAACTTAACTAGTTACTTTTGGCTTTTAATTAACTTAACTGTTAACTTACTAAATTTCTTTTTTAATCAACGTGAAATTAATGAGTTAGTTTTTCATTTTAAGAAGTAAGTTAAGTTAATTTATTGTATTTTTAATTTTATTATATTTTACTATTTCAGTATATTTCGTTTTCATATCAAAAAATATTTACCGAATTTATTTAAAAATGTTTAAAGTTAAAAGTTTATATCATTTGAATCTAACTTATATGGAAATACTGTATAAAAGTATAAACACTGTAGTCTATAATTTATTTTTAGGTTGGAAAAAAATAAGTACTCTAGCGTTGTATAAACAAATTAACTTTTTTTTAACTGAACTGAGTTCACATATAGTTAAATTAACTTTTAACTTTTAACTTTTTGTTGTTGTTGCATATTAACTTAACTTAACTGAGTTAAAAAAAAACATTAACTTGCCCAGCCTTGCTAATTATTATACCTACCTAAGTAATTTGTACAAAAAAGCAATTTTCGCCGCTAGTACTGGCTGTAAAAATCTAGTTAAGTCAATAAATTCTAATAGATCATAAACATAATAGCATAGTTACCAAATAATTGCATGAAAAACCATTTATTAGCGTTAAATAAATTATTTAAAAATAGAGGCAAACTGACAACAAACCAGAGGACAAATGGAGAAGAAACATTACCGGTGCGATGTATGTGACAAATGCTTCTCTAAAAGTAGCAGTTTGAACCGATACACACGCACAGGCAAAAAACTGTACGCGTGTGATGTGTGCGACAAGACGTTCTCTGTAAGTGGCTGTTTGGCAGCACACAATCGAACACGCACAGGCGAAAAACCATACGCATGCGATATATGCGACATGTCGTTCTCTGTAAGTGGCTGTTTGACGGCACACAAGCGAACACACACAGGCGAAAAACCATACGCATGCGATATATGCGACATGTCGTTCTCTGTAAGTGGCTGTTTGGCAGCACACAATCGAACACGCACAGGCGAAAAACCATACGCATGCGATATATGCGACATGTCGTTCTCTGTAAGTGGCTGTTTGACGGCACACAAGCGAACACACACAGGCGAAAAACCTTACGCATGCGATATGTGTGACAAGTCGTTCTCTGTAAGTAGCAATTTGACGGCACACAAGCGAACACACACAGAAGAAAAACCATACACATGCGATATATGTGACATGTCGTTCTCTGTAAGTAGCAATTTGACGGCACACAAGCGAACACACACAGAAGAAAAACCATACGCATGCGATATGTGTGACAAGACGTTCTATGTAAGTGGCTGTTTGGCGGCACACAAGCGAACACACACAGGCGAAAAACCGTACGCATGCGATATGTGTGACAAGACGTTCTATGTAAGTGGCTGTTTGGCAGCACACAAGCGATCACACACAGGCGAAAAACCGTACGCATGCGATATGTGTGACAAGACGTTCTCTGTAAGTGGCTGTTTGGCAGCACACAATCGAACACGCACAGGCGAAAAAACCATACGCATGCGATATATGCGACATGTCGTTCTCTGTAAGTGGCTGTTTGAACGGCACACAAGCGAACACACACAGGCGAAAAACCTTACACATGCGATATGTGTGACAAGTCGTTCTCTGTAAGTAGCAATTTGACGGCACACAAGCGAACACACACAGAAGAAAAACCATACACATGCGATATATGTGACATGTCGTTCTCTGTAAGTAGCAATTTGACGGCACACAAGCGAACACACACAGAAGAAAAACCATACGCATGCGATATGTGTGACAAGACGTTCTATGTAAGTGGCTGTTTGGCGGCACACAAGCGAACACACACAGGCGAAAAAACCGTACGCATGCGATATGTGTGACAAGACGTTCTATGTAAGTGGCTGTTTGACAGCACACAAGCGAACACATACTGGCGAAAAACCGTACGCACGCGATATATGCGACAAGACGTTCTATGTAAGTGGCTGTTTGACAGCACACAAGCGAACACATACTGGCGAAAAACCGTACGCACGCGATATATGCGACAAGACGTTCTATGTAAGTGGCTGTTTGACAGCACACAAGCGAACACATACTGGCGAAAAACCGTACGCACGCGATATATGCGACAAGTCGTTCAGCGGGAGTGGCCAATTGACGGTACATCGACGCACACACACTGGCGGTGTGATATATGCCATAAGTCGTTCTCTTTAAGCAGCAGTTTGACTGTACACAAACGGACGCACGCTACCCACTGGTTGGATTGGTTAAGATCTAAGGGCTATAATAAAATAGGATAAATGATGTTAACATAATATTGTGGTCCACTATTAAAGTGTTAATTGTGTCATGTACATAGTTATTTCTTAATACTAAATTGCTATTTTGTTATACGCATAAAAAATACATTTCATATGATTTTCAGTATTGAAAAAAACAAATTTTTTATTAATTTTCTATTTAAAATATTCAATATAAACATTTTGTATTTTGGACAAATAGGTGATAACCAATAGCCGTAGATTGCAATTTTCACCTAATATTACGGCTGATTTCAAGTAATTCATTCTTGAAATTTTTCGGTAGACCAAAAATGGCAATCCATTTCTGTATTATAAGTATTTCAAAATCTGGTACTTAAGTAAACTTCACAATTTAAACAATCATAATTCAATATATTCATTAAACTACTGATGTGGTAGGCCACATATAACTCTGCGCACAGTCGCAAAGCGCTTTCTGTTTGTTCACCTTAACTGGCTCGGGTAGTGACGACTAAATGTTGAACTGCTTCGCCAACTCCTACCCAGTCACGACACTGGTAAACTACAACATATATAACAAGCCACGAACACCAGACCAATGTCCTCACGGACGCCGGCTGGTCTAATCTTTTGAGCGCCATTCGAACCTGCTTTGTGCATGGTAGCCGACTTCGATGATAAGAAGTATGTTGTTGATGTATGTATCGATTGTTAGAACTTCACTGGAACAAACAAAATAAATAAGCTTTACAACTCACAACCGACTGAATAACGGGGTAAAATAATTATAATTTTGATATTTACTACTATAAACACAGTAGTTTATCACAAAAAAAACACGATTTTATTATGATTAGGCATTCATTTTTGTGGTATAACCTTTATAACCTTGTATTTATTTAAATCTTAAGAAAACATTAAATTTCAGCCCTGACCCCAGTCCTATCAACCCAATTAATTTGATAATTAATAATTAATCTTAAAACTGTTATAGTATAATATATAAATAATTATAAAATAGTAAACTCGTTATTACATTTCCTATGACTTTGATGTTTATCTCGGAGATTAAGGTTTCTATATAATATTATGATTGAAATTGTTTAAGAATCATCAAGTCATACCTATCTTTATATATCTTTTCATCGTGCACCTATGCTAATGTTTTTATATATATATATGTTACAATTTACTGAATTTTTTTTTAGTTGATTCTATTCGAAATTAATAATTTAACATTATGTTGAGTTTCATCAACATTGCCAAATAAGCATTTGAAGCAGAGTTTCTTTAGAACTATTTGTTAATAATCCAATTTTGTAACTTTCATTAATTTTTATTTTCTCCAGGCTTCAAAAAAAATAACAATAACTAACTCTCATAGCTTTGTTGCCCTTCTAAGCCACATACAGTTAAGCTACTGTCCATATGAGTCAGTATTTGTCTAGCCATAAAAAGTAAAATGAAAAATAAATCTTTTGAATTTTAGATTCTGAGCGGAGCGATGAAACTAGTAGTTTTACAATGGTGTTTATTATTTTTTTTTTATCCTGTATACAAAATTTCTACCAGAAGGAGTTCTTCGGTTTCAACATAATATAGTATCTTGTCTTTTAGCAAATTGGATCAAAATGGTACTTTAGAGATGTCCTATTTCGATTTTCTCAATAATTATTTAATAAAAAAAACCACCGACATATTACTAATAAAACCACTTAGATGTGATTTAATTTCTAACGCTTTGTTTATCACTATAGAAACATATAAAAAAAGGTGGATAAGTGGATGTCGCTCTGCTGTACAGTAGGTTACAAGTGTGTCACTGTAATGGATGGTGTTAAATTTGAATTCAATGATATAATATCATTGTATAAGAAAAACGATTCTGAGCGAAAACGGTCAGTCAGCCTATGATTTTACCAAGTATATTTGATGATATTATTGTGAATAAAGTAATTGATATATAACCTGCTTACGTGGAGCCTTGTTTTAAATTTTCAATCCTTAGCCATAAAAGTTAAAAATTTATAAAATGTATAAATTTTTAACCACAAAATAATTAATAAATTATAAATTTGATAAATGTTGTCAAAATTTGAACTTTAAATGCTTATAAAAAAAAATTGTGCCTATGTATTTTTAATATTTTTCAACTACTATTAGAACGATATATCAGGAGCCTTATATTAAATTTTCACGCTTTTTTACCCAACAAATAAAAATTTATTGATATTTTTAGAAAAAAAAACTAAAAAAATTGAAAACTGACAATGTCCGTTAAGAACTCAAAAAGAGTCAAAATATTTTCAACATTTTATGGTGTATAGAATATGCTAATATAAACATTTAGTGAAATTTTCAAGTATCTACAGTCATTCGTTTTTTAATTACAATAAAATAAGAAAATTGTTACATGAGAAATCGAGTAAATATCAAATGTTGTAAAAATATAAATTTCAGACGCTCATAAAAATTTAATTTAAGTTTCTTCTAGACATTTTTTTTTTTGATAAAGGTAGACAAACTTATGAGTAATCTTATATTACATTTTCAAATCTTAGATTTAAAAAGAAAAATTTTTATGAATTCTCATCAAAATAATTTGCTATTTTTCGTGATTTTTCCGTATTTTGTCAAAATTTGAACTTGAAATGCTTATAATTAAAAACTGTGACTAAGGATTTTTAATTTTTTTCATCTGCCTTTGAAACAATAACCTAGGAGCCTTCTATTAAATTTTCAAGCTTTTTTACTCAACAGATAAAATTTTATTGATATTTATAGAAAAAAAAACTAAAAAAATTGAAAACTGACAATGGCCGTAAACAGCTCAAAAAGAGTCAAAATATTTTCAAAATTTTATGGTGTATAGAAAATGCTAATATAAACATTCAGTCAAAATTTCATGTCCCTACGGTCATTTGTTTTAGAGTTACACCAAAAACCAAAACCGATTTTCTCGAAAACAGATTTTGCGTAAAAATTCCCGTTTTTCCTTAATTATTCTTTTGTTTTTGACGTCGCTTGTGAAAACTACTGGGAAATTTTTACTTTTGACCCCCTAAAGTACCAACTAGATTCACTTTCCTATCAGAAAAGTTACTATTGAAGAAAATCCAAGCACTTTTACTGTCCTAAAAGGTGATGACAGACACAAAAATAAAAATAAAAATAAAAAAAAAACACACATCATTGTAAAATCAATACATTCATCGCTTCGCTCAGAATCTAATAAAAATAACAACAAAATAATAACAAAATTATTTTGTTGTAATTTATAATATTATAATATAAATTAAACTTACAGGCTATAAAAAATAGTAACAATATAAAATATCCAGACTGACAAACCTTCTCCGCTCAGAATCGTTTTTCTTAGACAATGATATTATATCAATGAACCAAAGAGTTTAATACAATCCATACATTGACCCATTGTAACCTACTGTACAGCAGAGTGACATCCAATTACCCACTTTTTATATTATAATAATATAGGGAATTTTCATTTATTTTTTAGATGTAATCTAAATATTCTGTTTAAATAAAAAAATTGAAAATGTCCTTAATATATTGTAAATAAATTATATTCAGTTACTTCTATGTCTTGTCCTCGATAAGTTGTTGTACACAAAGTTATAATCGATCATTAATTTCATGTTTCACGGTTCACGCGTAATAGGTAATATTCTTAAAATAATTATTGAATAATATAATGTTTGTATATAATTAGTATAAAATATATATTATTTTCAAATTCCAGTTGAAACCCTATCAGATTAAACCCTACTCAATTATGTACAGACAAAAATAGGTATTTAGAACTTTAATTAAACTAGAAGTAGCTCGTCAAGTACAAATGCTAAAATCAATTGAAACTCAACTGAAAGTTATGGACTCGTTGTTAATGCCCAGATTTGGCATATAATAATATTATAGTAAGTAACGCTCAAGAATACAATTATTATTCATTATACTATAACATCAGCTGGAGAAATAGAATCGATTATTTTTTAACACAATGACGAATGTCTATATGTAATACATATATGAAACATTATGCTTCTCTGATTATACAATTTAAAGTTTAAGTGTTTACTTGGCCCACGCAAACATAGCACAACATACTACAGAACAGCTAAACATTTTTTCCGTAGAAAATTGTGTATCGTTAACAAATAACTATAGTTAGGTGCCTAACAATACTATTGTACACTTTGCATTGATTTCAGACAAACACTTCCAATCTGAAGTGCCTTGCACATAATATCTTATTTCATTATACTGAATCCTGAATGTAAAAAAATGTACAAGGTAATTTTTTTAGTGAAAAAAAATAAATTTTTTTGAAAAATTATAACTTAACATTTTAGAAAATATAGGTACCTACTTCCATTGTTCTACATCATTATTAAAAGTTATTGAAGACAATATCTGTGAGAAAAAAAATTGAGTCAAATCTCTAAAGAACAATCAACAGAAATATATGTGGTTACTATTTGAGCACAATTAATTTGCAATGCCACAAGATTTCTCCATTATTGGCGCAAAAAAGTATTCAAAAATATAGTCTTATGGTTTAATTCAAAATTCCAAAAATTCGAATTCGAATAAATGCATCATTAAAGTATAAAAAGGAGGTAAATGTGTTTTGTGAACCACCTCGTATAAACTGCATACATAATGTTATGTAACAGAGTTAAAAACTTAAGTGAGATTATGTTGAAAAAATAGCTAAACAGCATAAACAAATCAATTTTTTTTAAAAATATTTTTCATATTACTAACGTGTTCTTCAGTTATTTTTTTATTTTATTCATAGCTGAAACTTTTCCAAAATAAAAGGTATTTTATATTTATCCATGTCGTAAAAAAAACGTAAAAGGTTACACCGTCGCACATACATTTCGTTTTGCGAATAAATGTCAACGTTTGTACTTTATTTTACACATGTTTTCAAACTGGCGGCGACACAGGAATATTATATTCTACAACAGCTCGAGGACGACCACAATAAACAGAGAAGAGCATAAAAATGTTTTCTATAATTTCATTATTTTATTACTATTTATAAGTCGCAGTCTTTATATAATATAAATACTTCATTTAATATACAACAATATTATAACGCATTTAAAGGGATTCCTTTATCACTACAGTTAAATTATCGGTAAAATGATGTGCGTTTTTATATAGACATTTTATTTTACATAATTTGATATCACTATTATGATACCTATCAACAACAATAATTTATATCGAGGTACAACATATTATTATATTTGATGAAAAAATCTGCATTTTCACTATTTTGTAATCATATAACTATTAACATGTGATTTAACTTTTTTTAACGACAACAAACATTTTTAGGGGGACGAGGTGGCCGAGCGGTCTAACGCGACGGACTCGGCACAGCCGGTCCGAGTTCGATCCTCGACCACCGGGCGGCATTTTTCTCCGTGCAAGTCACGGTGTCCGGAGAACAAGTTCCGCCACCCCCCACCCGGACATGGCAGATACCTACGGGTGCCCAATCAAAAATTCTGCCAAACCCAACACACACGTGTTCCCCCTACCGACTTAATAACCTACAGTAAAAACAAAAAAATAGCTAATGGCCTCAGTTGCCGGGCTCAAGATCAATAAAAAAAAAAAAAAAAACATTTTTAATTCAATTTTCCGAAGAAGAATATTTTTTTACAAGGAATTCGATTTATTATAATTTTGTTTTGAACCAGTAATTAATATTAGTTTTATGAAGGTATGTTATGTTTTGATGATCGGAGAAGTATAGTGCATCAAAGTTTTGCGGGGAACTCAAGTCCATAAGTCATATAAAATTTTGATTATTTGAAACAGTTCAACTAAAAAATCAACTACCTACTATAGTATTGTATTTGATTTTAAAACTCTCGGAAAATGTTATTAAAATGGTACCTATGTTATCATTTTAATATGGTTTTAATTTTTTTTAGTTGTATATTTTTTAATATTGTGTTGTAATGACTTCTAAATATGATGTATGAAAAAAGTGTTTTCAAAAATACATAAACTTACCGAGAATAAGCGACTGTTTTGTTTTTAGAGAGTCATTACAACAATACCATACAATACAAATATACAATACATTACTATACAATACAATACTATATACGAATCGTTGGGTTTACGTTAATTCATTAAATCTTTATCAGATAATATTATATATGCGTATAATAATAATACCTAATTGCAATGGTATTATTATAATGTGTGTTTTGTCGTCAACGGTCGAAAAAAAAATTTATCTCGGGAAAAAAACCTATTTCGATCATTTTGTTAATACAATATATTATAATAATATCATATTATAGCGGTCGTAATCAATATTTTCAAACGAGTTTTATGCATGCTCAGGTATAATAATAATAATAATAATATTATTATTATTATTATTGTACCCACACACACACACACACACTCGCCGACATATTATGCAGCCACTCGCGTTTATTTTTTATGACGACCATCACGTATGGGAGTAATAAATTAATTTCGGATTAAACAACGATAATTTTCTGCCGGATGGTTCGCAGATAATACAATAAAAAATAAAATAATAATAATAATATAAAACCATACGTGTATTGTTTTCTACTCGTCGTCGTCGTATCGTCACGTGGTCGGAATAATCGCATAAATAAACCGAGCGCACGCAGGACGCGGTGCGATGATTAATAACTAAAATCATTTTAATTTTGTAATCGGTATAATAATAATAATAATATTGTATTGTTTTAGTAGGTTCGTCATGTTATTTGTTTATAAAAAATTCGTCCTCCTCGCGACACGGCGTAGTGGGCCATAAAATTACTGCTGTCTTCGATTTCCTGTGTCCTCTCACTCTCTCTCCGTCACTGGCTCTCCTCACATAATAATATACTGGAAAATGTTTTATACATCACACTTAATACAATATCGTTATTTAATATTCCGATGACCGTAGCCGATTTTGACTCGTGTACGATTTTTAAAATGATTCTCCGCATATTATCGCCTCGGTTTGTATTTGTTTTTAAAAAAGGTATGTTTCCACATCGCGACAGGCGTACAACTATAGTATTATGTTGAAATTAAAACTTTGAAATATATACTCGTTGTTGGCCGTTAAACGCGCAGAATAACGTCCGTTATAAGTAGGACTGTGCATTTTAATCGCAACATGCCTCAAAAAATGCATTTAACATGTGGAAAATGCAATAACATTTTATTTTAAATCTCGTAAATATCAAAATTTTAAAAAATATAAAAGTTTAAATTAAAAATAAAATAAATCACATGTTTGTATTAAGTTAAAAGCAATTATAATATGATTTGTTAGGTAAGTGCTTTTACAAAATATGATAAAAAAAAAAAAAAAAAAACATTTTAGTTTGGTAATATAGGCAATAATATTATGTCATTTTTATTTTGAGAAATGTTTGACAATGTTACGAAAAATTTGTTTTGTTTCTGAATGCACGAAATATATCATAATATATTATGAGAAAATTAAGTATGATAAATAACTTCTGAATTTGCTATCAAATGTTTAGAATTTTTATTTTATCAAAAGTGATTATAGCTCGTAATATTCGTATGGGTATTAACTATTATCTAATATTATTATTGATTAAGAAATGTTGTTTATTAATTTATCGATATTCTAAAAGTCGTAGGTACCTACGTCATTCTGTATTATTATACACATATTTTTATTCGGCATCGTAGGTAATACACAATTTTTACATTTTTTTTTTACATTATATTCCTTATATGGTATAGGCACCTGATTATCTAATTTTAAAAAATCAACCCACGTGGCTCTTGAATTATATTGTGGCCGTATATAGAGGTACCCATATAATATAATTCGTATTATCGTATTATCATCTTTGTTTACGGTTTCCGCCAGAAAACAAAGTACGATACTCGCGTTTCCCCCAAAAATAAAGTACCTACCTAAATACCAATTAAGACTATATATACCAAGCCGTGTACCGGTGCACACACGTGTGTGTGTGTGTGTGTGTGTGTGTGTGTGTGTGTGTGTGTGTGTGTGTGTGTGTGTGTGTGTGCGTATTATAACGTACCGGCCGTCCGCTGTTATTAGCGGCCATAACTTTCGCGACTATACGTTTTCCAATTTCCACCGGAATCACCACCGCCGCGAACACGAACAGTTTTCTATAATTGCCATCACCCACACACATATAAATAGAGCTAATGCTACCTACACCTAAACAAACGCCTACGAGGACGTGCGTATTATGGGTTGTGGGTACCTACATATAAGGTATAATATTATATTATATAGGTTGCTATGTATCGGCTGTTCAAGAACGTCTGCGCGGGATACATTTTTCTGTTTTCGTTTGCGAATTCCGCGAGAAAATTGCGAATTTGCGAGCAAACTGTTTTGGTTTAATTATTTTTGGACTCAATAATATTCGAAAGCACCGCCGTTTTAGTTCGTTTCAGAAAAGTGTTGTTCTCGTAATTATTGGGTTCAATCTATGATTACGGTTATGGTTATATTATGTTCTATACTGTACATATACCACGGTGATGATATTTTAACGTATGACACTATAGAAAACTATTAAAATGTTTTTTTTTTTTTTTAATTTAATTTTAAATTCGCCATCCGCTGTCATTAGCGCCTATAATTTTCGGGACTATACGCATTTCCGATTTCCACTGGAATCACCACCGCCGAAAACACGAATAATTTTCTATAACTATAACCATCACACATAATATTATATTATAGGTAGAGCCGTTGCTCCCATACAACCAAAAAACACGCCTACGCAAGGACATGCGCGTATTATGGGATATGGGTATAAATAAATATAAATATGGGTATAGGTACCTATAAACATGATATGTATAATAAATTCTATATAGCTGTTCAAGAACGTCTGCTTGGGATACCATTTTCCGTTTCAGTATCCGAACGCCGCGAGAAAATTGTGAGCAAACCGTTTTCATTTATTTATTTTCGGACTCAATAATTCGAAAGCACAGCGCGCTGTTTTAGTACGTTTCGGAAAACTGCAGTAAGTTGTTCTCGTGGGGTTCAACTTAATTATGGTATTGGGTTATAATATTATGTTGAACATATTATACGATGTTTTTTTTTAACGTAAGACGCACGAGGGAAACTATTAATTTTTGTTTTTGTTTTATCTAATTATCCGCACCACTCTGTCCATCTTTAGATAAAAGTATAGGTTAGCTAACCAACTAAATAACTATACAATTTCGAAATAAAATTGTTATACATCGAAACGTTACGAAAAATATTGTTTTCTCATAAAAAGTAATTTAAAATGTAAGATGTAAAATTTTCATTCAAAAATTTAAAAATAATGATAATAATACTAATTTTTTCTAATGACTTAAAATATTTTTTTTTAAATGTTGGTTGTTTTCAAAATATTGAGTTCCTTAATTAAAAAAAAAAAACATTACATAATATATATATATATTATAATGCCTATAGTAAAATTATATCATATAACATTCACCATACGGAGTCTGCCGCTGCACAACAATCATAATAATAATATATTAAATTAACGTGACGAAAAAAATAAAATGTCAAAGAGTCGGTGTATGTGTTAAAACGTGTTTTAATGGAAAAAAAATTTTCAAAACAGAAAACAGGTTTTTTTTTATTGTTTATAAATAGGTTTTTAAAATAAGAATAATAACAATAATATATACCTCCAAAAAAGGAAAATTACTCGAATATTTTTAAAAACCCCATTATGGTAACCGTTTATGCAATATATCGTTCGACGAGTTGTACTACATTAATACAATATAATGTACAGGTACCTACAGAGTGATTCTTTTATCACTCAATAGAAATTGCAATTACTAATTTATTTGTGATAACAATTGTCAGGCCATTAAAATTCGTAAAATGAATGTATTACACGCAGTACCACCACAAAACGTGCACTCGTGCACTATCTAGACATGGATTGAAATTCTACTTTTACTCGTGGAAATAATTAGAAAAATAGTCTTCTTCGGAATATTAAAAAAAATTGTCTAAGTTCTTAACGATAAATACCTATATTTAACAGCACTTTAGTATAGACTATTTAAAAATATCATGTTTTTACGGCTTCAAATAATGTAATGACAATTTTTTTTTTTTGTAGAACATTTAAATTTACCGAGGAAACGGCTGTTTATTATAGCGATGGAAGAATCACCTTGTAAAATATTATATTATTAATTATTGTATACATAGGATGAATATTTTTTGTCACTTATTTTACTACCTAACCTAACCTAATATATTCCTAAAATATTGTTCATAGAAAAAAAACTCATATGTATTATTCAGTGCATAAACTAAATATTACTTGGTCCAGTCATAACAAAATATAATTACATAATATATAAAATATTAATATAAAAAAATAAATAATAAAAGAAAATTATAACGATGTATATTTTAAACAATTAAAATTACTAATAAGCATAGACCTGTCAAAAGATAATGCTACCTAATAAATAACGATAATATTGAATACGTGTTAAAAACACTGCAGTGTTTACCTTTTCTAAATGTGTAAATACTAAAACTAAATACCATTACAAGGACATATTATACATATTATAATCATATGAGTTGACTAAATAAGTCTTATTACGCTTGTAAAAACATTTAAAACGGTGGGTCAATCGATTTTAGCAACGGTAAAAAAAATTTATCCGGTAAATTGTACGTACATTTTACTTTTACCCGTACAATTTGTCGGGTAAATTTACCGAGCTCACATCTCTAAATGTTTGATGTTATACAGGCCAAATCTAAGATAAACGGATATTAATATTATTATTATTTTACTATTATAGCTATACCAAAATATTTGAAAACATCATATTTTATTGTATTACCTACACGTTTTTATAAAATATTATAAAATTCATGCATATATATACCGAGTTTTGGTACCTATATATCATTTTATTATTATTAGTTTTTTCCCCGCGCGGCACATCCATTGACACGAACTTTAAATTTCGGTAAATATCATATTATAGATATATAAATATAAACATATGTAAATATCATTTTTTTTGGGGGGGGATGGAGTGGCCGAGCGGACTAAGGCGTCGGCTGCGACGCAGTCAGCCTGAGTTTGATTCCTCGGTCATGGGTGGCATTTTTCTTTGGACAAGTCACGGTGTCCGGAGAACAAGTGTCGCCATCCCCCCCATACGGGCATGGCAGATACCTACGGGTGCCCAATCAAAAATTCTGCCAAACAAAAACATACACGTGTTCCTCCCCCTACCGACTATTTAAACTAAATATAGCTAATGGCCTCAGCTGCCGGGCTCAAGATCAATTAAAAAAAAAAAAAAATATCATTTTAACAAATGGTTGTGTCTATGTATAGATTAGATATTTATAATATCATTGAATTAAAATTTAACACCATCCATTACAGTGACCCACTTGTAACCTACTGTACATCAGAGCGATATCCACTTATCCACTTTTTTTATTTTTTTTTTTAAATGTCAACTGAGAAGACCCTTACCCTATCACGTTGTGAGTATATCATGGCAGTGTGCTGGCCAACACAATAAACACTTTACACAACACGTCGTGTTATTTTAAAGGTCTATCACGGTCATTATACACACTGTAATATTATCTTCATAAAAGAGAAATCAATCACCCGTGTAGCTCTCTTTAATATTTATATTATGTAAGTATTATGATTTAATATTCCGTTTTATATCATAATTTACAGTCACGCTGTCTTAGGTAACTAATAATAACTAATCAAAAAATATTCATCAGTTATCAAAAAGTATACATACTATTTTGCCACATCACTTGCAGCAAGTGTGTGAAAAAACATTAACATATCAATCACACTACCAATATGTTATGTTATACATTTTAAAAACAAAATACGAAAGGGCATTTTACACTTAACACTTACTCCTTCCCATTATGAGTGTGGCCTCGTGTTTGCTAACACGATAAATAGCTTGCACACAGCATACTGTAAGGGCTTATCTTGGTCAATATATACACACTATAATATTTTCATATAAGAGAAATCGATGCTCTGCAAATACCACCACCACGTGAGACGCGTTACGAGACTCATCTTAGCCACTTAGGACTACCATATATCCCCACATTTGTATAGCTACTATTGTATGACTTTGTCAACTCACGCGTTTTGTAAGTATCATTATACTAAAGTCCCTATACACATATTTGACGTGTGGACGACAAAAACATGATAATAACTGCCAAGTTCAATCCTCATTATTTAAATAAGACTGCAAGTCGCCATCCATTGCGGCGGTTCACCCCAATTCCAACCTATTATATTATACTCTAAAATATAAATAAATAATATTATTCATTAGGTCTTACTACGTTCTTTCACGGAAGTTTTTTGTAGGTATTATATTATTAAATGACCGGCCGTCCTCTGGTCACGTCACATAATATAATACATTATACCTAGGTACTGTAATATACTGTTAGGCACGCTGTACTGGGTCCTCCGATGAATAATAATTTCGTAAATACGTAAACGCGCCCATGCACTGGACACTGGCCGGGTCTAAAATAATATTGTATTACATTATGATATAGACCTAAGCCAACGATTTTAATTCATCGTGTTCAAAAAACTTCACGAAAAAGCTAGGAGAAATCACGCGATTGTATGGCGACTCTCATTGAATATTCTTTTTTACTTATTTTTACGAATAGCACAAAGGTTAATGAGGCTTATCGTGATGGTTGTGTAATCATATCAAATACCTACCCGTGTACAATATAATATAATATTTGTATTATAATATGTATTGGAAAAACTTCCGTTTTATTGTATGCATGAATAATAATGTCAGTCGCAGCAAAGTTACTTTTTCACTATATAAATATTATACTTACATTTTATATGCTCTAGCTATGATAATATAATAATATTACGTACGGTTTTTTTCTTTCGAAAACTGTTCATTTTTATCGATTCGTAGTAGGTACCTACTACGTGCGTTTTGCAACTACTTATTACATGATATAATATACTTATATCATTATGTATGTAGGACGATAAGATAATTTCCGAGTTTAAATGGATATTTTACGATTCTCTAAATAAGATGCGTGACATCGCTGTAATAATTTATACAGTGCACTGGGGTGGGTGAATAAGAAACCGTAAAAAAAAACGCCAATAATAAATACAACAAAATAATATTATAATATATAGTAATGCACAACCTTGTTTACCATATTATTATTATGATTATTACCTATGTTATGAAATTTGTTCGGGAATAGTTCGCTTGATAGGTAGTTAGAATAGATAGGTAGGTACCAAACTATTGCTAAGTATTGGATGGTTGCAAAAATATAAAACAACGTTAGATGTGATCTTGAAAACGTTTATTGCGAGCTATATGTAAAGCGTATGTCGTCATAACATAATACACCATTATTATACTTACTCGTATGATATTTACGTATGACCTAAGTATTATTATTACCTATTATACAGGATGCTTCTCGTCGTCCCTGAAAGCAGTCACAACGAATAAGTAATATTCTGTTTGATGTTCTTGACATAATATTGTGTGCTTGGAAAAGTATTGTTATTTATTAGAGTAACTGAATCAGGTGTGGTCGAATAAGAAACCATAAAAAACAACATAATAATAAACTCAACACAATAATGTTGAACCTCGTAGTTGTTACCATATTATTATTATTATTAAGTGTTATGAACTTTTTGTTCGGACAGTTCGTCGGCGGTGGATAGGTATAGTGGGTACCCAGCACAGTAGCGTAGCCAGGAGGGGTGCTAGTGCGGCTGTAACCTCGCCCAAAGTTTTAAGAAAATTTAAAATTATTTCAATTGTAGGTATACGAAAGCTTCTGCAATTACAAATTTGTACCTATAGCCGTACAGGAACCAACATTTAATATAAAAACATGGCATCAGTATGCTTAACTTATGGGAGACCCCAGGTAAACCAGCTTTGTGTAAATATATTATCAGCCCCTCCCCCCCCCCCCTTGTAAATATATATCCTGAATTCAAAAAAATTAAACAAGGGTAGACGCGATCTTGAAAATGCTTACTGCGAGCTATGTAAAGAGTTATAGCATTCTATAATACCTATAATATTATATTCGTATAGTGTTTACGCATTAATATTATTATATATGATGTCCCTGCGACCCTGCCATACAGTCACTATTAACAAGTAGTTTATACTGCCTGATGTTCTTGAAATGTGTGCTTGGGAAAATTATTATTATTTATTAGACTATTAGAGCAACTCTGCAGTTATTGAAATCTATCTGTTATCTTATTGTCTACCTGAACGGAACAACAATTTAGTGTTTCAAAACAATTATATTATATCCTTTAAAGTTAATTTATGTGAATACCTTTGAAAGTTGAATTACTAGTTCCCATTAATTATTCAAATAGTTAAGTAGGTACGTTTAAAAGTTTTGTTATGAGGCGCGTATAGGGGCGGGCACTGTGTACCAGGATAAACATTCCGTAAAAAGATAATAATATATAGGTAAAACATCATGGTGAAATATTTCACAAAAACGTGAAACATTGAATTTTTTTTTAACACAAATAAAAACTCAATTTAATAATTTTTTTAACACAGTGTTCAGTGTTTTAAATTCTAATGTAAGAATTATGTAGGTATACAATATACATGTATACCTACTTGTATCATTTAAACATTAAAATATTTAAAAATGTTGAATACCATTTTAAATGTACCATAATACCAAAGGTTAGGTATACATTAAGGTAGGTACCATACAATTATGAAGGTGATTTATGACAATTATATGTAAATATAAAACTTATTTAAAAATAAAATAAAATTTATTAAAATAATGAAATATTTCATTTTTTTTTAATTTCATGAAATTTTCAAACACTACTTATAACTGTCTAAGACGGCGTGATTGTAAGTTTATTATGATATGCATAAAAAATAATCTTAAATCACAATATAAATAATTTAATTAATAATTATTATTATATCTAAGGGAATTACATTGTAGGTAAATGCATAATATATTATGATGTAATATGGTCAATAACTGTAATCGTCATTAGTATTATCATATTATATTATAATGTGACAACATTTCCCGTATGGTTGGTTTTGGTATCATAAAACTATTTCTTTATTTTTGATGAAAAAAGTACTGTGCAAGTTAAAACTGTATATAGTATTGTTTATTGTATTATTTGAGTATTTTTTTTGTTCAAAATAAAAATGTATTGGTAAGTAATATATTTTTTGACATTTATAAATTATTTCAAAAATATGACTTTTTCTCAGACATGAGGTATGATAAAAATAATATTTACCAGCTGATAATGATATGACGTTATCTAAACTATATTGTTATCAAGAAGACCATCTTTATAATAACTATTTGGAGGAATTATAACTCAATTGGAAAAGCGTTTTTTTCTATTCCCCGAATAAAAGTTTACGAGTACTCCACGCCGATCCAGCGTGTTTTAATGTTTAGTACATACACTATGATGTGCGCGTACATAGTTTTATAGGGGTGATTACAGGATAACATTGCGATGTGGGGGAGGATTCGATAAAATGTATAATGGCAATAATTACAACGATACAATAAGATACAATTTAAATTAACGGAAAGTACCTAGCTAATATTATTAATTAGGTTTTCGTGATATTTCAGGGAGGAGGGGGTAATTCCCAGAACCCTTCTACGTTCCTGTGTCTCTTTCCCCCTCTTGTACGTACATGGTATAATTATTATTTAATAGTATATTAGTATTTACACACACACCATATTAAATACTCTCTAAATTAGTATAAAATATTATTATTTGTTAGTTCACAGCCTATTTTCGTTTTCACCGCAGTAATCCGCACACCATGTTCATCACAACTTAAATAACTTTCTCATGTAATAAAAGAACACAAATTGTGTGAATAAAATTTTAGAATGAATTTATAATATTTAATGTGGACCATATTGTATGCTATAAATTCATTTGAAAAATTATAGAAATCAATAACAATATTTAATTAAGCAATTTATGTATTTTTATTACGAGTTCTTGAAAAAATTATGTCAGTTTTTATGAAAAGGTTTAAAAAATCAATAGTTTACACAATATAATTATATTATATTTGTGTGAGTGACAAATTGACGGTCAAACACCGTGTATTGTGTAATATCCCTGTAATGTAGGTAGGCACTGTAAAATGACGATTTTCGAGCGGCACATTCCCTCTTAAACACGGTATAAGATTTCCATAATGAAAAATGAAAAAGGGTTGTGAGGAACAAAATATTTATTAAACCAATCACCAAAATACAGGCAGGTGGTAATACGTATATGATAAAAGGTTCACGTAACATAATAGATTCCGAAGAATACTGTTGTAGGTACCTACATAATATTTCGTGATATTGTTTGATACAGTTTGAGAATAATATGTATTAGCCTAAAAGAACAAACACCGAGTACCGACCTCGAACCGATTAGCAACGAGCGAGCCCGACGTGACCTTTTGAAGCATTTGCTGTGGCTCCGCAAAGGATTTGCACTGTCTGTAAATGATGGGTCTTATAAATTACGCTGTTGCCGTCTATTTTGATTGGCTATTAGAAAAACAATATAATAATTAAACAGGTACGTATTTTTTTTAATGGTTTTTACCACTGTTTATTTACTTGTACATTTTCAAACCTGCGGATGCCAGCGCAATGCACTTTCGGTAGTACATTGTTTTTCAAGAAAACTCCAGCGAACTTGATGATTTACACGAATTTGATTTTTGTTAGAAAAAATATTGGTTAGGTTATCTCATAACCATTATATTGTACTACATAAGACTTTAAATATTACTCACGCACATATTATTATGTATACATTTTACACGATGATATATATACATACTTAGTATGGTTTAGAATATTGACCTTAACAGTTGAGCATAATATAGTTTACAATTATATTTTATACTTAAATCCCAGAATAGAAATATCGCATTTTATTTTTTAGAATAAAAGGTTTTACTTGAATATTTATACTTTTATTTCAGATACCCAGAGCTTAAAGTGGGAAAAAATTCCAGAGGAGACTAATGTCTCCACATAGTTTTAAGCGTTCCATATATAATTTTATGTACATAATATAATGTATAATGTTTGAATCATAATTTTTTAAAAGGCATGCTTTTTAACCACCGTCAGAGGTAGGGGGACTGAGTCCCTGTGCGCCCCCCCTACTTTAACCCCTGGAGATACCTACATAAAAGATCTACGCTCGGTCAACCAAGTTATCGATTTTAGGTATAGCTATAAAGCTAGCCATGGTTAGTTATTATTTTAAATCAAATTTGGTACAAATGTCAAATTTACATGTCTTTTATTAAAATCATTAACTTTTTTCCAATTGATAAGTTTTTGTTTTGGGTGTTTAATCTAATTAACTTTGTATGATTGTCTATGAACTTGTCAAAGTTGCAGAATATTACTTTATTTAGTAATACAAATTGTAATCTAAGCAAATTTTATTTATTGTAGACCGTAAAAAAATATATAAATTGGTAATTGTTAAGAAAAACAAATATACATACAGGATATAATTATGGATCGATGACATAGAATTCCGTTAAAACGAAAAAAGACGTGTTTCTTTATTTTTAACAGGCAATTTTTTTATAACAATTTTTAAATTTTGAACACGCAGGTGTACCAATAATAGCAAAATCAATTTTATTTTTTCAAATGGTAACTACTATATTTTTTAATAAATTCTGGTAAAGCTTTTTTTTTAAAAACGTTAATCTGAGTTAATTACAGATTTACAATAGCTACACAATACCTTAGCTACCTAATAAAGAATCAAAATTAATGCAAAAAGAAATGTAAGAAAAGTATGATAGAAATTCAAGATAATATGAAAAGTACGAAATAAAATGTAAAATAATGTCCAAAACTAAAAAATATATAGGGTTATGCATTTCAACTCCTAAATTCATACTTTTCATGCGATACCTACCAATATAGGGAACCTATACGGTTCAAATTTCAAGTTTATCCCACTACAAGAAGAGCACCACAAAACATTTCACTTTTTTCATTCCACAATTTTTTTAACCCCCATACATACCTAAGACATCAATGTCAACAATCGAATACCATTTACCAATTTACCATTATTACTAATAGTCACCTAATAAAGAATCCAAATTTACGATATTGTAAGAAAAGTAACTGTGATGTAATTAATTACGATATATACCATTAACAAATTAAAATATTAATACTGATTTTGATGATGTACCTATCTTAAAATAAAAATAATGTTTGCCTAAAATTTTGTTTGTTTTTTTTTTTTTGAGAGTGTCATTAGATTACCAACAATTAAACTACTTAAGTGTATAAAAATGGAGTTATAAGAAAAAAATTATTTAGCTCTTTTAAATATACCTATATCAATTATTTCAATTAAAAGTATTAATGCATATATTACTAAACTTTAGAGGACCATAGTTAATAAACTAGCGAACCAAAATTAATGATTTGACTATCAGAAGAAAAAACTTTACCAGAATCCATTAAAAAATATAGAGGTTACCATTTTAAAAATAAAGTTGATTTTGCTATTGGTACACCCGTTTGTTTAAAAATTTTGAAATTGTTACAAAAAAATTGCCTGTTAAAAATAAAGAAACAAGTCTTTTTTCGTTTTACTGAAATTCTATGTCATCGATCCATAATTGTTAAAAAAAAACCCGCGTACAATGACATAAGATACTGCCTGTATATAACTGACATACTAACTCTACATAACTCTATGTTATGATGTATTATTGCGTGTGCTATAAACATAAATTGAAAAACAAATTCAAATTAATTTTTCTGGGTAGTAGGTATTAAACCTTTTAGTTTAAATATATAGTAAAAATTATTTATTTGTTTTAATTTAATATTTTTTCAATTTGTTAAGGAGCAAATAACTCAATTACACTTGGCTATGGACCATAGACTATCTGGCTCAGATCATATTTTTTCCCAATGTTGTTACAATATTATAGTTTTAAATACAAAGTAGTATTGGAGTATTGTACTATAAAAACAAAAGAACTAAGTTTTAATTTTCAATTTTTAATTTAAACTTACTAAGTAATATATTTTTCATAACTTAACTATAGCTGAAAACAAGTAAAAATAATCAATTTAAAAAAAAAAATGACTTCGAGTTCATAACATTTATTTCCAAACAATATACGACATAGATTGGTACATAATATAACATAATATTATAGGAAAAGGTCACATAGGCAGTTTAAATAATATGCTCAATGATATAACAGTATTTTATAGGTTATAACCATATGATAACCAAGTATACCGTGCATTATAATAATTTATAAAATATAACTCTGTTGTGGCAGTTAAAGTTGATTTTGATGTGAATTAAAATTAAAAACTTACCAACAAAACTCATTAAACTGAACAATACGAAACGTCTGTTACCTGCTTACCTTTCAATTTTTGAAATACTGATATAAACTTCGAATAACTCATAAACTTATATGTTGGAGAACCTACGTACCATTATAACTTTACAGAAAAATACAATAGTTTGTATAAAAGTCTGATACGTTGTAAATTGTAATAAACGTAACTATTGAGGTATTATATTATATATCAACGAATTATTCCATGGATGGAAAGGACCTATATAAAGTTACGTTTCGTATAAAATTGTATACATTTTTTAATCGAATTTCAGTAAATGTTTAATGTATAATAACGTTTGATACATTGTGATACTATGGCCGATTGAGTCATATCCCCCCAACCAATATTTTGTTTTGGTCCACAAATTAAATTAAATTTAAATGCTTACAAGCTTATAATATTTCCATTTATGTTTAATGTTTATTGTATAATACCTATAATATTAATATCTATACGACTATACCTATAATATTAATATCTATACGACTATACCTATAATAATTTAATTGTATTTTTGAACTCGAGTTCGTGGCAATTATGATTATTAACTATTTGTAGGGATTATGGACTATGGTTAGTAGGGTCAGTACGGAAAGGATGTTAGGGTTATTATGGTAGGTAAGCAACCAGTGGTGGATCCAGAGCTTAATTTTGGGGGGGCATGGGGGCAAATGTCCCTTTTGCCCCCCTGGATCGGCCACTGGTTGGAACGTGAATGTGTTACAAGGATTTTGCTACTACGAACACAGGTGGTCACCCATCTGGTAACTAGTAGCAGTGAACGTTACTTACTCTCAGTGATATTGCGTGACTGATAGCAGCCAACGCCAAACCGCAATAATATATTATATTATATATATTAATTCGTGTATAACATGACCTAAGATATTGTTTTTTATTATATATTAAATCTTCTTATGAATTCAAGGTGTTTAAAAAGCAGTTAATTTATAATAGTGGAGAGATGAAGATAATATTTAAATATCGTAACCTCACCTTCTCTTCGAACGACTTTGAAAAAAAAAATATTGTCTCCCCGTAAGAAAAGTCTGGCTTCACCACTGCCATTATGATTAATATTATAATGATTTATTTATAATGTTACATAATATAATATTGTCAATTTAAAATATTCCCAATAGGTATAATTTTTAAATATTGGTAATGTTGATAATCAAATACAAATGAAATATTACGTTTAAATGACTTATGATATATTATAACACTCATATTCATAACTAATCGTCTAGAAGCCTACTCTCTCAATTCAAGTCTTATAAAGATTACAAAGTATGAATACAATTAGAACAGCGCAACGTCGAAAAAATTTATAAATTCAATGTAATTTAAATTTTAAACTATTTTAAGAAATATTTACATTGTTTGCCGCATTTTAATATTATGTTATATAAAAGTTATTTTTAAAAATCAATTCTTAATAAAAAATGTAATATTTAATTCATACCAACATAATTCACGGAAATAATCAGTTTACAGAAATAATTCAAACTTTAAACCGTAAGCTGTTTAAAAAAAATGCTGACAATACCTATTACTTATTATATTATGCTATACAGTATATTATTAATTAATTGGAAAGTCAGAAGCTTTAGTTAAAACGTAGAGTGAATGTTTTAGTTCAGTTTTTTTTATGTTCCTAATTAATATATTATTATGAAAAATGGCCTCCTTTTTGTCTATAATAAAAATATGGCTTCACTTTATTAATTTAATAAATAACAAAATTAAATGTACCATTCTAGGATGCTTGCATTGAAATAGTGTTAAAAATAGTATATAAAATGTATATCAAATATTACAAAAAGTATAACCAGTTTGTTTTAGTTAGCTGCTGCATCTACCAAAAACTTAAAGTTTTAAGATCCACTGCATTTTTGAAACTATGAATTATTTTAATCAATTTAAGGTTTAAAAATTAAATTTTTAACACAACTAATTTAAAATAATTTTTTTTAAATATAACCAATGTATATGTAACTGTTTAAAAATAGTGTTTTATATTTTTTTTTTTTTCTAAAATAATTACCTAACAATTATTTCCGAATTAGGTACGACGACATGAAAGAAATAAATTTCGTTAAAAAAAACTAGCGTGTCTGCAAGAGGTAAGTAAATTGTAGAGTATTTCTCGGTCATTCGGATAATTTTTAGAATTTTCTGAATAATTAAAAAAGTTAGAAAGAAAAACCATCTGCGTTCAATTTTTAATCAATTTATAGGTTTACGCGGAACTTTGAGAGCACTCAAGCATGTACCTGATATCACGTAAGTTGGATGGCATAACAGAAATTTATATCATGAGTGGCTTTATAGGTACTGTTTACATTCCACCCTACAAAAATGCACATTCTCGTGTAAGGTAAATGGTACAAAATGGTAGTAAATATCCAAGTATAATGGTACAGCATAGGTACATAATACATAATTCTGATTTAGATATATTTTTATGTGCTCCGATTTATATTGATAAACAATCGTAGAGTGATATATTATTTTATTTATTAGCAGACTTGTATTTTATTGTTCTGTGACTTTTTCACACGACGTACAAACCGACAAAACTTTATATTATATTAATTCGGCTAATACGTTGAACATAAGTTTTCATTTAGTTGTTGCGTGAGTGACTTCAACCACCGGTGAAATGTCAGGACTGGCCCTACAACACCTTATATAGATAGGTACATACCTGAAGGGAAGAACCCTCCTGAAACCAAAAATGTCAACATGAGTCGCCTTCTTACAACAACAAAAATCATAGATTTAAAACTAATACATCCCTTGCTATAATGACATGTAGGTTACGTACGTGTGTATAGGTTGCCATTTTCTCAAAATGTTTTCAAACGCGATTTTTAGGTTATTCGAACCATATCTGTATCCATCACTACAGTAAGATTTTGCAAATTTGTTTGTAATTTTTGTGTTAGGTCTAATAATAGCTAAAGTAACAATTTTATTCACACGTGATAATAATGTTTAATAACATTTGTATGTATACTTACCACCTTACCGGTACATGTATAATGTATATGGTATTTTTTTATCTAATTTAATTTTGCGGTGTTTACTGCGTTTATTAAATATTAAAATTCACTTACAAATGTTTATATTTGTTACGTACTAAAAACATAAAATTCCAAGTAGTTTTGTTTAACATAGTATAATGAAAATAGTTAACGAAAACAACTAACGTTTTATTTCATCATTTTATTTTAATTAATTTTTTAAACAATTATTTGAATTTTCATATTTAACAAGTCCACACGTTCTTTGTTACAACAAATTCATCGATTTAAAACTGATCCATCCCTTGCTCTAATGACGTATAGGTTGAAATTTTTTCTAAATGTTATAGTATTCGTGACTTTCAGCCTATTCGAACCATGTCTGTAGTTTGACTATACTTCTGCAGTAAGATTATGCAAATATATTTGTAATTTTAGTGTTAGGTTGTAAAATAGCCCACAGTAACAATTGTATTCACACGTGATAAATATTTAATAACAAATTTGTATGTAGACTTATTATATCAGTTCCATGGATATGGTATTTTATTTTTTTTGTGTAATTTTATTTTGTTGTGCTACTCGTGTATTTAATTTTAAAACTGTTCACTTACAAATGTTTATTATAGGTACTTACTAAAAACATAAATTTTCAAAGCAGTTTTGTTTAATATATAATAAAAAAAGCTAACAAAAACAGCTAACGTTTTATTTCATCATTTTATTTTAATTAATTTTTTTAATAATTTGAATTTTCACATTAAACAATTAAACATCGACTATCGGTTCCTTTTAGTAACCTATAAAAAAAACACACCAGTCGTTAAATGTTAAGTAGATTACAACTATTAATTTAATTATATTGCTGGTGAAAATCTATTCAGATTTATTATTATGGGGTCTAAAAGTTAACGATTATTAATAGCTGTTTTAAGTTGATTACTATTTTTTAACATTAAAACTTTTAACTAGCATGGTATTTCGTAGTCTGCCAGTAAAACAAGTAATTTCATTATTAAATTTTTTATTAATTACTATAAGCATATATGTACGTGTGAATTTATTACTATATATTCATCCGGCTTTATTTTTACTAGAGGTGCCTACCTACTGTAATTTGACGTCTAAGAAATAATATGGAACTTTTAACATCGTGCCACTTAATTAACCATTTCTTTGTAAGTTAATTTATAGTAACTGCATTACCTAAGTAATTTGTTACCTCTTCAGAAAATACGTTTAAATTACAATATTGCTTCCTCGTTACTTTGTAAACATTTCACGAAACGGGTCCAATTTCAATTCTGTTATACTGTGTGTGTGTGTGTGTGTGTGTGTGTGTGTGTGTGTGTTATGGAAGCGAAAACAGACTATTGGGCAAGTTATATTTTAATTAGTTTAGTCTTCATTCTCGATCTTTAAGCCGATTTCGTAATTAAATATAAGCCAGCCTTTTTACATCTACATTTTATAGTAAAATATAAATGTACTTAAACATGAATATGTTAAGTTACAGGGTATAGGACATAGGTACATTTATATATTAAGTAAAATGCATAATACTATTGTAGAAACCTACCCTACGACCAGTGTTCGGAGTTATCTAGATAAACTTATACCTAAATATACCTATAATATATACCTAAATTTAAAACCCATTTAAAAAAATTGTATCTATTTATTTATTTAGATAAATATGAGTTAATTTATCTTTTATATCTATCTAGATACATTTGAGTTCCATTATCTTTATCTTAGTCCAGATAAAAAAAATACTTATCTAATCCAAACTAATGCCTACGACTTTATAGTTAAATTATTTTCTTATAGATATGGGTTAAGTATCAAGTTTCCTGTATCAAATATTTAAAATATAGTTTATGTACCAAACAAATTAAATATAATATATAGGTAACGTAATAAGTAATTACTTTGTTTAAAAATAACTAACCAAACAAAATTTTTTTATTTAAATACCCTATGGGATTTATTCATATCAGGAATTTGTTCCCAAAAAATTGTATGATTATTATTTTTTTTTTTTTTTTGGATTAAGGTTTTAACGTCTGAGGTTTGGTAAGGTTAGTAGGGTTGGTACGTTAAGGTTAGAACGGTCGGTACGGTTGTAAACACGTGACTATGTGGCAAGGTTTTTCCGCAAACGAACCCCAGGTGGTCACCCATCTGGGAACTAGTGGCAGCGGCCGTTACTTACTCTCAGTCACATTGGCTGATAGCAGTAAACGTGCCGTAACAAGCCACTTTATTAATTATTAGGTTCTACCTATGTACAATTTCAATATTTTTAATGAACTTAAATTGTTCATTTATATCAATATTTTGTGACAAGAAATTAGGTACTTATTTAACTATCACAAAACAGGAAAATTATTAAACTGGTACAAAATAATATGTGCAATAACAAATCTACGAAAAAACACCAAAATAATTTATGCCTAGCAAGACAAATTATGACGAATATATTGAAAATTTGAGCCACATCCAGTACGTTATTAGTTTTATTACTTACAACGATATTATATCAAGTCCTAATGTACAAAGGGTTATAGCGAGCTCGTGGAAAAATGTCATCATGTATGTGAAATTAGGAATTTATTATTTCTTTTATTTTCTAGTTATTATGTTGTTTAGTGATTAGTATAATTTGTAAATGTGTAAATGTGTAAATTATTTAATTCAACATTTCCAGTCAATACATTTTTTTTAATTTATCACAAATATATTGTCTGTCATTAGTTCATACAAATAATAATGGGTACAAATTAACTTAAAAAGACTAATGTTTGTAAAAACGAGAAGAACACTCCATTGATGTCACGCTTCAAATGATAATTTTTGAAATAATAATTCAATCAACATTGACTCGTTCATATTAGATAGTCTACAACCCCCGGTTAGGTTATTTTCGTAGTCCAAAATACACAATGTTTATATTTAATATATTAAATAGAAAATTGTAAGCCACTTTGTTTTTCAAAACATTGATAACCGTGCGATATTTAGTATTTAATTATGTATAATATGACGAATTAGCAAATAGGTATTAAGAAACAACTATATGTACATAGAACATGACAAAATAAACACTTTAAACAGTCGTAGTCGTAGCGTTATATTATATACAGATATAATACGCGAATATACCACCGTCGCGCGTCATCTTGTTATATATACGGATATAATACGCAAGAGTGTCACCGCCGTCGACGATATACAAAACAATTATTTTGATCATCATCACAGAAACCCACTAAAGGATAGTGGTCCCCGCGCCAGCAGTTTCGGGGCTAGCGAACGTCGATTCCTCAAGAGCAGTCGAAGAGGAAAGCCGTCGTCGATTTTTCGTGGATCCAGTGTCCAGCCAAGCTGAGTAGCAGTGCAAAGTAATCCAAGCATCCGTACAGAGCATCAAGCTAAAAATCTATTCGATGAGCATACTACTACATTAGTCATCCTGTTAAATCAGTTTGCGTGGGAAACTATACTCAGGCTTATTACTCTATCCACACTCAGAACTTTATCATAAAATAAAGGAAATTCCACTTACGTTGCCCCCAATTTTAGAACTCCCTGTTGTAGAATCACATTTAGACCTTCCTGAACTCTTTAGAGCATCTATTTTAATTTAAGTGTAGTGTATCTACAACAGACCCCCATATTTGTAGCAAGAATACCGTTATTGTCAAACATACCATTTAATCTCTATCATCCCCTTGCCAATAACTATTCCGAACGGGAATATAGCTCTAATATATCCAGATACACAATATTTAGCAGTAAGCTTAGATAATGAATACCATTTTAGTCTTACAGAACCTCAATATTATAAGTGTAAATCACTATTATCGTTTAAATTATGTATAGGACTAGAATCCATTTTTAAATATACTAAGAAAGAAAATTGTGAGGTATCTTTGTACAACAATCCAGACAGTCAGTTAGACACATGTAACCTCAGATATTTGAGTTTGCAAACCACTATATGGCATAAACTTCAGTATCAAAATTCGTGGCTATATTATCGCACTCATCAGGTGATAACAGTAGCCTGTCGTCAAGTCCCGTATAAAATAACACTTACTGGGGTGGGTAAAATAGACATTCCGGAGTATTGCGTGATCTATAGAGACCACTCAATACTAGCACCAATCAGGAATATCAAAACAAGAAATCATAAAGATTTCGTACCCGAAAGTCCCAGTCTAAACTTACCATTACCCCTTAAGAAATTAACAGAACATCATGCACCTCAGAAAATCAGTAATCATACGCTTTATATAAATTTTAACAAATTAGCTCGGGAGTCTCAAGAGTTAAACAAACTTAAGGAATTGTACAAGGATACCACAGAAAATATTTTTGTAAAACCAGAACATCATTTGATATTGTTATATATAATTGTCATTACATTAGTTATTATAAGTTTGTACTTAGTTATTAAGTATCGATGTAGTATACCAAAATTATATTCACCTGAAATCGCAGAACCTCATAATGTACAAGGAATTGCACAGTCTCGCACCGCCTAGGCCTGCAGTTTTTTTATTCTTTACATAAAACATAGGAGAAAAATAGTGACTATTTAGCCCCCATTTCTTGTTTAAGTCGTGGGGTGTTATAAACCCATTTTATTAGTAATATAAGTATTTGTAATATAAGCATTTCTTTGACATATATATGTAACCATGTATCCGCCGTAGGAACGAGCACGGCCGACGTATATTATGGCATTCCACTGCATGGGCACTTTTGAGCCACAGCGGGCCCGCCCGACCGCACTCGTCCCCAAGGCGAGTGAGTCGTTGTCAGTCCAACAGAGCCTCCACAAATCCGTGTATTTTTGTATTAACATAGTGTTCAAATAAAGTATAGTGGTTAACTACCTTACTGCGTGTTTCATTTATTTAGTTGTGTAGACGTACATAACAATATACAACGATCCAGCAGGGTCGCGCTAAGTATAAAAAGAAATACACACATTGGCGAAACTGACGGACTATAATTATATTACAGCAACTAGCAAACAACACGATTACCGAAAAACATTTATTGAGAAAGCATAGCAAATTTGTAGTTAAATAATGACGTTTTAAAATACAATAGTCAAATTTAAAATTTTCGAGAAGTGACTGGTGTAGTTTTCAAATTATTTTGTAGAATATGGTTTCCGGAAGAACAAAGGAACCATGGAGGCTATTTTAGGTCTGAGAGTAATACTTGAAAAGCAAATTGAGAGACAAAAAACTACTTATATGTTCTTTGTAGACCTAGAAAAAGCGTTCGATAGCATAAATTGGACAAGCCTCTTCAACATTTTGGAAGAAGCAGAGATAGACTTTAAAGACAGATGTATTCTCTATATGATTTATGAAGAACAAGAAACCATTATTAACATTAATGCAACAATAGTGACTGCCAGAATCCGAAAAAGAGTGAGACAAGGGTGTCTACTTTCACCTGCATTGTTTAATGTATTTATTGAAAAGGCAATAAACATCATAAAGCTTCGGTTAGAACAAGAAGAAATTGGAGTGAAAATAGGAGAGGTACTAATAACAATGCTTCGCTTTGCTGATGATATAGCCGTTCTTGAAACATCTGAGGAAGACTTACAAGTGGCATTAAATGTAATGAGTACTACGTTCAAAGAATGTTCGTCTTAAAACAACGCAACAAAGACCAAAGTCCTTGTATGCTACAAGAAAAACATACCATCTATAAACATAACATTAGAAAACAAAGAAATTATCCAAGTAGACTACTTTAAATACTTATGCAGCATTATAACAGACGACGGGATCAGCCAAGGAAATCAAAAACAGGGTAAGTCAAGCAAAGAATGCATTCTTTAAAAAGAAAATAATACTAACATAAAAAAATATGAACATTGTAACGAAGAAATAGCTCATAAAAACATACATCTGGAGTGATGTGTGAGACCTGGACAATTAATAAAAAAAAGAGAAAGATATGTTAAAAGCTCTGGAGATGTGGTATTGTAGAAAGATGAAGAGAATAAGCTGGACTGATAGAAGATTAAATGAAGACATCTTGAGGACAATTGATGAAAAACGAACGTTGTTAGACACTATAAAGAAAAGGAGATGGCAGATGATAGGACACACGTTGAGACATGGAAATGAATTGCATAGTTAAATAATTGAAAGAATGATAGAAGGAACAAGATCAAGAGGAAGACCTAGGACGAGATACATTAGCCAAATAATGGAGGATGCAGGAGTCACTTCCTACAGGGAGCTCAAAAATATGGCGAATGATAGAGAAAGATGGAGAAGACATTTACTGTGAAAATTTGTTAAAAACCAATCTTTGGATCGATAAATTAAAAAAAAATTGTAACATATGTATGGAGGTAATGTCTATTTATTATCTATAGATGTCAATAGGTACACCAAATTTGTCACTTTTGAACAGGAGCACATAAGTCACGATAACTGTCTTTGGGGATAATTATATACAATATTTTTTTATTACCTATTATGTTTTTTATCGTTATTATAATTTTTTTTATCGAATAACGATATTATCTTAGATAGTAATATTGTTTTGTTTAGAAGTACCTAATAATTAATTATTTCTATATATTTTCCGGATCGATAGAAAACAATGCAGCTAGCTATATTATATTATTATACGGATGTACGTTAAGCGTCTTAATGAGTTGTATTTTCTGTGGAATTATATCATTGTATAGGTAGTCCGTTAGTGGTATAATAACCCAGTGACGTAATCGTAATATAAAACGGTACCTAAGTTTACATTGTGTTCAAGCAGAATATTGATGTGCGCAGTGAATCCCGATATTCCGGTGGTAGGTACCTACTCTATGTCTAACGAATTTATTTGTGACGACTACCACCGGCATCTAACCCGTGGCCACTATAAATCTAAATTATTTAGTCCTAAAACGTTGCGATTGCAATTAAAGGTTTATGGTGGTTTATATTACCTAATAATATCCAATATACACGTTGTATAGTAATCCAAAAGGTCGTGTTCAGACGTTTATAGGCTACATAGTACATTTTTATGTTTATTCATTACGCGAAGCGTGACATAATATTATGAACACGGAATATATACCAACACAGAAATCAATTATATTAATATGTTTCATGCACTGGTATAATGTTATAGGTACCTAAAATATCATAATAATATGATAAAAACAAAATGGTTTATACCATAACGAATTTGAATGATTTTCCACTAGGTAATTAATACATTAATATTTAAAAAATATAAATTATGGTTTACGATTATCATTATTATTATTGTCAGATTAGTTTGCTAAGCTTGTCGACGTTCGACATAGGTAATAAGAATCTTCTGACGGACTAATCCACCGAACCAAACGAAACAACTGTAAACACTAAATGCAAAACACTAACATTTTATCATTTTCGTTTAGCATAACTTAAAAAAAACGATGTTATAATATTATTATATCAGACGGGTTAGGTATAATCTTATTACTGTTTACGTATACTATTGGAGGTAGGTCGTACGCATACGAATTTATTCGATCTGTACGCACATCGAAATAACAATATTAATATTATCATATTATTGACAGCACGTTAAACCGTAGCGTGGTTTAAATTGTATTGTTTCGGGAATGTGTTCAAAACGTTTTTTTTTCTGTTTACTAAACAAAGTTAATCGTATATTTAATTTAATAATAATAATTGTGTTTAGGTATTATTATGCTTACGTTAAACAATTCGCCAAAACTATATCATTCAAAATGTCTATTTTATTATATTATGCGCGAGTAGGTAAGTACAGACTTTTATGATGGGAGCCCATTACAGCTGTGAATGCCACTTCAGTCACGTGTGATACATTTCAATAATATTGTACAGTTCTGCACGTTTACTAAACAATACCACAAATAGTCAGTTAACAATACCGAGTCCTTAATTAATACTTATATGGTTAGGTACTAAAACACTTTAACACGTCATATAGGTAAACCCATTTGTGTAGATAATTATTATAATGCGTAATTGTTACAATTATTATTGTCATGTACATGGTATTAATATAATATTGGACGTGGTAAATCTATTGGCCCCACTAACCTAACCTATTCAATTATTACAAAAATCAAGTCGTTTCAATATTTACCTATATAAGTAATCATAGATAATATATATTATCTCATAATAATTATTGTTATGCAAGTTAGTTTATTGCATGTTGTAATAATATAGGTACGACCGCACTGTGTAACTATATGGAAATTGAAACGAAAAAAAATATAATATTTTATAGGACTATTGTTACATTAACCTAGAGGTGTGAGTGGGTATTATAATATAATATCAGTAAAAAAAAATTAACTATACAAGGTATATATATGTAACACAGATGGTATAAAAATAGTAAAATATTAATTTATTTGACATTTAACTATTTAAGAATATAATGCACCTACTACGTGAATTGTTATTACTTTATTTAAATTAGAATTATTGCTAGTCATTTGGGAGGTATACCAGAATCGGTACCACATGACTATAATTAATATTAATTTATTCAAAAATAATATTCTTTTATTGTAGATGTTTTTAAAAATTTTTCCGAAATTATTAAGACATTTCAAAATTGGTCATTTGTTTTTATGACCTGTGTTCAATTGTTAATAAAAAGGTACTAGGTGATTTTATGCCCTATAATACAATACAAAAATAAAATACCGTATTTTAATAATTCTGCCCGGTACCTAACCCGATTGTTGAGTGTGTATTTTACTATGGGTGAAACGTCTTATTAAGTTGTATTTTCTACAGCAATAATATAAACCATATTATAGTTTTCTTAACCGTTTTAGTCTTAGTGTACAATCAACGTTGTTTATTGTTTTGTCCTTCATCAAATATTATATAACCACTATGTTCAATTTTTGATAATGTAAGATACTATTCATGGTTTTATGTCATAATAGAATACCGTATAGGTACCTAATACACATGAACAATACAAAAATATAATAGGTACCGTATTTTGACAATTCTAGACAATAACCCCGTTGTCAAGTGTGTATTTTATTATGGGAGAATAATTTCTTATTGAGATGTATTTTCCACAGTAATAATATAAAACATATAGTTTTTCTAACCATTGAGTGTCTCTGCAGTGTAAAATTATCAATATTTATCTTAAATCATTTTTTCGTGTAGAGTGCTCTAAAAGTTTCATAATATATTTTATAATATATAAATATATATATATATATATGTGTCTAATGTATATGTATACATATGTCGGACATTTCTAGTCTGAAGTTGTTTTACTAGTTTGGCTTACTGTTTGAGAGACGTCACATTTCTCGCCTTTTCGGTAGTTGCACTAAGCGCGAGGAAAAGTTATTTAGCATTAGAGAAGAAATGGGGAAATTTACAGCATACTGGCTGTTAACAAACCAAATCTAAGTTATTATACCATACATACTTAAGCCAAAGTTATTTTGTTGTTGTTCACGACGAGTCACAGAGACGATAATACGAAATATGTTTACCAATTATTGAGAATGCAAACTGTGTTCAAAAACTATAACTATGAATTTTCAGTCGTATGAAAACGTTAAGGTACGTAGTATAAAAACGTTAGTTTTCATTTTCATGGAATATACATAATTTTTAGTATGACGATTCGAAAACTCACAATACTTCAATTGGCGCTTGCAGGACCAATTTATTTTTCATGTCTCGGCATACCGTAGACACGGTGGTGAGCAGGGGGTTTGACCCACCCCTTACAACATGGAAAGTACATAAACGTGTTTACAATCGTTTAGAACACATATATTTTATTATTAAGTATTATTTTTTACTATGATAACCACCTAGTCTCCCATATTAAACTCTTGTCTACTGGCTAACCGTATTCTTTATTTTTAATATTAGGTTACGGTTAATGGTGCTTAATAGTTAATATAGTAAGAGTTCTTGATATGAATGACGTATAGTCGTATATAAATGCCAAGTACCTATAGTTCCGTTGAAGTTTCGATCGGAAGGGCTTGAATCTCTAAACTGTTTATGTTCTGCTACAGACTTTTTGATTTGTTGACTAACAAACATTTGATCATGATTATTATTCTATTTTATTCACTGCTTTGTCATAGCTAGTATAAAATGCTTTCTATGAGGTCTTCACAAATCTTGTCTTGGAATTAAAGTACGACCCGCCGCAATATGGAAATTGAGTTTCGTAAAACTATTTTAGCTTTTTACGTAAGCTTATTGTTACATAATACCATAATAATAATAATAATAATAATAATATTTAACAAGGTATTTACTTTATTGTTGATGAACCAATGTTACGAATGGTTTTTAAACACTTAATTAGCGGACAATTACAGATACAGACGCTTACGGTGTTTATATAATTGTCGTCATTAGAATATTGAAATAATAATTGAATCACGTTATAATGTGTATAATAGTCTTCTATAGAATAAACAAACATAGATACTTACAAATTATAGTGTAACGTGGACAATTGTCGAACAATTATTTGCATTTTAGAATGTCCGTACACACTGCACATGCTGTATATAATATATTAGTACGTAAAGGTTACACGGTCGAACCGTTTCAATACCACTCATCTTTATTCATATTATGATACCCATTCAAAACCAATTTATAAGAACAAATAAATACCAGTAGCGATAGTTATAATAGTAGTATAATAGATAGTGTTACGCATTGTCGTTCGGGAACGATCGTGTTTACTTGATCATCTTTGATCGATAACCACGACATTATATTTGTGGTGATAAGAACTATCGTTTTGTTTTGATTGTTACGATCGTGAATGATAACGAAGGAGGAAATAGTAGTAATGGTAATACTACTGCTCCGTTAGATAAAACGGACTTGTACGTGCAATGCTTGAGCAAAACAGATTGCGCGAACAACAAATGGATGTAATCGTCAGTAAGTTGCTCGAAAAAAAACGTAACGATTCGCCCGTACCAGCGGTGGTACCAAACCATGAGCAGATTGTATCGACGTTTACAGGCGAGTCAGATGACACGGATGTAGCTACCGAATGGGTAAATGCTTTAAATATTGTAGCTCATCTAAACGGATGGCGGGACTCCTACACTTTAGAGGCAGGTCGATCGCATTTAGGAGGCGTGGTAATACATTGGTATTTAAGCCATATGGCGGAGTTAGATGCGACGAACAAATTTATTACATTCTTTGAGATGACGTTTACTAGTCAAGAGAGCATCACAGAAACATGGAAAAAAATGGATGAACGTGTTCAACAGCGTGGTGAAACGGTGTTCGCATACTTCCATGATAAGGTGCGGATGTGTAGACGCTCGAAACTAACTGCGGCTGAAACAAAGAAAACGGTGTGCATCGGACTCAAATCACGTGAAATGTGTGCTGCCATGTTGAGTAACAGTCACACAAGCGAAGTAGAACTATTGGCGGATATATACACATGTATACGGGAGTGCATACTAATCGAAGCGAACGTTATCGTTCAGTGGGTACACATGAAAAAAAATATGTTACTCAAATGTCTGATAAAGGCGGGGAAAAAGAATCAAAACTAAGTACTCAGGAACAACCATCATATACAAGTTTTAACAAGGAGCTAAATACGAATAAGAATACGTCAACGGGAACTAAGTGCTAAAACTGTCAATTTATAGAACATATAGCACGCGATTGTACACGTCCTAAATTTCTAAAATACCACTACAATGTTCGAAGTGCAGAGCAGAGGGACATACCGCCAGGTATTGTCAAGTAGCGACGACGGATATTGCTTTAATCGACAACAACACAGTGAACAGGGCACATGTTCAAATAAACGAGAATCCCGAAGAAGTTCAAGATTTGATAGACACCGGTGGTGCACTTTGCATCATCAAACGAAGTATAGCTACGAAATATGTACTGGTGAATAAACCACGAACTGTTATTTTGTATCTGTTAACAGATCTGTTATAACAGATTATAAAATACGTAGTTAATAATAATAAATACGTAATAATAAAAATAAAAATAACTAATCCAATTTATGAAATACCTGTTTACCTATTAATCTTTATTAAACTTAACTCAGAAATTGTATTATAATTATAATGTATAAATAATATCATACGTGCATACTGCATAGGTACAAGTAATAATTCAAGTTAAGGAATTTTTGACAGTCGAACTAAATATTTTATAATCTGTGATACCCATGTAAATAACATAAAATCATATTACTATAACTCAGCCATGGTTTAACTTAAAAAAGAAATTCAACCACTAAAATTCATTAAAAAATAAAAATAATAAATAATTTGTAGTAAAAAATAGGGCTGGTACCGAATTGGTTCCCGAGCTCCAATCCCACGTGCCGATTTGGTTCCCGTTTGAAAAAGGTATTTTATTAAGTTGAGCCGAATTGGTTCCTGTTTAATTACGCACATTTTCCTTCTCAATTTTACAGGCTTAGGACTGTCAACTTAAAAGTAGGCTTGGTTAAAAATATGTGTTATAAAAAAAATTATATAATATATAAAATGTTAAATTTTTGATTTGGAAGTCAACTAGTCATCACTTAGGTTAGGTGTACAAAATACAAATAATCAATCCAAATAACAATCTATTGCCATCTTATTGTATACATATTATACTATAGACTATAGAGTGTAGACTGTAGGTACATTTATATTTTTTACTATTTAATTTATATTTTGTACCAATTATCAAAAATTAAAAATTAAAATTGTAACTATTTTACCTGTACACAAACGGGAACCAATTTGGCTCAACCTAATAAAATACCTTTTTTAAACGGGAACCAATTCGGCTCAACTTAATAAAATATCTTTTTCAAACGGGAACCAATTCGGCCAAATGGGAACCTATTCGATTACTCCCAAAAATAGGTCATATCATTTAAAAAAAAAATTATTGTGAGCATGCTGTATAGTTTTTATTATTTTTTCTATTTTTTTCAGTGCGCCTATGAAAATGTAATAATATTTACTGGGAAAAAAAAAAACAAATAAATAGAAATGAAAATGTTTGCACGTAGGCTTACATTAACAACAATTTGTTTTTTTGTAACTAGTTTGATAATTTGTTTAAAACGATCACAACCTTTTACCTTTAGTTTGACCTTTTTATCCAGTCATTAATGTCATTATAATATATGTATATAGTATCTACAGTTTATAATATAATATACCCATACATATTATATTATTATTATTATTATTGTTTCCGTTTTGCTAACGGATGGATAATATTATTAATAATAGAAATATGATGGATGATAACGACAAGTGCGTTTATACCTACTATAGTAGTTGTACAGGAATCCCGGAAAAAGAGTCCGATTTAATTTTTTTCGGAAAAAAAGTCCAACCAGAAAATTATCATACGGAAAAAAGTCCGGTTATACAATCTACAGAAATAGCAGTTAAGGTAGATAGAAAAATCATGTGCATTATAAGGTACGGTAATAAAGATAGGTAGCACAATTAATCTGTATTATAAGTTAGAGAGAACAAGTGGCCATTGACGAAATATTGGTGGAAGAATATTTAGTTAATATTGGCCATTGTATTCGAATACGAAATAATTATTAGTTATAATCATTTATAATCTTAAATTATATTACATAATACCAATCATACCTATTTATTATTTTATATTATTAATAACAAATTTTTCAGTACTATTAATTTTAATATTTTAATATTTATTTTCAATTATATTTATATTTATTAATATTTATTAATCAAGACATTATTTTATGAAACAATAAATGAAACCGGACTTTTTTTCCGTATAATAATTTTCTGGTCGGACTTTTTTTCCTACTCACGTTGTACAGTGCCGTAAACAGGAATTTATTATTGTTCATCATGGTGGAAAAAAAAATTAAATTGTACTAAAATATTATAGTGGTTTTAAATGTATGTAAATACATATACATACTTTCCATGTTTTAATGGAGAAGAAGAGGTTGAACCCTCGACCACCAACCCCCTCATCCGTGTCTGTGTCTAGGACCCCGTAATCATACATAGTGCTAGGGCCAAAAATTACATCTGATTTCACGAGGAAGGGGGGGCACACTTATTAATTTAACTCTTACCTTTGGGCTTTCACATATTTCTAAAGCAAAAAACACCCCGTGGGGGTTTTAACGCACAAAATCCCTGCCTCTTTTATGTATACCACTTACCTTTTATACATTAATATTTGACACACATTTATGTCATTTGGAGGACACAGTATTTTAGCCCCTGCATGTTATTAGCTGTCTAATTCGTATCATACGGATACGCTGAATAATATTTAAGTAATAGTATTATTATCATTAGCTTTACTTTTCGGCCAACTACACTCGGCGGCGGCGTGGGTGGAGACTGCAGAAGAGTAGCGGATAGTAGAATATTTTCGCTGCCGCTAGTAGATCATTAATGTGATTCTACCGTCTCCACCGACTCGCTCGCCACTATCGTCGCCTGTCCACCCACCCACCCACAACCCATCGATTCCCCCCCACCCATAATCTCGTGACTACCACAACGATCCCGCATAATATGGTTTTCACGAGTCGTGACATCATTTCCGGTTATAATAAATTATGACGTCACCGGGTCAATATCTGTCGATTAGAGTGTGTGGAGCTTATGGGTTTGAACGCGAGGTGACAATGCCGGTTATAGCGTGTTATGTTATTTCTCGCGCGCGTGTGTGGTGTGTCCGTTAGGTATCATCGTTATTATTATTGTTGTTGTATTATGCACTGGTGATGCGATGACGACGGTGCGTTTAATTATCGGAAGGAGTATTTTTTAATTTGAAATATTAAAAAAAATAATATGCCACGTCGTTGTTGTCGTCGTCGTGACCTAATACAATATTATAGTATAATATTACTGCATAACAGTGTAGACATCATATCATTATTGTTAATATAGCGCACGTACCTATTACAATTTGTAGTGGTAGTTATATTATGCACTGTAGCAGCGCAAGTATAATTATTTCGTCTGTGAGCCTAATTCGAAAACTGATATGATCACGATAATTTGATAAATTAACCACAGCTGCTGCTGTAGGTACTTGTATAATAATGTATGTATACCTACTAACAATATAATATAATATAACACCAGCTAACGCATTTGCATATCGTAATAAGCATACGCATATTATAATTTAGACGTAGTTCGGCGAGACTAAATGGGCAAAAGCCCCTAATCGCCTACAGTGGCCGGAGTCGATTAGATTATACACTGATCCTAATGCAATGTAAAAATGAGTGTTTTTTCGTTTTAAACTATATCATGAAACACAATCCGAGGACTCGACGGCAGAAAGAAGACGTACCTATTGTTTAATAATTTCAGAATGTTCAAATCATTAAAAATGAAAATTGTCAATAGCACAAGTAAAATATTGTGATAATGTTATAAATTTGTGATTGAATCCAAAATTAACGTCCATTCGTGACGTATTATATGAGAAATACTCCAGCTATATATATATATATATAATTATATAAATATTATGGCCAGTGAAATTATTTGGATGACTGCGGTTGACAGGACCAAGGCGTCGTATCGTAGGAGTGGAAAGTTTTTTACACGACGACATATTTGCGTTCACAATATCATAATGTTATCATAAAATTACTTTACATTTTAATATCCTCGGTAACGACATAACGTATATTGTTAATATTTTTTTGATAATACATATTTATTTAACCCACTTAATTGCGATCCAAGATAATTTTCTAACAATTAGAAATATATATATTATAATCTGTAATTTACGCATTTTTTTTTTAGCTTATGTACCTAAATTAAATATTTTTGTGACGATAGCGTTATCATATTATTGCGATGTATATATAATTCTTACTATCAATATACTATTGATGCGTTTAGCACTTATAACTATAGGGATAGGGTACAAAAAATTAAAACAAAATAAGCACCGTGGGACGAGAAAATTATGAATATTATGTCTCTGAATAGAGTGGATTTGGGATAGTACGGGTGTAGTATTGTTTTAATTGTATTTTATTTTTTTTTATAAGCCATTGATTACAAAAGAAAAAATTTTTTATAACTCGACAAACATTTATCGCAAACATCACTATGGTTATTTAGATGGAAAAGGGGTCGCATATTGGGAGTCGTGTTGGCGAGCTTCCCGCGTGTCTGTGTATATACTTTGATAGTATTTATATATATATATATATACACACACACCTTAATGGTTTTTTTTTATGTCTCGCTAGGGTCTGTACAGCATTTGACCACGTTATTCGCTCGTATATCCAAACTTACAACAACGTAAATAATATATTGCATAATATAATATATATATAAGCAGTAGGCACCTACTAAATAAGTCAACGGTTCTTATTTAAATTTTTAGGTGAATATGTTAGATGTTTGATATTTGTCAGGGCACCTGTTTGTAAAAAAAAAAAAATACTAAACAAAGAACCGTTTTGTACACCCGGCTTAAAGTTAAGTCTTGCAAATAGTATTATATAATACACCTACCTATCTGTGTTATTTTATTTAATAGCTGAGACATGGACTGCAGTTACTACTCGAGACAATCCGATAGCTTTATCCGCATCACTTTATTAACACACTGTATTGATTTTTGTATTCATGTTTTTGTTTTAATGAAAATTGTAAAAATATCGTATTATTATATCTTATTATTTGATGATTTCTATTCATTTATATCACATAATATAAGAATATAAATCTATTCGTATTACTCTGGGGTAGAACTTCTAAAAATTTCTATTTGTAATGAAAAAAAAATGGAACTTATCATTGTCTAATTATTACTTTTACAATCGACGAATTGTCTATAGGTACATCGTCTGTACATCGAACGAGAATATTTAATTCATATTTAACCTAAATATATTATAACTCACTGCACCTAAATATTCCCATCGTAGTTATTCCTAGTCCCAAGATGAACATAAAATACTGAAGCATCACGAAACTATCGAAATCGCATTTGATTTTAAATTTTAAAAAATATATTACAATACGGAATAAAGCTCATTTAATCCGTCATAGTTGTTTCTTTATTTAGCTCGATGTACATTGTACGTAGATAGAAGTAGGTGGGGAAATGGAACTTTAGGGGGCTAGGGGCATTCAATTTAGAAGATTTCATATGCATATTTTAATTTTTGTATTATAGTAATTTATACTACAGAATATATGTACATTTTTAAAACCACTTGCTATTTTTAACGAATAACAGTGCAACTCATTGCAAGTTATTATTATATATATTTGAAATTTGAATCATTACTAATGTATACTAAATCAACCTAATGCCTAATATTTTTTCAAATAATATTGTAAAAATAATGCGTTATTAATATTTTGATAATTTTTATTATTTTGCTTATATATAAGTTATATAATTGTATATAAATCTATTTGCATTACTCTGAGGCAGAACTACTAAATATATTATCTAAAATTGACTTATCGTTGTCTATAATTATTACTTTTACAGTCGACTGATCGTCATAATTTATACATCGAACGCAAATATATTTTAAGTTATGCTCATTCAATCCACTACAGCTGTTACTTTCTTTAGATCAACGTACAGTGGGAAGTGGGAAGGAGAGAGGGGAAGGTGGTGGCATTTTAAGGGCATTCAATTAAAATATTTTGTACACATATTTTTTTTTTTTAATTATCGTTATACTGCTAAATATAAATACATATTTTTTTATAACGGTTTGTCATTTTTAACAAATAACAGTTTATCCAACTCATTGCAAGAAAACATTATTATATTTGAAACATTACACAATATACGGGTAATAATTACCTAATAATTATTAGTCGGACGGTGTTTGTGAAAAAGGGCATAAGTCAGTTTTTAAAAATTAAATATCATACTTTTGTTTTGAAAATCATTTTACGCCGGATTGACTAGTGGCACTGATATTTGACTATCTCGATAGATAATATTATTGAGAATGAGATAGCGCCAAATATCAGTGCCACCAGTCAGGTGCGTTACCCTGGCACCCCAAGGTCAAATTTTCGACTTGAAAACTGTTGGGTATTATGTTATTTGTTATGTAACAATTTGTAACCACAAAAAAAAATTTTGTAATCACACCGGTACCCCCGAAAAAACCACTTTACAAGTTCCGGGTGCCAGGGTAACGTTACCCCCGGCACCCCGTACAACAAAAAATGAAAATGTCGACTTGAAAACTGTTGGGTATTATGTTATTTATTATGTAACAATTTGTAACCACAAAAAAAAATTTTGTAATCACACCGGTACCCCCCGAAAAACCACTTTACAAGTTCCGGGTGCCAGGGTAACGTTACCCCGGCACCCCGTACAACAAAAAATGAAAATTTCGACTTGAAAACTGTTGGGCATTATGTTATTTACTATGTAACAATTTGTAACCACATCGGTGCTTCGGAACTACTGTCTTTTTACATTCATTATTTAGTTCGTATTTAAATTAATTGAAAATTGTATGTTTGAATTATATGCTTACCTGAGTCTCAGAAGTTGAATAGGATTTTTTTTCTAAATTAAGATTTTAGAACCAAACTCAATATCTTATGTCCAGTTCAGTTGACAATTTGAACCATTCATTTTAAATTCAAAAAAAAAGTTTTCCATCTATGTTTGTGGTCCCTAAATATTGATTTCTTCCTTTTATATATATTATATGTATTTAGTGTTTTTCAATATTTTGGAAGACATTTATATAGATGTGTTTACATTTCAATTTTCAAGTATCTAGAGTTTAGACCATTGTTTTTGAAGTTATGAATGAATAATTAAAATAGTTTTCATGTTTGGACAAATTTTGAATACAATTTTACACTTAGGTTGTACAAAACTCTAAGTTAAAAAAAAATTGTATCCAATTTTCGATGGATTTCCCAAATTGTTGACAAACTATTGATTATTGCTGAAATAGCCTCATTTTACTACCAATTGAGAAATATGAGGTGATATATTTAGATCTAAAGAGAAGTTTCGATTAATACAATTAATTACAGCAATATAAATGTATACTAAAAATATATACTTAGTAGTATGAACTGACAGACTATCGTTTTAATTTATATTGATTTACCTGTAATTTTATTTATTTAATTTTAGTATACTTTTATATTATTTACATTGAATACAATTTTTATAGTTAAATAAGTTAAACTTATACTTTACTAATTCACTCTAATTTTCAGTAAAGTGTTCTTTAGCATTATTTTTAATTAATTGCTAATAATTGTAGTAAGATAACTATGTTTTTTTTTATTTTACATAAATGTCACATGCCTGTTGAGCACCTCACGTATTAATTGGAAACGGAATATATTTAAATAAAAATTAATTCGAAATGTTGACGTTTTATATTTACAATTTATTTTGAATACAATAGCATTTCAATATTTTCCTTCTTTTTTGTATTTAATGATATGCCATCTCTGAGATCATCATACACTTCCCATTGGTCATTTGATCTGTATGCAAACGCTTTATAGTGTCCTGTGGTCACTCTTAATCCCCACCGGTCTTGTCCACAAAACCCTATAGCTCCTCTCAAAAAATAAATATCATTAATTTTTATTGTTTTTGGAATATCATCTAAATACAAATGGACTTCTCCTGCATAATTGTTTTGGATTGCTCCTATATCACTCAGATTGGATATGCTTATTGATGCTTCTAGATCTGAGAATATAGAACAATGTATAAGAATTAAAATGATTAAAAAACATAAATTTATTGATTTTCTTTATCTTTATTTAAAAATGTATAAAGTACCTGTAGGTAATGATAGTAGTTCTATCAACAAATGGTTTTTTTATGCTGGCAGTTATAACTCTCTCACTTTTGCAGCTTTTACACTCAATAAATTCCTTATCTAAGAAGTTGTTAATATTTTCTTGAATGTTTATTTTCCCCTCATAAGCAGTCAATGATATTACTTCATATCTATTGTCTAAAGAAAATTCTGGACAGAAAAGATCGGGTTAGGTTAGGTTCGGAACACCGGTTAACTTGTATGTATGATGGCATACCTTTTAACAGCTTATTGGCTGTTGATGAAATTGTATCCATTGCATCCATTAATTTAATATTGCCGAGGTAATCTTATATGAGTACCTCCTAATTAATTATGACCATTTTCATTTGACCATCAAATATAGCTTGCTCTCCAATTATGAAGCCATGTCCGATATCGTATAGTATATAAAATACTAATCATACATATTGTACATCGAGTTTTTCGGGGGTACCGGTGTGATTACAAAATTTTTTTTTGTGGTTACAAATTGTTACATAATAAATAACATAATCCCCAACAGTTTTCAAGTCGAAATTTTCATTTTTTGTTGTACGGGGCGCCGGGGTAACGTTACCCTGGCACCCGGAACTTGTAAAGTGGTTTTTCGGGGGTACCGGTGTGATTACAAAATTTTTTTTTGTGGTTACAAATTGTTACATAATAAATAACATAATACCCAACAGTTTTCAAGTCGAAATTTTCATTTTTTGTTGCACGGGGCGCCGGGGGTAACGTTACCCTGGCACCCGGAACTTGTAAAGTGGTTTTTCGGGGGTACCGGTGTGATTACAAAATTTTTTTTTGTGGTTACAAATTGTTACATAACAAATAACATAATACCCAACAGTTTTCAAGTCGAAATTTTCATTTTTTGTTGTACGGGGTGCCGGGGGTAACGTTACCCTGGCACCCGGAACTTGTAAAGTGGTTTTTCGGGGGTACCGGTGTGATTAAAAAAATTTTTTTTTGTGGTTACAAATTGTTACATAATAAATAACATAATACCCAACAGTTTTCAAGTCGACATTTTCATTTTTTATTGTACGGGGTGCCGGGGTAACGTTACCCTGGCACCCGGAACTTGTAAAGTGGTTTTTCGGGGGTACCGGTGTGATTACAAAATTTTTTTTTGTGGTTACAAATTGTTACATAACAAATAACATAATACCCAACAGTTTTCAAGTCGACATTTTCATTTTTTGTTGTACGGGGCGCCGGGGTAACGTTACCCTGGCACCCGGAACTTGTAAAGTGGTTTTTCGGGGGTACCGGTGTGATTACAAAATTTTTTTTTGTGGTTACAAATTGTTACATAATAAATAACATAATACCCAACAGTTTTCAAGTCGAAATTTTCATTTTTTGTTGCACGGGGCGCCGGGGTAACGTTACCCTGGCACCCGGAACTTGTAAAGTGGTTTTTCGGGGGTACCGGTGTGATTACAAAATTTTTTTTTGTGGTTACAAATTGTTACATAATAAATAACATAATACCCAACAGTTTTCAAGTCGAAATTTTCATTTTTTGTTGCACGGGGCGCCGGGGTAACGTTACCCTGGCACCCGGAACTTGTAAAGTGGTTTTTCGGGGGTACCGGTGTGATTACAAAATTTTTTTTTGTGGTTACAAATTGTTACATAACAAATAACATAATACCCAACAGTTTTCAAGTCGAAATTTTCATTTTTTGTTGTACGGGGTGCCGGGGTAACGTTACCCTGGCACCCGGAACTTGTAAAATGGTTTTTCGGGGGTACCGGTGTGATTACAAAATTTTTTTTTGTGGTTACAAATTGTTACATAACAAATAACATAATACCCAACAGTTTTCAAGTCGAAAATTTTACCTTGGGGTGCCAGGGTAACGCACCTCCACCAGTCAATCCGGTGTAAAATTATTTTCGAAACAAAAGTATGGTATTTAATTTTTAAAAACTGACTAGTGCCTTTTTTCACAAACACCGTCCGCGACTATATACTAGGTTAAAATGTTGAATACTCGAATGTTTACTGGTATGATAATAGTATACCTTCGTCCTCTCCTCGGTGAGGTATCGATATTTCATTTGAAATATTTTTCAATTGAAAATTTCACTGTTCTTGAAATATTTCAATGAAATTATGAAAAATATTTTTTCTTCTTTTAAACGTGTTCGGTTATAAATGATTAGAAACAATAAATTGATTACACGCTTAGAATTGAAGAAAAACATATTATTTTTGTTGATTATTATTTCATATTTGTATATTCTATATTATATAGTGCTGAAAAATATTCCTGGCATTATTTTGAGAATAAAAACATTTTTGTACATGAGTTTAAAATATTGTTGTATATCAGCGATCCAAAAGATAATGGTTTGAAATAAAGTTGAAGTCAATTCCAACAATGAATGAAATAATAGTGTATTTTCAGTAATTATAAAATGTACAAAAGTCTTTTAATATGTGTGTGTGTGTGGCTGAGTGATGTGAAGGTGCTCTGGGCTCATTATTTAATACTTAGATCATAATATCATAATATTGTTATAACTATTATAGATTTGTTAAGCAACTTATATATTATATGTAAATATGTTACATATTTTCTTTGTTTCATACAATAAACCAAATTTTAAAAATTTTCATTTAGAAGTTGACGACAGTAAGCTTTTAGGTGTAATAAACATTTTTATTTTTATTTTTCATCAAAATGAAATATTTCAAGAAAATAAATTTCATGAAATTTTAAAACCCTTATTACAACATATTAAACCGATGACTGAAAACCAAAACGCCTCAATGATTTTGCAGATAATATCATTATGTTACCTATATTGTGCAGTCTGCACAATCAAATTTTAACTTTTGAGAATATTATTATTATTATTATTATTAATAATAATAATAATATATTATGTATAATGATGATATTGTGCAAAATGCATAGTTTATACCTACGTGCAATGCGCCCATATATCGCGTTTGTGCCGCCGCCGGTACAGTCACTGGTGGTACCATTTGTTTATAAACAGCTTACATACACGCCACCACCGCCGCCGTAGATACAACTATTTCAAGTGGTTATTAATTCCATTTTCAATTTGTTCGATTCGCATTCACCCGTTTCGCCATGGCGTTCCCTTTCCAATTAACTTTGCAACTACGCCAATCCTAATAACAATAATAATGTTATAACAGTAAATTATCATTATATAGGTACATACGACGGCTGCGAGGGAAAAAAATGTACTCATTGCAAGAACGGTCGTTGAAATTTAAAAACAATTTAACGATTCATAAAGTTTCGAGTGTCTTGTTATTCACGCTTTTCTGTTCCCGCTTACAGTTGTTATTTTTATATTATAATATTATATTGTTCCGTTATTCCAATACACAAGTCGAGTCATTATTGCCTATTTGTAAATACGTTTCATTATTTAATAAATGTTTTAAGAAAACGGCAGGTTATGTTCTCGTGGTCCAACAAACGTGCAAGTCATTATATTATATTATATTATTATGTATAATCGATAAGCAGCGAAGAATTTTATTTTTAAAGTCGTTTGGAATTTTATAATAAACGAATCGAAGAAAACTATATAGGTACTGCGTAAGACTCCAGCTGCAGACTTAAAGACTGGATATAATATTATTGTTCTGAATTCAAATATAGTCCGTATAGTCCAATATAGATCTATATGGAAAATTGGATCACACTGTGAACTTTTGTCTTCTCGTTGATTTTTTTTAGGCGATGAAAGGCTTTATAGAAAATGCTTTATTATAAGTAATAAGCTATATATTATTAAGAGGGTATAAAGGTAAACACAATATTTTTTCTCTCTCTCAGATCCACGCAAAACGTAGATAAAAGTATTAACACTATCACGTAAAATCGATTTTTTTTTTATGATTTTTCAGTAATTTTAGATTAAAATCACCTGTTACAAAATGTATCTATAGAGGGCTGGATATTTTTACGGGTTTCACATATCGATTTTATGTTTTTTTTTTTTTTTTTGTATTTGACATTCAAAATAAAAATAAAATTTTATAAATGCAAACAGTTATTAAATTGCTTTGAGACAAAATATGACAAACCGATACGTCATAACCTCCAAAAATATTATTTTCCATAATTTTTTTTATCAGTGACTTTACTCTATATACTTTACTCAAAACCATAAAAAAAAATTAATTTTGCGTGACTCAATTTTGTTTATTTTGGTAACGGACACAGAAGGAAAAAAAACAGTGCATTGCATCCTCTTAATTTGAATTAAAACTGATTCCCTGATGTCGAAAATTTGAGATTTAATCCTAATTACTAAATACGTCACTGGCGTTCAACGTTTTTTGTATAGTTAAAATTTAAATAATAAACTTGTACTGAATCTTCTACCCCTTTATCTGAGGCCATAGAACAACGTGAATATTTTTTTTTTACAAATCACATGTATTTGATATAAGTTTTTATTTTTTTTTAAAGTTTATTTTTATGTGTGTAAGACATTAAAACAGATTTGAAATATGTTTTACAATAAAAAAAAAAAAAACAGAAAATAACGGCAATTTTTACTAATTTACTAATTTTTACTAACTAATGTTATCACTTAAAATACATTCAAACATATAACAATAAATTAGTTTAAAAAAAACAATGAGAAATATCCCATAAATAAATATTTTCATAGGTACGTTATTAATACCGAATTTGTAAATTAATATTTTATTTTATAACAATAAAAATTATAAGAGGTGTCGCAAATGTGTGATTTCCCTCCTCATGTGAATAGTCATTGTCAACTGTTGTAAATTAATAAATTTCACTTATTGTACATACTGTATAGATCGTAATTTTTCAAATAAAGTCAATTCTTCAAAAAAAAAAAAAACAATAAAAATGGGACCTGACGATTAAACTTTAATAATACTTTTTACCGAAGAAATTAATTTGTTTAATTGTTCGCGACGAAATGAAATATAACAATTGAAATGTTTGAATTTATCACTAGCCACTGGCCCAGCTTCCTAGGCGCCGTCTCAATAAAAAAATATTAAGGGGATTCCACCCGGTGATTTTCTGTCTTTGTCCAACACACGCGTGACATACTATTGTAGACATTTTTTTTGCCAAACATACCAATTTATCTAATCAAGCGATAAGAATACTGAAAACAGATTTGAATTCGTCGGCATGTCTACTTGAAATTGATTTTCCCAAATGTGTAATACTATGCCCCCAAAATCCTAAAACCTTCATATTAAAAAAGAGTATTTAAAAAATTTCTTTTTTTCAATTTTCGGAGATTTTAAAATCAAAAAATCAAAATTGTGGGAAAGTCAATTTCAAGAAGACTAGACGACAAATTCTAATCTGTTTTCAGAATTCTTATCGCTTCATTATATTATATTTGGCAAAGTACCCGTGTAAAATCCTATGTCACGCGCGTGTTAGACAAAAACAAAAAATCACGAAATCGAATCCCCTTAATACAAAACAATCACGAATTGTCACGAATTTTTTTGAATTTTTTTTATAAAATATATGTTTTTATTTCAAATATGACGTATAAGCTATTAGATTTTTGAAAAACAACTAGTGGTTTTGATGCCTTATAAGGTTAGATTATAGGTATCGTGCAACAATTAATAGTTACAACAATTTTCTACTTTTCTTTTTCTCTCAGGAACATATACCATATACCATTATTTGTCTTCGCTGATTTCGTTTCAACTGCACTCATCACGTGTCCCACGTACTTGTTGCGAGTTTTAGAAACTAGGTATAGCGCATAAATAGTTTTAAGTACATAATCTTTGTCAAATTCACATTTGAAAGATAATGATTTATCATATTATAATTTAAAAGTGTTCCGAACTATATTTTATATAATATTTTTTAATATATCAAGTTATGGGAAAGCTAGGATAGAAGAGGTTGTAGAAAAATTCAATTAGAGTAGAAGCAGTGTGAAGTTGACCGCAACTTTATGAATTTATAACATTGCACCGTCGCGTGTTCGACGAACAAGCTAATTCTAAAATTCCACTTACGAACTGAGTAGTACAATTATTCCTGAAATAAGTTGGTACGGAAAAATGTTTGTAGGACAAGGCTGGATCGAAGGAACGTTGAGTAAGTAAATATTACGCGATAAATAGTATAATAAATTATAATATGTAACAAGATTTCAAAACATATTTAAAAAAAATCCGTTCTCGCCATAAGTATGGTTAGACATATAAAATATTATACTACGAATTGTGTATGACCGACTTATGATTAGATCCTGGATTTAAAAGATCTAAAGAGTATCCAAAAATTCTCTAAAAAATAGCAAATAATGCATTTTAACAGAAAATTATAATTACTTTTATTCACTTACAAATTTTAATATTCTCAAAATGTAGACCAAAAAATTGTCTAAACAATTCTTGTGCAAACAAAAATACGAACTTAACAAAAAAAGGCGATTATGATGTAACATCAATTAACCGTTAATTAGTTGTTATACTGGTTTGGGTATCCGGACGCATAACAGTCGTTAATCAAACAGTAGATGGATAAATATGTTATCGACGTATGGAAATCATAAATAGTTTGATAGACAAATTGTTATAATGGTCAGAACAAAATTTCTTGATCTAATATTTTGAACTACTAATTAAGTTTAAATCAACATTTTTTTTTTTAAATAACCACTAAAAATTAACAAAATTATATTAAAATGATTTTAAAAAATCTGTAAAAACGGCAAAACTGTTGAAAATGTGAAAAAATGCAAAATAAAAGTTTAAGTTTTCAATTATCTAATGTACCTAGATGAAACGGATTTGTGTACATTTAATATTAAATTACAAATTGAGTATGACTGACTTATGAGTTATGATTCAATAGTAAACGTTTCTTACACAAATCTATCCTACACCAAGGCGTTGGCGAATTATACAACTCTAGAGCCAGAAAAATAAAAGTAAGAAGCCATCGAATGTAGTTTTTCCGCTACTCCATAAAATATTTTAAATTTGATCGATTGACGGGGTTTTGTAAGGAGGAGGGTTAAAGTTTTCCTGTGTTTTTGGGTGCATTTCTATACGAACTTTCTAATATAATATAAAATATAACGCGCACGTGTAATCCGAAAAAAGGGGGCTCGTAAGTCGTAACAACGGTGAACCGCAGCCCACACGCGCGACCCCTCCACATATTTTGGAATAAATTATTAGCGGTGGGTTTTAAATTTCAAAAATATTTTCGTATTTCATTGCGTACCGCCATAATAATATCATATTATACGTATAATGCGTTTGTGATTAATGATTATAATATGGGGCTGAGCGGCACACACGATGACACAAAATTAGATCGTATAAGACATAATAAACGCAGACACGTCGGAGTGAATTGATGAATATGATAATATTAATTATTATTTGATTCCGCACGACGGCCTGCAAGTCCGTAACTTATCGAACGGCAATATTATATTTGATAAATAATTTTAATAATTTTTACAGCCATTTCGTAACAAGTTTCTTAATTTATATACTGCTGCAAAGTGCAAATGTTTTTAATATAAATATAATTAATTCTTTTGTGCATCCGTTGTGATCGTGTCAGGTATAACATACTAATATTGAAACGACTTGGCCGTTTCCAATAAAATGTATATCAACAGATTTTCAGAGAGTCTCGGGAGTGTGTACACCTAATGTTTTCAACCCATATAATATTATGTTGCTATTGTGGGCTTACGTATAGAATATTTTTTTGTTTATTTAAATGGTTGCCACTGGTTACAACCAATGAAATAGATACACGATTGGATATAATTTTCTGAATTGTATTATATTTCGTCATTTAGGCTTATAAAGCTATTCCGTATAAATGTAAAATTGAGTTACAGTTATTATAATATGTTAGGCGAATTATGTACGGTTGAAGGTTATATATTATTAAATAAATACTGAAGACCAAAATTTGCAAGACAACAACATTGAGAATAATATTTTAACTAATTACAACGCAGACCATACTATAATGGCTACGAAATAGCTATAATACATATATGTATTATTATGGTCGAGTTAGCTATGACTACATGACACATAATATGCGAATCCACAATAATTGTTGACAAATTGGCATCAAATTTTGGACACTTATCATTTGGGATGTCGGACAGTATGAGTATAAAAAGAAGCCATGGATAACAGATATTATATAGATATAAAAATCCAAAAAGGTAAAGTTTATGGCCGAGGCCGATTTCGACGATTTAAGGAAATTTTAGATAATGGATTACATAATATTGCACGATATAAAACTCAAATGGACATTAGAGGTATATTATGGCTTTTTTTTAAAACACCAACTAGTATACCCACCATTTGGTCATATTAATTATATTTTATTTTGGGTTTTCGAATATTGATCGTCATTACTGGTAAAGTATAGCGTTTTCAAATATTAATATAACCGTGGTGGTGATAACAGTTTTTTGTTAGGTGAAAATAGGTGAAAGATTAGAGATGTAGGTGTAGTGGCTATTATCGCTGCCAGTAATTAATTGTAACAGGCCAAAATTATTATTTTTTTCTTCATCCACAGCCTCGAGCTAAAGTGGGTTATTAATAATATGATTTTCTTGTTTTGTGCCAAATACGTTGATACATTCGATTTATTTTTTCCAAATATTATATTACTATCTGGCAGCAGTGTCGGGAATAAATTAATAGTGAAATTATATTTTTCTTCATGTTTAAATTTTACGATCCAATAAAAGTTTAGATAAAATAGATCGATCAATTTATTTTAGGGCGGCTAACCCACTATTAATATGATTAAAATCATAATCGCATATTAATTTATTTCTACTCGCAATTGGTTCAAATATAGGAAAAAAAAGTTACTTATTACCTAATTATTACTATTTGCCGCAGGTGGGTTACCTATCTTCGGTCTCATTTATCCGGAGCTAGGTAAATTGGGTACGTGATAATTTGGGTTAATTTTGAAAGCGGTAAGTTGAGTCCCGGGTATAAATCATTGGCGCAATTAGGTCTAAAATATTAAAAACTTAAAACTTAAATATTTCATACTTATGTAGTTTACTTTTGAATAATTATGTTACAATAATACGTCATATTGCATACAGTGGTACACCGCCTGGACACCAATTAATTCTACGCATGATGTTAATGTGTGTATATACAGGTATTCTTATCACGGATTTTATTATATACTGGCCGTAGCCACTTTTCTCCAAAAATTAAATACCACAATTTTTTAATTATTTATACCATATATTGTAAAATTGTACGTACTATAATATTATTTAGCGTATTGACATTTTTTTCCCGGTACACAATTTTTTAATCATTTATACCATATATTATTTATTTGGAACATAATATTATAAAAACCACATATATTTTAATTTATATATTTTTTTCCGGGACTCAACTTACCTACAACCTTTTTTTATCCGGGACTCAACTTACCTACTACCTTTTTTTTTCTGGGACCCAATTTACCGAGATAAGGTCATATGGGACCCAATTTACCAATCCCGATTTATCTCCGGCCAACGCCGGGATATACAGCCAGTATGTATATTATACACTTAAATAGACATAATATTATAATATTATACTTTACTATGACTATCTAAGAAAAACATATTAAGTCGTAAATTCGTACTCTAATGCCGCCTGGTCATCTAAATGTATATTTTAAATGGTATTTTTCTTCATATATTTTAATGTTTTCAATTTTGATGATCCATTGAAAGTTTGGTTATAATAGATCGATCACGTTATTTTAGGGTGGCTAACCCATAATATTAAAATCATAACAGCATATTCGTTTATTTCTACACTCGCAATAGTTCACGTAAAGAAAAAAAGTTACTCATTAGTTCTTACTATCCACCACAAGCGGGTGTTATCATGTTATGCCATCTTCGGTCTAATTTATCCACGGGTAACACCTACAGCCAGTATATTATATATTTGATATTTGATATTATTAAATTATACTACCAAATGGTCATATTAATTTACTATGATTTTATTAATGGTTGACAAGATAAACACAGCTAACAATTGGATATCACAGAATTATATTATAACAAAAGAAAACTCCTCGTCATTATCATTACACTTGTCAGAGGTTAAACAGAATAGATAGTACATTTCTCAGTTTATTTGGAAAACACTTTCTTGTGTAGACACAGCAAGATAGCTGATACCTATAATATATACGTTCAATTTAAAACATTATAAAAATAACTAAATCAAAACATTAACACAATATTTTTAATTTTATATTAATTTTATAAAATTAAAAATATATTATTAAAACATTTAAATTTAAATATTGTTAATTTCAGAACATTATTAAAATATTATTGTTAAGAAATTGCTGTCTGGGTAATAAACTATAAATAATACGTTTGGTGTCATATACGATTTAGGTGTTCCTTTTGAGAATGAGTGACCAGCTAAAAGTCCTAAAAATGGCCGCCAAATTCGGCCATTTTAAATTTGTATTAGGTATCGACATTTGTTACCGGTTAATTTCTCGAAGTATCCGGGTGTTTTTACTCGAAATTACCTCAGATCTAGAACCTCCTAACGTCCAAGCTCCTCGGTTGGTTCATAAATATTCCTCGATCGACGTGTTTGTGTACCTATTCATTTTTAGTAGAGATACCTACCAAAAATGTTGATTTTGAGTATTGATATAGGTACATAATATTTTATTTCAATATTTTTAAAGATCGAAAATCAAGGATAATCGTTTTGTATTTAATATTAACTTAAGAGTACCTATAGTTATATTATATGTTAAGAATGTTCTTTAGTAATTCAATATTATCGTAAGTGTTATAGTTTTAATTGTTAATAATTTGTATTAATCATAAAATACAACATTTTTAATTATTAGTTATAATTATTTATTTAATGTGTTTAACAGAACGATAGTAAAAAACTTTAACTTCCAAGCATCGAATGTATCAATGAATATAATGGAAGTATCGGTTGTATCGCTAGTCTATAGTTTCACGTGCACGAAATTCGCATTAAAATCTCGAGTAGGTACCTATTTTAAATCATTGCAATACTTTATTATTATTATAAGCATAATTAAACTTTAATTCTGCACCATCTCGTATCTACAATTTTAGAATTTATTTTGGAACGCCATGTAAAATTATTATTTTGTATGCACCTACGGTTAATCGAGATTTAACTGTTCTTTAAAGTTAGATAATCGATTATGATGGTTTTATATTTACTTTTGAGTGTAAAATTTATATATTATAAGTCGTACAATTCAAGTCACATTGCAATATAACAAATAAATACAAAGTACAAATGTAAGTATATAATTATTATTATAAGTTAAAAATTATTTTTAATAATTAAATATTATTATAAGTATAATAGTTTTAATAGTCAATAATTTGTATTACCTAATTATAAGATACAAATCTACTAATTAATAATTAAGTATGCTAATTCACGTCTTTATGTACTAAATTAATGAATACAAATAAAACTAGATTACAAATAATGTATTACTGTAAGCTTTGAAGGTATCAATGAATATCGAATGAAAATATCGGTTGCATCAATGTCTATAGTTTTACGTGCACTAAATTCGCATTGACTTACGACTATACCTTTTTAAATCATTACAATACTTTACTGTTATAAGAATAATATTAAACTTTAACGCTGCACCACATCATATCTACGTTTTAGAATTTTGTCGCTATGGAAAATTGCAGCGTTTTCATGTACGCATACTATTTTTATAATTATTGGAAAGGAAATATAAAATAATCACCTATCTAAATAATACGGTAAAACAATAATGCCTTAGGCCTATTATCGTATTATATCGTATCGAAATAGTTTTTTTACATACTGCTTTTATCAATGCCATATTATAATATCTTATGATAATGGGTACGACAAGTGTGCGGGGTTGTGTAACTCTGTGAAAATGTTAAATGATCGTAAACGACGACAATACCCATAATATTATACATGCAAACGATATATGAAATACGCTATTATTGTGTGGCAAGACAGTATATTATAATAAACTGTAGTTTGTGTTGTATGTGCACGATTTAATTGTATTAAACTTACTATATTATGTAATGATAAATATTTATACATATATACAAGGTGTAACAGAATGACCCGGTAAATGAAATAATGTTTGTTCTAATCAATATTCAAAATGTTTTTGGTATATATATATATATGTGTGTGTGTGTGTGTGTGTGATACCTATAGATGCTCGCGCTACAATCAGTACAATAATAATATTTGTATTTTTTAATTTAAATTGTATTAAACATTTTTTGAAAAAATCCTAAATATCCAATATATAAGGTGTAACAGAAAGTCCTAACAAATGTTGATATCTACCTACTAGTTAAAAGTATAATTTAAATTGAAAATTATATCGATGGTAAATAATTCACAATTTATTTACTTGTCTGAAAATTCCCAAAATGAATGTTTCAAAAAAAGTTATTACGTTTAAAATTAATTTGCTACAAAAAAATATTGATATTTTAAAAAACGAAAAAATTTAATTTACAAATTGAGTAATTTGAATTTTTTGCAAAAAAAAATGTAAGAAAACTGAAAAATAAACAATTTTATACGGTACTTGTAGCGCAAACGTCTTAAAAATATATAAAATACATTTTTAAATTCCGGTTGGAATAAAATGTATTTTATTTATTAGATCCTTGTATACAGTATGGAACACCATGTACACTGTACAGCGGAGTGATTTTTATTATACAACGAACAAACCACTTGGCATTAAAAAACTGTAATTTCTTGATATTCGGTTTGCTTTCAAACATTTTAGAACTATTTTCATTATTTTTTTATAGACATTCTAAGTTCTAATTTGGGAGAAATCAGATAATATTTAAACGAAAAATAACAATTTAAATTATTTTGTTGTAATTCAAAAATATTATTCACTTGAACATTTTACGTATATTATTATATTTTATACACACAATGACATTTTCAAAATATTTAGATTTATATTGCTTCTATTTTTACCGCAAACCTATTCACACACCATTTTGAGGTAAAGTGATATTGACTCAAAATAAATTAATAATAAATAAATAATATAAAATATTATATACTATTGTAATAATTTGTTAATCATAAAATAAATAAAATGTTTTTGGAAAAAATTAAATCAACCTACGACCATTGATAATACTGATAGTAAAACAAATCACTAAAGTCCATAAAAATATAATATTTAACTAATGGCCATAGTTGCATTCTTTACTATGTTTTCAGTTAAAAATATTGGTTCTTATTTGAAAAAAATAAGTATAGGGCACAGGACACGTCTGCTTAAACAGTATGCTTTATCGATGAATCTAATTATGTGGTCTTTAAATAATGTACTTAAAATTCAGTAGGTACATGAATTTACATGCATTGTTAGAGGATAAAAAGGGAATGAGCATGTGCTTGTTGATTCACCCTGTGTATAGTTTATACCAGCATGTTTAAATTCCAAACTGTACATGATTATGGTATGATATTATAGGGCATCAATAATGTATGATCATCGCGGCATCGCTCGGTTATTGTCGATATTTCGCGTATACTGTATTTATCGTATACGTTGTGGCCGTACGTTTACCGTTTTATTTTAATAATGTCGTGAAGGGTGTATATATTTATTATAATAGTAATAATAATAATAATATTAACGACGCGGTCGTTGGAATATAAAAGATTGTAAATGTGTGTGTGTGTGTGTGTGTGTGTGTGTGTGTGTGTGTGTATGTGGACTATGTAAAATAATGTAAGGCGGCGACGTTTATGTGCACATCGTGGATATATATGTGTGTGTGTATATTTAGTGTATACGTAGAGGTCCTCCCAAAACGAGGTCAGTGGACGGGAGGGGTGTGGGGTGGTGGTGTACGTAAAGGCGGTGTGGGTATGGGGGGGGGGGGCGACGGCGCGCTTATAGACGACCGTGAAGGGTTGGCGACGGTCGAAACAGTCGGCGGTGGTCGGCAAGGGTAGTGGCGGACCTAGCAGCGGGACAGTGAAAGAGACGGGATAGTCGTGTAGCCGAGATGTGCGGGGTGAAAGTACGGCTGTGAGGTCGTCGTTGTGCTTAAGGGCGCGCGCGTGCGACAGAGACGGACGTCGGGATGGCAGGGCGAAGGGGGTGAGAGGGAGGGTTTATATAGGTGGAGTAGTAGTGTTGCGGAGAGTAGAGAGCGGCGTAGCAAGTCTTTTGGCGCCAGCCTTTTACGGCGGCGGCGGCGACGCCATTGAGCTCATAAAACCCGTCTCACTCGCTATCTCTCTCCCACTCTCTCACTCACCCACCACACTTGCCCACACACGCTCATTCTCTCTCCGTCCTACGTTCACATATTCTGCATTCACTCTCACTCGCTCGCTCTACTTGTAGTCCCGGCGCTCGCTCTCGCGTAGTTACATACAGTAAAATATTCGCGTGCAATTTAAAACCCCCAGCCCGTCGGAGTACTAATAAACCCTCGGCCCGATGACGACCCACCGCCGCCACTGCCACCCCACCGCCGACGCCACTGTCATCGAGGCCCCGTCTATCGTCTCGTCCAGCCATAATTTAATATATAATATTATTAACATTATATTATACATTATTACACTATACATTATGCGCGTACAACGTTATAAAAATAGTATCGAACGATATTGTTGTTGGTTATATATTTCCTCCCCCGTTCCCCCACACGACCGACAAATTTTAAACTACACGCGCGCATTACACGACACGTGCGCGACGGACTACAACAGCGTCATGCGAGTGACTCATTATCGCGGCGACTGGTCGTATCGGTTTTCCATAATACTTCAAACCGAACTTATTTTTTTTTCCACCCCTAAATGTCAAACCGTATTAAAAAGTTCACATTTTATTGTTACGCACTTGAAATACATTTCGCAGAGACACCGTTGCCATTATTTATAAATAAATATATTATATTATATACGTATCGTACACGAAGATGTTTCACGAACATACGCACGCGTTAATGTGTACTATATATTTCACCATCGAGAAAGTGATAGTTCTCGCCGTATGCGGATGGGAAAAAAAAAAACACTTCATTTGTACATTTTAGTCGTATACTTATCTGGTTTTATTTTACACCCGTCGCACCGTCCTCACCGTACACGTACGATTCCCCAGCCCCAACCCCCAACCACATTGTGTTTTTGCAATTATTTTTTTGCCCAATATGTTGTACTTAATTTGTACGAATTTGTACGATAAGACCCTAAATGTATACGAATTTATTCTTGAAGATATACGAGAATTAGAGTGAGGGGCTATAGAAACGTTTCTCCGGCACACCCATTTCCAAAACTACTTATTTCCATACAATTTCTATGCAGTTATTTAGTACGGAAATTGTACGATTTTGTACGACCATTCGCGAAATTTTCCGATAATCCCTATAATAAATTAAAAACTAATTTAAATAAATAAATCATTGTAAAAAAGTACTAATTCTTTCTCCTATTTAGGTTTTTAGATTTTAGTATTTTTTTTGCATGGCCATTTTATGCGAAAACCTATTTTTAGTTTGGTGGAGAGGGGGACCTGAGGAAACGGCATATGAGGAAAATGCGTTTTTGGCTGTATGACCTTGCACGATAAAAATTAGAATATGAATGACATTTGTTTTATATTCCATAAACCAAAAAAACTTTATCGGAAAAAACTTTTTTGGGTTAGAAACTTGTATTTTTTTGTGGTTAGGTTTTCGTTGGATAAAATATACAGTAATGATTTTAATAATATAATTTACGCGAATTGAGGTTTTAGAAAAAAATTGTTCCATCTAACATTTTACAAATATAAAACAAATTACTTGTAGTTATCTATATGTCTTAAGATGTCCTAATTTATAAGGAATAGCAACTGGCACGGAGCTCCTTTTATAACAGTTTTTCGTAAAGGTTAAGTATGATTGACTTCAAATTTACACTTTCATAACAGTAACCTGCTAATTGATAAGGTACGAATTACAAACAATTAATACAAATCATAAAATAATTATTGATTGTTACTTTTATTACTCTTCATTTAGACGGGAATCAAAAAATTGAGTATTTTGTTTGAAATTAATAATCATCAAATAGGCATTTGCTACATAGTAATTACTGAACCAGACACGTCATGATATAATACGTAATCTAACACGATTTGCATCGATACATTTTTTTTTTAATGTTCTCCATTTAAAATAATAGTCAACACATTATACACAATAGCATTGCTAAAATTATGTGCAAGGTATGATGTGACTTAATCAAATTTCCAGCACTTTGCTTCTTCTTCTTCTCTTTCTTTTCAGAAAAGATAATACTATTTATCCATTTTAAATGATAGTTTAAGAATATGTCTACAGACTGCACGTCACCAGTGCCACAATCCACTGACCCTCCTTCGTAGTTAACAGAATAACAGTATACACCATAAAGCTCGTCTCTGCAAAGTCCAATTATTTGTGACGCCGAACCCATGTATTAGGTGTGGCAACCGCCACACCTATTTTAAGAGGTGGGTGTACCCACTGTACCCCCAAAATTGGTGGGTAATCGTAATCCTAAGTATAAAAATATATTGTACAAATTTACAAATATAAGAAAAGAAGACTTCATAGTGTATCGTAGCGTGCAGTGTGTACCCCCGCACAGATAACGTTAGAAATAGCCAATGACTAATTAATAATTTAGTTAATAATGTTACCGTTAATAAATAAATTCTAGTATTTAAATCAATAGTATTGTGTAAAAAGTCAAAAATCTCTGATAATACAGTACGTCATTTACTATTTTTATTTTACAAGTGACAATACAATTAGTATACCTGTTAACTGAAATAGCGGGGGCGATAGCCCCCCGGCACACATGGATGCATTTATTTTACAACGATTTGTGCTTTTATATTTTATTTTTATTTTGTGTCAACTTTAGGTTACATCACGATGTAGATCGTGCATCGTGGGTTACATTATTATATTCATATTATAACCTCCCTGCATGACGAGCAAACAATTTTCTTTCATGAAATTGTTTTCGTATAATAGTCTGGTTGTTGCATAGATCCCTGCATAGTGCATAGTGCATTACCTTAGCCGACTTGCCGTGATCCATTAACGTAGAGGCGTGACAAAAAATAGTATGTGTGGCTCGTGCGGGAAGGCAATTTCAGTCTTTAGTGAAATGCGGCTCGCTACACACGTCGCCCGCGAATGAAATTGCTCACTTCCAGCCCTTGCCACACAATATAATAGCGTATATAGGTACATAAGACGTAATACTTGAAGTAACTTCAATTACGTTATATATACCTATTATACCTATTATTAATTTTTATTGTTATTATTATAATATTATTATGACGTATATTAAACCGTTAACACTATGTCGTTTATAAAATAAAATCGATATTATACTGTGTTGGCTAGTATTGTTTATTGTTGACGACGATAGTGCCTATACGCTGTTTAATCGAATAGAATTAGTTTATTTATATATTGTAATATTTCTACAGTAGGTACCTAAATTGTTTTAATGCATGTATCCAATAAGCGTTTAACTTTCAATTAATTGAATTATTTTTCAACGACTTAAAATAGCTGCCAACACAGTACTTAGCGTGCTAAGTTTACGCGTGAAGTGATATTTCGTCAACCAATTAAGATGTGGCTGTAGGTCGTTGTTTAGATTACATTAATTCAAATTAACTATACAATTATAGGTGCACTTAGGATAGATTTGATAATCCAGATTTATTCAAAAACAGCTTTTAGTTAAATAGTTTATCAGCGAAAGGCCCATCAGCCATGGGTTCATATGGGATCGTTATATATATAATATTATATGTTTAAAACGTATACGAGACTAATTAATTCCTTTCAAAATTCAAATCCTAAGACCACTTATGGTTATCGTAGTAAATATTAGAACTCATATTCTTCTTCTTGTCGAGTCTGGTTTTATAATACGCCAATAATAATAATGCTAACATTATATTATATACATTTTTTTTTATAAAAACACAACAATAATAAAAAAAAGAAAAAAAATTCATAATACATACAAAACACTCCTTAATAATGAAAAAAATAAATGAATACATTTGGTAACGAATTCGACTATAATAATAAGTTATTAGGTAGGTACTATGTAGACTCTACAAAATGTAAAATATTTTAGACATTATAATATCAGATCTATATAAAATGTAGGTACTTTAAGTATTTGATTAAGATTTTAACTCATTAGGGTTACCTAATTATTTTTTAATTACAACAAAAACATCAAAATAAATGTAATTCAAAACTGGTGTCGTGTAAATATTTCCGTTTTACCGCTGTTTTTTGTTGCCAAGTTCTTACCTATTATTTACAATAGTTAAATAGGTATAGCTTATATTTATCAATATTTTAATCTTGTTTTGAACTTTTAGTTCTTGTCCATAAAAATTGAAAATTATATACATTTTTAATTACAAAATAAATTTCTAATGTTAGCGATTATGATGGATTTTGTCAACATTTGAATTTAAAATGCTTGAAAAAAAAATTTCGCCTTTAATCTTTATATGTTCACTACTTTTGAACTTCTAATATGAAATTACTTATGTTTACATGGTTTTCTAAACATTACAATTGTATTGAACTATGATTCTACCTAGTTTATTATTTCCATGATTAATAAATAGTTAGGTTAACCGTTTAAGTCTTGCTAATGCCAAATAATATAACGTAGTCCAATATATTTTTACTATATTTCTGAAACTTTAATTTTCTAAAATAACAAGTATCTATTTTAAATCCTTTCAAAATCATCTTTTAAATATGACAATCAAGTTACTTATATAATTGATTTTATCGATGTGGCAACGATCAACAAACAATCTACACTAATCTGTGTATACCATTATATATTTTACTACTCAGTACTCTTGTTGCATTAAGGACAATAATATTGTTTATGATTTTTCTTAATACGTCAAATGTTACATATAATACATTTGGCAAGAATTTAAACTAGTAAATATATAAACATAGAATATACAATTTAACGTGGTTGGTATTAGAGTTCATTTTATGGTGACCTGGTGAAACGCGGTGATTGGACGCAGTAACTAATATAGTGATGTGTGTACTGTGCAGCGGTCAAGCAGGCTCCCAGATAGGTGACCACCCGGTTTCTTTGTGACGATCTATATGCCCCTCATAAAAAACGCGTACCAACCGTAGCCCACACAAACCAAATGGGGTTGCCGAGTGTTAAAAATCCGAAGTTCATTTTATATATTATATATATTATTATATTTCCGATATAGAAACTAAATTAAAAACCCTATCTAACACTACAAGTGCTGGTCCGGATGGAATTCCTGGTTCTTTCTTAGCTAATATCAAATCTGTAATTTCAGTCCCCCTTTGGATAATATTTAGGCGCTCACTTGATGACGGTATTTTCCCTGACATTTGGAAATTATTTTCTGTTACTCCTATCCACAAAACCTGAGATCAAGATGACATTCGTAATTACAGGCCTATATCTGTCTTAAGTCATCTTGCAAAGCTCTTTGAATACCTAGTTGTCCGTAGTATTCAATCTCCAGTTAACTCTATCCTTATTGATGAGCAATGTGGCTTTCGGCCAAATAGATCCTCCATTCTCAATAGTATCGTATTTTTACAACTACGCTTTACAGGCTCTTGAAAACCATGCTCAAGTAGATGTAATTTTCACTGACATCTCCAAAGCTTTTGACCAAGTAGACCATTATATTCTCATTGACGTTCTTATCGTAGTATCTTAGCTCTATCTTTAATCCTACATAACTATGAGAAAGCAATGGGTAAAAGTTTTAGATTGTCGCTCAAGCTATATAAACGTTACTTCGGGGGTCCCTCAAGGTGGTCATCTTTCTCCTATTCTATTTGCTATTTTTATTAACGGCTTGAAGCACTGCCGTTTTTTGGCTTTTGCTGATGATGTTAAATTATTATCACGCGTTAACTCCATTGATGGTTGTATACACCTTCAGAGTGAATTCAATTGTTTATCCACCTGGTTAGAGAACCATGGACTATGCCTCAACATCAGCAAATGTCAGATTATGTCCTTTACTAGACGCCAAGCTACTATCCTATTCGATTATTCTCTTAACAGCCATTCCATAACACGAGTTTCTGTAAAGAAAGATTTGGGTATCCTTCTAACTTCCGACTTAGACTACCACTCCCACATTGAGCACGTCACCTGTAAATCTTTAAAGACCTTAGGTTTTATAAAACGCTTCTCTTCTAATTTCAATCTAACCTATTCTCTCAAAAATACATACTGTGTGCTTGTAAGGCCGATAATAGAATATGGTTCCATTCTTTGGGATCTTTATACAACCTCAGACTCTTCCCTACTTGAGCGTGTTCAGCGTAAATTCCTTAATTTTGCATCCTTTAGTCTTAATATCCATCATGAACCTCACGATTATTCCCCAGTATTGTTCCACTTACAACTTAGTAGTCTTTCCGATAGAAGAGTCTTAGCCAACATTAACGCTCCCGAGCTTCTCGCTGAGGTAAACTTTCGTGTTCCAAGTAGATCTTCCAGGCTAACAGCCCCCTACTACGTTCTTCGTCACACCACTAACTATGGCCGAAACCACCCTATCCACCGTATAATGCGTTTAGCAAATGAGAACCTCTCTATTCTTTAACCTTAGTCTTTGAAATATTAAATTTATTATAATATTTATCTGTTATCTTATTCCGTTTAACTGTACTTTGGGCTAGTCCCGTAATGTAAAATAAATAAATAAATAAATAAATAATGTGTCCAGTTTTTAGTTTGAAACTGATACGGTGTAGTGAATCTCATTAGTAGCTAGTAAAAATAGAATATTATAATATTATATTAAATGCCGAAATAGATGAATAGGTAATATTAAATATAGGTATGCATTCTAGGAAAGCAAACGTCGGATGTCAAAGGGGTAATTTCCGTATTGTAAATAGAGTAAGCAATCTATGTAGTGGCGTGATCACGAATATTGATACCTTTAAGGAAACGGGAGCTAGGTTAAAGGAAGTCTCGGAGTCTGACTCGAGTTCACGTTTAGTATAAACGATCTACATTAAGATTATAATTGTTAAAATTTAATAAAGTACATATAATTACAATTTATTGTGTTACTTTATTTGGCCATCCTCGATTGACAGTGCATCAAGCGAAACACGCTATTACAGTGGCACGAACACAGATTCCACTTAAAAAATGTAAAAAATCCAATCATTCGATCACTGTATGTTTATATTATAATTATAAGCCCTACTTCCAGAAGAATCTAAAAATTGTAAAAATGTATTCAAGATTTTTAATGTATTTTTAATATTTTGACCTTTGTCCTCAAACTTAATAATATTATTTAATTGGCTATTAAAATTATGCAATATTTTAATACAAGACACCCTTGATTAATAATGTACCTATCTGATGATACAAACCATTTTATATTCATTACAAATTTATAAATAAACATGAAAAATATTGCATGGAATCAATTTGTAAGACCTCCCCTGAAGGTAACTACTATAGGGGTCCTAGGAAAATCCAATAATACCCTAGCAAAATCTCAATTTGTTTATCTTTTTGCCAAAAAAGAAGGCTATAAGACGCACTAAAAAATAAACATATTCATTAAAATTGAAATTGAAATTGCATTTACATTTTAAAATTCTAAAATATTGTATTAGTTATACATTCTGTTAGTAAATTTAAAGATTTTTTTATAATTTTGAAAGAAAGAAATATTTTTAATTCTCAGTATTTATAAATAACTAAATTAATACATTTCTACGTTAAAGTTACAACTATACTACACCTAATATAAATTATGGTTAAAAAAAATATGTATTTTGTTAAAACAGAATTATAATATTTGATGACAAAGAAATAGGTAGTCAAACATAAATATTTGAATGATTGATTATAATACAAATATAATTATAAAATCTGTGTGTACAGACGTACAGATTATTGTGACACTTAATAATTACATACCAAAAGCAACAATTTAAATGTATAAATAAGTTGCTATTATTATACTAGAATACAATCAGGTATACAATAAAGTCTTTTAATAAATTGACCAGGATATTAATTATTGGTATTAAATAAATTATGCATGGATACAAGATGAATAATAAAGCCTTTATTCAAAATAATGTATATTAATAAAATATAATTTAATATATTAATAATCAAGTAAATAACACATTTATGATTTTATTCTAACTGCTGACTGTCGTTAATGTAAAAAGCATTTATCGTGTTTTTGTATTATGAACTTACAACTATTACATTATATTATTTAATTAGGAAATAAAATCTAGGAAAATCGCTGTACCATAATATTAGGTGTCGACTGTCGAGTGGACCTCGTCATTGATTGGGTCCCTGTACATAATATGTGTCAAATTTGAATTAAATTATATATTATATACGAAAAACGTTTCTGAGCAGAGACTATATACCCCTATATTACCAAGGATATTTTTAATCTATTTATATACCAATAGCTATTAATAATTTGTTTTTCTTTTAGTAACTAGTTGATAGAATTAGGGTTTGAACTAATTTTTGCCAAAAACAAAATACATATAATTATATTTATTTTTTTATAATTATATTACGAACTGTTAATACCAACGTATAATCAGAGAACGGTTTAAATATTTTCAAGGTAATTTATTATAATTACGAATAATATTATCTTTTAATTACAACAAAATAATTGAAATCGTTGTTTTTTGTTTGGAAAAATCAATTTTATTTTTTTGGTATAACTCATAAACTAATAACCGTAGTCATTTGAAATTTCCATCAAATATTTAAATTATCATTTTTCATGCTACTTGGTAATATTTTCAAAACATTTTGACTCTTTTTGAAAGATTTATAGCCTTGAGAAATTTTTCGAATTTTTAAAATTTTTTTAAAACTATTTTCGATAAAAAACTTTTTCAATTAGTAAAAAAGCTTGAAAATTTAATGCGAGGACCGCTTTAAAAGTTAGAGTTTATAGTTTTAGTTTAAACTATAGTTTAAAAATATTGAAGATACATACACGCGATTATTAATATTGTTATACGCATTTAAAGTTATGTTGATAAAATTCTCTAAATCCCGAAAATGTTCAAATTATTTTTCAGTTAGAAATTAATAAAATTTAAATTGTAAAGCTAACTGCATTGACATTTTAATATAGAAAATTTCCATCAAGTTTTCTACTTTTTTCTAAAAAAAAAAAAAGTTTCTTGAATTGTATCATTAATTTTTTATGAGCGTTTAATTTTAACATTTTTACGATACTTGATATTCAGCAGTTTTCAATTTATAAATTTGATTATTTATACGTATGCAAGGATGACACACCGTCACCGCTTAAAATCGTTTTTCATAACCAATGATTTATCATTGAATTCAAATATAACACATCCCTTACAAGGTTAACTAACCAAACCTTTTTTAAATTTAAAACTTAATGAATTTTTAACCAAGAAATTGTTTTCATTATTTTGATACATTTTATTTGAAATTGAGCTTAAGACATTTAGAAAAAAAATGCTTATGCATTTTTATATTTTTAAATATCTCTAAGAACAACGTGTCAACGAATTAATACTATATTATATTCTCACCAAAATAAACCTCTCCTTTGTGGTTTTAGTGGTTGTACAGTTTACATACACATATATGTAAATAATGTAAATATGTGTTATTACGAGCGAAAACGGTCAGTCAGCCTATGATATTACTGTGAATAAAATAATTTATAAATAACCTATTTACGTGGAGCCTTGTTTTTAATGTTCAATGCTTAGCTATAAAAATTGAACATTTTATAAATTTTTAACTACAAAATAATTATTAAATTATAAATTTGATAAATTTTGTCAAAATTTGAACTTTGAATGCTTATAAGAAAAAAATGTGCCTATTTATTTTTAATGTTTTTCAACTGCTATTGGAACGATATATCAGGAGCCCCTCAAAAATAGTCAAATTATTTTCAAAATATTATCGTGTATAGAAAATACTAATATAAACATTCAGTGACATTTTCAAGTATCTACAGTCATACGTTTTTTAATTACAATAAAATAAGAAAATCGTTACACGAGAAATCGAGTGAATATCAAATGTTGTAAAAATATGAATTTCAAACGCTCATAAAAATTTAATTTGACTTTCTTGTAGAAAATTTTTTTTGATAAAGGTAGACCAACTTATGAGAAATTTTGTATTACATTTGCAAATCTTAGATTTAAAAAGAAAAATTTTTATGAATTCTCAACTCAAAATAATTTGCTAATTTTCGTGATTTTTCCGTATTTTGTCAAGATTTGAACTTTAAATGCTTATAAATAAAAGCTGTGACTAAGAATTTTTAATTTTTTTCATTTGACTTTGAAACAATAACATAGGAGCCTTCTGTTAAATTTTCAAGCTTTTTTATCCAACAAATAAAATTTTATTGATATTTATAGAAAAAAAACTAAAAAAAATGTAAACTGAAAATGTCCGTAAACAGCTCAAAAAGAGTTAAAATATTTGGAAAATGTTATGGTGTATAGAAAATGCTAATATAAACATTCAGTCAAAATTTCATGTACCTACGATCATTTGATTTAGAGTTACACCAAAAACCGAAATCGATTTTCTCAAAAACAGATTTTGCGTAAAAATTCCCGTTTTTCCTTAATTTTTCTTTTGTTTTTCACGTCGCTTTTGAAAACTACTTAGAAATTTTTACTTTTGACCTCCCCATAGTACCAACTAGATTCACTTTCCTATCAGAAAAGTTACTCACACAAAATCCAAGCACTTTTATTGTCCTAAAAGGTGATGGCAAACACAAAAAAAAAAATAAAAAAAAAAACACAGATCATTGTAAAATCAATACATTGATCACTTCGCTCAGAATCTAAAGCAGTTTTATGATATACTTATTATCTCAGGAGATATCGTAATGGTAAATCCTCGCAGGATATCCTGTATATAGTATGGTTAAAACTATAAATATAATAATATAACATTTATAATATAATAATATAATATAATATTTATAAAAAATAAATATATAAATTAATAAAAAAAAAATTTGATTTCACAATAATCAGACTATTTCCAAAGCAGTTACTTATTAGGTATATAAATATATTACTGCAAAATATGAGGCATGCAAGGAACGATGGAACCAGAATTTATCGGTTGGTCCCGGGATGTGGCACATTTACAAAAAAACATATTAAGTTAAAAAATTGTGATAGAAATTTATCATCCAATAGTTGAGTCCCACAAAAACAGAATTCGAAAAAAAGTATAAGATGCTCAGTAATATAGGTACCTAACTGAGTTCTTGATTGTAATTTTTTTTTGTGGACAACTCCGGTATATAAATACTGTAGTACTCATCGAATAATCAATTTTATTGAGCTGCTTTATGAACCTATACAACTATACAAGGTGTGAAAGAATTACATGACAAATTAAATAACAATTGTTGTAATCATTATTTGAACATTTTGTTTTATATAATATATAATTTATAGGCGCTTGCGCTACATTAGTACAGTATAAAGTTGTTTATTTATTAATAGGTACTGATAACAAAAAAATAAAAATGTAATTACATTCTATTTGGACAAAATTCAAAATAGCCAATTTGTAAAAATAATTTTAAGAAATATGTTTATGGTAAAAACGTTTATTTGACCAAGAAGCTTTTTTTTTTAAATTTTTAAATATCAATATTTTATGGGACTAAATTGATTGGAAACGTAATAATTTTTTTCAAAATATAAAGTTTAGAAATTGTCAGAAATACCTAAGTAGATTTTTAATTTTATATCATCTATATAGTTTTCAATTTTTTTTTTTTGCCATTACTTGCAAGAATGGATTTTATTTTGATGTAAAGTACAGATGAACAGCAGTAGTATTTGTTTAAAAAAAAGTAAAAGCGCATCTACTTTAAGCACGCTTAGGTCTGCAGCACGATTAAGCTTGAAGAATATAAAGTCGGGGTGTACGAATTTCTCGGCTACTTTTCGAGCATCTGTATTATTTAAAAATGATCCACTAAATATCTATATAGACAAGGAAATTTTAGTTGCCACATATTAAATTTTTTTTTTTTATTATTACAATTATTGGAAACACTGAAGAAGCATGTTTACTTTGATTGTTGCAATAATTGCTCAGTCGTATACACATTGTGCAGCGGTCAACACGTACAATTGGCTTAACAGTGTATCTGAGCAGAAACTACGGAAAACGTCATTTTCATACGATTCAATAGTCACTAGGTACGGATATTGTTCAGGATCATATATACTACACCATTAGCTATAAGTCCTTTGTTGATGTGATATTTCGTGGAATTTAGTTCAGTTAATGCTACATTAATTATTGACAATAGTAAAATTATTCGCAATTTTCATCTCGTTGAACGATTGCTGTTTGTATTTATATTTTATTAATATAAATGTAATACATGTCATTATATTATAAATATCTAAACTACACAGTTGTATTATCATGACAACATAATCATTTTGATAACGTAAATAAATATATATTAATTACTTGATTAATATTAGTTTTAAATATACCTATAACAAAGTTTATAATCAAAACGCATTAATATGTTCAGCTAAATCTAGAGGTTTATGCAACCAATGTGAAAAATTTAAGCTAGTGACCCCGAAGAAGAACAGCTGTATTAGACTGTTTATGATGAATATTTAATAAATGAGGACATTTTAAGAGATAAAAAAAAATAATAAAGATAAATAACGAAATGGAATCCGTCATATTCTAATAGTTTTGTGTTGCAGTTTTCGATTTGCAAAAAGTTAAAAGTTAAACAAATTTGCCTTTAGAGGTCGTGTCAAATACTGTTAAATTGAAATATAATTGTATTTTGTGTAGATTCACAATTGATGACAATATTACGTTAAAATAATATTAAAATATTATCACTATCTCGTTTAAATATGGCTAACCAGCACAGGGATAATTTGACTTTGGCATAATAGAATGAAAAAAGAAACACCTAATATATTTATTTTTTTTTTAACCAAGTTGCTTACTTACGAACGTAATTATTAATCTTATTTTGATTATTTATTGCACGCATGCTATTATAATATCAATTAATAATTAATATCCTATACACGCCATACAAAATAACAATAATAATATTTTTAATTGATATTATCAAATACGACGGTGCTAGAGATTATAGTGACGGCGAATGGGCGATGGTGCATCAGTGGACATCGTGCCGGCTATAGATAGTATGATTGCCCATCGACCCATGATTCTCAGACTTGAAAAGTGTCTACCGAAATAAATCTCGATAATCAGTATCAAAGTTAAATTAAGCAGCTGGAGATTCAAGCACTGATGCTTATAATAATTAAGTCATAGTGACTATCACGCGATTACAATAATTTACATTTGAAAGGTAACTGCATTTATAGTCACTGCAACAAACAAGCGCTAGTTCGGAAATCTCCAGCTGTTTAATATACTGATTATGGAGATTTATTTCGGTAGACACTTTTCTAGATTCGTTGGGCAACCATACTATCTTCAATCGTGGTGGACGGCTAGGGGCAACGGTGATAACGGTGACGGTGTATCGATATATGTAGTGATAACGGCAAACAGCAACAGCAGACGATGTCTGTTGGTGGCGGTCTGTGTTTGTATGTGGGTTTTTTTAAGATGGTTATTTTTTTAGCAAAGTATTAAGTAAAATACCAACATACGGACGCCTATAACCATCAAGTTTCATAATAGGTCAATTCACTCTAATTTTTAAACTAATGGAGCTAAACTTCTGCTGAGCGTAAATTTTCTATGTTACGCACTAGTAACGCACTTGTAATTTAAGAACCAATGGCTGTGTAGCGTCCTCTTAAGACAGTGCTTGAAACCAATATTGGATACCGATGTTGAATACCCATAACATTATTTACCGAAACAAGTCTATGTACATGAGATCCAAAACGGTTATTAGATTAACGTAATCGGTTATTTTCACAGATATATATAATAACTAGATAGCAAACTTGTTGTTATCTTTGAAGTCAGTCGCCATTTGCAGACGGGCCAAAAAAGATGGTGATATAATCGAAAGTTACCATCGTCGATTTATGTCTTAACGGTTATTATAACTTAATCGCTAAAACATATTATATTATCGATGGTAACTATCGATAATTTCACCATCGTTTTGGCCACACCTGCAATTGGACGTCAGCTTCATTTTTTTTTCAACATAACATAACGGAGTTTGCTATCTACTTATTATATATATCTGTGTCGATTTGAAGAAAGTTTTTTTATTAAAATCGACAGGTTATCGTTTTTTTTCTCAAAAAGGTAATTGTTTAATAGTCTCGTTATTTCTGAACTTCGACGACATCACTGAAATCTATTTCGTTGAAAGACAAGTTTACCTATCTACAATAAATGTTATGTTTTTTTTTCGGATATTTGGATGATTTTCTACATTATTTACAAAGTTACAAATTTCCGAAGAAAAACCATCTGCATTCAATTATTAATCGATTTATAAGTTTACACAAAAGTTTGCGAGCTCTCGGATATGTAGCTTAGTACTTAATACGTAAGTGGGACGGTATAACAGCAATTTATATCTTGAGTAGTCGAGTAGGTATCCAACTATTCTGTAACATTCAACCGTCTGCAGTTCAAAAATGCACATTCTCATGGAAGATGGTAAATGGTACAAATTGGTAGAATTGGTACAACTTATACAACATACAAAATACATAGATACCCAGTTCTAATTTAGATATACGTATTATTATTTATTATGTGTTGTTTTAAATTATATTTACTTGTGTCAGTTTTTGGTCGCACAGGAAGCGTCTTTTTAAGGACTATCAACAAAGAACAGGGATAATCACTACAAGGTTTTAGACTAAAGTTGAAACATCCACGCGTAAAAATCGTTTAATGATGATAATGCCGGTGCACAAATATGACAAAACATAGTAAGTATTATGAATAATATTGTATGGATCTTAAATAGCTAACTTTAATTTAAAGTTGTAAGTAAATCAGATATTCATGCAATAGAAATGACAGATCAGTTTGTATCAATATCAGAATTATTAAAACCCAATAATATCTTAATGAAAGCAGTGTTATAGTATTCCTATTATTTTAAGAATGTCCGTATCGGCCACATCAAGCAAATGGAGTTTTTCCAAATTAAAAATAATTAAAAAAAACTATTTGAAGTTTTCTATGACTAAAGAAAGTTTAAGATGATCTTGCTATAATTTCAATATTGAAAAATGAAAAGTGACGAAGAATTTTGAGTTCAAAAATGTATTGATTCATTTTTCACAAGAAAACTTTCGCAAAATAAATTTAATTTAATATAATTTTAATTTGTAAGTTATATTTTTTCAACGCATAATTTCATACTTATTGTTAATGTATGCTAGTGATACGTACTATAATCTCACTTATGTCAGTTATAAATATGACTTATTCTATTTTCATAACATTTATTTTTATTTTTATATTTTGTAAAAAAAAAAGGTCATTTAAATAGTTTATTTTTTTGAAAACAAAAAATAAGGGTATTTCAAAAAAATGTCTTTATTTTAAATACTCTTAATTTACTTTTAATAAATTATTAATGATTAATGAAGCATTTATTTAGGTTTTACCTATATATTTTTTTAAAACCTTTATAATACTATTATAATAAAAAAAAATTTTAGCATAATATTTTGATTTTTGTTTTTTGGCACTTCGTTTAAAGAACATTTTCCATCTGTGACTAATTCTATTTGTACAATTTTGAAATATATTGTTCATAATTCAATACTATTGTGTAATATCATATTATACGTTTTTAACAAGGAAACACTTGCTCAGTACTCTGAGATCATAAATAACATACATGTAGGTAAAAAGTAGATAAACCTAATACAATGAACTCGGGATCAGTATCCCGTGTGTAAATTTTACATTTTTAAACATTCGCATTTTATACCTACTACACGGTCACCTTCGAGGGAGTTAATACTGAAGTACTGCAATAGTAGTGTTCTACCAAACACACGAAGAATAATTGTCATCCTGTCTTTTTAAATACACATGTAAAGGTTTACAAACAAAAAACAAGATAATATATGAACTATATAATAAATTTCGTTTTTAAATCCAGTGGCATTCTTAGGGTAGGTGAATGGGGCAGTTATCCCTTCTATGACCTTTTTTCTGGTACTTTTGTTTTATTTGTTACTGGCACTACACTACATTAGAGTATTTATTACAGACATTGCTTAGAAGCATTTTCTAATTCTGACCGAAATCGTAATTTTATTTCTGAACTTGTTTCTTAAGTCTAATTTATAGCATTCTACGATATTATTTGTAAGTCAGTGGGAAAATGTTTTATCTAGATTTTTTATTTTTTACATAAACTATATGTTGTTTTATTGAAAAACAATTGTATTCTAATCGTATATAATATACTAATAAATTAATATATATGAACACATGGCAAAATTAGAGGTTCAAAATGTATAATATGAAGTCAGCAGCATGTACATGAGTGAAATATACCTATACAGGGAATGCAGTATCATTATTCATTATTGATACACGTACTGCAGTGGAATCACATATTTTTAATTCATTAATTAGTAAACTGATTGGACGCTTAATAATGAATTTACCCTTGACCCCATCCCTCCCTCAAATTTCCCAATCACCCCCCCCCCCCCCCACCACAGCCCACGTAGATGAGAATGGTCTATGGAAGCCCTCATTTTTAGATTTACATTTTAATGGCTTTACTGAAGTTCACATATTGTACATATTATATAAATAGCGAGGCTGACTCATATTGTTATGGTAGTTGAAACAGACAGCGTTGACTCTTTAACAAACCCGTTAAACAGCTACAAAAAATACGGTTGTTAATTTGAAGAGTACTGTTTATGAACTAAAAATGTTTTTAATTTATTTGAGAAATAACTATAATGGGTAAATAATACCTAATAGTGTACCTACTCGCTGTTATCAACTGAATGTTTTATTGATAATACTAAAACATACTAACACGATAAATGTATAAATATTAGAAGCATAATCAATAAGTATTTCTTTCTACATAATAAAATAGTACCCACTATCAAAAGCACAACTAGGTTAAACTATTTTTAGGGGATGCGAGCTATATTCTCAATAAAAAATTAATTCAAGGGAAATGTAATAAACTAATAATAAACTGTAACTATATTATATAAAAGGATGTCAGCGTAATATTTGTTTTCTCTGTCACCCACGTGAAACATCGATTAAAGGCATTCACATAAAATGGTTTTTATTATTTTAGAGTAAAATGGCAGATAACATTTTTGTGGGTTAAATATATCGGTTTTACATTTTAATATTATTTAGCTTTAAAATTTAAAATTTAAATAGGTTCTTATTAAATGTATTTTACTGAGACAATATTATTTAGACAAATCGATGTGTCATTATGTTATGTTCGAAAATGTTATTTTCTATAATTATTGTTTGTAATTGATAATTTTAATCTTATTTTCAACAAAAAAATAACTGCGTATAAATACGTTTTGTCTATATTTCGCTAGAGAGAGAGAGAGACAACAATAAGTGAGCTAACATCCATTTATAACCTAAAAACATTTTTGAATTCTCCATAAAGTATATAGCCTTTCAAATTTGAACATGTTTGTAAATTTCACGTTCAGTTGCACCAATTCCTTCAATAATATTATTGGATTTCCAGTTTTAAAAAGTAGTTTAAATAATTTTTAGTGATTTCAAACTATTAAAAATATTCAAATACAAAATTACTGTTATAGGTGTATACCTATGAAAATAACAGAAGGTAAACGTTATAATATAAATAAATATAATTTCTTATAAATGTATAACTTTTCGAGAACCCTAAAGGTAAATTTACATAATTATTATTAATACCTAATAATATATATTTTTCAATACTTTTACTTACTTTTATTTTATAAATACAACCAATTCATCTCCATCTATTTGACACAGTGTCCGATTTGCTTAAATCAATGATTATATGTCATTATGACATTATGTTACACCCCTCCCCTCCGCTAAAAATTTTAAAATAAATTGGAAGTTATAGAGTTTCATATATTATAAGTAATTGAAAGTTTCTCTCTCAAAATTCGTTAGTTGACCGCACACCAGGGGAAGCTTTTGAAGTTTGGGTGGCAGTCCTCCCAACAGGCTACGATCAAATCGCCCCAAACAAATTGTAAGTTATAGTGCTTCGTTTGTAGGTAATTGCAATTTCACTCCCGGAATCAAACCTAAATCCAGTTACGCTATTCGGTTTGCACAAACAGTAGATCAATTCATTACATGATTCGACATAGACGTAGTTCTGGTTTAGCCAGGTTCGGGGAAGTCGGGGGACACATCACTTCTCCCTAGGGCCGTGGATGTAAAAGACCTAGTATGTTGTAAACATACAATTATATCAAGTAGTCATTGCACGTATTTAATTTGTTTAGTACAAATATCATTAAGAATGCAAAATAAAGTATTAAAACAACAGTCAACTCTATCGATTTTATCGTCATTCACCATAAATGTAATAACAATTTATTATTATATTATATAACTTATAATAATTTAGTATTATACCATGTAGCCAACGTATTGGAGATTATGACATAATTATGACATTGTTGCTGCATTTACATGAAACAATAAATTGCATGACCACTTTAACGTAAATAACGAATGGTATAATAACATGTTTTTGTAGTGTTGGAGGTGAGGGTTGGGGTGAGAGAGTCTTAGTTTTAATAATTTTAGGAGTCGAGAAATGTTAATTTTGGTTTTGTAGGTCATCGCATTACAGCATCAGAAATCACTGCTTTAGAGGACTTAATTTCGTCTTGTTCCAACCGTTGTATATCACGTGACGTGCAAGAGAGAAAATATGAAAATAAAAACGTTGTTGATTCGAAGACTATAACGTTATTATATTATATTATATTATATTGTTGACACAAAGTTTTTTATTCCGATGACGATGACGGATTATTGGTTTCGTTGTTGCTCGAGCAGCTCTTTTGTCCGTTTTAGTTCTAGATTTCATAAGTCTGCTCAAATCCTTTTACCGCCCTACCCTCCTCTCGACGACTTCACTGATGTCGCTGAATTGTATACCATTTACAAGAGTCAATCGTTTTTCTCATAGTTGGTTATTTTTGTCTTTTTTCTGCCTGCTTATAAATTCAGTACCTACATACTTAATATAATTGTGTTGTTATTTACTATTGAACCTTTCGGTTGTGTATCCCACGCACTGAACGTTGTTCTTATTCACTCTGATTTGAATAATTCAACAATTACCGATCTTGACAGCGGAGGAGTCTTGCCAAATCTACGATTGTTTTAATATTATAATAAGTCGGTGCACGGTGATTACATAGGTTTTTTTTTTAAACGAGTATACACATCGTTTTATGTTTATAAGTCATCGAAATTCAATAGCTGGTCATACTCTATTGGAACGTGCAATCATTACTCTGCAAGTTGTTTCATATTATGGGTAAACTGGTCGTTCTAAAAAAAAAGTATATATATTTACAACACACGTTAAAAGTGAAAAAGAATTTCTACTTCTATCCTGAAACATTATTACGATTTGACGACGAATTAGTGCTTGCAAAGACGGTGCAAAAATACAACAAAGTTACTTATGCACTGTAATAGCTTCTTTATCACTTAGAATTTGAAACATTATTTATTTTTCATATCTCAATTGCATTATCTTAAGTGCAGCAATCACGAATTAATGTACCTACATTCAAACTATACACAAGTACTTTTAGTTTTACGATTTTATATAAAACAATTTGAAAAAAAACTCTTAGTTATATAGGGTTGACGTTAAATGAGATAAATATATTATATTATAAAAATAATGGCCAAGAACACTCGGAAAAAACATTTCGTATTTTAAATTTAGTTTTGTTTTACCAATTTATGTAACTAGGTATGCAAAGAATTTCAATACGTTCTGTACCTAATCAATATTAATTATTAACATACACTTGTAAATCATTGGTCGTCGTGATATGGTGCCACATATTTTGCACCACATTTGACACTAGATTGGACCACTATAATGTACTTACCACGTGATTATTAGTGCTTACAAATATAAAATGTACTACGAAATGTCATAATTGTAATAATTTAGTAATATTTACACAGTAAAAGTTGGGAATATAGCCAAAATGTTGATATATTTTTATAGGCAGTCATTAATCGTATTATTTACTCCCCGATATAATGATATATTAATTATGATGAAACGTTCAGCATTGTCTACGATTTTGGTAAACTTATTGAACGCTATAAATAAAATTAATAAATAGAACATGTATGTGATATATTATTACAAGAGGTACGTGGTACGTAATATTATAAAGTATTTAAATATATTAATTTGAACAAAAGTATTCAGATGATTTTTTAGTAAATTTCTATTTAATATGTTTTCTATTAAAAATCGGGCACATTATAATCATGAACAATAGTTTTTCTCTTTGAATGAAATATGATTGACTCAAGTTGAGTTCCCACCACTGTAAAAAATAACAAAAATTAGCAGAAAAAAAATATTCTAAAAGTATTTGAATACTTCTTTGAAATAGAAAATAAAAGTAATATTTACAAGACTGCTTCTTCCCGACATCATAATATTATAGTTGTTGCATTGTACGCTCATATTATTATTATTTTTCTCGCGGGAACATTTGTCTTGTACTCGAGAGACTTTCTATCGACATTTTAACATGGTAACATCGCCACGATTCTTGCATAAATGCAACGCAATATTATCATAAAGGGATCGGCAAGACGAAGAGGAAAGTGTGTAGACAATTTATGGATTTATGATGCGGATTGCGATGTTTTTCTATTCTGTTTTTTATGCACTCTCGTGTCTTACAAACTTGTAGGTACTTTACAGTGGACCGAAAATAAGTCATCCGTTATGTCATGATATAAATAGTTATTAATTGGAAATTAAGTAGAACAAACCGGTGTAAGTGTAAGCCTCTGTGAGAGGAGTTGGAAAAACAATATATAAACACCATCCAAATCTCAAGGAATCGATTGATATAACTTTTTTTGAAACCGGTCAAGTAGATTTTGAGTGTAGGTATTAACATCGGATGAACCAACATCCATTTTTAGGTCTATAACCTGACTTTGCCCGAGAGAAAATTAATAAATATAAAATATAGCGCTAAATAATAGGAGTACCTTAGTTGAAGTTTACCTCAGTTCATGGTCAAATTTGCGTCCACACCTCGATTTGCAGTAAACAAATTCGACCGGGATTGATAAGTCAACTGCGGTGGATTGGATATAGCACTTGATATAAATTGAACACTGTTCAAAATACTTTCTAAATTTCCAAAAACGATTTGAAATTTTAGGAAAATCTGTTGAATGTTAATAGTTTTTGAGTAGGTACCTAAGCTACAAACATTAATTCACCTCTCATATTTGTTCTAAGCATCTAAGCTATAATTATTTCAGATTACTTCAGATGCATATAAAAAAAATTATGGATTTACGATCAACTTTTTTATTAATTTCAAAATTTTAAGAGGAACCATGTATTAAGTTTTTAAGCATTTTGATGGTTCAAAAAATTATTTATCAACAATAATTAAGAAAAACAATTAAAAACCAAATTTTAATTTGCCTATAAATAGCTCAAAAAAATCCCAATATTTTGAAAATTAAATTTTGCAGTTACATCAAAAAAACTAAATCGATTTTGTTAAAAACTAGTTTTCACTTTTCAACCCAAAAAAATACTGAAGATAAAATCAGAATATTACTTCGATTACTATATTGTGTATCACAAAAAAATAAAACACACACATCATTGTAAAATTAATACATACATCGCACTGATCACAGTCTATAATGGACATTTTGTTTGGAATTAGGAATAAGTGATTACAATTTGATTTACTGCACTAGGCACATAGAGATGCCATAAATACTTGAAACATAATCATACGAATCGTAAAAATACGGAATCAATTAGTAATACCACGGACCGTAATATTTCGGAAAAAAATTCTCACGGACCATACATTTACGGAATTAATAAATATTGAACCATAATATCATGGACTGTAAAGATATTAAATTACCTGACCATAAAACCCCGTAGAACAAAAACGTAACCTAACCTAACCTAACCAATAAAAATAATGTTAATTTAATTTTCATATTAATTTTAAATAAATGTCAACATAATACACAATACTAATGTTAAAAGTATGTACAATGTGTAATGACGTGTCTTAAGCAAATTCCCAGAACTCCGTTTCTTCTTCTTTTTTGGTTCTATTATATTATTTAACCATTTTCTATGAACATCCACGAACATGTAAACCACCTGCTGGTTAAGAGCTCCACATGATATATTGTTTTCTGGAATTATAGAATACATAAAACTGTTTATTCCATATTGCTTATTGTTGCAAATCATCGGACCTCCACCGTCCCCTAGACATGTTGATGGATCATTGGGAGAATTTTGTGGTACCAGACATAAATATTGTTCCCAATTTATTTTTATCCTATCACTGTTTGAAAAATGTATATAAAGTAGCTTATATATTACATACACAACAATATACAACAATTTTACCTATCATGTTTTCGACAAGCTTTTCTACCATATACGATATCATTGGTCATCGTGTATCCTGTACCAACGTCTGATTTTTTATCTCCAGTTAGACCAAATCCAAAAATTCTACAATTCAACTTTTTGCCAAAGGCAAAATCTTTAGACGAACCACCAATTTTCAAAAATGTCTTGATTTCTGGGAATTTTTTTTCTAGCTAAATTAAAATATAAGTATAACTATGAATGATAATACCTATATATTAATTATGAAATCGACGATTATGTATGAAGTACTTAGATTAGGCTAAGTTAAGTTAGGTTAGGATACTTTATAATAGACTACAAAATTATACAATGTGTTCCGGGGGGAAGTGACCGGCCGATATCATATGAAAGTATACCCAAAATTATGAAGAAATACCCTTTAAAGAGTGGGTCTAACTTTTTTATTTTTAAGTTATAGGCAGTTAACTTTTTTTTATCAAAACCAAACCTATTGTAATTTTTTTTTTATCTTAAAGCTATTTAAGAGTTCTATTAACCAACATACGCAATTAAACCAGAAATGAGCAAATTATTTTTATTAATTTGAAAAAGTTATTATTTTTTATCAAAAATTTATATTTTTAAAAGTAAATCGCGTATAACTCCAAAAAATTTAGTATTAACTATGGGTTTTTTGCTTATTGTTTTATTCTGCAAAATGACAAGACTACACCTAAAATGTACCGAAAAAAATAATATTAAACGATTAATGACCAATTAACGAAATAACGACCGATACTCGATTCTAAGAAAATCAATATTGTAACGACAGCCTATAATTCTGCAATCATGGAAGATACGAAAACCAAACTTTTAATTTATTTTAGGTATTATTCAGTACAATAATACAACAAGCAAACCCATATCAAATACTACATTTTTTGGAGTTATATGCGATTTACTTTTAAAAAAATTAATTTTTGATAAAAAATAATAACTTTTTCAAATTAATAAAAATAATTTGCACATTTCTGGTTTAATTGCGTATGTTGGTTGATAGACCACTTAAATAGCTTTAAGATAAAAAAAAATTACGTCAAAATGTTGAATAGTTTTGAAGATACATATAAAAATGTGTGATAGGTTTGGTTTTGATAAAAAAAAGTTAACTGCCTATAATTTAAAAAATAAAAAAGTTAGACTCTTTAAATGGTATTTCTTCATAATTTTGGGTATACTTTCATATGACGTCGGCCGGTCACTTCCTCCCCGGAACATGTTGTATAGTATATTAATTATTATTATAGATTATATTATACGGACAATATACAATTTGTAAAAAATTAAATAAAATTATATTATTTCACCCAACAATCAAAATCTTACAATATTTATATAGCAGTCACTTATTTTTACAAATATATTACTACAAATGAGGAGTTCGAATATAGGTGTAACTGTAACTATAATGTTTTTGGTTAGTGGGGTGCTGAGAGTATACATAAATACAAACTACACACTGATGAATAAATATAACTGAGCTGTTGTGATAAATCTGATTTAAAAAACTACAATATGTGATGGTTGGAAGTTACTTTTGACAATGCTTCTGCAAGCAGAAGTAATAAAATTTGTATAATTGAAATTTGAAAGGCCAAGTACAGATGAACAGGAATGTTCTTAGTTTAACAAAAATATTATATAGTTGCATACTTTTAACACACAAATATTATTTCTTTCGACACTAAAATGTTCGTGTAGGTATATGTTGGCAACCCTATGAAAGTCAATGCTTTCAACTTGTAATGGTGATCCTTGGCACACCTATTTTGACATGAATAAATTAGTTGCTTAGGAATTTAAAATGTTTTTGTGGATGATAAAATATGTAAACAAATACAATTAGAATGCAGCTCAGTTATACTTACTTCTATATCATATACAGTGTACCCAGTACAACACATACCAGCTGTCAATACGAACAATTCTTTTACTAATGATCCTGTGCACGCTTCATACTTGTTTGTTCTATTTTTATCCCACATTCTAAGATACATTACGTACGGATAATCTTTGGAACTAAATCTTGTTCCTTTGTATACAAGTCCATTACTGAATTGAAAAGTTGAATTATGTTCAAATAATGCCACTATAATCAACAGTAATAAAATGATTGCAATTTTCATCGTTTGTGAAAAAACTTAAAATACTTTGCATTCATAATATTAATATTTATGTATTCAAAAAAGTTATATTATAAATATTCACTGTAATCAATATTGTATTATCATGACAACTACCGTCTGTATTGAAAATGTATAGTACCAGGTAACAGATTGTTAGTCCATCGTCGCTAGGTAGAAACTTGTCTCTTAGAAAAGGCGATCGCGAAATGGTATTGCCGGTATTTCTGCAGTAATCTTTTATGCCATGCATATCCTGCAGCGAATTTGGAAAGCAGAATTTGGCTAAGAATAAAATTTTTAAATTTACCTCGTTCGATTGGCAAATAGTGTTATTTTGGTTGATCAATCCACATTTATTGTTCAAAATATTCGTATCTAACCGAGTGCACCAGGTACACTGACTTTTACCGTCGTATAAAATAAATGGGGAAATGTGCTAACCGATGACAACCAAGATGGTTGTGCTTCACGCGAAATGCACACCCTCAGCTCTTATGCAACTCCATATATAATCGATTTGGTCATTTTAATTATGATTCTTCGGAAATCCTTTCAGTAAATGTACCAACAATTTTCTCAAAACGTTTTTTAGAGAAGAAACATTGATATTGATATTTATTATATACTATTTTAATATATATCAAAATAACCTTGGTATCGAGAAATAAGTAATTTATAACATCATGTGTGTAATCAGTTACTAATAATTGATATCATAATTTGTTAAAAAATTTAATAAATTCGTTATCTTCCCCATTTCGTAAATTTACCACACTCTCCCCTAACATAAATAAATGGGCGCTTACTCGTAACAAACTAATGTCTCCCCGTACACTACGTTTATTATTTTTGGATCGTAGTCTTTGTGTACGTGTATTTTGACTATTTTATGATATTCGTTATTTGTTATTCTGGTCCTTGACATACCTATATAGTCATGAAAAATATATTTGCCTATGAATTTAAATATGTTTTTGTGGATAGTAAAATATGTACCTAAATACAATGTAAAGACAGAATAATTATATTTACATCCACTTCATCTTCGATTTAACCAAAAGTACACGATGCAGATGTTAATACAAAAAATGCACTTATTAATGAGCCTGTACATTTTGATATTCCTCCCTTCGGGCGATGCCTCATTTTAACAATCATCGTGTACGGATAATCTTCGGTTGTAAATTCTTTGGCATTAAATATAAGTCCATATTGTTCAAATAATGCCACAATAATCAACAGAAATAAAATTATTGAAATTTTCATCGTTTTTTTAAATACTGTTCTATGTATGTATTAGAAAAGATTTTACTATAAATATTTACCGTAAACAATCGTTTTATCATGACAACTACACAGTTATATTAAAAAATGTATAGTAACTGATTGTGAGTTACTATACCTAGTATAGTTGTATAAGCTACTACAAAATCAAGTATGGATACACTTCAATGGTACCTATTTGATCCCAAAGTATTCGAAAGTGTTATTGCCAAATAAAGATCTCCAGATCGTTTCGAAAGGCGTCGAAAATGAATCAACCAGTTGGAATGAGATAATGGACATCACCAATTAAGGAACCACCAATTTTCCAACCACGTAGAAATGCAAAACCAAGAGTTAATGAAAGGGTTTTGAAGTTTTCTTGTCGATAAGCTGCATCATCTGAGTGATAGTCTACCTGCTACACTTATTGATCTCAGTAAAAAGCCAAGAGAACTGAAACACCCAAAAGTAGTTCTACTAAATTATGATATTCAAACTAATATTCTATAATATAGATTAGTTGCATCTTTAACTTGCTGTAACGGAATACCCCTGTGGAAACAACGCCATTTTTACTATATTAATATACATTAATTGGGTCGTGTGTTTTACGTCTAAAGGTTGAAAGTGATCTTTTAAACGCTCTTGAAATAAGGTTTGTCTATATGGGTATTGTGATAAGATTTGAAATGAGGACTTTTGTTATTTAGGTACAAGTGATCTGGCCGGCGGTCATGATGATCTGTTTCCCATATTTCACGTGGTTAGGCCGCTTATGGGGAGTCAAATGTATTTGCACCGGGACGCAAAATGTCTAAATGCTGTACTGAAAATAAGCATAATAACCGCACCGAAATTACTAACCAATTTATACGTGTTGGTAGGAACATGGAAGAAAGAGGAGAGTTTAAAAATAAAGCAATAAAATAGAACTGGGTGGTAATTTATTTGCGATAGGTTTCAATAAAGGGTGGGTGGGTGGTTTATGGTGATCCTTACCATACATATAATTTTGTACTTCGGCACCACGGAGTAAAATATTACTAACTAGCTAAATAACCCGGTGTTGTTCGGGAAAAAATGTTGCCTAATTAACTCCTTTTGGTTATAATTCGCTGCGCATATGCAGGAAGCAAAATCATATTATATTTTTATTTTTAAGTCATCCCACGTGGCGTTGCCCGTGAGACTCGCTTATGGTTAATCATTAAACAATATATAATTATCAGGTAGGCAATCTACCTATGGTAGATTGCGGACACAGCGAGGTGGGTGACAAAATAAAACTATATTACTATATAATAAACTATCTTTGTAGTTGAAAAAAATGTTTATACATATACAGTGTACCTAAAATAGTATTGACGTCATAGTTAATCATTCCGAATTTTTAGAAGTATTTAATATATTAATATTTAGTGGGGGGGGGGATTATTTTATTTTTACGGACAAATCGGCTTAATTGTACCTAGCTTTGTGAAATATTCGTATGTATGCAACCAAAGGCAACCATTAATAACAAAAAAAGTATTAATTTCCACAGTGAATCTTAAGATCCCTGTTTGACCACCTCTTTAAAATATGAATATTAGAAAATCCTTTCGTATTGCTCATCTAGATCATTAAAGGAACCACTATTCCATATTATATCAAGTACGTACGTTTTGTATTTTAAAACCAATATTATATACCTAAATAAATTGGATATTGCTTGATAGATGGCGCCACTGTTGTATTTTTACAACCCCTTATTTTCCCCTTTAGGGGTTGAATTTCCAAAAATCCTTTCATAGTGCGCTCTTACATTGTTTTAGACCCAGCGGTTTGGTCTGGGCGTTGATGAGTGAATAGGGTCTCCTATATGTATATAGATAGATTACTAAAATAAGACGTATAGTAATTTTTAACAGTTACGTGTGCACTCTCGACCGAGCAACACGCTTATCGTATCGCAGCTCGTATTTTTAGCTTTCAAAGCATACTGTTTTTTCTACGTGTGTACAGGTAATATGAATACTTATATAATTTATTCCTATTCTCATATGAACACTAGATATTATTAATTCATCAAATAAAAATGGAGGATTCGTCCACCAAAGTTATAAGTCTTAAAGACAGACTTATTCACTCATCAAAAACATCGTCCAATAATCCCAACGTCCGATCAATTAACGGCGGTACCGCCGTTAGTCCAGCAGATAACACAACTAATGACCCTCTTTCAACTTTTCAATATTCCGATAACGACACCAACGACGCAATGATATCTATAGATAGTAATAACGCTAATGACGATTCCATCAACACCACAAACCACATACAGAGCGTTCCAAGTGTAAATTCTGCATCTCAACCAAACATGATTAGCCAAACCGATAAATACTCAGCCGGGAAAAAATCTTTCACCGAGACCACTAGCAACACTTCACTACCCAAAAAAGATCAAGCAATCGTTTTTGAGTCAATCGATAATATTCCACAGATTGAATACATCATTGCCATCAGCAAATTAACCTCTCCAAAAAACATTAAATTTGTTTCCCGCATATCCAATAACCGGTTCTGTATATTTTTCAATGACAAAAACACTGTGGATTTGCTTATAACAAATCATCCCAGCATTAAATTAAACGATCATACCATAATTAAAATTAGAAGATTAATAAACCCGGCCAAAAGAATTATAATCTCTAATGTTTCACCTGCTATACCAAACGACAGCATTATATCTCACCTAAAAGACTTCAACATCCAAATAGTTTCACCGATCACACACGTCAATGCGGGATTCAACATTCCAGAACTTGCTCATATCCTTAGTTTTAGACGCCAAGTGTACATAAATCCCGACGATTTTCAAAAACTTCCAAACTCCGTCCTGATCACTCAAGATAACACTCCTCACAGAATTTTTTTCTCCGACGATACGCTATCTTGTTATTTATGCAAACACACCTCAAAACAGTGTAAAAATCCACCGACAGATGCTTCAAAAATCAAGATAAACGAATCCCAAGAGATTTCCATCTATATAAGCAACTCCAATAGCACCGATGATAATATCGCACACAATAAACCCATATGCCATACGCTCTCTGAACCAACGGTCCACTCTAATTCGAACAGCTCCTCTCCAACCACAATTCAACCCACCTTGGTAGACGACCCGGTTCCTACGGAAATAACCCAAGATGACAGTATATTTATGACACCTATTACAACCAATCATATAAAAAGACCAGCACTTTCATCGACATCATCAAGTTCTACACCTGATTCGTCTTCCATTAAATCCCCATCACAAGGTACCATCTCAAAAGAAATTCCACCTACTATCTCAAACTCAAAACCTAATAAAACATATAGGAATATAGATAGATTACTAAAATAAGACGTATAGTAATTTTTGTCTAGATCGATCTACAAACATAATCCTAAACTCAACATTTCCAATTAATATAACTGGACCTACTATAGACCAGAATGGATCAAATAATGATGTATATATAAAAAAGAATGTTCCTTTTCGTTACTTTCGGGTTTATTTTTGGTATTTAAGCGACGTAAGTTTTAGTCACTCTTTGACTCCCAATATAATAATAAAAACAATAAACTCAACTTAGGTAGTATACATTAATACAAATACATTTAAATGATAAAATGAACTGAGCTGATTACCCCCTCACATTATGCAAGCATGTGACGAGATGGGGAGACTTCAGATATTAGTTATACAATTAATAATAAATTATTAACAAATTTTTAAAATTTATGGAAACGATTACAATAGTATTGCACAAAAATAAATAAAAACAGAATAGTACTTAAATAATAATGAACATGAACATAAAGTATCATGTATTGATATTAATGATTAATTCTTTCGAGCATAATTTTTAAACTTTTTTTAAACAACATCTGATGATTTACTAACATCATATATATTGGTGATTTATTAATCATTGCTATAGCTTTGTATTAATAATAGTTTTGATAAGCCGAAGAATTACATTTATATAAACCTACAGTTTTTACATTTTCTCTGTCCATTGAGATTGTCACTGCTTCGTATTTATTTGGAATAGGAAATAACACTGCATTATTCACTGTCTATTTTTCAATAACAATTCAAAACCCCCACTTTACATAGTTGAAATAAATTCACTGCGTAAACGTATAGCTATTCAGTCAATGTAGGACACACAAACAATGTTTTTGATAATTTCTTTTAATTTAAGGTTTGTGGTTTTATCAACTACGTGGTTGACGCAACTCACCGCCAAAAACTTGAGGGCACCAATATTTTAAGTAAGTGTACATAATCTGTATAATATGTTGAATTCCTCATTTAGATTCAATCTCTATAATATACATTGACCATCGCAATTTTCTTTGTCTACTAACACGTGTTGATTCATGTTCGTCATATCGGTCGAAAATGCATATTTGTGTTTCCTAAATCTTACTATGATCTAATAATTCCAGTTGTAGTTTGGGGTCGTTCATCAATATTATGTTATTCAACGACTAGCCGGTACTGGTTTTCGCTGACCCGTCAAATACAATACATATTTACGTTGTTCTTCTATGACCGTTTAATACACATCATATGAATGTGGTTGATAAAAACACGTAATGCAATTGATAAACTGATTATTACCTCCAGCATTGCGTATACCGTTGATCTGAGCGAACGGCAGTGCGCCAGGCCAAGCTCCAGCAATGTCAGTGTATCTTTACACGAACCAATTCGCCGAGTTTTTCTAACCCTTATATTTCTGTTTCCTCTTAATATAAACTTTTTAAATTTAAAACACAGATTAAACCCTAGTAGCTTAGGATGCTGTAAGAAAATGAGCCTTTAATATTGCGCCATTTAAAAATGCTAAGATTTCAAAATTTGCGATAATGTTACTGATTTTCCAGAACGGCATGACACATATATCGGTCGTTAATGTAGATATTGACCCCTCAAGGCCCCGACTATGAAAATTATTATTATTCGAGGAAAACACAGATATAGTAGGTAACTAATCAAAGTATTTTTTTTATTTAAATTAAGTATTATTGACGAACAAAATTATTTTAAATTAAACATGCCCTGTATTTTATTGTTGGCTAATACGATTCGTAATCTGACAATAATCAAACAATTAAATCACTATTCACTAATAAACACCAAACTAGAAACGTTATAAAATTATAATACCCAAAAAATACAATTAAAAATTTCAAATTAATTATAAAATGGGATATCAAAAAAAACTATCATTTGAACGAACGGTTCCGCAGAAACGACGTGACAATTTGTTGAGTTCTGACTACACCGACGTCCAATCATTTATACCGACATACGATACGCGATGTGAAAAGCCCAATGTGTTTTACTTGATGTCCATGGAGTATCAACGAATTTGGGAACAGGAGAAAAACGAATACTTTAAATCCACTATCATCATTGGCACGGTAGCGTTGAAACCCTGGTTAAGGGGCCATGCTAGAAAACACCAACATAATATCCCACGATTAACAGTACCATACTGTGTACAGGAAAAACGAAATACGAAGTACGACCATATTAGAGCTAAGTTCCATAAAATAAATCACTATCGACAAAGTCCATGCGTCGATCGTAAACAACAGACTACGGTGCCAAAATGCCTTTGATTCGGACATCAACGTCTATTGACCTTATTCCAAATATAGGTAAATTACATTACTGTGAACCGTCATAATGTACACAATATGGATATACTTACATGGGCAATAGTTGCTATAAAAATCAATAAATGTATACATTTCGTCAAGTCTGAATATAATATAGACTAGAATTTATTCAAATAAATGTAAAAATATGAATCTCATACACGACCACAGTGTTTGCGTTTCAACAAAAGTAAACATATTATTACATTGCGCATTGGACTTTTGCATCCCATTTCAACACCTCAATCTGCTCGTTAGAAAATAACTTTTTAGTAAAGGTCTGAAAAAGTCCTGTCGTTTGAACTCGATTCGTTATACTATCATAATAACTATACCTAAATGAAGTCACTAGTCAGGCACATTACAGATATTAACAATATAGATGTTCTAAGTTGTTTTTTTAAATTTTTAACTTAAGTTCTTAAAATTTAATGATAAGTGGTCATTGTAAAAACATTAGTTAACATTTTAATTTGTAAGATTTTACATTGAATTTGAAAAATCTTACTAAACTAAAATCATTTTTGTATAATAGGTAATCCAATTGTTTTTTTCTTATTCATGCTGTAGCGGTATTATGCTGTTCATTTTCACACTGGTATAAAATGGTTTTAAACAAAATTTAGCCAATACATTTACTACTATAATAATTAATTCATTAAAAGGACGCTACCCATACATTTGTTGTGTCCGTCTTACACAGTCATGACATAGCAAATTGTCGTTCACTAGTTTCAATAGTGCGCTGTTAGTTTTAATACTAGAGTGAATTGACCTATTATACAACTTTGAGGTAAGAACATTATCTGTGCTTACACGTTGCCGATTTTTCGAAATTTTAATTTACAAGCAAGACATGGGTATTGGGTATGCGAAATATCAAAAATTAAAAATGCTCATAATTCGCTTGAAAATTAAAAATCGAATAAAAACCAACGCTTAAGCACGGATAATGTTATTATCTAAAAAATTGATAATAGGTCAAATCACTCTAATATCAAAACTGACAGCACGCTATTGAAACTAGTGAACGAAAATCGCTGTTATACGTGTGTAAGACGGAGACAAAAAATGTATGGGTAGCATCCTCTTAACCACAGTGTGCATTTAGTATAACAGAATATGCTTAATTCAATGCATATTTATACAATCAAGATTTTTCAGTATTTGTCAATTTATATTTATATTTTTATTTAATTGAAAATCATAATATAAAATATAGTGTATAGTTACGTCCTTCTTCTTGGAAACTTTTATATACGTTTGTATAATGATCGTGAGACATATCTAGAGACAATTATCCAAATGAACGTTATTGGAATTGTTTAGGTAAATAATGTTTACCTATCTCACAAAAAAAATTGTCCATCTAGATACCTAAATCTTGACATTTGAATTAAAGTCATAATTATCGATTAAAACAAATACTAATCAGATACGTTTTTCAAAACCAATGGATTTACCAAAATGTCAATACTTAAAATATTCATATTATTCCAAAATCATGTACTCAAAATCATAAGCAATCGATACCGCAAAGTTGCAATATTGACTATAATGTAAATATCTAGCTAATCAAAACGTAGATCAAACGTTGATTCGTCATTGATTTCGTACGTGTTTGAGAGATTGATAATATATTATACTCTCCGTTTCCACCGTTTTACACACACTGTATAGTCCCGTATTGGGTAGTTTTCGTAATAACTATTTGGAATATTTATTAAAAGTATTTTGTTCCTTTTTATTTACTAAGCTTAAAATATATTTATATCATCATGTATATTTATTTATTATTCACTATTGTGATTTAAATCACTATCTTTATGCAATTACATATAATATCTTCAAATTAAATGTGCGTAAAATGTTCACCAACATTCTTCTTTAATAAATGATTTATATAAGATATATGCATTAAAAGTTAAAATAATTTATTGTGTAATATATATTTAAAGCTGAAGTATGCATTCATTTAAATATTTGATAACGTCTGTTGTGACGCACACCAACGCTGGTTCAAACCTAGGTTAATGGGTGGCAGTTTTCTTCGGGCAAGTCACGGTGTCCGGAGAGAAATATTTTGCTATTTCCAGGTCATGAACTCCCAGATATATTTATATATACCACTTCTAGAGAAAATCGTAAATAGGTGAATTTCAGATATTAAGTGATACAAAAATGAAGAGTACCTATATTTGATATTTACATTGATTATTTTAGTATGTGTAATTAAAAATACTGAATGCATTGAGTAGAAATAGTATTTATATACAAATTACAAAATACAAAATACTTTAGAAGTTGAGAAAATACCCAGAAATAAACACTAAAAATCTTGTTTTTAACAAGACGCAATATTATTATACTTCAAGTGCTTAATAATTTAAATCCAAGTTTTTCAAATACTGTTCATTCTTGCGCGTCGCAAACAGCAGCGATTGTTGAAAATATTCGAGCGTAAGTAATTATTAAACGTGCCATGCGCACTCCCCCTCCCCAATCTGTAACAAATCTCAAATCTGTACGCCGGACGGACTAGCCATCTACCACTCAAAACAGGTAAAATCGAAACTATGTAGGTTTCGGAATGACATAAAATTATGTAAAACTAAAGTGTTAACATTTTTCGTTATAATAATGAATGAATACACTTTAATCGATGCCACGTATAACTATTATGCGTAATTGAAAGGGCTGTAATAAGGAGGGCCGAAATATCACTAGGCATTCTCCTTTGTTTTGAGCTCTTATTTAACATGGTATAATATATAACTTGTTTTCCTTATTAAATCATTATTTTTAAGCTTGAATAAAATTTGTTAGTGTGTGCATTTCATATAACTAATATTAAAATATTTATAATTATATTGTATACATCAAAATTCACAGTATAATGGTTATGCTCTCTACAAATATAGTAACTATTATTTGATATATTTTCGTTCATTCTAAAAACCTCCAACTAGTGTTGTATAGTGTTTAAAAGTTAAGATTAATTATTGCTAAATTATTTGAAATTGTCACCTTCTCTACCACTATATTTTTAAATCGAATAACTAAAAACACAATTGTATATTCAACCAAAAAAAAAAGAAAAATAATAACACTCCATTACATAATATATGAATATGGTTTATGTTTTTATTATATAATAAAATTGTTAAATATTATATTTAGCAAAGTAGGGATAAGAAAAATCATAGAAATTTTTGTGCAGTGTGCTGTCTTAGAACAACGTGACACTTAAGTAGTTATGTCCAGTGTTAGGACTTATCTAGATAAATTATCCAGATAATTATTTTTTTATCTTTTATCTTATCTAGATAAATAAATATAAGTTATCTAAGTATTTATTTTAGATAAAAATTTAACTTATCTAGATAAATTTACAAGATACATTTTTCGGAGAAAATAAACTAGATCTGTTCGAAAATGTTTTATTTTTAATCTCAATATCTGAGGCACAACTTGTACGTAAAATAACATCCAGGGCTAAAAAGATATGACGTTATTCTGAAAAGACTATAAATTATTCCTATTTAGTACTTATTAGTAATTAATATTCTGTATTCGGTTAATAATATATAATAATATAATAAACTAATTAATTTATGTAATTAGCATATATTAGTATACTACTGTCACAACAAATATGTCAAATTCCCAGAATTTTATAAATATTTTTAAACTATAATTAAAATACGAATAATAGAACAGATGGCAATTTATATATTTCGGGTTTTATGTTTTATATTATAAATCTATGGACTATAAACAATTTTAATTGCACACGACTTATAATAATAATGAACATTATTTCGTATTCACAAATACATAATACTCGTAAATATCTTTTCAATGTTGTTAATTAATAATAATAATATTAGTACGTGACACGAAAAGTGGCCGGTGACCCAACCACCAGCCCGGCAAGAACGGTCGTTAGCCATGGGTTTTCTTGTGTGTGTATTATTTTGTGTACTTACATGATGGTATATATATTTTTTTAAATTAGTTGTTCTAATTATAATTTCTAAAATTATCTGTTATTTAAATATTTAAATAATTATCTAGATAAAATATTTTTATCTTTTATCTGTATCTTAGATAAAATTTAGTGTTGTTATCATTATCATTATCTAGATGATTTTTTTGTTATCTGTTCCTAACACTGGTTATGTCTTATCCAATTCCATTATGGATATATATTATATTATGTAATACTATCGTCCTCAACGGCGAAGTTATAACTCAATTTTTACAGCTATTCACGATACCAATTTAAAGTTTCAAAGTTAAATTTCAAGTATGCGTTTAATTATTTTTTTTAATAGTTTATTTATATTTCCTTTTTTTTAAGTGTGTAATGGAAACGGATGACAATTTTCGTGATTATAGATGTACAAAAAAGACATATAAACAGAGTTACGTCCTTCTTCAAGGAAAGTTAGATATAGGTACCAGGTACTTACGCAGTAGGTACGCATGTAAAATGATGATTTATGAGCAATGAGCATTATTAGATTTATTTAAACAATGTGTATCTCGGTTAAAATAATATCATTGTCCATCTAGATATATCTCGACACTTGTAATGATGAAATAAACCAATTACTTTTTTCTGTACTCAATAGCTTAGTTACCAACATTTTAAACTTGAAATAATCTTATTTCGCTATCTTGTGACAAATGAAGAGGACGCCACACGGACATTTGTTGTCTCCGTCTTCAAACGTACACCATGGCAAATTTTACCCCACAATAACACTTTTTACTCTTTTAAGATAAGATCTAGGTTATCTCGGAAGCTTTTATTGATATTTTTATTCATAAGCAACTTATGACCATTTTTAAATTGTACATTTTAAAATGATCCTAACTTACTTAAAAATAATAATATCAATAAAATCCTCGGAGATTCCCTAGATAATAATATTCTTACCTTTACATTTTTATAAGAGGTAAATTCACTCTAGTTTTAAAAATTACAGAGTAAAATGTGTTATTATGAGGTAAAATTTGCCATGGAGTACGTTTGTAAGACGGAGACAGCAAATGCCCGTGTGTCGTCAGTAGTATGATAAAGAGAGTTCGAAAACCTCATCCTGTTGGTAAGCATCGCGCATCCCTGTTCATGCAATCATCCTGCTGGTAAGTCTGATGTGTCCATTAGATCGAGTAAATTGGTATTATTCTCCAGGTATTTATAGAAATTTTCGGTTTGGATATTATAGTAAACCAGTGAATCTAAAATAACAATATAAATGCATATTATTTAAAAAAAAAAGCAGGTAAGTGGATGTCGCTCTGCTGTACAGTAATTTACAAGTGGGTCATTGTACATTTCTAACCACTGTGTGACGGGGAGTTATAAGACCATTCCCTCGGGGGTTTTTACACCTTTAGCCATATGTTGCGAGGGCGGCTCCTTCACGCCTTTGGGTGACGCGGAAACATCCCTCCGACGGGTTACGTCAGGGCGCCCTGGCGCCAGGCTGACGATCCCCTGCCGGCTGCTCTCGTACGAGATAGATCGGTGGGTTTCGTATAACCGCGTCGGCGAGCGCTGGATTCGACCCAGTCAAGTAACTCCCCTTCTACTAAGGCTCCCGACAGCCCCCGCGAGGCCATCCACATATGTCGCAAACACGCGGCCGGCGAGCGCGAGCACGCGAGGTACACGCGCGCGTCGGCCGGACGCACGCCACACAGCTCGACGGGCACTGTTACCGTTCGGGCGTAAGCTAGGTCGGGTTTTCAGTGGGGCTGTCCTCGTCGCCCGCGAGATGAGATTGAAGGATCCGTTATCCAGAGTACTCACAACGACTCTTTTCCCACTAGCATCGACACCGGGGCAGTTCTTACGCTGCGACTTTTTTGAGTGGTACGGTTTTCTTTTGCCGGGTGCCGTGTCCGTACCGAATGCTTGGGTTTGAGTGCTTGACGGTGTGTGTCCCCCGGCCGGACTTCCACCTTGCACGTGTTCGCACACGAGTTGGTCGGGCCCGTGTGCTCTCAGTCAGGTTCGTGCTAGAGGCACCAGCGCGCTGACGGAGGTCCGCGTCTGCTTCCCACGTCATGCTCTGGCGTCTCTCGCTCAGGCCCACTGGTTTGTCGCAGGTGGTATGATTCTGGGTCATTGTACAATAGATTGTATTGAATTTGAATTCAATGATATAATATCATTGTATACGAAAAACGATTCTGAGCGGAGACGGTTTGTCGGTCTGGATATTTTATAGTGTTATTATTAATTATAGCTTGTAAGTTGAATTAATATTATAAATGACGACAAAATAATTAAAATCGTCATTTTTATTTTTATTTTTATTCGTTTCTATGGTAATGATAAACAAAGCGTTGGAAATTAAAATCCCTTTTTTAGCGGTTTTTCGTAATTATTTGTCGGTGGTTTTTCCCGTGGCATTAAATAACTTTTGAGAAAATCAAAAAATGACATGTCTAAAGTACCATCTTGATCCAATTTTCTAAAAGATAAGATACTAAATATTGAAATCAAAGCACTCTTTCTGGTAGAAATTTTGTATAAAGGATAAAAAAAAATAATAAAATAAACACAATTGTAAAACCAACGTACGTTTCCCCAGCCCCCCACATATCAATTTTCATGAATTTTCTTTTGCCAATATTTAGTATGTTATTAGTTTGAATTCGTTTGACCCGAATCAGTATTTGTTTGACATCAGTTACCCCGGAAAATTCAATTTTCCCGTGGGGGGCTGAAGAAACGTTTCCCCAACCCCCCTCATAATTTAATAATGGACTTTCCAGGATTTTTCTTTTGCCAATATTTAGTATGTTATTTGTTTAAATTTGTTTGACCCGAATCAGAATTTGTTTGACATCGGGTACCCCCGAAAATTCAATTTCTCTGTGGGACTTATAATTTGTTTAAATTGTATGTTAAATAAATTCAAATTTAATTCGATTTGACCTTTCAGGGCAGGAGTCACTCAGAATTGGATTTACATCTGGTACGTAATTAGTTTGTCAGCATGATACATTTTTTTTTATTATTCAATACATATTATTTTTATTAAACCTGAATTTTTAACAAATTTAGAATATTTGTTAACAATCGTCTTTAAATTTAATTTTTTTTATAAAATATGATTTTTTTAATAAAATATATTTTTTTAAAGTTTTTTTATGAATTATAAATTTTAAATTATGGATTTTTTACCGAAAAAAATTCTTATTTTAAGATTCTATTCAAATTTTTTTTTATTAAATAAAGATTATTTATCAAAATTTATTTTTGTTATCAAATAAATACTTATAAAAAAAAATCTAAATGGAATAACTGAAAAAAATATATGTGCTACACGATTCTATGTTATGGTATTTTTAGTTATAGTTACCTAGTATATTTAACAAAATTGTGTTTATTAATATTTTTATACCACTTATAGGATATATGGATGGGTTAAAAGGATATAATTCCTTACATTAAGATTCTTTATTCTATTTAGATTCTTTTTATTACATAATATATGCATTTTTTTTATTAAATATATTTATTATGTAAAATATTGATTTTTTATCAAAGTAAAAAAATTTTATAACAAATTTCTTTGTTGATATTTATTAAACAGAATTTTTAGTAAGATTTTTTTCAATTTACATTTTTAAAAAAAATATATTTAAATATATATTTTTTACCAAATAAATTCCTTATTTTAAAGTTGTTTATTCCATTTAGATAATTTTTTTTATTAAATAGATTTTTTATCAAATATTCATTTGATCCTTATTTGATAAAAAAAAATCAATTTTGATAACTACTCTCTATTTTTAAAAATGTAAATTGAATAAAAATCTTACAAAAAATTCTGTTAAATAAAAATCAATAAAAAAATCTGTTATAAATTTTTTTAGTTTGATAAAAAATCAATATTTTATATACAATGTAATAAAAAGAATCTAATTGTAATAAAAAATCTTAATGTATGGAATTTTTTCCTTATAACCTATCCATGTAACCTATAAGTGGTATAAGAATACTAATAAACATAATTTTGTTAAATATACTAGGTAACTATAACTAAAAATACCATAACATAGGAGTGTGTAACAGATATTTTTTTTCCAGTTATTCCATTTAGATTTTTTTTTTATTCAAGTGATGTTTTTATCAAATATTCATTTGATCCTTATTTGATAAAAAAAAAATTAATTTTGATAAATAATCTCTATTTAATAAAAACAATTTGAATAGAATCTTAATATAAGACATTTATTTGGTAAAAAATCCATAATTTAAAATCTATAATTGATAAAAAAAACTTTAATAAAAAATATGTTTAATTAAAAAAATCATATTTCATAAAAAAAAAATTAAATTTAATGACGATTGTTAACAAATATTCTAAATTTGTTAAAAATTCAGGTTTAATAAAAATAATATGTATTGAGTAATAAAAAAAAATATATCATGCTGACAAACTAATTACGTACTAAGTACTAGATGTAAATCCAATTCTGAGTGACTCCTGCCCTGAAAGGTCAAATTGAATTGAATTTTAATATATTTAACATACAATTTATACAAATTATAAGCCCCACAGGGAAATTTAACTTTTGGGTGTACCCAATGTCGAACAAATTCTGATTCAGTCCAAACAAATTCAAACAAATAACATACTAAATATTGGCAAAAGAAAAATCCTGGAAAGTCCATTATTTACTTATGAGGGGGGCTGGGGAAACGTTTCCTCGGCCCTCCACGGGAAAATTGAATTTTCCGGGGTACCTGATGTCAAACAAATTCTGATTAGGTCCGAACAAATTCAAACAAATAACATACTAAATATTGGGAAAAGAAAAATCCTGGAAAGTCCATTTTTTAATTATGAGGGGGGTTGGGGAAACGTTTCCTCGGCCCCCCACGGGAAAATGGAATTTTCCGGCGTACCTTATGTCAAACAAATTCTGATTCGGGTCAAACAAATCCAAACAAATAACGTACTAAATATTGGCAAAAGAAAATTCACGTAAATTGATATGTGGGGGGCTGGGGAAACGTACGTGTAAAACCACTATATCTTCCTCGCTCCGCTCAGAATCTAAAATTAGATTAGTTTAAAAATATTAATCTGTATCTAAATTAGCTCAATTTTATCTTCATAATAGGTTTGCATAACGTTATAGTGCCATAGTGGTAATCGTACACAAAGGTCTTAGAAATGTCCAACACTGCAAAACCTGTTGAAAATTAAAAAAAATATTAAAATATAGTTAGAAAATATAAGAAAATAAATTACCTATATATTTACCTATAAAAATAGGCTTGCAAAAACCAATGGTTTTATTTTCTAATGATACCATATCGAGGTTTCATCGTATGCAGTACGAAAAAAAAAAATAAATAGGTTACCATAACGAGTCCGTTGGCTATGGCTCGCTGTAGGTTCCGATAGTGAATCACATAATTTTTCTTTGATTCTAAAATCTAAAGTCGCCATAAGTTTTTTAACTTTGAGCCGGGTGGAAGATTATTTTTCGAAAGGAATTGCAAGTCATTATGTTTGTTAATTTATACCTTTTAGTGTGTGTATGAACTAATAACAAACAATATATTTTGATGAATTATAAATAATTTGATTGTATGGAAATACTGATTTAAATAATTTACACACTAACAAATTATACTAACCATTTAACAACACTTGAAAAACAAATAATAATTAGTAGAAAATAAAAGCAATAATGTATTTCCAATTTCACATGAATGATTACACTTATATAGGTAAGTTACATTCAAAATGTATACAAATTAAACTAGGAGGCCGGAAGGTATTTTAACTAAGTTCCCATTTTTTTTTTTTTTGCTTTTATTGACGCTTTTGAAAAACACTATTAATTTTCAATCATTACCCAACTACATTCAGTTTGCTACCACAAACTGGTTTTGCAGAAACCACCCTCAAAGTTTAAAATCAATAATTTGTTCGACTACTTGTCGTGTACCTACATACGCACACACACACACACACAACCTAACCTAACCACATAATTGTAGAATCAATACATTCATAACTCCATTCAGAATTAAAAATATAAAAAAGTTTTTGAAAAAATCGATTTTCTTATCTTGTTGTAAATATACCCAAACGAATAACCTTAGATATTTGAAATTTTCACCGAATATCTTTTTTCGTGTAAGGGCCCATCTTACATTTTTTCGGTTGGCCAAAAAATGGCCTATCCACCCCTTGTCTCGCGTTTACTCTAAAAATACTCGTAGCTTTTCATTGGTTGTCTTAGAATTCCAACCGATTCCCAAGTTTGAAGTTTGTTTAGTATTACAGATGATTGTGTATTTTCACAAGCAATAACCACTATTTTATTAACGAATCACGTTAATTACACACTTGAGTACTCGAGTCGCTTATAAACTCAATTTTTTCTTTTTGAACACGGCACGACGATCATAATAATATTATAGCTGTGTACTGATAGTGTTACGATGCAGACCACACGTTGCCCACCACACTCATGATAATAATAGTATATCATACTATGACATTTTCGTTTCAGTCACGATACGTTTAAAATTTCCAAATGTGCAAAAGTCAAATGTAATATGATGATGATGAAGTACCTATATTATTATTATAGCTGGTCGCACGTGTGCTGTTGAGCTGTCATTTTTAAATTCGCTGAAACGTGACTGTATTTTTTCCAATTCAGCCTGAAAATGAATCGCTCCCGCGGCGTTTTATCGTACACGTATGTGTTATTCGGAAGTGATTTACACAGCACGTTCTAAAAAACGAAGCATCTTAACCCAGTTTCAGTTTATGTAATCATTGTTATTAAATATCTGCATATTATGATTTTATATCGTGAAAAAAAATTTGTTACGAATACGGTGTTCATAATATTATTATTTTGTAAAATTGTTTAAACATTACAAAATATCGCATATGCAGTTTAATGGAAATCGTAATTGCCATTTAGATTTTGGTCTATATCTAGTGCTTACAAAGTTTCATAATATTATAAATGCATATTATTTTTTTTTATATGCCATAAAACTGTAGACATCACTCAACTTTGGTAAATATTTTAAATGTTCGTAAATAATTAACTATTTCACTCGGTTATAAACTTACAAATTAAGTTTTTTACTTACAAAAACAATTTTATCATATAGGTATCATCGTACAAGATCATTTGGTTAAAGAACACAAAAATTGTCCGAGAAATTAAGGTTATAATAATATGTACTTACGGTAAACACAATGTATAAATGTAACACGACGACTTTAACATCATATCGTATTATCATTTGCTGATTGTACTACGTAGGTACCAGTAAATGTGCAAAATGTGCAATATTTTTGGGAAAAAATAGTTCAATCTACTGTGACGGTAATACCAGTGGACAAATAAATAAACAATACAAATAATAAAAACATGTTATTTTTATGAAAAACTCTGTATATTTATTAACAATAAATAACTATGAACTATTAAACAAAATATATGGTATAACCTAACCTATCTTCTTTACATAACTATATTATTATGTATTTTAGTTTCAGTTTTAGATAAGCAATGCAGCGACCATGTTCTTAAATAATAAAAAATTTCCCTCGATTACAAATTTAGTTTCTGGTATATTTACGAAAACAAAACAATAAAAATCAGGTGAGATAATAATATTATAATATCACTGGGATAAAAATATCAACAATCGTCCGAGAAATGAACGCCATTTGTACAACAAATTACGGTAAACACAATGTAAACATGTACCACGACGATTATAATATAAATTATAATATAGCCTGCTGATTTTACGACCCGTAAATTATCATTGTTGCCTTTAACATTCGTCAAATTACCCGTACATCGTGCACTACTGCACTATAAAAGGTTAGTGGTACATCATTGGGAATCATTAAACTATCTCATACGGCATTTAAGTGGCGAAAATTAATTAATTTGATATACCTATACATATTATGTATATTCGTCCAATATAATAGTGACGCTTGTGGTTGACGTTCACTTTGTAAATATTATTACACAATTTCGTTGTTTGAAATAGTATGACGCCGACACAAACCACACTAAATAATTTTATTTTTATGCCAAAACATGAATGATATTTGCATGGATGAAAGCATTAAATCAATAATATAGTACTATGGAGGTTATAAGAAACGGTATTTGGTGGTAAAACGCAGATCGAAAATTGTATGTATTAGTAGAGATCTGAGTGTTGTAAATTTACCAAGTAAATATGTTATATTTTCTCAACACTATAAGTAATAGTTAAAAGTAAATAAACATAAATGTTTTGACTTTTGAACATAAAAATAAAGGAAATTATGTGGTAATTATTTTGATAGATTAATTTAAATTATTTATTAATTGTACTATGAAAAATTAAATATTCATACAATGTACCGACCCTAGACTAATATATTTAGTAATATTACTCTATGGTACCAATACAGAAGAATAGATCCATTTTTAGTTCTTTGTTGTTATTATTAGAAAGAACTAAATTTGTAAGAATATAACAATAGTAATAACAATCGTATTTACTAATAAAAAAGATGGCTCTAAGAAATCTTGTTGTTTAACCTTAGATTCTATTTTACTATTTTTACTAATTTACTAGTAAATTTACCGATATTATTTTATTTAGTTTGGTTGTTACAGCATTACGTATTTACCTACCTAACTGAATTTACAAAAAAATATAAAATTTAAAAACGATAACTGTGGTATTTGCATCGTAAAATACTAAAATGTATTCTATGAGGGGTTTCATCAAGTTAATTAAATGTATAAGATAAGACACTAAATAAAATAAGATTGTTAACAATTCATTCATTCGAGGACAATAATTTTCAAAATTAATTGCAATACACACCACAAGACTGCAGCTGTATATAAAATACTTGTTGTGAAGAGAATGTTGTGAATACAAGGATGTCTTTTCCATAATATTTTTACATTTCATTTTTCATTTTCCCACTTACCCCCACTTACCGTTTATAGGTATATATTTATTAGAAAGCGTATACCATGTATTATATTTACAATACTTGTACAAAGTACATCCCTTCACTCGTCGTCTTGAGTCACTTATTGACACTGACCACCGGTAAAAATAACATAAAACTCTTAAACAGTTTTGCGAATTTTTCCATATACGTACTACAATTATAAACGTCTGCAAAACTATAACATACTCACAGAAAGTCATACTATACCTATAAGTATTTTTTTTGGGATTTTGAGTGTAGCGATGAATGGATGTATTGATTTTACAATGATTTGTGTTTTTTTTGGAAATACTTTTTCTAGTTGAACCTTTGATAGAGATTTCTGGTAGCAAATTGAACTTAGTTGGTACTTTTAGGAGGTTAAAATTGAAAATTCTCAAATTTTTTTTTAATATCTAATCAGGAAAAACAACACAGAAACAAGAAAATTTTTAAACATTTTAATATTATTATTAAAATAACTGTTTCATAGTCTTCTTTAACAAATAGTTGGACCGAATCCTACACACTAATACACGATTACACATTCATGTGTATGCAGATTGTGTTATACAGTCGGTCGTTGAATAGAAGTGGACACAAAATAATAAATATTATGTGTATAGGTATAAGTGTATAACCGAGCTTGTTTTGGCTAGAAATTGTTTGGGGTTGAAATGTTGGTTATTAAAAACCGGACTGTACAGACAATAACTACTGAGGCGTTTAGTAAAAACTATACGAAAACGGTAGGTCATCGACGTACGTAATATAACAGACGATTAATATAAATTATGCCCAATGACGCAAGAATATTTTAAGTTACGCACAATACATTTCAGTTGCTACCTATACATTTTTAAATTTTTATGTAGTAAATTGCAGCCAATACATTTCAGGAATATTGCTATGATGTGCCTAATTGCGTCAAGCAAACGCTATTTTTAAATCATATTATTTTTATCATGGCAATTTAGCACCCAACCGTCACCACTAGGCCATTATCAAAAAAAAGTTTTGGTTAGGTTAAAATAAAAAAATTTAGTAAAAATATGAAAATTTTAATTGTTTTATCTTAATATTATGGGTGGATACATATGTTAGGTTATTTAAAAACAAATTGTTACTTATGTTACTACATATTATAGCATCGAATGTTGCCCGCACGGTTAGGTTAGGTTGTATAATACTGTCAATCGTATAATATTGATTCATCTTATATTGTGGTTCTTATTTTTAATTTTAAGCAACTAAACATAATTACTACTTTTTACAAATTATGTGTTTTTATTTAATATAACGTGTAGAACTATCAGTGCTGTAGCCAGGAGATGGGCAATGGTGACAAGCGCCTCCCCCCCCCCCAATTTTTTTTTTGCTTGATTTATATTATAATATTATATGTTTGATAATAGTTAAAAGTTAAGACTGTCAAAAGTGAGCTATTTTGAAGGGGTCGGATTTAGGAAATATTGTACATCCATCGTTAGTCCTTAATCTCTTTTCTACGTTATGTAGAAAATGGATTTTGGATTTGCAATATTGTTTAATTAATATAGTACTAAATAAACACGGACAAAAATCGGGGATATTTTTGTATTTTTTCGAAATTGAAATTGACTTCTGGAAGTATATTTTTTCCACTTATTGGGCTAAATGCACAACAAACGACCAACTTTTTCAGTAGTCCTAATATAATCTTGTATTTTTGTTAGTAAATTTTAATAATATTTGAACAAAAAATGGAATGTTTTGTTTACAACACATTTTTATATAACAAAAATATAATATTATATTAACCTATAGTTTACAATAATATTAATACATTGTTATATTAAATGTAGGTACCATAGTTGTTAACATAAATATAAAGTTACAAAAAAAGTGAAGATACTTTATGAACAAACGGGTCATAATTATATTCTAGCATTTGAAAGGCAAGAGAAAAAAATCAAGTGCCCTCCCCCCTCCCCACACAAAAATGTTTTTCTGACTTCAGCACTGAAGACTATTGTGGATAGTATATCCTCAATAAATAGTTTGGTAAGCTGCAATATAACAATTATCTATCAAGGTTTAGAACTCAACGAGTTACGACTTATGTTTATGAGTTCTAAGTTGTGAGTTTATGACTCAATATAATCAAAATATGTGTACAATTTTAAAAGCTAGTACCTAAATGCAATGCTGAGCGCTTAACCTTTTGTCTCAGTCTTGAACATTAAAATGTGGTGTGTACGTATGGTATATCTCTGGCTGTAATCAACAAAAAAAAAAAAACATGGAGTTTATCGTGTTATCGCAGAAAGTATACAAAAGTAGCCGGAAATATAAATCAATATTATGTTTAAATTATTTTCACCACTTTCTTGAACAAAACTGCTGAGTAAACGTGTACGGTGCCCATTACGTAAGTTCATTATTATGCATGTTTGAATGTTCAGTTGATTGTGACACCAAAAGAGAAGAGATCGCATAAACAGGTCATTATCGAAATCGTGCCCTACACCATTATAATTAAAATATTCCACACCCATTTTACAGTTCACGCTCAAAATATACTTCAAGTAATTAACGCGGCCCCTACTTATTTTTCAAGTACTGAAATTGCCCGAGAAAGACCATCAAGGAGACGTGCTAAACATACTTACGACACATAATTATTATACGAACAACAAACTATTTATTGTTTCACTACACACAAACGGCGTGGCTTGATACATTACATTAATGTTTACCGTCTATAAATATTATTTATTTTTTCACCGTCGGGATAAATTGCGTTAATTAAGCTTACAATATTATATAGAGAAAAAAGTTATAAATATCAAATATCAACTAGTCACGATGCTTAGACTTGTATAATATACAACTTATTATATATATTGAGGTATATAATATTGCACTAAAAGTGTCAAAATTATAAATGTAGAATTAATGTTTATAACAAATTAATAAAAGCATTCCAGACTATTAAACATTAAAAATTTAACCCTTTTTCCTAATAACAATAATTATAGGAACTTCTTATTGCCTACTACCTTCTAAACAATATAATTTATAAGAATAATTGTAATAAATTAATAAAAAAAACTTATTATTTATTTGTAATATCATTTCTAGATTGGAAACATTCGAACTCAATTTATCATCAATAATTTGGTAAGAAAAAAAATACAGCCAAAACAATGAAACTCTTAACATTTTTATCACTATAATATATCACTTAAGAAAACCACATAAGATTACTCGAGTTGCCTTACTTTTTTATATACAGGATGATTCTTGTAACGTAAGACTGTAACAAACTCAAAAAGTATTAAAAAATATTTAAACATTTTAAATTAGTGTTGATGTTTTTGAAAATATTTTTTTTACATTATTTATAGTCGTCATGACTTATTTCGGCTTAAATTAGTTACAAGTATTTGAATATTAGATGAGTGGAGTAGAGCGCATGATGGTACCTACCCCAAAAAGTCTTGGCTCACCACTCTGTGCATACAAATCTTAAATATCTACGTAGGTATAAGTTATTAGGTATTACTAATGAATTAATCGTTCGAAATTCGTTTTTATGCATCGAAATACTCCAAAAACTATTCTAATTTGGAATGTAAAATTAAACTACTACGCTGTCGTTGAAAAAAAAAACGTAACACTTACAAATTGTCAATTGATAACAATAAAAATTAATTAAAATATAATTGTATGGATTTTTTTTTTTGTTATGACATTAATAAATTATGTTAGAAATAATAATAATATTTTCAAAATAATGAGCGTCTCGCGTTATAATAATCACCCTGTTTATATCCATAATAATTGTAAATTCAAAAATTCAAAAATTGATCGTACATGAAATTGTAGGAACGCTTAGAGAAATATATTGAATGGGTTTTGGCGAACTAAATAGGTATCAAGTCCAAGAGTAAGCAACCTCTGCGTAGAGCCAACATGCCTGCTGTAGGATTAAAGGATCTCTGTACTTTTTATCGTCATTTAGTATTTTTTTTTTTTAGCAGTTTAATATTTAGAATATAATTTCACATTTTTCCTGCTCTATTATAAAATCTGAAAGAAAGAAAATTACTTTTTACATAGGATCCGCTGCGATCAAGTCCGGAGTGGAGAAAAAAGGCTAGCAAGCAACAAGAAGATGATTAAAGAACTGTAGGAAGGAAAAAAAACTACCTCAATACTAAAAGCGTATATTATGTGTAGGTATGTATACACTCGTGTCCCATAGCCTGATTACAATGTAAAAGTGAGTTCCCCAAAGTCCTGTTCTGTAACAGTTAGTGAAATGCCTGACCCGACATTAATATTGCACTACTTAGACACTATTCGTCATACTTCATTGGTCATGATAATATAACTATACCTTTCATGTATAATAATAATTGTACTCTGGAAGAAAAAACATAATAAACGAAAAGAATATTCTGAACACCATAATACTTACGTACCAGACATGGAAATTTGTTCGAGTCTGTGTTGTACTGCAAATGTGCAATAAAAACGCATACAAAATACATAATTATATATTATATTATACTATATAACAACGAAACGAAATCCAACTAAACTTTAATATTTATTTAGTATTGTATTACTGTATTGTTTGATTTTCGTACGATTTTTGACTTGCTATACTTTCAACTAGTTAATTATAAGCCTACACAGACACTGGGACAAGACGTATTTTTCTGTTTTGACAATGTTCAAAAAAAAATCGAGTAATCGTTATAATGAGGATGGCCGTCATAATAAGACGAGTAGGTAAATTATAAGTACTTAAAATATATAATAATTATATAAAATTAATCCGAATTCGGCTTTTATATTATCAAAATCCTGTATTTATGATAGGTACCACAGAAAGTATTATGATACAATAACTAGTAGTTTAAGATAAATATCAATTTAGAGGTTGGGAACTCGGGGTGAGCTGACGTGTGTTGGGTAAGGTGATGAATCGAAAAATAACTATCATTCCGATACTCAATAATTTTATAAATCTAACATAATGAAGTTAGTAACATTTAATTTTTCAAGTTTCAAATTAATTTTATAAGCGATAACAACTTTATTCACAAAAAACGAAATTGATATAAGCCAACGTAACATTTTTTTTAAACTGTTGCCATAACGATTAATAGAAAGCAGTAGGTAAAATCAATTTATTTTAACAGATAAATTGAATAACACTAAACACATAATATTCTCAGATGTCATATTTTGATAAGATGTTTATTTGATAATTAATTGACATCTGTTTTTTTTTATAAAAGTTATTGATCAAAACACAAAATACATTTAGTACGAGTAAGTTGGCGTCCGCCGAGGACAAATAAATACGTGGATATTCGTCAACTTACCCTAATATATTTTTTTTTATAAACTATACCAAGTACAATTTATTTTTAAAAGTTATTAAAATGTATTAAAAGTTAATACAACATTTGCATTAATTATTTGTATCTAAATATATTATAATATCTAGACGTATAAATTGTTATCACGTCAACTTTCCCAATATAAATGTCAACCTACCCATGGGTTGGGCAAGTTGACGTATTTTAAATTTAAAGTTATTTTAAAGTTTAAAGACTTAAAATTCAACTCCTGTAGGCTGTATTAATTTTATATAATCATGATTCATGTAAGAAGATATTTTTAGCATAATTGATGTTCTAGTATTCATAAAAAGTATTTAAAAAAATAGTTAACCTTAAGTGCGGCAACTTACGCTGACTTCCCCATATATACAATCGATTTTGAGGGATATAGCAATAGCAGCTAAGTTATAGGTACAACGACACTATATTATGTATAATCTATAATAATATTTTATGGTATTAATTTCAATTACTAACAGAAATCGCCTATTACTGAGACAGAAAATTGTTCTGAAAGGTTCACGTTGCTGAATTTTTTTACTATTCCAAATGTGGACGCAAATATCATCCGTACATTTTTTTTTTTTAATAATAAAATAATAGACAGATATTTATTTTTTTTTTCAAACAAACAGTTAATACATTATATTAGAATATTCATCAATAAATAATTGTTGCACACCTTATTTAAGCTAATGCTACAAGCATATGTCCGTAATATGGTCTAAAAATTTGAATGGAAAATTTATTATTGGTACTGCACTAAACAAAAATATTATCTTAAAATTGCATGGTTTTGTGCAACGTTCGTGTATAACGGTGCTTAAATTATTACGTTTAATGATCCAATTTTAGTGTAAAGTAGCTTTGTATTATACAGCTTATATATACAATCTAAATAGTATATAATTTTACGTATACATGCGTCTATTTATTCATAATTTATTCATATTATCGGAATTTCTTTTAAGTAAAAGATTAGACGATTATTGTTTCGATAAAAACTATTAATTTTTTTTTTTATCAAGACTCGACATATTTCGAAATGGTTATCAACATTTTAACCATGATCTCAATTTTATTATGAGTATTAATTATGCGTATTAATGGAATTTACGTATTTAAAAACACGTCAATTAAAAAAAAAAAATAACGATTTCCAATTTTTTCAGATTTCGGTTTTGAGTTTAATACCGGTATCCAATTTTTTCCGGTTTCGGTTTCTGTTTTAAAACGGTTTATACCGGTTTCTGAAATCGGTTTTGAAAATGGTTTCAAGCCCTGAGTTATAGTAGGTAATAGTTGTCACGATACACAACCAACGTATCTGTATAATGGTGTAAAATATTATAATATTATACAACAATATGATTATTACGATTATAATAGATGTCCAATAAGTTGCTGTCAAGTCCATGATTTGCGGTGAATTTATTTTCTCCGAAAAGCCATACATTTATTGACCTTTATTGGGCTTTAAATTTCAATTACATAATTGTTTCGATGAATTCACGTTGATGTATTCTGTGTGATGTGCAACGTCGTCGATGGAAATGTAAACAGACGTTCGTATAAACACGATTCACCCGTGTAATTCACCCGCCTAATCATAAATATTATTTTCTTATTTTTTTACATGATAATTAATTATCATAGTTACGCCGTATGCTAATTTCCACGGCACTACAATATTATACTATAGTAATAATAAATTTACCCAGTCGAAATATTTTTTTTGTCTGCTCGCCTGCGCCGAAAGTTTGCTTTTCAATAGCGGTTGAAGCTCGGGAAAACGTCCTTTTTTCCGTCCAGCGGGCGGTAAAGTGGGAATCCCTAATAGTGCCGGGCGGTAAAGTGAAAATCCCAAAAAGTGCCGGGCGGTAAAATGGAAATCCCCAAAAGTGCTGGCCGCATATATCACGCGCGTGTCCCCTGCACAACCAGACACTGAAATCTAATATCTATACCACGGTCCTTACAAAACATAAACTTTTGGTCACATCTTGTATTCATATTAGAACCTCCGTGCGTGACGCTTAAAATAAATAAAACCAAATCGTTTCTTTCATGAAAATATATTCTTGTCGTAGAATCATGGCCCAGTTGTTGCGTAGATCTCTGGATTACCTTTGCCGTGATCGATGAATGCAGAAGCGTGACAATAAATAGCATGTGTGGCTCGTGCTGGAAGGCAATTTCAGTCTTGGGCAAAACGCAGCCCTCGCCCGCGACTGAAATAGCTCACTTCCTCCCGCCCTTGCCACACAATATACTATATTATATACACCTAGAGGTATTGTTTTTTTTTTTTTTTTACTAAATTTCGATAAATTTGTTCACCAGACATTTGGTCTTGTGATGTCATAGTATAATATATTTAATATTACACAGATGATAATAATAATAATAATAATAATAATGCGTAGTAGGCACCTCTACTCGGATATATTGACAAATGGCGTAAATACACGTGGCAATAAATATCGAGATCCGATCAGAATCGTCTCTCGAATGCGATAATAGTAGCTTTAAAATTTCATATGGAATAAATAACACACCCGCCTGCGCGTCCCACCCAAAACGATGGGCGAAAACAGTGGCCTATCTAAAACGTTAATAATCTACACGCGACGTGCGAAGAATGCTCGCATTCTCAACATTTATAAAATATATTTCTGAAATATGTGTGCAACTTTCGTGTGCGGTTCGTAATTTGTATTTATTTTTCTCGTATATATTATTATGTGGTATGTAATAATAATAATAATAATAATAATGTAATAATACTATAATAATGATAATCCGAGAATGAAGATAAATAAGACTTACTGTTTGGGCCAAACAATACGTCGTTATAATTTATGGTCGTACAACAGTGATTTGACAATAACGATTTATCGATAATATTATTATGTTCATGGTTTAGTCGCGGGTTTCAGGACATATTAGATTCTCGTTTCTCAGAGGATCGTGAAGGGTACACAATATATAATATTATACATTGTTGAGTTTTTTTTTTTTAGTGTGCCCTGCGTCGCATTTCGGTGGAGAAGATTTGATACAGTTTTCCACTTCGAATGTAGTTATATTAGTTGGTAGACCGGCTGTTGTATCTATTCAGTACTATATCGTGATTGTGGTAGGGGGGGGGGTCAAAAGTCAGAAATCAATAGTTAATACATTTCTAAATAATTAAATAAGACTATCAAGAACACCAGTTTTTGACAAAATTGATTTTATTTGTTGTTATTTACACGTAGGTATCTAATTCAGAAAGGAATAGTTGGGTACCATCAAAAATTTTTTTAAACAAACAAGTTTTTTAAATTTTCATGATAGCCATTTCGTTGATTGTATTTTGTAGTTTTTAAAACAGTTAAAAAAATTTATTACAATTTAATGAAAATTGCCCAAAAAATTTTTTTATAATTTTTGAATTTTTCAAAAAAAAAATAGAATATTATGCTATTCAATCAGAATTTCCATACTTATTACTGTAAAAAAATTGCATTTAAATATATTGATTTTCCACGGAGACACTAAGGGTGATACGGGACTTATGGGACTTACTAGCTGTATAATGTAATAATAATATAATAATAATAATCTGAGTGTAAAGATATTAATAAGACTTATTGTTTAGGCTTAGCAGTATGTCATTTTAATATAGTTTATGGTCGTACAATAGTGATTTCAACTGATTCGACTATAATAATTTTTCGATTATATTCATGATTTTGTCATCGGTATCAGGATATACGATCTCATATCTCGGAGGAGCATAGAGTGTTAGTACCTATATAATTACACATTGTTGAGGTTTCACCAAATATTAATTATTTGCATACACATTTTTTAGACATGATTAATTTTCAAAATAATTTTTTCTCTTTTATTGTCTATACATATTTTAAATTGATAATTGTCAATTTTTTTAAAACCATGTATATCCCATTTTTGTTTCTTGGTCAGCAATATTCATCGGCAACATTCTTTTTATATTATACGTTTTAAGTTAAAATTTCATAAAAATTGGATATTTTAATGCAAAATAATGATTTAAATTTCAACAATTCTAATTTCTAGTTGTTGTGTTGAAATTTAAAAAATATTAATCATGGATACTTAAAACTTTTTACCATTACGTATGTTATTACTATTTCAGATGCACAGTAAAAATGTTCAGAATATTTAGATTTTAGACCGATACTCACACCATTCGGTATTCACTGATAAGGTACCTATTATAATATTATGATACAGGTATATCTGGTCATAAGGACAAATTTATATTGAGATTTAGAGGGTGGGGAAGCTGAAGCCCTAATAGGTATAATAATAATATTGAATAATCTTAAAAAAAATGTGGGAAATGTTTGGGGGGATATTAACATTTTATGGGGGGAGGGGCTCAACTCCTAAATCCCCCTCCTAATTGTAGTTACATATATGGTATACAATGTTTTTTTATCGATTTAAATATTAGAACAACCTACCGAATCAAGAAAATACTAAAAACAATACAAAATTACAATATAAGGCGCAATATATTCCCACCCTTGGTGATGACGGACACAAATAAAATAAAAATATTTTTAAAAAAAAACACATAATTTTTAAACCAATACCTACATTCATCACTCCGCTCAGAACATAAAATTAAAAAAAACACACACCATTGTAAAATCAATACATTCATCACTCCACTCAGAATCAAATATTATATTTTTATATTTTTGTGATTGTACGATGATTACTAAAATATAGCATTACCCAATGGATAAATTAAAAATTCACAAAAATGATCTATTACATATTGAAAATAGACTGTAGTGTAACGTCTCCTCTCCTCATACCGTTACAGTAGTGAATAAAAAAAATAATTACTCCGATCCCGCGCTAATAATTTTAGGACTAAGAGCACCTCATGAAATTTGGAAAACCTGGCACCCGTGCAACTGGCAGTCATTAGTATAGTAGCTTAAAAAACAAAAAAAAAAGATTTCAATATGTTAAGATGCTTATAACTCATATTAATTTTATATCAATAGGTATAAAGAAATATTAAATACTATTCACTAGTGCAATGTCAAAAACAATAATTTTACAATAAAAAATACATAATATTGTGTAACTAATAACAAAAATAACTCGAGCTAAGATGATTTTAAACTTATATAGATATTAACTATTAGGTACCTGATAGTTAGGGAACGGACTTTAATGCCATAAAAAAGAAGAAAAATTTCCTAAAAAAACACTACTATTAATGCCTTAAAAAAACGCTTTAATATAAAAAAAATGCACTAAAAAAATGCCCTAAAAAATTTTAAAAATGTATTTAAAATCAATAAAAACCCAATTTTGAATTTAAAACTTATAAAAAATATTTAAATACAATAAAACCTTCTCTTGTTTTCTCAATTATCTTCTGCCCATCTTTTTACCCTAAAAATTATTTCTAAAAAATTAATAAAGGTTAAGAATTTAGATAGGTATATTCGTTATACACATGTCAACAATAATTTCGTAATTTCGTAACATAATATATATTTATTTATTTAATGTTCATACATTTTTATCAAATTTTATCCATTCCTATATAAAAATGACTTAAAAACATAAAAATGCTCTAAAAATGTAATAAAGTCTTAAAAATGCAAAAAATGCAAAATAAAAGTTACATTTTTAAATTCCCTGATGTATGAAATGAACTTTGTGCTTGGAAAACAATGTTTTAGAACATTCAGAAAAAAATGCGATTTGCATTCAAATCCGTTCCTTACTGATAGTATATATTAGCATTTTATCATTTTTATTTTATTCGTAAAAATTGTCCGAGTATAGTATAGGTACCTGATTAGGAAATATTAGACAAAATGTTAAATTGTATATTTAAAGTAAGACTCGTGTAAGTACATAACTAGTTTAATAGCTGAGAAACTATTCGTTTAAATAATATTGTGATTAAGATTTAACAATTTTTTTGAAAAACAATCGTCTGTTTATCAATCTCTAAAAAGGTTGGTTCTCATTTGAAAAAATAAGCTTATATCACCGTTTATTAGGGCCAACTCCTTAAATGGCACAAAAAAATTCAACTACCTATATTGTATAATAATATATACCTACAGTTCTGAAAATCAAAATTCAAATAACTTCATTAGGCTAGAGTGACATGCTTGGTGAATCACCCTGTACAGTGTGTGTTCAATATGTATATACTTGAAGCATGAGCTTATATATTAGTATGCAATATACGCGTCGGATGTTTTGTAATCGAGGATTTTTTTTTTGTATTTTTTTTTTTTTTTTGATAACGAATCAATACAATACCATAAGTGAAAAAAAAAACGTGAATATCAAAATAAATCGTTTCAGTTAGTTAAATCGTATTAAGGTTTTAGTGTTTTTGCATTCTATTATTATTTATTATGAAATGGCCAACTATATACAGCAATATATTATATTATATTATATTAATGACGTACCACCACCGTCATGCGCCATTATAATTTATAATAATAATATATTGCGTATTGTACTAAATTTCTATTGTACATAGTATTATTACAATATTATATGGTCCATATTCCGTGCAGGTAACCTTATAACATATTATTTAGATACTTATGCATATTATTATAAGTTTTCACAGAAATACTTTAGCACCATTAGGAAAATTTTGCAGTTATCAAATCTTTTGAAAAAAATCTCAACTCCAATTAGGTATACAAGTCTTCCCTTAAACATTATACCAGCTACTTCGTTGCCATATTTATATACATATATAGGTATTAAGACGATTATATGCATATTGTACATTTATATATTTAATGAAAAACTAGAATATCAAAAGAGGATAATTTAATAATATTCTCGTCAAAGGGACTTTGCTCGAGTAGTTTGCAAACATCTTTACACACAGGCGCTGGAATAGGAACGAAAAAAAACCGTAATAATAATAATAATAATTATAACAACGATGACAAGAAGTCGAAACAAATTTCGTTGGAGCTTTTTCCGATTTCGACAAAGTTGTTTTGCGGAATGTTACAAGAATTCCGAAACGGCGTGGAGCAGCTGCAGATGCGATCACGAAGATACCATGCCATAATAATATAATAATATATAGGTATAAATCGGCGGAAATAAAATTCTCGCGGGAGAGCGGATAGTTTTGCAGAAATGCGCCAAAAGGGGTGAACACGAGAAAAAAATACGTGCAGATAATATATAAAATTATAGAACTTTACGGGAACCGTGAATGCGGGAGATGACGCGTGTGGTATAGGTACAACAGCGACGAAAAACGGATAAAACCTACAGGATTATACCATAGCTGGTATCTAATTTTAATAATATTGCGAGGAAACTGCACGTTTGGTCGGACAGGTGGTATTGTTGTTATAATAATAATATTATTGTACGAAGCTCGTAAAATAATTTTTTAAAAAAAAGTAGGTAAACACTATAAATTATAATTATTTATTATGCAATATTATTATTATACATTGCGGATGAGCGGAATAAAAGGCAAGGGGGAACCGTGTAAACATTGCGCAGTGATCCACTATATGCAACTCGTCCGTTCATCTAAATAGTAAATTTTAAATGTTTACAAAAGTATTCTTACGGGGGAATTAGAAAATGTAGATACCTATAGGTAGTCATAAAAAATAAACTAAAAAACCACTGTGATAAAAATTGAGAAAAAATCATATCATATTATTTTTGCAAAAATATATAAATAAATTGATGGAAACAAAAAAAAAAAAAACAAAAATTAACTTAAAAATTTGTCGTACATCTAAATGAATTAATCACCCCAGTGCAGTTATGGTAATATATAGATAGTACGTACCTATGGTCGTCCGCGCTGCAGAAGATATGGACCGTCTGAGCAATTTGTCACTATATCGCGATACCCACTACCGCGTGTCTGGACAATTATTCCCGAATGGTATATAATATTATTATAATATTATGGTGATTGGCTGTTATTTTATTATATAGTAGTTACACTATTTTACAATAAATGCAGTTTTTGTGCAGGCAAAGACGGACCAGTTTTGGCAACCATGGAAAAAGTTGATGATTAAAATCTTGAAAACATATCGTTTTTTTTTTTTTTTGCTATATACTAGTTTTTATAATATGTTTTACTGCAGTGACATTTAACTTTTTTTGACTCATGGCCCATTTTGGTAATAATACTTTTTTTGCAACCAATGTCGCGGGTTTATTGATGAGCAAAAAAATTGCTATTGAAATAAATTTTACATTGGTTTTATTGGAAGACAAATGTGCAAAAAATAAGTCAGAGGAGTGGTTGTCTTCAGCAATTAAGAGTTTATCGAATTGACACACGATTTTCTAAAAATAATTATTTTTAAATTTTTATTGTAGCTTAAAGCAAACTACAATCGTACAATATTATATAAACTGAAACAACATTAATTTATAACAAAATCAACAATTTAACATAAAATAATTAGCAAATTATTAATGACGTCAATGGACTAAATATGTGTATTGTCGAACACACAATTCATCATCAAAATAACATAAACAAAGATTATTAATCAAACACAATGTTTGATACGTTTATTACTTTATTGGTTTAACATTTATTTATATAATTCAACGCTATATAATATTTTGTAAATATGGCAACAATAGACAATTATTAACATATTTTCACAAAATAACTTTGGTTGTATAATTATTGAATAATATGTCCCTTTATTTTTACCCACTGTTTTTTGTTAGTAAAAAAGTACAATATGGCAATACAATTAAATAAATACAAATTTCATATTTTATAAGTATAAACTATCGTAGGTATAATATTTCGATTTTATTTTAAAATGTTTTTTGCATTCAATAGTTTTATTGATATCACAATATCTTTGTATCATTGTAATTTTAAGAATATTTTTTTTTCAATTGATAATAATATTAGGTTTATTGCGACCCGTCGCAGTTGAACACCGCGCATACTGTCATTTGTTATTGTTGTATCGCTGATCTTCTGCGGTGCAATATGTATTATTTTAATATATTATCTTCCTATATACTATACTGCAGTGTCTCCGTAAATAAATTGTTTCCCGTAGCTCATCGTTGGAATTACGGATATTTGTGTTTATTATACAACATCATCATTTATATTATGTATTATAATTTATATATAATTATATTTTACATTTAATATTCGGCGTATCGGTTTGGGCAATAATTTAATTAACATTTGGTGACGTGCAAATAATTTTCTGTTAAAAATCGAAAATGTATTATAATATTATGAATATGTAAATAAAATTCGACCTGCAGAACTCGCATTATTGTGTAATAATAATAATAATAATATAATCAACCGAAATGTACGGAAACCAATTGTGATGATGTGTCATGTATATACACGCCCGGGTGCAGTATGACAAAGACAATACGCTGTGTTGCGGTGTCCTATTAATTTTCTACGTCTTGCGGAATATACTTGAAAATGCGCGATATCAACGTGTCACCGTTGAAGACGTCCTGTAAAATAATTGTCTGTCTCCGAACAACAGCCTATACACAGCAGCAGAATATTATTATTATTATAGTCGTCCACAATTCTATCAGCTAAAGACGGTCGTCGTCACAGTATACTGCTTTTTGATTTCGAATGTCACGCGTATCGTATAATAGTACCTATTATGTTTTCCGTGCAAAAACAATAAACATAATGCAAATTCTGTATCTTCCACCGTATACATAGCTTTTATCGAAGGTACCTAAGGCATATTCGTCGCTGTTTTTTTTTTTGTTTTATTCGTTCAGATTTCTTTAAAACGAGTGGCGGAATGATAATATTGCCAAAATATTATTGTTATTTTTATATTTTATGACAATAATAATAGCCATTTACAATAATTGTGGGCATTAGTCATACTATCCACAATACCGTTTACAGCGGCGATAAGCGAGCGTTCATTTTTCACACTACGCTGACTCGAGAACACTATACAATTGGAAAAATAGGTTAAATATATACATATATATAAATGTGTCAATCTGATGAACATTCATTGGGACATACCGGTGAGTAACTGTTGAAGAAACAATCAACGGCCTAGCTAATAGTTGTCGAGCCTAAAACGGGGCCGTTACACCCACACGTGCTATTACCTATCTCCATCTTACAAACGCACAATATTATATACCAATTTTGCGTCAGCTTATCCGTGTTTCAGTGTTTGGTACATTTATTTTTTACAATATTTCAATCTTTATACGAGTTATCTTCATTTTTAACTTGTAATATTACCACCCATATACATAGGTATAGGTACAACTCATAACTCGCTTAAAACCAAAATGTCGTAAAAAACCAATACGTCTATATTACGTATAATAGATATGCGTTCTTAGTTTCTTACAGTCTTACCATTAAGTTAGACAGGTAAATAATTCACTTTAATAGTTAGGTAATATATATAGCTTACAAAATTGGTTCTGCAGCCTATGTTGTACGTCTGTAAGGAGACAATGTATATACGGGTGAAACACCCTTTGTAGTTCGTTATATAATATTGTGATGATAATTTTTAAAAATGAATGTTAACAAATAATATTTAACAAAAGAAATCTGTATTTAAATGTGAAAGTTCTGTGATGGTTGTTTGGTGGTGTGTGTGTGTGATGGGTTGCGCACGACCTAGTGTGGATCCCTCCTACCTGTACGATAATAATTAATCTTTAAAACACCCTCTTAAAATGATATTCCTAGATATACACGCCTATATAGTATGTTTGCCGTGGTGGTGAGTCGCGCGGTAATGAGACTGTGGCCGAGAGCTATATAATACGTATAAGGGTAGTTGTAGTGCCATATTATAGGAGAATGTCGTACATGGTTAGAGTAAAGGAAAAATGGAAAAAAATAACTCATTTTTACCGGGGGTATCGGTCGGGGGGGGGGGGGGGCGAATGTGGAGCTGTGGCGGTGAAATGAAAAAGAAGAGAAAACGCGTAACGAAAACTGGCTGACGCGAAATGGATGGGCGAAGCGCGCGCGAGGGAGGAAGCGAGACCGTGCAGTCGGTGCGGTTTTCGGGCGTCGCGTCGGCGGCGGCGATAGGCGCCAGTCGAGTCGTCCACGATCCTCTGGCGGCCGGCCGGCACACTACGGCGGCGATGTCGTCGGTGCGACTGCCGGGCTGGCGGGCGAGCGGTCGGCAAGTTATCGCCGGCGATGCGTCGGCGGCGGGTGGCGGGCGCGCCGGCGACGGTGGCGCTCGGCCCGGCGGCGATACCAACCACGGCGGCGGCCGCGTCTCCGCGCCACCGCCCACGCTATACCGCGCGCGCCCGCGACGTCCGCGGCGGCATAATATCGTTTCGTCTGCCCGTCTGCCGCCGCCGTCGTCCGTCCCTCGCCCGCCCGACGCCGATCGCCACGCTCGCTCTATCGCTCCGGCCCTCCCCCCCCGCCGCCGCCATCGCCACAGCCGAAACAACCGCCGCCGCCGCCGCCGCGCCACTCGACGGCGTCGCAACCCGTACACGAGCGCGGACCCGCCACGCAGACCGCGCGACAGTCCGTCGTACGACTACAACTGCAGTAGACCATTGCCACGAGCATTATACCAAGCGCGGTATAACACTGCAGCTCGACGCCGTCGCCGCCGCCGCCGCCGCCGCCACCACCACCACCACACACACACACACACACACACGCCGCCCGTCGCGAGACACCTAGACCGCCGTCGTCCCCACCGCTCCTGGAAGCCCGCCGAATTTGACAGTCATAATTAAAAAAAAAATTTTTTTCCCCGAATAAAATTCGAGTTATCGAAAATTTTGAGAAAATTTTTTTTTTCTCTCAGCTTAAATTTCTTCGACGTCGTTTTTTTTTAGTACGTATATTTTTCATTCCTTCGTCCGCCCGCGAGAACCGGTCCCATTCAGCCGCTGCGGTACTGCATCCCACCGCCGCCACTTTACGACTGCACCGAGCTCGCCCGCACAAGTTATAACATTATATAGGTAAGTACGAAAAGACAATATTTTATTGCATTGTATTAATTATTACGTTATTATTCGTATAATGTAATATTATGAGAAATTTACCTGCACCTAAGACAATATTATTATTCGTTTATTACTGTACACAATATATTATAATCCTATAAACTTGACACGATAGGAGGCACAGCAACCGTGCATAAAATATAATAATTATACGTCTATATTGACTTGTTGTGTAATAACTAATAACCATTATAATAGAATTCAAATTTCCGTCTTATCGCGCGGCACGCTTTGCGTGGGTGTGGGTATGTGTGTATTTGTTTTTATAACATGGATTCTGATAAAAATAAAAAAAATTCCATAATAGTTCTCACGAAACAAACATTAATACCATTTAGAGTCTTAGATAACGCCGCTTCCGATTAGATGAAAAATTGTAGCTTTTTTCGATTTTTCATATCGCTTATTTTTTTTAACGTCTGCAAGTCTATAATTAATTTTTTTATGTGCCAATCGTGGGCCCACGTACGAGTTGACGTGCGCTACTCCACTGTAATAGTCCATCATGGTTATAATGTTACCATACGCACACTGTTCTAATGAGACAAACCGTAAGTCGTTAAAAAATACTGCCTATTTAATTTGAAAATTAAGTCGATAAGAAAATGTATATTGGCACTATTCGAGGGGTCCCTGACTTGTAGATTAGGTATATAGGTAGTGTTTTACTGCATTGGATATAGTGGAATCCTGTACTAATAATATATAACTATTTTAAACCGTGCATAATTTCATCATACACCTTATTAACTTTTATTAGAATATCCCCGTGCAATCCGGTCCACTCATACGCGAATGCGTTTAATGTTACATCCGTATAATCTCAAATATCTAGCTGTGTGAGGTAAAAAATTATTATTTGGTAGTTTTTTTTATTTTAGTGCTAGATTTGGTGCAATCTGTTAAAACATTGTACGCGTATTACACGTTTGTAGTTTAATGTTAACTCGCCAAAATTGTCACTCTCGGCAACTGCATATATATACATTTAGGACACGCACCGTATGCAGCCGAGCACAGCAAATTATTTAGGTACTGCTGCATACAGTCGTACGGTTTGTATGGTCGAGTTTAAAATAGCAGTTAAAAGTTTGAAAAATTACCGGTGACCTATATAGTATTTTATTATTATTAAACATTGGCCGAGTATAGGAAGTTAAGCTCCAGAATATCTATATATACATATAAACTTTATATATCGAGTAATATACATAATGCACAGTGCACACACATACAAACAAACTTATATATAATATGTGTATAGAAAATTATTTAGGCCATTTCAATGCCGGGTGGAGTAACCCCATTTTTTTCTCTTGGTTTTGGCAGTATTAAAAAAGAAACGTTTTAAGAGCGTTCTCAAAATGACGAATTACCATGTTATACCGTAGTAAAATAATTTTTGCGATCTAACTGCGCTTTTTGTGGCACTACGAACATTTAATTATCAAATAATTTATAGAAACACTATTATATGATTATACACTGCAGGGGTTGTTGGTTTTGCTGAATCAGTCGAGTGTACGGTAAAGCTAAAATGTTATAAAATATATAATTGATTGAAATCGTATTGATTAAGATAAAATGTTGACATATTAGATATTATGCATTATTTAAAAATACAGTTTAAAGTCGAGTTTAAAGAGGTTTAATGATAACTAAACAGTCTAGGTAGGTAATTGTATGTTTAATAGGTGGAGGAAACATTTGTTAGTCACTTCATCGCCGTCGCCGCAGCCGGTCTTCGTTTTTACTTCCATCTCTGTATATTCTACCCCCGAAACATTCGCCCCAATTCAAAATTTTGATAATTTAGTATCGCTCACTCCCTCATCAATGTGGTCCCGCGATCCACTTTTCTGATTAATTTCTGAATGGCTGAATTGTCTTAACCGATATCAATCAACAGAATTGATTATGTTGTTAACCCTCGCGGATATTATTGGATGACCAATCGTATTTCGAAGGCGGTTGTGTGTGCATTTAATATGGGAAGGTTATCAGTTTAATGAAACGTGAGCACAAGCTTTTAGCCTCCGCCGATCACCGAATATTTTAACTGTAAAAAAAGAATGAAGCATAATTTATGCGGGTATTAAAATAAATGACACATATGTATACTACAGCAAGACCTGACAATCGTTTTTTTTATTGACCATACTAATAAAGATATCAAATTTAAGTATAGATATAGGTATTTTATAAGATGCCTACCTATATAATTAATGTCAAAAGATAATATTTTTTATACGATAGCTTTAAAATATATAAGTATATATAGGTACTATAGGGCGTGTTTATATAGGAGACCATTGTTTGCTATTTGGTAATTATAATGATACTATAACGAATGATATAATGAATTAATTATAGGTAAAGAATTTGTATGTTATACATTATTATTTCATATTTGTGTGTTCGAACATGAAGAGTGTGTTATTAAAATAAGCTAAGTACCTGTGTTTCATATAATTATATCTAGTCATTTTTAATTCTTTAAACGCATTTGTCGAATAATAACCGTTTTCGTATTATTGTAATACCTAGACTGTGAGTGTTACCGTCATAATTAAATTATTTTTAACATTTTTGGGATGCCATAAGTGTACGTTTTCTGCAGATACTTATTGACTTGTATTTAATATAAACTATACAAGATTTAATCAAATGTATAAATATCTATACATAACTGTATTATGTAAATACCCGAATAATTCAGCCCTTAAAATTCCTTTTTTATCATCCAAGGGCTGGTGGAATTAAAACACTTGATAATATATTAATATATACACAATCATGGAATACGTATATTAAGTAATAAGTATATTATATGAACACAATATTAAGTATAGCTATTTCAAATTGTATACTGAAACATAATATTATATACTATATATGATACCCAGATACCATTTACCAAAATTCACATTAAGTTCTATTATATTATAATGAGTCATCAGTTGTTATCATAATAATATATTATAGACATTTTTTTTTCGATATTAGTATATTAATGCTAACGTGAAACGGAAATTTTAATTATATATAATTTATCACTTATAATTAACTACTTTATAATGATTTGTTATTTAGGATTATTATTTTTTAATGCGGTGATTTAAAACTGATTGGTAAAACGCATAAATTTCCAATAATTGTTTACAAATATTTAAAATAATAGAAACAGTTAAACATCAATTAAGAAACGTATATTTTAGTATTTTTATAGTATTTTAATCATGAAATTCGTTTTATAGCTTACAAAAAGTTGATTTTAAATTTAATTTACTCCGGAATTTACCGAGTGCTTAAACTTCTAATTATATTCGTCAAAGAGAAATCTTTTACTTTATCTTGTCAAACGAAACAGTTGTAAGATAATATTTTAAATTATTTACTAGCTTTTTTAATTAATACTTAACAAACTTGTTATATTATAAAAATACTTATTGGTTTAGTATAACAATATATTATACTAAATATTAATACACCTATGACCTAATATGTGATAAATGGTTGGAAATTTATTAAAGTGTATGTAATATGTATAAATCATCAATAAATGCCAATAACCAGTAGTACAGTAACAGGACGTAAACGTTTACCATATTGTTCCTTAAAAATAAACATTTTAACATGATATGCGGTATACAATTTTATTGATTTAAATTTTAAAAAATTGAACGTTTTTTCATCAGTCTTTGCTTTTTGATTAATTCGAACAATTTACCATACAAATAACTTGAGCACAAAAACCGAAAACTCCATTAGGAAGAACGCAGTAAAACCAAACTTTCCAGTAATATATGTACATAATAATAATATTATTTACGACGTATTTCCAGTGCCGTATAGTTTCATCGTGACTCATAATATAATACATACTCGGCACACACACACACACAATTGTATATTATATTTTGTGTATTTACTATGTATTTTATGCATCGCGTACGCAATGATACGAACAAAATATTATTAAATCGTTTTTAAATCTCTTAAACGGCAGAAATAGAGTTGTCAGCGGCAACCGTCCGCGTCTTATAGCACGATGGGCGTCTGTCCGTCCGTTCTATTCATCGAGGAAAACCATAATTCCTATTGTCCTTGATGAAAGAAATGTTTTATGCGAAACGTTCGAGCGATTTTTAAAATGTAAAATCAAGTCGAACCGTACATTCATATATATATATATATCGGTATAATCGCAGGGCATAGAATAAAATATGGTTAGGCTTCGTTGCCAAGACTGCGCTTCAGTTTAATATGGCATATAATATTACAGCCGAATGCAGTAAAAATAAGCAACGTATCCCGTTTTTGCAAACATTTGCGTTTTATTTATTTCTCCGGTCGTAACCATTTTCCTCCAAATTATAGATACCATTTTCTTACACGGTCGTTTCCTTCTAAAAATCAATAAGACTCGCTTTCGTTTTACCTTCGTGGTTGACGTCCTCCCCCCTCCATTCAAAAAAAAAAAAAAAAAAAAAAAAAAAAACATTGGTAAATTCGGTTTTGCCCAATTTACATAAACTATTTTTCGAATCCTTTAACGATGATTACAAATAATGTCAGAATTTGGAATTTTAATATTTTAGACGTTTCTTTTTTTTTTTGTTTTCCACTCTTGTTTTGAATAATATTATATGATCTCCTGCTGCAGTTGTTGTGTGTAGATAGATATATACAACACGCTGCAGTGTTATAAGACGTATTTAAAACTGCTCTTCATGGGCACCGAATGTAAAGCACATAACGTGAAGACAGTGCTGCATGCGATTATGACGCCCGGCACAGCAGCTGTTGAACACCTAATAATGCCCATTAATGTGAGCGAGAGTCGATAAATAATAATAATGTCATTATTCAATGCTTCTATCGCACGGCGGTAATGGTGAATACGATAAACCCGGTGGCAGGCTGATATAACGGGTGGAGGGGGGGGGGAGAAATACAAAAGCATTTGCTGTTCTTCTCCTTCTCCGCGAAACCATATAAATTACAGTATTCCGTTTTATCGTTTAAATTCTAATAATGTCCTTAACGGCGTTATATTATTATACCGACGCATCTTTAGAGGGAAAAAAAATTCATGAAACACTCGGTTTGTCGGATCGTATGCATACGCTGCGGGATTTATAATATATACCTATGGCTTTGTTTTTCGAGTTAAAAGATTCCGCTGGAGCGGGATGATGCGGTTCGAAAGAGATAGATGGAGAGACAGAGAGAGAGAGAGAGAGAGAGAGAGAGAGAGAAATAACTGACTACTGTGCGTTGCAGTGACACAGAAGGATAAAAAAAAAAAATAAATAAACGACAATAGACCATTTAAAATTCACGAATGTAAAAAAAAAACCTTTATTCAGATTCGAATGGTTGAGGACCGGCTGACCGTCGGTCCGTGGAACGACTCGCGTAAAAAAAAAAAAAGAAAAAAGTAATAATGTATATGTGAAAAAAAAATAAATGAAAAAATAAGTATGCATAAACAAGTTTAATACCTATATTGAGATTGTTACTTATTATGTTATATGTAATATATTATTACACGGAATGCAAATAAAACAAGCGCATATTATTGGAACAAATAAAATAATGTCTTTCGCATCCATATCCGCATTATTACTGTAATATTGCGCTGTTTCCGTTGATGTAGTTTTCTTAGAACAAAATACAATATAAGTAGGTACTTACTAGCTCCTGTAGGTACCTATTGTTTGTTTGAATTACTGCGGTTGTCATTAAAGTCAAAACCGATCAATACTGTCCAAAAAAAAAAAAAAAACAACTATTATACAATATTATTATATTATGTTCGATCGCAGCAGCGAATTGCGACAGTCGTAATGATATGCTTAAATGCCTATATCGTGTTTTCGCGGTAAAGTTTCAAAATACGGCCAATTTAGGTAACCGAGCTTTTTTGCGCGCGCTAATACAGCAGTCGCACGTGATTATTATTTATTATTTATCTCTCTCTCTCTCCCACACCCTCTCTGTATGACTTACCCGTATATATCCAACCCCAATTAATTAACTCGTAGATTCGAATCTGCTTTTGATTCATGAGGCTCGGTGTCGAGATTAAACAACGCTCGCGTTTAATATGATAATAATGATATGATATCTGTTCATCGATTTTGAATAACGGTAAACACGGGAATAATAATAACCCGTTGTTGCACAATTACTGCTACTACTATATATACGATTATTATTATTATTATTATTCGACGTCATCTGCACTTTTACTATAGGTACGTGACATTAGTTTGAAATGAAAATATAAACATTTACACTCATATTATCAATCGTGGTACGTTGTAATTTATATTTGTATTATAATCGTATTATATATATATATATTATAATACACGCCTCGCAAACGACTTGCACCACTCGGCCTTCTCGTTATGTATTGAAAATAATAATATTATGCTTATATTATGATATACATAATATGTATAATATAGACAATAGTCTTTCTTTTTTATTCGCTTCTGTTGTTGTTGTTGATATTATATTATGTTTATTATAGGTAGTACGGTAGTAGATAAGAAACGATATTATGTACATGACTACACGATATAGTTTAATAACAATAAATAATAATGGAACAATATTATAATATGTGTGAAACACATTTTATTGTTTTTTATTAACTCGTTTATCGTACTTTACTGTTGTACACTTTTGTACTACGTTTTGATTTTTAATGATATAATATTGTGCATGACGGTTAAAACATAATACAGTACCGTGTACATTATTGTAAATATTTTAAAACTCGATCGACTTGATAATACCGCCCCCGAGAATTCTTTTAAATTTCCTATTAAATATTGAACCTCTCCGCAAAATCTTCAACTAAATCATTCAAGTACACGTTTTAGCGGATGAAAAAAAATTGTATCGGAAGTTTCAAGTTTGTAGTGCTTTGAGAAGCGTCCTTAACGAGGCGCTCGCGCTGCCTCGTCGATAACAATATAATATAATGCGAAACGGATTATTATTGTATTATTGCCATCACGGTACAGAAGCTTTCCAATCGAACGCTGCACACACACACAATACTCGCATTTATTTAACCGAACGGGATAGGAACTGCATGCACCATCACGGAAATACGACCGATTTCGTACATTATTATTATTATTATTATTATAATGTGACTAAGAAAATATTATATTATGCATTGCCTTTTTTTTCCGTTAGAAAAAATGATAAGAAAAAAAAAACAAACAAACAAAAGTTGAAAAATAATCCGAGAAAACCGTGGGAAATGGCAGTATAGTGAAAATAATATAATGATAAAGACCATACCATTATAATATTGTAGTCTCGCGTTTATTGAATATTATATTATATTTCATATATATATTATACCGCGTACGTATATGTGTGCGCATACCTACTCAATACTTAAGTGCGCGCATAGAATAACACGCGTACCTCCTATATGAGACGGTGTCGTTTGTGTGTTGGCGTTCGAGTGAAACAAAAACGAGCTTAGTGCAAAATGAATTTTATATCTGTACCTTATAATATTATTATATATAATAATACGATATCACACGAACGGGATATAATAGTTAAAAACGACTTTGCCGCGTGCGAAACAGCATTGTACTTTAAGCCTTTTGCGGCGCCGGGATCGTCATAAATCGACGAACGCCGCCCCGGGAGGAGGCGGTTTCGGATTTTTTTTTCATCTCATTTATTTATTCTCTCTTTTCCCCCGACTCCTATTTCTTATCTCTACCGCTGTCTGCGCTAAAATACCGCGCCGCGAGTTGGATAATAATATTATTATGGCCGTGGCGGCGGCGTCATTTCAGCATTTTTCGCCAGAAAATGATATAATATATTATATAAAGTATACATACCACACATTGAGTATACGGTTATACGGTTTTTTTCTCACCGATTGCTTGGCGCAGGGCGATCATTTTGATTGTGATAACATATTGATTTGGTCCGAATACGACCACAACCGTAGACGAGTGGTGCACTGTCGGGTCCGTCATATTATTATATAGGGTGAATAATAAAAAAAATAAATAAAAAATCATCCCCAGTGTGTAAGGGTGAAAAAAGATTTTTCGTTATATATTTTCAATGCCCTGCAAGAAGATATTTTATAATAATTACAACATTATACACGAAGAGATAATATATTTTTGGCTGTTGAAAACAACATCGCACGTGTTGGCTGGTGAAAAAAATTGAAAATTGAAAAATGCGACGTTCGACGAAAATAATATGCTATTCACAACGCGCAATTTGTCAACGGTAAAAAAATAAATGAGTTAAATGTTCCGGAAAAACGAAAACTCTTATCGATTCGGCCAGATATTGATGACGCTAGTAATGAGGAAGAGTAGACGAGAGGACTATAATAGTATTATCGATGAACAGTGTTTATAGTGAATATTATGTAAAATTGTATACAGTTTTTATCATCACGGTTTATAATAATGTTATGGCACTTATTGAAATGACGCGGTGGTCGAGATGATTTTGGGTGCATATGGCCATAGATTTTACGTAGAATTATAACAATTTTGAGTTTCGACCGCACATAATATTATATATACCAACAACGTTGAGAATAATATACACGTGACGACCGTATAAAATGTATATTAGACAACCTGATCAATATCACAAGACGATTAAAAAAAAAAATTCACCATTTAGATAGGCCGCGCGAATGACATCTGAGATGGCCAGATTGGTCGTTCTTTGGGCCATGGTATTTTTACTTCATGAGATTATAGTCTTGATAGTGGAATATATTTTGAATTTTAGATTGGCCGCATGATAACAAACGGTTTTTGATACATGATGGCATTTTGATATTTTACTGCACAGAAAACATGTCGTTCCGACTTCCAAACTTATAACATGGTCTCACACGTCTTAAAAACACGAATCCGTCGATATATTAATTTAAAATTTAAAGTTCAAATTTCTATTGGCTTGACCATTCTTATAGGCATAATTATAATTATTATGTTGTCTTATTGCTCAGTCACGTGGTGTCGTGTATAGTCACATCCTCTTAATCCGTTAGCCTTAGCGCTCACGTTGTTATTATATTATTTTATTATAATGCCTATGATAATAATATCATAATGTGTGTACGTACGGCGTGACGGGTTAGTCAAGAATGAAGTCGTGGTCAACATCGCCACTGTATAGCCTTATACTTGATGATGACTTGGTAGCATTGATACCTGCAGTGGCGTATTCTGAGGGCTGAGAGAGAGAGAGAGAGAAAGAGAGCGATGTGCTCAGATTTAGAGCTATACACGTCGTTATATACACGTTAGGTATATTATATGTGCGTTACATGTAAACGAGCCATAAGCTATTTACCTACCGTTCCATGTCGTTGTCGCCGCCAACGTTGTAGATAGAATAAATGATAACCGTTGATCATAGAGATGATGCTTATATTTTATATAAAACCTTAGTTTACTCACCGTCGCTAACCGACGACAAAAGTGATGTTACTGCAGTAAATTATTTATTTTATCTTTCGGAATCCTTCTCGCTGTTTTTACATGCGTGGTAGACTGAAAACACGGTTAAGGTCATTAATGGGATCAAGAGAGTCGTATAATAAGTGCAGAATCAGCTTTGTCGCACGTATAAAAATCGACAGCAAAAAAAGAGTAGGAAGAGGTTGCAGACTGTATAGGTAGGTATTGTTGTATTAATTGGAATTTAATTCCATTAATGTTATGTTGTTCGGCAGTTAAACATAATATGTTTTCAATTATTGATTAATTAACACTGTCTATTTACCGTCTATTATTAAACATAATAGTAAACAGTGTTCCATTATAGATGTGGCTGACAGAAAAACAGCTAAAGAGGGGTAAGTTTTTACGCTCCCCCCCCCCCCCCGAGAAATTAAGTCCAAATATACTACGCCACACCTACTGATATCTGTATAATATTATATACGCGTAATATGTTTATGTTTTAATGTTATATTGCGATTTAGGATTTCTTTGTACTTGTACCTACGATACCTAAGCCGACGCGACGATTATAATAAAGTAATAATATAATATTATGATAAAGCCACCGTCATAAAATAAAACGCAGTTAACGTCATTTGAATTTCTGACCAATACTTAATTTTTAGTTTATTAAAAAAACACTGCTTTATTTGAAATTTTACCCAATGTGTAATAATTCTTATTTTTAGTTTATATTAATATCGTAAATGTGGTGAAACATAATATTTTACTCTCGAGTAAAATATAATACAATATGTTTAATATCTATGATAATATTGTAATGGACAAATTTATCGAATTCAATTTTTCGGAACACTGCGGCGCAACTTGTGTAAACTTATCTTTATCGTCGTCAGGACAAAATACTGTCGTGTATCTCTCAAAAATCTACCGGAATGAACTCGCGTGGTACGCAACTTGATAAAAAAAAAAAAAAAACCGAGGAACACATTTCCGTGTTTGGACAACAGCTTACTTCGTTTTGCGGTCAAAATATGAAAACCGTCCGCCACGGCGAGCGCAAATGCCAGCTGCAAATGTCGTACCGTTTTTAACGGCGGCGTCGGCGGTCTTGGCACCCGGTGCGAGCAGCCATCGCGTATCCACCGCGCGAGCCGACGATGACGACGAACGTCCTCCTCCCGCTGCGACGACGGTTAAACTGGCGGGGAGGGTAGGTAGGTAGATAGGTAGGTAGGAACTAGGAACATTACTACTGACGGGCGAGCACAAAGGAAGAATATTATTCTATTATCGTGTGCAGAAAAGTTACGACTGCCGAGTACAATGTTACATTATTATTATTGTTGTTGTTGTACTTTCGTCTATTCACAGCTATTATACTATAGTAGTTACTATAATATAATAGTGGTTATCGTGTACCTATATGTTTGACGTAAGACGTTGCGTATATTGTAATTTGTATTTAACGTATAAATATTATGGGATTATTTGTTATTGTTTAACACGTTTTATAAGTGCCGCGGTCGCGACTCGAGTGTTTAATGAAATTCATACACATAATTAAATGAAATTCGGTGTAGGTACCTTATAATAATATTATAAAATAATGGTATATATTATTATAAAACGGCAGGCGGAAAAAAATCGGTACGGTTTCTGGGCGGGGGGGGGGGCTAACGTTTCTTACACCTATAACAGCATCGCGAATAAAACCCAAGAGATTATTAATTAATCATCAAATTATTGATATTTTGGGAGCCTTAGCCCACGCCCCACTCAATTACGCGTAGTATAAACTGTAATAACCGGTGTACGCGTATACTATGTACCTATATAATATATATATATATTTATATGCGTAGGAATATAATATTATTAAAAATGTAAAACCCCGAAGCAGGCTGGGTACCTAAATTATGAATAATTATAACTCGATTAAGTCGAGGCAAAAGGAAATAAACTTAAACAAGTCAAAGAGACAAAGAATAATATTTGATTATATATTTGAAATAATATTGGGTAAGAGTTAATAAATTATGGAATAAAACTTAAATTTACTGAAACGGAGTAATATATTTTGTTCACACTGCATAAATGTTACTATAGTGGGCAGTGATGTTGGGCGGACGGTTACCCCGTCAACACAAACTAAATAAAACATTATTACATTAACACAATACTTAATGCGATAAGCAGAAAATATTTAATTTCTGATTTGTATATACACAATAGTATTTTGTTTAAAACTGTTAAACTTAATAATTTACGCTCTACGGAAGTTTAAAAGTTCTAAAACTCTTTAGAATAATAATTAAACATATGCGTATTATTGATGATAATTTTTTTTTGAAAATTGAATTTAGTCTATAAGAACCGAAAGTTAGGTATACTCATCGTCATAAAAAAGTACGTAAAAAAGTTAAAATTAACAACGTTTCAAGTTGAAATCTCCAACTCGTCGTTTTGTGTGATGAGGATGTATTATAATATATATAATATTCTATTATAAATGGCTATATGAACATGGAGGTAAAAACTATTTTGTTCTTTTTAGGTTAAGTTTTTTTTGGAGTCAACCTCCCTTACTGAAGTATTATAATATAATCGTGCAATACAATGGACATCAACAAAATGATAGACCATGGTGGTGGCTTTAATAGTGTTTCGTTGACTATATAGGCGGAAAGAGTAATAATATTATATTATTTTATTGTACTGGAAAGACAGTCACACAGATTGTATAAACGAGGCTACAGCTGAGCACCGCCACCACCGCTGCCGCCCAGTGACACGTCTTTTTTACGCCGCATTTATTCATAAAGAATACCAAAAGAGGGTATATATTTCGGGATATAAACTCAATTTCAAGGGTGGATTTGAACCTAAAAATTATCCCTAAAATATGACCTTTGTTTTGCACGGCAGCACCTCTGCGGCAGTGTGAATTACGTTATCCTTTGAAACGAGACATTTTTTTTTTCCGTATTCGCTTCACCACTTCTCGTCCCTTTCATTATAACGTAATACTATATATTATGTACATCATAGGTATAAGCACCGTACTGTACCGTGTTTATAGTTTATACCTTCTGACGTATAGAAGAAAAAGCTCCGAAACGCATTAGATATTTACATAATATTGTAATTTATGGTGTATCGATGCAAAAACATTAGTCTTACGTTTTTCCGTCGTGAGTTTAGCGAAATGAATAATATTAGCGAATAGGATTTGGCCGGGGAGTGGGTTAACTTTTTTATTTCAGGTTAAAAAATATATTATAGGAGTCTACCACATTGTATACAACAAAATAACAATATTATATTAATAGAAATGTAGGCACTACTTTTTTTTATAGTTACATAATATAATACATATAAGTAACTAATATTTACAATTTTAATCCTATTTGCCAATTTCCTTTTAATAATATTTACAAAAGATATAGTAAGTGTTTCAGTGTCTGACAGTTTCTGTCAGTTAATGCGTAGACAATGGTCACTCTAGTGTCTAGTGGTTGTCACTATATATTATTCGCGAGTAAAGTTACAAATAGTTGTAAAAGGACAAGTAGATAACAATAATTATTGATCGATACGATTTTGTCTGCTTATAAATTCGAACGTAAAAAATAAATTTGGTATCGATCACAGTGGCACATTTAACGGCCGTTTACTCGACAAATGTACACTTGTAGAAGGGGGGGGGGGGGGTATCAACCAATATTTTGTTTTGGAGCCCACCTAAATTAGAGCGAAAAAGCCAAAGGTTTTGTGATATGCCATGAGCCACGCATAAGTGTTGCGTGAGGCACATCTTATGTTTTTGCCGGCCATCATTTCAATCTCAAATCCAACGCTGATCGATCATAACAATAATACGTCACACTCTTAACAACAACCTAATATTAAACATAAACAATAATAAAATTATTTATTATTATTAATTATTATGTGCAAAAACGTGAAAACAGTGTAATATTATATAATACCGCGTCCACACTCGGACGTTTTAAAATGTGCTCATTATAATTTGTTTGATCGAAGGGACGTCCGTGTGTGGTGTTGGTGTACACATAAAATATATAATATTATATGTTTTCCACCTGCTGTTATTATTATTCTCCCCTGTTATTCGATACTTCAACGCGACTAATTAATCATGAAATTTAATACAATAAGGTACTTTGAGGTCAGACAAAGACTGCTTTTTTTTTCTACATAAATATAAATTAGATAACAGTTCAATACCGTCAAATACCCGTTTCAGACATTAAACGCTCGCACCACGGGATTCATAATTAAATTATTTCCATTCACGACCTCGCGCACCGTTTGAAAGCGAATTGTCAGTATTAATTTGGTGTAATTCCGACCGGCAAAACCGATCAAATTCTCGTTTGACAGAATTTGTCGCCATTTTATTTTATTTTTTTTTTTACAAAATATTTATTAACTATTTCCCGATTAGTCACGTACTTACATCAATTAAAGGGAACGGATGAATATATAATTATACGAAATGTGGCGTGTATAAAAAGATAGCTGCTTCCTGCGTAGGTTTACTTATTCCGAACTCTGTAATTCTGGAATAATAAATAGAAAATTATCCACGTCGATCATTATCTCCTCTGCTCTGTTATTTCATTTTAAACACACAGACAATTCTTCGGCTCTAAAAACTATAAAGTTCGAAGGCACTGCGATATTATTATACATCAGGTATATGTTTAATATTGTTTTCAAAGTTCTCTTTTCGGGGCTGTTTCTATGCAAACAAAAAGAGAGACGCATATTTTAATCTCTGAACGATTTTAATATCTATTGTACTGGAAAAGTTGAAACCATTATTATGTTCTATATATTATTATATACTATATTATACATATATATATGTAATTCAAAACAATATAGATCCTCGAACGTTTGATCTTGGCAGAAGTTTTTTTTTTTTTTAAGAACTATTAAACAAAACACAATGATGTTATATTTGTTAAAATACAATGATTAAAAAAGTATAACTAACTATTCAATATTAGTTATTATACCATGAACTAATGGTTATTAAGATTTTATTGTAGACTTGTACCCGCAGCCATAATCTGGGAGTTTATCAACGGCACACCATAATTTCCAAAACTTTTTGACTCGACAGTAGGTTTTAATTTTTGTTTTTTTAACTTTTATTTTCAGAAATCAGACCTAAACCGTTTTTATATTTTAATTTTAATTTTATTCAACTCGATCATGAATACAAATATATTTTTGTTTCTAAATGCAACTCTTTTTTGTTTGGTAGAACAATAGTCGTGCAAAGTTAAATGCCATTGAAATTACAGAACTTTCGACTTAAAATCACTGTGATGAAAATGAAAAGAAACCCAGATAAAACCTTAAAATTAATTATATAGCGTTAAGGACTATAATTATAGACAGTGTTATAATGTTTATGGCGTTATTATATACAAGCACAAAACAAATGCTCAAGAGATTAAAAAAAAAAAAATGTTTATTTGTAAATTGAAACTTTATATAGCTAGCAGGTGATGTATTTCAATAACGGAAACGTAAATTAAGTTGATATAATAACAATAATATACAGAACCGTATCGGTATAGATGTACAAATAAGTAGAAAAAGGAATTCATTAAATCGCTCTCGTCTCGTGCGATGTAGGTACCTAATAAAAAGCGTGCATAAAAAAAAAATTAAACGTCTCTATATTAGATGATGCGGAGACGGAAACTCGGAAAAGCATCATATAGAACAAAAATATATAATTCAACGCCCTGGCATGGGGCCCTGGATAATAATAGTGTATGCTGTGTGGGTTATAATATTGTGACCCTCGTGCTATGCAAAGGTAGTGAAAAGTGTGCATAAAAAAAATAAAACTATATTAGATGATGGGGACGCGGAAAAGCATCTTATAGAACAAAAATATATAAGTCAACGCCCTGGCTAATAAAGTGTATGCTGCGCGGGTTATAATATTGTAACCCTCGTGCGATGTATAGATAGTGAAAAGTGTGCATAAAAAATAATAAAACTATACTAGACGACGGAGACACGGAAAAGAATCATAAAATAGAACAAAATATACAGAATGATCCATTTAACGTAAGATACTTTATCGCTTAACCATCTACTTTTTGTATAATTATAAGCGTCTTGCGTTAAATGGATCACCCTGTATAAGTCAACGCCCTGGCATGGGGCCCTGGATAATATATTATATGCTACGTGGGTTATATTGTGACCCTCGTTCGATGTATAGGTAATGAAAAGTGTGCATAAAATAGATAAAACTATATTAGATGACGGGGATACGGAATAACATCATATAGAACAAAAATATATAAGTCAACGCCCTGGTGTGGGGCCCTGGCTAATAAAGTATATGCTACGTGGGTTATATTGTGACCCTCGTTCGATGTATAGGTAATGAAAAGTGTGCATAAAAAAATAATCAAACTGTATTAGACGACGGAGACACGGAAAAGCATTTTAATATAGAAAAAAAAAAACAGGATGATCCATTTAACGTAAGATACTTTGTCGCTTAACCATCTACTTTTCGTATAAGTGTCTTGCGTTAAATGGATCACCCTGTATAAGTCAACGCCCTGGCATGGGGCCCTGGATAATATATTATATGCTACGTGGGTTATATTGTGATCCTCGTTCGATGTATAGGTAATGAAAAGTGTGCATAAAAGAATAATCAAACTGTATTAGACGACGGAGACACGGAAAAGAATCTTAATATAGAACAAAATATACAGGGTGATCCATTTAACGTAAGATACTTTATCGCTAACCATCTACTTTTCGTATAAGTGTCTTGCGTTAAATGGATCACACTGTATAGGTAAGTCAACGCCCTGGCGTGGGGCCCTGGCTAATAAAGTATATGCTACGTGAGTTATATTGTGACCCTCGTGCGTTAGATAGGTAGTGAAAAGTGTGCATAGAAAAATAATCAAACTGTATTAGACGACGGAGACACGGGAAAGCATCTTAATATAGAACAAAATATACAGGGTGATCCATTTAACGTAAGATACTTTATCGCTTAACCATCTACTTTTCGTATAAGTGTCTTGCGTTAAATGGATCACCCTGTATAAGTCAACGCCCCGGCGCCTGGGCCCTGGATAATATATTATATGCTGCGCGGGTTGTATCGTGACCCGTAAGTCATCACAAGCATGTATTATGACACATGCCACCTATACATATATATTGAACGCAAAACGTATATAAACGCTATGTCGTTTCCGTCTCACGTAAGGCGAACGAAATTCGATCAACCGAAATAAAACCGCAACAGAGCGGTATTACTGCAGACTCCGCCACGGGGGGGGGGGGGGGGGGCGGTACCTCCCGCGTAAGTCCCGAGTATGTACGACGATCTCGTATAGGTACCCGTGATATGTGTATTTTGTTTTTTTGACCACCGACCACCGTCCAATCATTATTATTTTTACATTAGATTGATTTGAGTTTACATTTTTCTTTTTTTTTGAAAACGCCATATTATACTACTACGTTATAATACGCATTCCCTGTATATTTTTGAAAACGGTCAGTTATATTTTTCTGGTAAGCACCCGCTCGCGATGTGTGGAATTCGTCTCTGGCCTCGCAGTAAAAATTTACAGGAAAGTCGTGCAGGACGACGGCAACGTGTTTATCTCTGACCATATTTTTACACGCTAGAGGTTTAGCCTTTTGATTGGTACATGACGTGTGTGCGTATAATTTAAGCATTTCCGCGCGTATGAGCCCATAATCCTCGTGTGACCATCGAATTCAGAGCATATTTAAAATTTCTTCTTTCTAACCAGCGCGATGTTTGATCGGCCGGGATGGACTATTTTATTTCTCATCTTCGTCCGCAACAGTTTTCCGGTACCCGTGTATTATCATAATAATATCGTTGCTGCAGCGTGCAGCGTATAATATTAGGTACTGTGTTATATTGTATTAAATATATAATTGCATTAACATCATAATAATAATAATAATATATTCACCGCAGACGCGTTCGCATATTTTATACTTTTAACCCCCCCCCCCTCCCCCCCACTTCGCCACCAAACACTCGGACGACTTCCATAAACCATACAATATTATCGTTTTGATTTATGCGCGTACGTCGTATTAAACAATCATCATCCGAACTTAACCGCGTAGAGGAAGCGCGTACGTATAACGTTACTTATATTATATTATACATTACACCGGCGCAGGCAATCGCGTCTATAGCGGGACGAGTATAATAATAATAATATTATAACACTGCGCGGGCATAACTTTTCGTATAATAATTTCCATCCGACTTCGCCTCCGATATGATTTACGGCCACGCTACTATACCTATAGTAATAATATAATGTGTGTCCTCTTATTTCTATATATATATGTAACACGCGTGCGTTACGATATCGTACTCTTTTGGTCTGTGTATAATACCGCTGTATTAGGTAAACCTGTTTGATTAATTCGGGTCTATGTTTTCTGCGTAGTATATTGTACGTATATCGGGGGGAGGGGGGGGGGTGGTGATCGTTGGGACAAAACTGTTACCCGTGGTGTTTACCCGCGATTTAAGCAATTTTATTGTTGGGTCGAAATCGATGATTTTAGACCTCTCTGACAAAAAAGTTTCACGAAAAAAAATCTTTGTAAAAAAAAAAAATTAATTTCGCTATTAATTAATATATTGTGGTTCGATCATGTTCTCGCAAAAAAAATACATTTTTTCAATCAGTTTGTTATTTTAATATAATGATTTTTGCTCAACCATAATTTATATTATAATCGATCTTGTCCCGCTTTCTGCCCTATATATACCTATTATAATGGTATATTATACTCAGCGTCTGAGTCTCATAACCCTGTCGTGTCCGACATCTATGTCGGTCCACTAATCGATTATATCATATTGTACTGTATTTATTTATTTTTCGTGATATACTTTCGTCGTTACCAAGCTTGATTATTATTCGACGGATAAAGTTTATTCCGATTTATTGGTAGATAACATCGTGTTCATTGTGGGTATTCTAATCACTGACTTCAATATGTTTGTAAAATTATTATTAGAGATACGATATATTATTTTTCTTTACATAAGTTAACCGGAAACTTCTTGCTCCAAATGTTTGTTCGTTAACTTGTTTATAATACAATTTTATGTCCACCCGTCTTTACAATTTTAGTTTCGGTACGCTATATAATATATAGTATTTATTATTTACCAATACTGATAAATCAGCAGTATTCGTTTATTTATTTTACATATATTATATTATGCATATACAGCACACTCGCTATTATATTGATAAAAACACATTTTATGTAATAATAATAGTTGATAAGAAATCTGTGCATGAATTCTTTCCATCGAGTTGGTTTCTACTTTGCAATTCGTTATAACATACCTTTAAGTTTTTCCATCTTCAAACGAACTATAATTCTTTTCATGAAAACAGATACATAAAACTGTGAACTGTTTTGAAAAACTTATTTCCTTTACTGAATATGTTAGTAATAATTCTCCTTTACTGAAGGCGACTACAATTTTGTATGCGACTCTTTTTCATTTGATTTATATATCACTATATACCTATTATAAGTATCGACTAAGGTGATTGTATATCCATTGTTAATTATATAGAACGATGTATTATATTCAGATCAACTGCAATAAATAATATGTATAGATGGAAACGAACAAATAAATTTGCAAAAATAAGTTACGCGTAACTATATAATATAGTAGATATACAAGGTATGTATTGACCGGACATTAATATCCTATAGTGCCCAATAAACAAACAACTTTTGTTGAAGCTTCACTAAAACAATATAAGTATAGGTATTATTATTACTATTTATTGGTGACATGCCTCTACGTATAATTCTGTTTAATCAAACACAACTGCACTGGTCACGTACACACTTCCCGAATCAAATCAATATCCGAGATAAAATAAATCAAAAATAATTGAATTATTAATCTATAAAATGCATTATGTTTATTGAAATAATTGAATATTATGGTATACGCACGTTAAATTATATAATATTATAACTAAAGACAATAAATTATTAAAATCGCTAGTTATTGTACCATTTTAATTTAGGTAGGCAACCTATAGTCGCTTACAATTTTCGTTACATAATCTGGAAATCTGACACGCCCAAAGTGTTTATTTTCGTTTCTATACCAAACCCGCGCCGAACAAAGCTCATATCGTGGACGTATTGTCATTTGTCGGTGAATCTATACTACTGTGCAGCAGTCGGCTGTATACAGAAATAATAATAATAATAATAATAATAATGATGGCATTATTTTATGATGGATCAAAAAATGTCAAACACACGCGATTCGAAAAAATCTAATATATAAATCTAATAATATATTGCGCGTGTGTGAACCGGGTATTTCGACCATATTATATTAATGCACGTTGAAATATGTATGAGCTGCGAGAGTTGGCCGATTTGAAATCGTCTAATATAATCCTTTGCGTGGCATAATACCGTTGGTAAACATATGTAGGTACAGGGTGATTTGCCAAACATGCTCACCCCCGTTTAATAACGAGTTTACTCTTTTTGACATTTTTAAATATATACCTATATACTTAGAAAGACCATATATTTTGAATTTCTTGTCATTTTTTAGACTACTTAACAAGTGTGCTGCTGCGGCTGTACAAACTTCAGTTGTTTTCCAGATGAAAACTCCCCTTTTTTACTGAACATTATTTAGTGGATGTGCTTTTTAAAAATGTTGATGTACCTATCTACTTAATTAAAAATTCAAACGAGTATAGTTTCTCAGTTTACATAGGTACTAACACATATTATATTAAAACAGATATGCTTAATATTTGATCGATACAACCTATTTATTATACTTGGGCCATTTTAAAAATTGTAAATATTGAGAGATTAATAATAGTTTTTTGATATTTAATAAATAAAGTTGCTGTAATAGTATTTGACTAAAAGCTAATATAATTAAAAAAAAATAAATAAATAAATAAAGTCTAAATGCTGATTTTTATACGCAGACATATTCAGAAAATTTATCTGCCGAATAATTTATATAATGGAACAGAAGTTTGTATCTCCGCAGGACACTTCTGAAACGGTACAAAAAAATCTCAAGAATTTGAAAATACGTTTTCAAAGTAGGATGTATTAAAATTCCGCAGGTCGAGTTTTGAACAACTGAATTTTTAAAGAAAAAAAAACAGGTGAGCGTGTTTGATGAATCACCCTGTATATTATATATCACGCAAAGCCGTGTAGTAGTCGGCAGGAGTCGGATACAAAACGGTTTCGGTTTTTTGTTTTTATGAATTTATAATATTTAATCTCGCCGGCCGCCGCGTGTGCCGTGCAAATTGTTTTAAAAATGCATCGGTTAAAGCGAAAACGACAAACGGGGTGGGGGGAGGGGGGGGGGGGGAAACAATTCACGTGCTGCCGGTACCTACCTATATTATATTAAAGCGTGCGACCCGTATTGTATGCGATGGTCCATGTGCTGAGATCAATATGTGAATATTATAATAATATGGTCGTAGCGAAACGAAACAGACTTCCACGGACGGGGGTATGCATGATATGTGACGGATGAAGATGACGTGTTGCCGACTGCGACGGTTCTAATAATAAATGTGTAGTCATTAGTTACTGCTCATTACAATATATTATTTACAAACCGCAATAGTGTGTTATTATTATAATAGTTATTAGGTATCAAGAAACGCCGACGGTCGAGTAGAATTTTTTTCCCCGCCCACGCAATATGTTGACAATTTTTTTCATGCGCGTCAAAAGTGTGTTGCCCACTGCTGCAGGCACGGTCACCTATCCTGCGAACACGTCATCGTCGTAGTTGTTTTTTTTTTTTTTCATTTTATTATTATCGTGTATTATTACTGATACTGTCGCTTTATTAAAAAACGTATTTGTGAAAAAAAATATTATCACTGATATAATTATGTGTTTTTCCATGTGGGGATACGTTATAATACATTTCAACGGGCTTAGATAAAGATAGAAAGAATAAACGGATATAAATATTTACATATATTTTACACACGCTTTACGGTCGTCGTCGTTGGGCTCGTCACCATAGGACTGCTATGAAAGTTACAAACAAAATTAGGAAAATTAATGTATGCTTAAAATTATGTATTTTTTTATAATCCTAAAACAGCGAAAACCTTTTCGATTGTAAATTTAAAAACACTATTTTGAACATTTAAACTGATTTTACAATAGTAATAGTCGATAGGTTAAATGGCATAGTATAATATTAAAATATGTAAATATATAATAACATACATCGTTTTTAGTGTTTTTACGGTGTAATAATTATTACTATCATGATATAAATCATTAAATTATTATTTTTACTAAACTATACTATTTTACTATATTATTACTTAACCTATATCATGAATAAATTATTTCCCAAAGAAATATATTGTATCACATGAAAATTTTGAAATACAAATCGAAATTAACTGCATTAAAAACCTTGAAGTTTGATTAAAACAAAAAGTGCAAATTAAAATTGGAGGTATATAATATACACTCGGTAAAAAAATACATAAAACCAATTTGTAACAAATCGAGCATTATGACGTAATTAGTTTTGAAAATCAATGATAACGCGTTTCGATAGAGGTTAAAATTCAATTGACCATATTTAATCTCAGCGTCTAGAAATCGCATCAAACGTTCGGCCATTTCAGTAACTTTCAACTCATAATCGGTCCCCGTAAAACAATATTCGTTCGGTACCAGTTCGGATGACGTTTAAAATTCAATGCAGGGCAATTTAATATTTAATTGTGTAAATTTCTAGTTGAATTTAATTAAGAGAACGCCCGCAAAGTGTAACCACTAAAATGCGTGCAAACAAGTGAAGGTCGGTATTTTCGCTGTATAACCACGTCCGAAATAATAGGCGGTATTCACTTCGCGGATATTTCATCCAAAACACCACGATCGTCGGTCTGTGCATGCACACAATTTGACTCTTCCAATTAAGATTATTATTTTCAATTTACGAAATTACCACCCCTGCCATATTTGCAGTGTACCGCACGCGTGTATGCATGAGAGGAATTCATACAAAACAGATCATAACAATGTGATATAATATAGGGACTATATACCTATAATTTTAGATACAATTATATTTCACTAGTTTTCCAAGTAAACTGATGTTTTTTTGAAAAAAAAAAATAAATATTTTTATACATTTTTCTTCAATACACTAAATATCATATTATATTATCATGCGTAATATGCTTGTGTACTAAAAAATATGGATCAATAATTAGAAACCTACTAAAAATTCAAAAATATGCGAAATTATACAAAATAAACTTTATTTGCAGCTTATGTTTATGACTTGAAAAGTACACAACATTCGTGAACATTTGTAAACAAAATTTATGATGACTGATTAAAAAATTTCGATGTATAAAATACAACTATTAAGATATTGAATAAATAGATTTTTATGGTAAACGTTTAAATAGTTTAGGTGAGTGGAGTAAAATTACCATGAGTCACCCCGGAAAGGCCATGGGTTATCTAAAACTTAAAATGCTTTCAAACAAAGAGCAATCTATTTTCAATAATCTATTTATTAAATATAGGTATATAAAAAAATGTCTTCAAAAGTACAAAAACTGACTTGGACAATTTACAATATTATAAAGTAGCTAGTTAAATGGATCACCCCGTATATACCATACACGCATTGACTACACGTGATATATACATATTATATATTATGTACAGAGTACCTAATTCACAAAGCATGCTCAACCCTATTTTCTCTTTCATAATGAATTTATTCAAATTCTGATTCTTTGAATTTTTTAATACCTATACTGACTTAAAAATTATAATATTTTAAACCCTCGGGATTTTTCGTATCACTAATCACCATAATCCTATATCTCCCAAATACTTAGTATACTAAGTTAAACCACTCAAAAACTACTCGTTTGAATTTTGATTTTGATCCGCGTCAACATTTCCAGAACATCAATAATTTCCGTTAAATAATCTAAAGTATAATTATGGGGGGGGGGGGATCTCATTTGATAAACATGAGTTCGCATCATATCCACAGGCCATTCATCCATAAAACGTACACTTACGGTACGAAAAAATCTCAAGAAATGATTTGGTCTTACTAAGACGTATACATAATATACATATATAAAATAATCGGATTTCGAATATTTGCATTATTGGAGGAGGAAATGGGGGGGGAGGAGCGAACGTGTTTCGTGTATCACCCTGTATGCTTAATCAATTCCATTAGTATATGAGGTTATATACTTATATAGTTTATACGTATATCGATGCGTGTGCGTGCGCATAGCGTGTAATACTCGCCTGTTGTGAGTAACATAATATATCCCTGCCCGGAAGCCTCCCCGCACCACCGTATTCGGGCGCGAGAAACGATCGTAACGTTTTATCACACTCTGCAGCAGCAGGGATACAACAACGCCGCACTGTCGGTGAGTACATAAACGACATAATATATATTATATTATGTGTAGCGTGTGCGCCGTACGTGTTTGCGGGGCGGGTACAGAGTTTTCCCTCGAAAGTCCACAGGGGGTGTTCAACCTACGCCCCTAGGGCCGGTTCCGAGCTCATTCGAACCGGCCCGCCAAGCTGACTGATGTTTTTTTTATTTTTCAGCTCCGAGATCCCATGCGCGCAGTGCTCTATATTTACATAATATTGTATTATTATCCGAGTTGTTGTTGCATTGAGGAAAACGCAGTTAATGTGAAAAGAAAATCATTTACTATGAAATATCGCGTAGTATACGGTGCGGTGAAATAAAACGAGTGTAATAGTTCATCTATCTTTTCAATCTCATTCCGTCTTCCTACATACCGTCTCCCAATACAATTATTTGATCCGCAATTCACTATGTCTCAGGTTCGGTTCACCGTAAAAAAAAAGTCTCCGACCCATGGTCTATGTAACATTATAATACATTGTACAATATAATATATAAATAAGACTCCATTAGAATCTAGAAATACAATTTTTTAATTTGAAAAAATAAAATGGCCTAAAAATGATAGAAATGCTATTGAAAATGGAAATAATTGCATTTAAAAACCATAAGTTCCGATAGAAAATAAAACTCGATGGATCCATATACGACGTGACACGTGAATAAACAGATTTGTAACAAAACGTACACGACGACCACTATAGAGGAAAATGCAAAGTGCATCGAAATCTCAGCCCTAATTTTATGTATATTATATGCCATGTATGTACATGCTGCTGCACACACATTACACGTACCTATATCCGATACCTGTGGAATATTTATATTTTTTTGATAATACGTATTGGACACGTCATTACCTACAATATTATGTCCGTCTATTGCGCAGGTTCTATGGCGGCTGCAGTGCAATGATAATTATTATATAATACGTATAAAACGTATATTTCGTGTTTTCCCTTCAAGAAAAATAACAATATAGTACGCACAACATATGTACACAACAATATATATTAGATACACTATCGCATACCACAATAAATTTATATGCACTCCGAACGACAAGTGACGTGACTATTTTTATATTGTCTCGGGAGATCGTGGTCGAGTACTAACACATATATATATATGTGAGTGGTGTACGTGTATATAAGTCTCGTGTACACGTACAACAACACAATATATATTATTATTATATAGCGAATTCGTATTCTTGTATCCGGAAATTTTAATTTAAAGTTCGATCAAAAAAATATATACTCGGGGGTTTCATATATATATATATATATATAGGTATTACATTATGTACGTACCAGAGATACGTCTTTTGTCGTCCGCAGACCACCACCCACACTCACGCGAGCTTAAAATATATCTGTATACTGTTAGGTATATAATATGTATTGTATCTCGGCGCACTTTTCGCTTGGTTTGATGTGCACGAACCGTATATATTATATTTACTGCGGTGGATCCGAGTCAATCTCCCCTTTGGACACGACGAGATCGACCTACACAGACACACACACAGACATTCCCTCGCTGGTCGCTGTGGCCTACTACACGCGTATAATACCATGTATGTATATATATAATAATATAATAATATAATAGTATAATAGTATAATATTATGTTGCACGGCGACGGTCGTGGACATAATAAGCGACGGGACGAAAACGATTACGAAATAATATTATTATCATAGAGTTCGGCTCGTCGCAATAATTATTAGAACTATGCGGCAGTCCTCCGATCGTCGTACTGTTATTATCATGACCATCGTACCTACATAATATATCATTATTCATTATCGACGTCGTAGCAATTATTTTTTTTATTCGTTTAATTGTTTATTAATTTTCGTTATTTATTATACACCGCTTTCGCCCTCGTGTCTACACCCGCGCCCACCCCCCTTCCAAAACCCTCATCACCCAGTTCGTGACCACCCCTCGCCGCCGCCCCCGTGCACTGTATGATGTGAACCACGCGCGTATTACTCGTCAGTGCTTCGCGAGTGATTTCCGACGATTTTTCTATGGTATTTTTACAGCCCGTCAGTTATTATATACGTTCAGAAATAATATATATAATATATATTATGATTTCAAGAAAGCCTTTTACTCGTTCGCATCCCGTTGGACCGGAAACCCTTTCACACACTTGGCTTTCAATAGAACCCTATGGCGGTCGCCCGCGCGACGGTCCCGTTTTCTTCGCGTAAAACTATTCCGTCTGGAAGGGAAAAAAAAAATGTTACGGCCTCCGTACCGATATAGTATACGCGCGCGGCCTTTGATTTTTTTTCCATCTTTTATTTCGGTCGCACATAATACATCACAAAACGCGACCGTCATTAATAAACGCTTCTTGTATTTCTGCGGGGGAGGAAAAAAAGACCCCCTAGGCCAGAAACAAATCGTCGATTCGAGGTTGCCGTTATTATATATATATATATGCGGTATCGTATATATTATGATTATTATTATTAGTAAATTTTAATAAGTACAACGCGTACCGAAAACGTCACAGCGGCGTAATGGCACTACAATATGGAAAACGTATGTTAAAAAAATGTCATCCGATGGCGACCGATTATGATTCATTTTTTAATTGGATCGAACTAAAGATCAAAAACTTGACGGGTTAAATGTTAATTGTTAACATATTAATGTATTATGAATTACAGTCGATTATCGTGTTTGAACAACTCACCATGGTTGAATGTTGATTGAAAAAAAAAAATTAAACACGTCATCTAAGGTTGAGTTGATTATTTTTGCAAAAAAAAAAAAACACACGACTAAATTGCATTACAGCGGTACGACTTCTTGCGGTAGACGGCCGTCAACACAAATGTAATAATAAAAAAAAAATTCACTTAAGCATAATATTATATTAAAATGATTGATTTTACGTGTCATATATAACGGGGTACCTAACTTGTATAGTTATTTGCACCTTAAGAATTTGTTATTGCCTGTATTAATGATGGCGTCTCACCTGTTCCGTTACCACATAAAATGTCAAATAACCAAATAAATGACACAATGATTGATGATAAAACAGTATCAGTGTGACCGTCTATAATTAAAAGCAAATATCCCTAAAATTCATAATCAAACGACAAACATAATATATAACTACCTATACTATAGTATATATACGACCTACCCTGAAATATTAAATGTTATAAAAAGATGAATTTGAGGCTACGTGAGCAGTACGATTTCTGGCTATGATATAGGTGCCTATAACTTATTTGACATTAAATAATAACTTAAATCGAAATGCGGCATAGCCCGAGTGGAATATAATAACATATAGTTTTTGTTATTGACCATTGATCCCAGCAACTATGGCCATTCGCTGTTTGTTTGTTTGTAGGGGAGGATACTGTTGGTAGATAAACACGTGTGTGTAGTTTTGGCAAATTTTCAAGTGGGCACCCGTAGGTATCTGCCATGCCCGGGTGGGGCATGGTGGCATTTGTTCTCCGGACACCGCGACTTGCCCGAAGAAAAATGCCACCCGTGAACCGAGGTTTGAACCAGCTCCGGCGTGCGTCACAACCGACGCCTTAGTCCTCTCGGCCACTCCGTACCCCTAACATATAGTTTGTTTGCAGCATAATAATATCATAACATAGTCTGGTCGCAGCATAATATTATCATATAGTTTGTAGCTGTTATAACATTACATAATAATAATATAATCAACAGACAGAACGACGGTGTGCCCCCGTGACATACCTACTGCCACGCGTTCTCGCGGTTTGCGGCACGAAAAACTTGCCATCCCCGAAACGACGTCCCCTCTAGAAATGCGACGTGGTCCGACGACAAACATATTATTATACCCTAAAATATTAAATGTTATAAAAATGCGAATTTAAGGCTATGATATAATATAGGTAGGTATAACTCATTCGATTTGCAGATTGACATTAAATAATAATTGTAACCGTAATGCGAGCGTGGAATATAATAACATATAGTTCGTTTGCAGCATAATTATATCATATTATATAGTTTGTAGCTGTTATAACATTATAATATAATATAATCAGCAGACACAACGGCGGCGGTGCGCCCCCGTGACGATGAAATACTGCCGCGCGTTCTCGTGGTTTGCGCCACGGAAGGCCTACCCCGAAACGACGTCCCCTCTAGAAATGCGACGTGGTCCGAGTCGGGTATGAGTTATGTACGTGTATAATACGTCGTCGTCGGCCGGGACGAGTGGCGTGCACGTACGCCACTTTCGGACGGGTGGCTGAAAAAAATGCGGTCTTCTATAGAATTTCCAATTTACCTTTTTAAACTTAATATTATATAGATAGTGGACGGGCGGACCTCACGGGAATTTCCTTTTGTCAGGAGCGCAACGCTCGCCTATACATATAATATATATATATATAAACACACACGTATATTATATTATACTGCAGACGCCTACGACCAACGCCCCTCGAAAGTGGTCCGGGCTCGAATTACGACGTCCCGTGAGCCATACTTATACGCGTTTATTCGTATAATATATTATTATATCGTGCCCTCTAAACATAAATAAAATATACATATTATATACAATTTGTATATATGATGGGTATAGAGGTACATGGCTGATTTTTTTTAACCATTATTTCATTTGCTCGCCGCTAACATTATAATATTAAATATAATCGGCAGTTACGGCCGTTTCCGCCGATTCACTTTTCCGCCTTATGAAAAAATATGTTGGACAGCATTTGAACAATATCCAATGATTAGAGGAGAACAAAAATTCAATACTGTTGTTGTCTACGCATTTTTTATGATTTTTGAAATTTTTAATATACTTAAATTCTATATTTTCAAAATTTAGATTTTTATGACATTTAAAGAATTGGGTGACACACACTTATTTTTATTTTCTCAAATGAAGACCTCCATTTTTTTTTTTTTACTGTAATCAGCTAAGGAGAGCTATTTAGTTAAATAACTCCGATATAATATTTGTCGTCATTTTTATTCGAATGTACTTATGAACATTTTCAAAAAAATTATGTACCTAACAATTATTACAAAAATGAAGGACGGTTCTCGTTTGATAACATAATCGGTTTGTATTGCTACAGCATTCTGCCTGAACTGTACGGAACAAATTCGATTATTTAAAAGTGCGGTCCTTAAGTACATTTGAAAATTCCAAAAATTGGAATTTGAATAAATTCATTACTATACTAAAGGAAAATTGTCCCGTCTCACTACCACATCTTTCGTTCGCTGTGATATGATGAAATAGGATCTCATCGGAGTGGGTACCTAACCATATTGTGCCGGGTTTTCATCGTATTATAATATTGTACAATATAGGTAGAACCTATACCAATACGCTGCAGTGTGCACAAAATATATAACAATATATTATATTGTGCAAATCGATTTTCGCGAATAGACGTACAATGTGTGGCGTACAATACCGGTATTATAATACATATCCCGTTCTGTATCTCAATATATTAATATAACTAACTATACGCGACGATCGACATTGTCAAGAACAGAAGGTTTGCACCGGGCGAAGGCGTGCAATTGTTTTCATACCCGTCAGTCGTCGCATTTTTAGTAGGAATTGGTATAACTACGGGGTCATCAATTTACACATAAAACACGCTGCAAATTATTTCAGAAAACACTAATGATTTTGAAAATATTTATTTTACACGATTTGAAATCGTTACTTATCAATGTCTTTGGACAAAATGATATTTTTTTAAATTTTTTATCGTTATTATTTTTTGAGCGTTTTACACTTTTGAAAGATACCGTCAGACATTTTTAATTTCCTAAGCAGAATATTCGAAAAGATCTGTAAAATCGAATTTTGGACAAATGGTTATTAGTTTTAACTCGCATAGCCTATATATTATGTACTTAAAGTTTTGACGAACGAAGTAGTGGACTTTACATTTTGCGGTGTACCCATCCCTCACTGTAACACTCCAATCGATAAACTTTTAATACTTATATAACTCACAAACTATTCGAAGGAATTTGATAATTATATATCGAAGCACTCGTAAAAATATTCTGCTTTAGAATAAAGACTTTTAAATGCACGATGCCATTATAAACATCTTTTAAGATAATAAAAGTTTTTGAAACACCTAATAAAATATGTCTCGAGTTGAATCATTCCCAACACATGCAGATACAATATAGGTATATTATCTCATCGACGACGATCCGACCGCGGCACGAAACCATATTTAATTCGAGTATAATAATATATATTAAACTTTGACAACTTACACGAAAATCCCGAAACGAAATTTCGATGAACTCTGAATGTGTTTTCATTCTTCTTCCTTATTTTTATCTGCGCTCAAAAATCCGACTGTTTTTTGTCGATAACGCTCGTCCGCTCGCTCTGTAAGTTTTCATATTTTTTTTTCCGTCTCTCGTCAACCCCGCCCCGACGGCCGCATTACCCCGCCAAATATGTGTGCAGCCGCTTAGCACCGTGAAATCTATTCGGTACACACATAAAGTGCATCATACATGTACCCTGGTTGATGTATTATAATAGTATAATAATATATAACCGCCGCCGATTTATATGTTCCGAGTGTGCACACCAACGGATGATCACTAAATATTTCACTTGTAACGTGCGCGCGGGAACTTTAACACTTTTTCGCGTTCACGATCAATGACGGACTTGAAGTACTCGTAACATAAATTTAAAAAAAAAAAAAACGGAAAATACACCAAACGCTTTATAAGGGTTTATTTTCCGTAAAACACATTCGAATGAATATTGAAACAGGGGCGGACGTGCCGCGCGATAAGTCCTGTAAAAATATTGAGGGAAAAAAAACTATGCTCGTAACGCCATTGTGATAAATATATATATATATATAGGCAACGAGGTAGGTGGTAGGCAGGTACTTGGTATAGGTGGTATACATATACGAAGGGCGATTATGCGAATCGCCGGTGTTCGTCGTGCGACCGATACGCGCAGTTTGGAATTGTTATTTTTTACGTCTCTGTATAATATAATGATTATAATAATAATAATAATAATACAAATATAATATATTATACGATATTGTATTACCTACGTATATATTATATATATCGCAGTGCGACTATATACGCGTGTGTGCTACATTATGACTATTTACTGTTGTACCTATACACAAGACCGACGACGATACCGAAAACGGTTTAGGAAAAGTGTTCTGCACAGTAGCAGACACGAACCAAATGGCGCGATAAAAAAAAAAAAAGAAAACACGTGAATTATTGTTTCGTGTAAATACTATATTGTTGTAGGTAGACGTCATAATATTATTTTTACTGCGAGTGCATTATTATATAATATGTTATACGTATGCTATGCAGGCTGCAGGTGACCTATTTCAACTATAAATCTTTTGAGAAAAATGTATACGGATGAACGATGATGCTCATCGGTCGCAGTTCTATTGTCTCGCTCGCTTTGGCGCCATTCAAACTTAGCAGTAGTGTTATATGTTTTTATAGTAATTATATATTATTATCATCGTTATCAATATAAATGCTTTCGAAAAATCAATACACCTACACTGGCATTATTATACTATACACTAGTTATTAAAAAAACCTATTATTTTTTGTGATTCCAAGATGAACCGATTAACTTATCTACCAGTTGGAAAAAATTCGAAATCAAACCAAAAACAAGCACATAATATATTATACACATTGGAAAGTTTAAAAATACCGTCAAAACAATTGTAAAAAGGTTTGAAAACTATAATAATATATTATGATATCACGCCGACTGGAATTAATCAGTTTAATCGATAGAAATGAGTTGTTTTATTTTTAAATTGTAAGATTTAAAATACGTTTTCCCCGCCGGTGGGAAAAAGTCGAACCCTGGACCACCTGCAGCGAATGTGGTTCATCGGGTTTTCGCAATTTTCCGTAAAACTACCGATCGCAGTGATGCTCACTAAAGTACCTACCTACCGCATCTGTGTACGATTTGTTGTATCTGCATTAGAAGGGCTACTTAATGAAACTTTCGGAGCGCTCCTTATTCTACCGGAAGAAAACCGATTACATTCAAAAATGAAAAATAAAACGCATCACTATACCGCGAAACCAATAGATTGCTCCTTTCGCTTTGGATCCAATATATATCCTGTAGCCCGCGGGTGTATATAAACCACATACATATATACATATATACATACATATACTACATATATACATGCATACATACAAACATACATACAGAGGTACGTACGTACACACACATATATTTTTATATTGGGGTCGCGTTCTCCGAGTCCTTTTATTAAAACTACGAATTATTTTTATTACGTCATGCGCAAAACAATAATACGGATACTGGATAGGTATATAACTATGTAAACACGACTCCGAGTATACGCCATATGCCTATAGCCCACATAATATTTGTATAAAATACATTTTAAGACGTGTATGGGCGAAACGCAGCGATATTATTACAAATGCACTTTGCACAATGCACGTCATATAATATCATATTTTCAATAATATATTAATATGTAACAAACTCGTACACGACGATTTACCGATATATTATTATAATATTGTTCCCGCCTATATACCACGGTTACCTATACACGCGACGTGCATCGTAACAATATGCGTACACCATTGTATTACACTGGTTTCGCAAACACTGCGGGCCATAAGTATACATTAATGATATTACATTATGTACCTGCACGCGCGGCGTGTACCTAGGTATATACTTGCTACCGTGGTACACATACATAATATACACGCGTAATACGATTTGTATCGCGTTAATGGCCGAGATGATACTCTCTGCGGAGAGAGCCGAAATTAAATACCGTCAGAAGCGGTGATTCGTGTCCTTTATGGGTACAATTATACCCCGAGATGAACTATAACTCACACGCCGCTCACGTGTACCCACGCGCTTGCAGCGTTTACCCGTAAGCCTTTTAGCTCCGCGTTTACGAACCTCTGCGAAACGGAATAACGCGTATATATACCTACACAATTGTATGTAATGTGATATCAAATGGTCTGGAGGACGGCCGTCTTCTAAAACCGTAATTAAATCCTACGGAATCGAAACTCTTTCCTCACAATAACGCATATTATTGGACCTGACCAACAGTTATTGTTATTTTCCTTTTAAACGGGTTCTTCATATGCTATATATATTATGTCTTGGAAGAGTCTCGTTTTGAGTTCCCTCTTACTCTGTACCCGAAAATAGCTTTCTTTCTCTGTCCCAAGTCCCACTACCATTCATAAGGACATATATATATAACTACACCCTCTACCGCGTGCAAAAACATATATACTAACTGAACAATCTGGATTTTATCATATTGTAACTGCCGATTCCCATTAATTCATCTCCACCCACCCTCACAAAAGAAAAAATGTTATAAAAATAAAAGCTCTAGATATCCCTCCCAAGTCAAATAGCCCCATGCTTTACCCCAAATCAAATCATCAGTGGGAGTAACCAGAAACAACAGTATACATTTATCTTTACACAGTGTCGTATTTTAAAGGGAAACAATAAGGGCATCACCCCTCGGGATATTTTTTTTACTCCTCCGTGCATGATGTATTATAAATTATAAATATACAGTCACAGCATAAGTTTCTTAAACATATTTTTAATAAATAAATGTAAATTTAATCAATTATGTTTGAAAAAATGTTGCCCCCGCCCCCATCACGAAAATAATAGTCAAACTCTCTAATTTTTACATAACTATTATCAATATTGTATCTAGTTTTATTTCCTCCCCTATTGAATTACATCATCAGCCCTCTAATGACACCACATTACCACAGTACTGATAATTAATCTCTTGCCAAATTTCATTGTTCACACTTAATAACCAGTCGAGTAAAGCATTATAATCTCACTTATCGTACGATAATAATAATATTATTATCTTTCTCGGTTTCTTTGCTATTTATCATTTATGTCTTAAGTTGTATATAATTTTATAGTCATAAACATTGTTTTAAATTATATATACTGTATTGTGTTTTATTGTTCCTATTATTTTAATTTTTGGGGGTGAAATAAGCCCCGACGATGAAGTCGCAATAATCAAAAAAAAGTTTGAACCGAATCGCGACATAATACAATGCACCGTCATATTAGCCTTGTTCGCCGTTTTCCGAGGGGATACGATAATTTTCTTTTTCTCGTAACAATTAGCACCGCCACTCGCGCCAATTTCCCGCGATCATATAATAATTAACGCCGTCGGGTCTTAAGTAATGGAAAGGTATATAATATTATATTATATATAGATATAAACACCCGAGTGGATGGATCATGGATTTACGAAATTTCCGGCCGCTTGCGTCCGTCGGCTAATCATAACGCCTGACGACCCGCCTTTCCGGCGTAATCCGTCATCAATTTTCTTCGTCTGTAATTTGTCGACACCCTCTTTTCGGAGGCGGCGGCGGCGGAACTCGTTAGAACAATGGTTTTCATTCGATTTTTTATTTCATTTTTTTACCGAATATTCGCGCCGTTTATGTTTTATACCGTGTTTACGTGCCTCCGCGTCCGCTTACGAACAATATAATATTATTATTACCCGTGTAAACTTCCGCGGAGAGGTGAATTTTTTATTTCGTCGTTTTCGTCCGGTCTCGCACTGTGGCCGGTTCACCCCCAATTTCCCTCCTCCCTTCCACCGATAGTTGACTACGGTATGTTACGCAATAGGGGGGGGGATGGGGGATAACCTCTCCGGTAACTATAGGTATATACCGCGCAGTACAGCGAAGGTAATTCCAACCAATTAACCGAAATCCATTCGTACGGGATTTCTCTCCGAAAATCTGATGGTTTTGTTCTCCCCAGTCTCGAGGCCCCGGTGAGCATTGGACCACACCAAATCCGACACTGTAAGTATAGTGCTACAAGATAGTGCCACCGCCCCGACGAGGCGTCGGACTTACTGTGGATAACCGAATTACTACACGAGCAGCACTCACGCTATATATTGTATAATATTATTGTATATACATACTCGTACCTACGGTCCGTTGCCTTATGTGTCCATACATGTTGATAGTAATATACTCGTGCAACGCAGAGTGGGGCTGTGAAGCGAGAAGCGATTTTAAAATAACTATATATGGCCCGTATAAATCGCTCGTTTCGCTGACCCGCCCTGTATATTTTTGTGCACTGTGGTGCTGTACACTTAATATATTTAGTTACGGCCTCCAGGAAAAGTGGACTATCGGGCAATGTAAACTATGCATACAATCGTTTTAAGATTTATTCAATAAATATATCGTTTATGTAATTATGGCCAAAGAGCTCATTCGGATTATCGTTCTTTATATTTAAATAATCGAAGATACATTTTAACCGTTATATTATAATCAGTGATGAGCCACCTGGAGGACTTTGATTTTCCAGACCTACTCATAATATTATAAAATTACATTTTGCTCATGTATAAGAAATCCCCGCCTCTGCAATTATGCGTGAAAGAATCGTATATACACTCTAAAACACCACCTTTTATTTTCTTTAGGTGGTAAATACATTTCGAAGAATTCAGTCATTATAATCAAACGATTTTTGTATAAACTTATACATTTTAACTGTTTTTTCAAATTTTTACCCAAACATACTATTCAGTTTTACAAATCAAGTACCCGATAAGTGTATGAAATTACCCATACGTTTTATAAAAAAAAATGTCAAAATTACCTAACAAAAACCTAACCTAACCTACGGCGGTATTCTCCCCGACATTATCCATAACATGTGCAAATGTTATATACGCGGATGACAACTCGTACCTTAAGTCCCTACAACGGCCGTGTACTTCGCCACTATACAATGCGCCGCATATAATGTAATGTATATAATATGAAGGTAGCAGCTGAAGCTGTTTATTGCGAATACTTGTTATACATAAATCGGGGCCCGGGGGTGGCAAACGAGTATAATATAAGAGTTTTTCGAGCCGATAAGTGCAATGCGCGAGTGCGGGAGTGCCGAGAAAAATATAAAAACCTCTCTGGAAAATATTAATATTACAGATTGCATGATTTCGTTACATACAACTCACGTCTGTAAATATAGGTCGTCTAACGCGTAACGTAGACGCTTACAACTGCGTGTAACGTGGTGTTGTTTTATACATAATATTATAATGTCGGAAGGAGGAAAGAAAATATTAAATATAGGGAGACGTGCAGATTTACGAATAAAAAAATGATATTGCGGTCGAATCGAACGTTTCGCAGGGTGCGCAGGAATGTCTCCTGTGTATATCTGGAAAGTCAACACAATAATATTGTATGGTTTCCTTCTGTTTGGTTGTCTGTCGACAGTCGACGAGAATAATAAAAAAAAAATTGTCTTATACTAATGAAACGGCCGATTATAATATTATGTTTAAAAAAGATTCGTTCGTCGGTGTGCGTGTGGAGTGTATGAGATGTAACTATGCGGCTGCGAGCGACCGAGAACAAAAGCAATTATGGAAAGGGCCCTGAGAAATTTGTCATTTTCTTGAAGGATACATATTGTATCGTTCTGTGAACTCACTCGTATATATATATATATATAATATGTACGAGAAACATATCGCGTCGTGTACTCGCGTATTTATTATAGACGGTTTGGCGCGGGAGAAAGTTTCGGAAAATCGTGTCGGCGCAGGAGGAAAGGAGAGAAAAAACCGACGAGTGGCGGCCGCGGCAGCTGTCAGTTATATTATATTGTATACGCGTATGCCCGCCTATATATATATATATATATATGCGTGTACACTGTGTTCTAATGAAGTTTTGAAAAATATTATTAAAAAAAAACATTCGGAGCGCCCATATTGTGTTTACGCTGTATAATAATATCATGCGCAGAAAGTTTTTTCGCCCTCCCGAGATGGACCGCACTGTCGGTATATATACCGCGATGCAGATCTGCTGCACCGGGTTAACAGTCCGATTTTATAATGATAAATTACTATCGTAGGTACCTATGTTTAGCCTGACATTCAAGTCATATTATATATTTTTCAAATATTGTTAAACCACGCACATTCAGCAAATTCAGGTAGGATTAGGTATGCCAGGATGACTATTATTATTTCGAGAGATTTTGTTGATTTTTCGTACTATAATTTTATTATGAATTGCGATCTGATAAACGGGTATGATAGAAAATTTATAACGATTATATTATCATAAATATTGTTAACGACATGCTAACTGTACTTTTCTGTTTACCCCGCGGGTTACTGTTTCTTAAAGATCTTTGGATTTGGATTTTTCTAAGAAGGCGGAGATGATCAATGTTTGCCAACCTCCATCATCTTAGAAGAATTATCTTAGATACCTTTCTAGCTAAAAACATGTTTCAATATATCTGATGAATCTAAATGACTGATTTTAGTTTTATATTTTTTAATATTTGTACGACTATGTACCTGCCAGCCATAGGTAGCTATAAGTTTTTAACCATTTTCCATTTGAGAAATGAATGACTTTTAAATTAATCCTTTTACATTTAAGATTTATGTCATAATTATTTACAATATTCAACATTCGTGCGCATTTTATAATCTCATAAATGGTAGGCGTTAGCACAAACTAAAGTTTTTGACAACTTTAGAGGAATATTGAGAAAAACAATTTACGGCGATTTTGAGTTTATAAAGTATGCTTTTTTAGTGCATTATTGTGGGCTTTTCGGACGCAGACATCCTTGTCCTAATTTTCAATACTGCGCATAAACGAGTCAATAAGTAAAACTTAACTTTTTTTTATATTTAATCGTATTAACTCAATTAATTCGCATCAATATTAACATAGCAAACTAGCGATTGTCTTTCAATCAAAGCTTGGTTACGTTCATTTATAAATAATTAAATACTTAATAAATATTATAAAATAACTATATATTATGATATACATAATGGGAAGGTAAACATTTAATTCTTAATAATGTACTTGTTAGTGTTGCCATTCTGCAGGCTAACCCTTCAACAAAAATAAATTACTTTTTGTCGGTGCCTTTTTATTTTCCAAATTTAGTTTACTATATATTATAAGTGTTACAACAAATGCGTACCTATTGCCTGCGTTCATTGATATTTATTATTTCAAACCATCTAAATTATAATGGCAGTTCATAATATATTATTTAAAAAAATGTACTTGACTAATATTGTTAAGTAATATTGTTCATATACATGTTAGGGTTAAAAAAAAAAAGTGAACTATTGACCTCTGTAAACGTTTTATTTATAATAATTTGGTTCTGTCGGCTTAATATTGAACTCGGTTAAAAAAATATCGTTATCTTGCAGCCCAACCTTGCTTATATTTTTACTATGAGCTATCACTCGGTGTCCTGCGAACATTATAACCGTGTATGTCTACTGCAGCGTATCTAGCCCACTCATCGTAGTCGCGTGACGGACTAGCGTATAGGTACACACGATAATACACACATTGGACTTATAATATCATAATATGCAAGTACACTAAGCATATTATTATTATATTGGTGCAAAATACGCCTATGCACAGCCCAAGTCGGAAGTACTCGTTTAATAATATTAATCGTGTGTGTGTGTGATGTGCGTCTGTCGGAATCAGCCCAATAATAATAATAATAATAATAGTGTACCCGACTATGTGGACGTCAAACAACAATAATACTCTGGCAAACACCGTCGCCACGTCCTCACCTCACCACCATTAGCTTTTCAAAACTACAAACGGTTATACGACGCGGGTGAGCTGCACCGGTAACGATGATGATGATAATAATAATAATACATTATCGGACTATAATACCTAAGGCTACTTCAAACAGTTCAAACTGCCACTGCGACGGTGTGCATTATCTATGATTAGCGCGTGTATTATTTGAACGGCGTGTTAGGTACTATACAAACACCATGACTGGTACTGCGTATATAGGTAACCAGCAGCTACCGCGACCACAGATTTACTACCATACTCGTTCTAATATCCCAGCTATTACACTACTATAAACCGGTATACCTATAATATGGATGCTACTCGGCGCCAGAGTTCAAACGGCCGGTGCATGCGTAATACCATCCCAAAACGATTCACTAAAAAATGTATTAATTTTTATACGCACTACCCGCGGCCACCACTATAATACGTATATTATATAACGAAGCAAATATACGTAATTTAAAAAACCGAATTTTAATCATTGAAACAAATTCAAATTTAATAGAAAATTTACTACGCATATCGTATACGAAACACTACTTTGAATTTAATTCACATTTTCCTAGATTAATTACATATTTACGCTCAAAATAAACCAACCATTTTTAATACCTACTCGGTTGTAAAAACATGAAATTAAATTTTATAATAGTGCTTCGCACGATCTATTACACTGTGACACAGCGACTTATTCTATCGACTCTAAATCTTTTTTTCTAATTACAATCGAGCCATAACTTATGACTAACCTGAAAATCGTGCCAAAACTTTAGGCATTTTAGGTTGAACATTTATAGAAATCAGAGAACCCTCCTCAAAGGCTTGAACAATAAAAATGTATTATTACTGTGTACTGGTATTAAAATAATAATAATAACATTTCTACAATGTGATGTACAAATTTGAAAAATCACTATTTTTACGTGATTATTATGATCATCGAAAATAAAATATGTCATGGCCTATAATAATCGTGCGTGTACCGATCCTATACGTTGCACGTTCTGATTTTAAAAAAAAAAACGTATTTAGATGTTCGTCCTGCAACCGCGAACACTAACGTCGTCCCTGATAACTAAGTCGAATTTTAATATTGTCCTTTTATCCTATTATTCCTTTCTCTCGCAATTCCTCGCTCGCTAACGTCGTGAGTTTGAGACGTCTCCAAGTGCAGCAAAATACGCAGCGAAAAAAAAACTGCATTATTTTTACTGCAATACTGCGTCGCAGCAATATATTATTAATTCTCATCACTATTATACTCGTAGGTTTTTATAGTTAATTTTTATTCAGTTCGTTTTGCAGGTTTCCTGTAATTAGTTTGCGGCACAATTATTATTATTATTATCGTATTCACCGTACGGCCATTCATCTGTATCCTGTTCACTGCGGGTGGTTCAAGTGTTTATTTAACTTCCATTCAAATATATTATGTGAATACACGACTGAAATAATTCGCGTCGAACACTCGGCTCTAACGATTTTTTAATAACAGACGCGTTAGTGTCGGCGTATTTGGCAAACAATGCCGTCAGATGCAGCGCCGCAGTGTTTTTTTCGAGTGCCGGCCAGTCGTCCTATTTTGCACACACATTATTGTAAATCGTCTGATAAGAAGCCAAACTCGCTGCACGTCCTGCAATTTTTATCGAAGTCGTTTTACGAGTCCATCGGTGGGTCTTATAACTATTTCAAATGTTATGAACAAAAAATATATTATTCAAGTCTGTAACCGCTGTTTTTCCACCATTTAAAATATCAAATGTTTTCGAATTCAATGAATAAATTGGAAAATGTAAAACTGCTATTATATGCGCGTACGATTTGATGTGTGTGAACGGAAAATACTTAAAGCATCTATTATAATATTGCCGCATCGATATAGTATTATATAAAATATATAATAAATTACGCATAAAATACGATACTCGAGTTCTTTGGATTTGTTTAGGGATAACGTCGCCCAAACGCACAGAGTAAGCCGCGATATTGCCTCGCGGGACACTCGAGAGGTGGAAAAAAATAACAGCAAATCGCGAAATACTTGCTTTGGTTACTTACGAGTACCCGCTGACGAGCTGAGCACACATCGCCTATATATTCATGAATATTCATGTATATAATATGTGGTACTCATCGGTTGACTTTAAACGGTAAACGGTTTTTTTTTCATCCCCCGTGAGGTGGACCCACTCGAGTAGGTATATTTTCCTTTACTTTTTCACACGATTAAACCTATATACACCAGGGGTGGTCAAACTCTTTTCCGGGATAAAGATCTACAGAGAGTATAATATTTTTCCAACGCAGAGATCGGATTCGCGTGTAATTAGAATAAAATAATAAACGCATTCGATCGTAAGAATAAGGGTGCCTTCCATACTACAATTAAGTAAAACGTATTACTGCTCGTTCGAATTTCGAATTAGGTAAATAAAAATTTAAAAATAATGTCTGATTAAAATATTAGCATAAAAGCTTAAATAAAAAAGGGTTTCTCGTTTGAAAAACATAAGTTTTTATTGTACCACCATCACAGGACACTGCAGATTCAATAGTACAAACATATTATTATCTTATGAATTTGAAATCGCGTGGTCTTTATAAGACGTATTATAAATAGATGCGAGTACAATTAAAAATTCCAAAAATCAGAATCCGAATAAATTTCGTTAAACAAAACGGAAAACGGGGGTGAACACTTTGGCTCGGCGAATCGCCCTGTACATATGCCACCTTACACGGAACACACGCGAGTTGTGGGTATACACAATATTAAATAGTGTCACATCCGCCGCGTTTACACTTATCCTATCCGAACCGCCTTTTGTGTTCGCCGGCTCTTTTCGTCGCGTGTTATACGCAAAGGCGTGTGTGTAAATCACATTTTGTACGAGCAAGTTACATTGCAGGTACCCGTTGCATAATATACACTCGCATTGTAATGCGCCAGTAAAGCGATTGACACTTTGCAGGAGTGTGTGTATAGGGTACATACATAATATCATATTATAATACGCGTACGTCGTGACAATGAGAATACCTACGACGTTCTCGCTCCATTCCATTATAATAAATAATCGTCGCCCGGGAATGAAATGAAATGTATTTTTTCAAGTCAGTCACTATTTTCCAAGACATAAATACCGATATGTACAAAAAAAACGACGACGACGAAACTCTGAACGAAAAAGCAACAGAAAAACGCGAAAAAAAAATTCAACCATGTTGTTCACGCAAAAAGATTCGGGGATTGTTTTCAAAATGTAATCCTAATATTGTTGTATAGATACATCGATTTGTGAGAAATTCAAGTAATTATTATAGTTACCTACCTAACATTGATAGTTTAAAAAAAAAAACCGAAATCTTGGTTGATGCGATAATAACGGAATCGGTAGTGTCGTAAATTATATTGAAACGGATTTTTCTTACCTACGCAATAAGCACGAAAACGTGAGAAAATCAAAAAAAAAAAATGGCCTATGCATTATTTTAGCGTATAATCTATAAAGAATTTCCTTATCGAAACGTTGTACTTATACGCCTCTGAGTGGTACAGTCCGTGGACCATTCCTTCTAACCTCTTCCTAACCCCCCCCCCCCCCCTCACCACTCCCCGAAAAACCTCCCTTCCCAGATATCACGGACAAGTGAAAATAAACAAAACAGATCGCGTAGTTGAGCTGTGCACGCGATATTATACGTTCACCGCTTTCGTTGGAAATCTAAAAACAAAATATGCAATCTAATACAATCTCTGCAGATTCGGCAGTCGTGCGCGAGTATCGTATCACAGTAATATTATAATATTATATATATTATATTATATAGGTACGGTGGTACGTTTGCAGGAGTAGAACGTCAGTATAACTTTACTATACGTATAGGTACCTACTGCTCTGCAGAATTGTTTTCATCTTTTTTTTCCATTTTTCCGCACAGTATCGTATCGCATCGTGTTATTATTATTATTATTATTATTATATTATAACAATATGTGTGCGTCGTATATATATATATAAACGTTTTCATCGCGTCTCCGCCCGCTGTCAGCCGCCACAAGTAGCGAGGTATATATACGCGCTGCACCCTCGTCATTTCGTCCGAACTCAGATATAATATTATCATATTATATCATTCTCGCGTAGGTAAATATATATATATATATATATATATATATATATATACTATATAAATTCTAATAAGTCTCCGCGCATATAATATTTATACAATTCGCAGCGAGTTGCAACTGGCGAGCCGAGCTGTATATTATGATAATAATACGCGCGTTGGATATAATATTATTGTATTATACGAAAGTAGCTATAATGTATATACGAACAACGGTTTTTGCGGATTTTTTCCGCACCGTTTACGTCCTATGTATACTTTCGTGTATCATAACCGACGCGCGTAAGAGCACACACTCGTGCATAATAATACAACAATAATAATAATAATAATAATACAATATAAGTATATATATAGGTACACACACACACACATATATATATATGGTTTTGAAAATAAAAACTGGTGCACTCGTACACTGTTGAAAATCAATAGGATTCGTCCGCACTGCGCTGGCGTAAAATACACATGTATATGCTTATGAGTGAGTGTGTGGGTATGTGGGTGTGTGTGTGTGTGTATGTGTGTGTGTGTGTGTGTGTGTGTGTGCACCGTCGGATTCGAGTACCGACGTGAATTTTTTAAAACGCGTCTTAACTCGCGGGCGGGCTTAACGGCCGACGCACGCCCGCCCGAGGATCCACGGGATGAAGAAATTGCGCTTTTTTTTTTATTAGTTTTTTTCATTTTTTTTTTTTTTTTAAACTCACCGCCAGCTTCTCGAAATGAATATTTCAATAATACAAACAATGCGCCACCGTACACGCACCGTGCATAATATGTTGCGCACGTTTGGTCGTTTGTACGCGTGTATGTGGGTGAGTGGGTATGGCTACCTATATTATAATATGCGCAATCTTCGTACAGCGATTTTAGGTTTATTTTTCGATTCGTATATGATGCCTACAACTATTGTACGGCTAAATAGCGGCCGGCGCTATACACATTTCAATTATGTAAAACTATATTACAATACATATAGGTATACCAGCTGGTATATAGATCCATTTAAGTGTCTATAATAACATAATCGTAATTAATCGTAATATAAAAGATATTTCGAAAATCCTCCACCTTTTCGAAAACATTTTTTTCACATAATATATTCGATGTCAGTTCAACACGTATCACGATCTAGGTACCAAAAAAAAAATAAATATTTTCATCGTTATCATTATTGATGTTTTGTCACTTTTTTGAAGACACATATTATTAATATCAGATTCTAAACATTATTCGGAGTATTTCAATCTATAAAAAACAAACTTCGGACAAATAGTTCATTATGGTTTACAAGTGTATAAGTATTTTAAGTTTAGATGAGCGGGATAGAGTGATACACGCAAAATGTTGTCCACTACTCATCTTAACTTTAAATACAATTACAACGATAAAAAAATAGTTACAAAATAAAATCTTTTCTTCCCAGAAATGTTGTTTTGATGTGACATATAATTATATAAAAAAAAACTTTCAAAAAAGTTTAAACTTTTCGAAATAATGAGTGTAGACACTTCAATGGATCACCGGCACATATATAAGTATAATATTACAATGATTTTATTATTATTTATTGACGAATAAAATACGTTGATCGATTAACTTTCGCGAACCTACTTACCTAAGCCGAAAACTTTTTCAATTTTCGAATTCATTTTTGCCGATTTCATTCAACCGTCAATATTGTACTAAAAATACATTCGACTGGAAGAGATTATATAATATATATATATATATATATTGTATTTGAAGAAGATAACAACAATGGTATTATGTAATATCATATATGTTTATTTTGACCCATGTTTTCAAAAAGTTTCTCAGTCCGTATTATATTATATAATATTTATGCCGAATTCAAAACGACTAAAAATTGTTAAAATGGCCAATCGTATTTCATACTTGACAAGGTTTAAGATTGAAATAAATGTATATAATAAATAATGCATATACTACGTATGTCAGTCTGTAGAATATTTAATAAAATAATAATGGTTCGAGAAGTTCGAGTTGTACGAAATTCGTGAGCACCGATATTTAATATTAAAGAAACAGATACGATTGCCACCGAACACACGATTTTATGCACATATCATATTATATATGGCACGGCGTATACCTAAAACACCTTTGGTAACATAATTGTAATATAACAATAATAATACCTATCGGTACGACATGATATCTGTATACCTTCCCAACCTTTTTATGCATTGCATAAAGAATATTTTTTGAGCTGTACTATATTATTATGGCTTGAAGTGTTCGAAGATAATTTTGTAACACGCGAGATTATTGCAATACCATCATAGATTGTGAATCAAAATAAGCGATAATCTATGTACCAGCTATACCTAAGCATCGCGTCGCCAAGGAGAAACCCAACTCTGTAGGATATGTTTACCAGTTTGGTATTGATACAAAAGTTGTAGTGTCATGATTTAATATTATAAATTTGTTTTCGTCCAATAATATATATTATTATTTCAACTGCACCGACAACAATAAAAAATAATCATTATAAACACAAACATTTTGCATCTCACGTGATTTTAACAAGACCAATTTATTCAAATACGTCTTAAAAAACGTAGCTGGTATAGTCTGTAACAATTTATTTTCTCCGAAAGGCAGAAGTTTGAAATTTTTATGTAGTTGCCTTAACGTTGGCACAAGTTTTTGGCACGGCGTCTTTATGACAAAGTTTAAAGGCCAACTTCGCGCATGTATTATTTAACAATATTAAATGCTCGACACTGCAGTTTTCTAACGTAACTAAATGTCAAAAGTTTGATACCCATTTCTAAAATGTATTACAAAGTGTCAATACTAGACAATTTACCTTTTCCGGGGTTCTGGAAAAACGTAACCGAATCTTATTCTAATAATAGCGAATTTGTAGAAAAATGTCGATAACCATTCCAAGACGTATTTGAACAAAGTGCCGGTGCTACGTCATGATAAGTGTATCAATAAACCAACTGCAAGCATATAATATAGCAAAATTTAGCAAATTCGTAGCAAAATATTTATGCATACGCATTGAGGTTGCCAACTTGACGAACGATAATGGAATATGAATGGCCAACTACCTATATAGGTATACATTCAAACGTGGTTAACTCGAACTTCTTCCCCGGTCCCTAGAATTTCCTATGGTTGCATTATCCTTGGATAACTCGAATTCTTGAATAACTCGAACTTTCTGGTCGGTCCCTCCCACTTCGAGTCGATCACGTTCGGCTGTATTATAATATACTACACACGAGATCGGTGTGTACGTCTACGTAGGGAATCGATTGAGCACGGTACAGCTGCTGGCGGGTGACTTCGGTTATATTGCAGCTGCAGAAGACGACTGCAGTCGCCGCCTAGTACAAAAGCACATTATATATATATATTATTATTACTTTACCGTTGCTCTGCAGCGCGTTTCGCAATAATATATTATATTGTCCACGTCTAACGTTAGGTGTGTGTGTGTACACTTATCATATATCATACGGTACGAGCACCGAAGTTAAACGGCGAGACACGCGCGATTCGAGTCGGCTCCGCGAGCCGTCGTATTATTATTATTATTATTATTATATACGATACATTATGTGTGTGTATATATATATGATGTACAATGTATATAGGTACTATATATATACATTATATACACATATTAATATATATTATACAGACGATCGCGTCGGAGAAGAGTATTCTACTGACACGACTATGATACAAAGTATATTGCGCGCGTATACACGTTATACCGTATATGATATTATGTATATATAGGCACGAGACGATGATAAATCAACATCGTCGCGTGATGTACGACGCGGACAATGGAAGGCGACGACATATTGACACTTTATGCGTCTATAATCTATATAGGTATACATAATAGTATATTGTGATATACATTTTGTGGTGCATACTATATAATACTGCGCTGCTGCAGAAGAGCGACGAAAAACGATGTGTACAACGATCGATTTTGGCGACGATGAAGAAAAGGATAATATATATCCTCGGCTTATTTCCTTATGTACGCGTGTCGCGTATACATCCTGCAGGACTCGCCGCCACCCCTGCGCCCGTACTGCACCCCCTCGCACACCCACCGCCGACTTCATCACGTCATCACCGGCTCCCTTAAGGAGGGATGTGCTACTCCTCATCAACCCCCCTCCCCCCGCACCACGAACAAAGCTGTCTACGGACGCACGTATGTAATTTTGAACTCCGCGAATTCGGCGGCATCGTCGTAGTCGGTGGTGGTTAAGGCCGATCAATTCGCGACGACAATCCTCCACTAATAATACGGAGATTAAGTTTTTGCCACCACGCCCGTGCGGTTATTACAGTTTTTCGCTCTTATAATATCCCCGAAAGTCGTATGTCACAAATTTCAAATTTGACAGCGGGATGTTTAAAGTTTTTCATTTTTTTTTAAAACATTATAAATCGTGTTTGACATTTTTTTCCATCGTTATCCGAACTGATTTGTTTATAAAACAACTTCTGAGCTGTCGATACACGTGATATTATAATACATCATTATTATATTAATCATATTGTTATACGAATAATGTTACGATATCACATCGTAACCCATCACGCTCGCGCACGCACTTTCCCGAGACTCTGCTGTGTATATAACCATCGCACGGCATAACAATTTATCAAATTCAAAACGGCGTAAGAACCCATATATACCTATGAGGCAAAATGGTTGAGATATTTTGCGTCTGCATTACTGGTAGTTTTTTTCGTTTATTTATTTATTATTTTTCTGTTGTTGTTGTTGTTGTTGTTGCCCCGCATATAAAACGCTCAACTCAGCCGGTCTGTCCGTCCGTCGCTCGCACGCTTTAAAAACGACTACGCGGCGCGGAAACTTTCGAATACGCGCGGACCACCAGCATAGTTGCCGAAGTAAAAAGTTTAGGAAAATAAAAAATGTGTACACAGTATAGTAAACGACGAGGCTTAAAAAATAAATAAATAAATAAACCATTTTCTGACGGACAAAAAATTAGTGATGCCTATCTATACCTATACAATTTATTATATTATAATAGGATATGGGCTATTGATCGGATATCAACAATTTCCCTCGATATAATATAGGTAATATGTGATATAAAGTTGTTGCCAGATCCGTTTAGTTCGTACGCTAATATAGACTTTACCGCGTGAAATTGGCCAACAGAATTAAGTCACATCCTCCCCCAGAGCCAAGACACGCATTTAGATAGTCGTCGATAGTTCTTTTTTTGAATACAGCGCATCAATTAACAAAAACACAGTGCGGTCCTATCTTATTTTATCAATTATTATAATAATATAATATCAACCGGGCCAGTATTAAAATTGCCAAATTGGGTATGGATGTCGCCGTGTCATAATGATAATAATATTGTATTTTGCTCTTCCCGTTAAGTTTGACCCAATTTTTTGCATTGTAAAATAATAACCGAATATAATATTACTATTATAATCATTACTACCTGGTTACATATTAATTCTTTCGTTGAAACATATACAATAATGACTGCTATAAACGAAACCGCCGACGGTCGTGAAAATAATAAAACGAAACGCGTTTTGCAAATCCCCTGCAGCAATTAATAATATTATATATTATAATAGCAATGCCTACATTGATGCAGTGATATTATTATGAAATATACATCATCCATGATTAAAAAAGCAGCTTTGTCCACATACGCATCGTACGCACATTTGTTATATTATATATTATAACGTGACGTTATCATCTAGGACGTGAATTTCGAAAAGCGAGTTTATTCAAACTGCAAATTTGAATAAACGTTTTATTCGGTGTAAACAATATTATTATATACACTACACTATATAGTACAAGTTGAATAAAACTTTTGATTTCAATTTTAGTACAATCATATTTAACAAATTGCACGCCCACAATAAATGTGAAACGAACGCGGCCTGTATGTGTGTGTATGCGGAAAAAAACAGTGTATTAAAATCGTGATTTATTTCATTAAAACGTCTAAACTTATTTCATCTGAACCTAAAATGTCAGCCATTTTTTTATGTCATATACATAATATATAAGATACATTTTATATATATATATATATATAACGACACAACTGAGCATTTTTTGCGATAGGTGTGACGTCGAAAGTTTTACCCTAATGATCGGAATATATATTTTTTTTCCATCGTCGCGTACGATTTATCATCCGAAGAAACGGATGTTTTTAGACCTTTTTATTCAACGCCTACCTATCGTGTACAATACCTATATATATATACAAGAAGTTACAAAGTTTTTTTTTTGAGGGGGTGTCCTGTTGAGAGTTTTTAAGCCAATTTCCCCTATTGTATAGTAGTTGTCTGTGTCTTTTTATCTTGTACCGCCGCTTTTCTTTATCACTATACTTGATAGGAAAAAAATATGAAAAAAAGGTCAATCATTAAGAATACATTTTTTTTTTATCTACCCATGTATAGTTTAACGAGCTTTTTTTTCTACACTTAACGCGTATATAGTTACCTGACATTATACATTTTCCGTTTGTATATGCTACCTATATATAGCCTTCGTAATATTTATGACGATTTTCAGCGCGCGCAATTATACTGCAGCGACCTACTCATCGTACAATCCATAATAATTAACAATACTACATTATCATCACGTAAAAGATTGCATCAGTGGCAATGTTATATAAATACGGTGGCACATCGCGTGCTGAAAGGGTTTTGGGGTCACTGTAAACATACCCCACAAAAAATAAACCCCCAGGCCATGCTGTACATAATAATATGATCGTATTTATATCGATGTTCGAATTTTTATTCGGCGATAATTTAAATCGTGTAATATATATATACGTATATCCGACCAATTACAATAATCCCCACATAAATCGGTGATTTATCGTTTTGGAACCATCCTGCGCACCACCCCTCCCTCTCGCTATATTTTCTAGTCGTACGTGATATAAAGATATACATTTTTCGACAATCGGTCGGAAAATTATTGTGTTTTGCAGTACGCTCCAGCATACGTCAACCGATGTTGAAAACGTAAATGATAAATATAGGTAATACAATATATACTTTGTATATTACTATATCCCAGACAGCATTTTATAATGATAATATTATAATGACGTTATACTAATATTATTCGTTATTATAATGTTATAATAATATTACTAAACAAAAAATTGCTGTGATAGGGTGATTCACCAACCATGAGCACAACATGTTTTCTTTAATAATGCAATCGTTAAAAATCTAATTTTTGGAATTTTAAAATTTTCTCAAGCTTAATTTTGAAAAAAAATGTGTTATGTGCATCTACATCAATGAATATCAATCAATACATATTATCTTTTCTAGGAGTTTGGATGTAGGACCTTATATCATAAATACACTTCTCATAAAAGGTACAAAATCTCAACTGTTCGATAAAAAAAATTGGTCTTTAAATGTATTTAAAAATTCCAAAAATCAGATTTTGAATAACTGCAGTATTATTATCAACAGGAAAAAGGGTGACCGTGAATCATTCTGTATAATAAATGCGACAATGATGATAATAATAATTATCATTATTACTTCTATAGTGGTTCGGCATGTACCAATCACATAATATTATGATATTACATTATATTCAGCAATGCACTGAAACTTGCGCTCGTATATAATATACGTACTATGCAAACAAGCGAAATGAAATATAAACGGTGCACATTGTACAAATACATGTATAGTCGTATATAGATCAATACACGTGTTTTAGCAGCAAACACTTAATATAACATATTGTGTAGCGCAGTGCTCGTGTGAGTGTTCATTCGATTTTGTGTACCTATGTGCGGAATAATTTAAATTCAAATCGTATTTTAATCCGTTTTCACTTTCGCTCTCCAACGTTTTACCAGTGCAGTGTTGACACTGCGTAGATTGTAGATACTCTTACTCATAATCATTTAATAGGCATTATAACGTGATACATATCATCATTAAACGGGGACAGGCGTGTTATTAGGTTTATTATTATAAACTGCACAGCAAAATCAACTGCACCGCTAGACCGATTCGGAACCGGAACCGAGTGCAATTTATTATTGGTGGCGCTTCTACGGAAGTCTGAACAAAACGCGACCGGAACAGACGAACAATAATCGTTTTTGTGCCCTCGGAGTTGGGCGATTTTAAGACGGACGTCTGGAACTATAATATAATATATTATAAAGTCACGAATGGAACCAAAAAAAAATGCTGTATCTTCCGGTTTATCATCATCGTACTTGCAGTATCAAGTGATAATAAATTGGTAAAGTTAAGATTGTTGATCAATTGTATTGAATCATAATATAATACGTAATATTTTTAACGAATCGGTTGCCCACAATATTGTTATGACGTGTATACGCGTGTCAATTATGTATCTACCTAGGTATATATAGATGTAATGCTTGGCTGACTACAACTATACCATGTTTGCAGTTTTTACTATCGCACATCAATATTATATTGTGGTACTATAATATTATTATGCAGATATTAAAATAGTTCTTAAAAAATGTCGTAAGTGGGACGTCTATGCATACGTACGTTGTTTTTTTTCAAATAATGTAGATAATTATTGTTCGACTTTATTGCTTTCGCACGCAAACTTCCACGAGATGACAATAATAATTACTGTCATCCCGTGGCATGGAATACTGTACCTGTAATAAGTATCAATTGACAGTCGATACATTTTTAACAATTAGAAATAGGTACCTACCTACCTCCTACGTACAAATCGAATTTGAAACCAGAAATAATAATAATTATTATACTTGTTATGAGTAGGTATATTAAAAGTTTAAAATTGATACGAGTGTTGCCTTTATATCGCGTGTATACAAGTGTACAATATATTATACTTTCGATCGAAAAAGTCCGCCGAGAATCTGGCCAATTGCGTTAAGCGAAAAAAGAACCGCCCTGTATACAATTGACAACACAACAATATAGGAATACGACAAAATGCACACAGCGATAACAATAATAAGAATACAATAATAACAGTATAACGACGGTCGTCGTCGGCCACTCGTAATTTTTTCAACGCGTCTTGCGAAGTATTAAACACTATATACGCGTTCCGTTTGTTTGCCCGTAAGCGCCAAACAAACACGACCCCCCGACCACAATATAATATAATAATATGATATCCGCACTATTTATATTGTGTGTGTGTGTGTGTGTGTGTGGCTTATAATATAGTATTATAGTGTAATGTAAATAAATGTGTCCCGGAGAAAAGAGAGTGCGTTTCCTCGTCATATTATATTATTATTACACGGTTGTTTGCGCGGTATAAGTTGTACCGACAACGGCGGCGGCGGCGGCGGCTTCGGCTTTTATATAATATGCTGCGAATAATATTATATTATGTCGTTTCATCGCCGTAATAAAAACAAACGGTCGGCGCGCGCAGCTATTTTATATCGCGGATATTGGCTTTTCGCGAGGGCCGGTCCGGCGGATATCTATATAGTACCTATATATTATATACAGTGTGCATATGTACATAATATATAATATAAATTATAAATTATACACGTTATACACACGCAAACATTTTTTATATGATACATCATTATTGATATTATTAGGTATTATTGTATGTTGGCGGTGGCGGCAAAAGACCCGGGAACGAGACCAGCGATATTTCGGCCCGTCGCCTATTCCGTTCAAATCTCGCGAAAAAATTAATATAGATAAAGACACTCATTACACATACTATATAATGGGGACGGCAGCGCATTGTCCGAAATGTAAAAGATTTATGGTTGGACAAAGCGTAGCGTTCCGTGTTTGTTAACTGTAATTTGTTAATACCACTGCAGGATTTTACTTCTCTACTTTACTAAAAATTGTAATTTTATTTAACTTTAGATTGCTATGATTTTTAAAAAATGTTGATGGTATTAGACGTTTTTTTTTCGTTACTTATTTGACTATTGACACAATAATAAATGCGATCAATGTAATAATAATAATAAACATTATGAATTACGTTTCCAATTTAATAAATATATCTGGCTCTGCGAGAGCAATAATCGTATTTTATTAACGAAAGTGGACAAATCGCGTGCAATATATTATAACGTATCATACCTCTGGAACAGAATTTCCACTCACGGCTGAGTAAACTAAATTGTGATTATATATTTACTGATAATATTGACATATTATACGCATAATATTATCAATTATTCACCTATCTATTATAATATTATATCATACGCAACACTCTTTTATACGGTTGATCCAACATCAATATACTTACGTCATATTATTATTATATTATACCTAATAACTAAAAACTTGGATGTATCCAATATATAATATACTTGTTTAGTTTCGTTTGTTTTTCGGTCCACATGCACCTTCCCCCCTCCTCCCCAATGAGCAAAAGGTCAAGCATATATATAGCCGCCTAATCCAGACAAGGCCGCGGTGCCTCCATTTCACCCCCATTCGCACCAGTGCACGAGAAAAGCGACAACGACCTTACGGGTGTGCACTAAATGTCTAAATAGGAAATACTCTATAATTATATATTATCATCAAGCCTTAAGAATACATAAGCCGTTCTAATAATATATGATACCGGTCCACCTGAAAATTATACCTGAACAGATACTAATACTCCTACGACACGTTATATTACCATTATTCGTTGATGCGAAGCTGCTAGTTCGAAATGTCTGAATCAAGTTAATCTCAACTTTTTAACTCGACCGTTTGGATTTAATTGTTATCAGTTTAAAATTTTTTACTTAGATTATTTTTTATTGCTTTTGACGTATTATAAATAACGAGTTACTTTCAATAATTAAATTATAATTATATGATTATTGATTATCGTCATAATAGAAAATGAAAAATGTAATCCTTAAATTAAGTTTAAACCCAGTTATGGTTTGATATTTAGGGAAAACAAAAATTTTGGTTAAAGATTTTCAAAATTAAATAGGTTATACGTTGCAGTAGCAAATAAGTACCTAGCTCTGTCTCGGTTGATTCCGATTTCCAATATTCACCGGCTCTGATACAATTTATACGCATGACTCGACAAAAATAAAGAAATAGAAAATCGAAACGATTATTGTCGTTGATGTGGAATTAATACTATCAAAATATCGGTTCCGGTTTCTAATATATTTGAACAAGAGTTCCGCTGATTTTCAGACTACAGAACCGGTTCTTTTCGATATATGGTTCCAGTCCCTGTGACCATAACCCCGGTTAATACACTGTGTCTTTAGATGGTCGTCATTCCAGTTTTTCGACCAGAAGCAATCGGCAGGCGTCATAATAATAATTTAGCAGCCCGCGAGGCCGTTGTAACTAATATAGGTAACATCAGCTCTTCTCATCACACGCAACTTGTAATAATAATAATAATAATAATAATAATAATATTTTGTTTCTCTCCAAACTCGTGTCGTGTGGTGGGCGGAGAGTAACGTGGCGTAGGTACCTATTTAATATCAATATTACTCCCGGACGACAACAATAATATTATAAATTCTACTACAAGACCGAATTTCGACATAGCTTGCGCATCTATATTCATCCGAGTTCCATATATAATGGGTATTACAATACTTATAATATAACTACCTACGCGTTCCGGCCCGCGCTGTCTTTCGTTCGTTTAGGTCTAAATTATCATTACTATTATTACTATGTCACTGCAGTATTATTATAGTAGTACGCTCGTCGTAAGTCGTCGTCGTCGATCACTAATATAAACAGACGTTTATGATTGATATAATTATTATTTAAACGACAGTACTATAATAATTGTGTGTGTGTGGTATAATACGATGCGGGCCAATGATCTTACGTGCACTAGAAAATAATAATAACAATATTATTATGCAGGCAAGCTGATGTATATTATTAATAATTTATAATAATATTATTAGGACGATGATACTATACATTATGCGTAATGCACATAATATACTTTACATAATGCGTAATGCGCATGATATAGGTATACGGTGGTGTGCAGATGCAGATCTGCTCTCGGAAAACATGGTATTTCCTGAACGACGATTGATAGTTTCTCGATGGTAATTTTATCGACATTATTGCCGTAAAATATTATTATAAAACCACATCTCGCGTGTTTGAAAGGCAAGTGAAATACGTGTAGTCGTACACCCACCGAGATTCGTCGAGGCCTCTCGGAGGCGGCGGCAGCTGCGGGCCTGTAGCGGGAGCTCGCCCGCGAGTTTAAAAATACTCGACGGCGCCGCCACCGCGAAACGCTAATGTGCGGTGCGTGGCAGCGGGCAGACTCGACAACTTAAATAAATCCCGAGCTTGTGGTGCCAACGCTTCCAAACGAGGTCTGCGTGCAAAATGTGTTGCTGCTGCTGCTGCTGCTGTATCTCCCGTTATGGCCCATAATAGACGTGTGCCGACGGCTCCAGGGAAATATAAAAAAATATATGCGTGCGTAGAAAATTATTATCGCGGCCCTAAAAATAAATATTCTCGCAGAGTCGTTATAATATAATAATATATACATAGGTTAACATAGTGGAGCACCCGAATTGCACACCGATCCTTTGATAATAATATAATATTGTTTTTATAATATTATATATGCCACCGAATGGAAACACGCGGATTCGCGCTATATATAAAACGAAGAATGTATTTAATTTTGTGTAGTAGTTGTGGTCCACGCCGTTGTACAATAATATTATTGTAATGACATCGTACTCGTATTAATTTATATTTTTCGAAACGGTAAACCGAACGCTTAGGGTTTTTGAAATCACTGTCCTACTCCTCGTCCCCAACAATCATTTGCGGAGTAACGATTCACACTGCACTGCGACCGCGGCATGTCAAAAGGGTCGGCCAACACTCGGTGTTGTACCTACCTACCGGTAAAATCCGATTGAGCATATTATTATTATTTATTATATTATATTGTGTTTTTAGCGACGTGATTGGGCATGGAATATTAATTGATGCGACGTTGCCACATTCAAACGAAATTTTGAACAGAAACTAAGACTAGAATATTAATTTAACTCAACACAATTCCATATAATTACAAACAGCTAAATATAATTAAAATATATAAAAGTTTTCAACCAATATTCAAATGGTAAAAATACCGAATCCTTAATATTATGAAACAAAATATATACCAAGGTATAACAATATCGTAATGCATAATATGACCATGAAATCGCGTTAATTTTTTTAACTCATACCATACTTGTAAGTTGTATTATTTTAATATTTATTTAAATTAATATTTGTTGTATAAAACAGCTCATATTATTTTCTAACGCGGCAAATGGCAACACCACATAATTTTTTATCGTGAAGGTTTTATTTGTATTTCTATATCCTTTGATGCGCGCAAAAAGTTTCTCAATCGTGTCGTAAAAAGAGTGTTTTATGCTATATCGTGTGATATCGCCGTAGGTACACGACGTATAGAATATAAAATAAAATCGTACATGCCTTTATTTTTTCTCCGATTTGATTGTGCGGCGACCACACTGACTAATCCCTTGACACCGCCCACGGGCGTAAAGCTTTTAGCCATTCTGTCGCGATTTCTGACGCTAACCCTCCTCACCCCACCCCCCACAAACCCACAACCGCCCAACACCGCGTAAGACTACGCGTTTCTCGGATTTTTATATTAAACCCGAAGCGAGAAAGTTATACTGAGTTCTGTACACACGTAATGAATATTTCGTTGTTCGGAGCAAAGATAATAATAATATATACTTATATAATTTTAGAAGAAACTTTTTCACTTCAAAGTCGCGTATTATATTACATTTAATTCGCGGACGACGTCGATGTCGCGAAACGATCGAAAAGGACCATAAGCGAACAACTCGACGACGATTCACACGTTGCAGTGTAGATTTTCTTTTGAAATCGATTTCCCGGTCACCTTCTGCTGTGCAGCTGCGATCGGCTATAACTCGTATTTTTACGATTTTATCGATACGCGTCCAAAGTTAATAGATATCTACTGCCTCCTAATTAATTTGAAAGAGCGATTTTCCGCGTTTCATTTTATCGAAATATCCGATATCTGTTGGTATTTACTTTCTTTTTGATTTATCAGCCATATAATGTCACTGTAGCGACACAGCGCCTAAAATTAAAACCTTTTCTTACCCGTTGAGATTCGTATGATAAAGACACATCGTCGCCTCAGAATGGGTCGCAAGCGTCGGACGGTAATGTTAATAATATTAAATATTATTATGATATAGATACACGTCATATTTTATTAATAATTATGGTAATAATTCACTTGTTTGCCTTTTTCATACAATCGGCGTACAAATTATTATAATATAGGTAAAGATGCCGCTGTCGACTTAATATTTATAAATTTATTATTTGTAAATTTAGTTTTACGCTTCGACGAAATTCTGATTTGTTTTTTTCCCACATTTAGTTATGTGAATAGTAATACTGGTATAACATCATCATGACATGTATATAATATATGATTATGGTTATTTATTCCAAGACTTTATTCCGTTTTTGTATAATAATGATTATTAATCGCGTCAACTGGCTTATACTAATATTAATTTAATTGTAATACACACTATCGCACATAGAGTTAACAATTTATTTAATTCGTTCGTATGTGCAGGCGTTATGTCTGATCCGTAAAAATGCGCGTTCATAAAGCGGTAAAAGCAATTTAAATATTTGGCAGACAAGTCGCCTCACAGTATAATAATAATATATAAATAAATGTAAATGTACCTACGTTAGTGTGTGTGTTGCGATGTTCAATGTCAACGACGACAAAAAAATAAAAATAATCGTTTCGCGTAAAAACAAGGGAAATCGTATTGTAAAAAATAAGAGTTGCGTTAAATTAAATACGTCTCGACGTCGAGAACAAGAAATGAGAAAAAAAATAAATAGTGAACGATAACAAAATGCTCGTCTCTCTTTACCTACCTACGGTGAAAAGCCCGCTGCTTGTTTTGTGACGTGCGCTGCAATGCACATTATTGTCATTGATATTTTTAAATAATATTTACTAATCACGTGCCTATCTGCCCGCTATTTAGTTTATGTAAAAGAGGTTAAAAACTTAAATTATTTTAATTTGTAAATTGTCAAGGAAGGTAGGTTAGGGTTAGGTATTCGATTAAACCTTCAACAATTGTTGAAAAATTACTTTTGAAATTCAGGCTCTATGATTATACATTTATAATCAATGACATAATATTGGTATAAAAGTTCAAAATTCGAGCGTTTCTTCAGACCCATCATTTTGTAATATTATATTATAGTGTTATCATGTGAAAACAAATTGTTTTACAACATTTTCAACAATGATAATAACGAGGTTTATTAATTTATTATATATACATTATAAATTATAATAATAATATGTAGGTACTACGTCGACGATTTCCTCGATTTATATCAGAGCAAAAAAAAATATCGTCCCACTTACGTTTCAATGATAATGTCACTTATATCATATCATAAAATTACGCAACAGACGAATAATTACCACCTGTAATAATTAGTCCTTTCCATATTAGTTTTATACTTTTATATTATGCTTGAGCGATAAAATATTTTACACACGCGTTACTATAATATTGTCGACGCTATCGTAGGGAAATTTATGATTTTTGAACGGTTGACTACGACAAACGTACCGTACGAATGTAATATGTTATTCACAAACATAATTTACGAACCATAGCTATATAGGGTAGATTGTAATGTTTTTTCTATACGTCACGTCATCGCTCGACCGGAATTTTCTTGCTATCGTTATAATCATGTCCGTTGAATCCAAATCGATTCCCGCGAATTTTCCCGAACCCGGCAATACGTTTCGCTGCGATTGGACGATTTAAATAAACAGGCTATAAATATTGTTTGTATATACGCAATCCAACTAGGACCGGGTGAATGTGAGACCACCCTGCCATCGTAGTCGGCTGTTAGAAAACACTCGACTTAAAATTTTTCCCATTTACTTTAAACATTTTTGTTTTATCTGCAGTATTATCGTGGGATAAGGTCATTACGCAATTTTATTTTAGATTGAAACGTTCAAAACTATTTTGTATGGGCATCATTATAAATATTAAATAGATTAAAAATAATAACATTAAAAATGTTTTCTCTTTATCGAACATAATAATGTTGGAAATATTGAAAATCAATTTATTTTATATTAGATTATACTAAGTGCAAGTTCAATGAAACACATTTTTTTATCTTCACTACACTCTTGCATTAACTTTCTATGTTATTTAAACGGAATATTATGGTTAAATGTCATACCTACATAGTACATAATATATTGAAATGGTCTTATATTTACATAGTATGTTGCTAAATATTAATTCACTAATAATATAAGTAGATATCAGTGCCATAGCTATGATTTTATTTCGAGAGTGCTTCAAAATATTTTTTGTATTTAAGGTTTACATAAAATGTTATTACATTAAATAATTAAATAATGTTAAATATTTAAAAATTGAGTTATTTACCTTTACAAAAGTATTTATGACAGTGACGGTCAAACGGCAGAATGATTCGCTACTACTACGAGTGTGGCAAAAAATATTTTGCATCAATTTATCTGAACAAATAAAATAATAGTATATGATAGTAAGGGAGGGACCGGAAACATGATACAATGGAGAAAAAATATATTTCCTCGTGTAAACGTTTGTTTGTTAATATAATATATATATTATTTACTATATACGAAAAAATTGTTAAAATGTCACCGAAAGAAATCGCACGTCAACTGAAACAATACTTGCATCGATCCTTATCATAATACGCACATAAATACATTAAACATTATCAATATTCTCATTATGGGCTTGTATAATATATAAACAGTTGTAGCTTGAAAACATTTTGGTTCCCTGCAGGAATTTCGGAAATATATGCCTTCACGAGCCGCAACCGATATACACACACACGCACACTATATATATAGTAAACGAAAACATTGCGGTTAAAAAAAAATGGCACTGTTCCAGTTGACGTGATCGCCAGTGAACTGTACCTCATAACCCCTTGCATTGCTCACATCGCGATCGCATTTCGAAAAAAAAAAAAATAGAGATTACCCATTGACAGCTTGCACTCTTCGCGCCCCTCGTCTGCGGTATGTTCGGGCACGCGCTAAGTCCACGAAACGGCAATTGTCACTCTCAAATCTCAAATCTCTCTCTGATCGTCTGCTGCAGCACGCCGAGCATATAGTTACTCCCTCTGCAGCACTTAATATCATATAGAAGACAGCGTTTTTTTCTCAATATATTATACTTTATGAATTGAAACATTTGATTTTCACTGCTTTCATGCGTATAGTGTATACCGAGAGATCCATTTAACCAGACACTAATTATTTCAAGAAATATTGACATTTTTGAAAATATATTTTCACAACATTTTAAGTCGTTAAAGAATAAAATTTTTCTAAAAATAATTATTTTTTTATTATTACAACTCTAACATTTTTTTTTAAGTATTTAACGACAACATGCATTTTTATAATTCTTTATTCCAATGCGAAATATTTTTCGTTGCACTTCGAGTATATATTAATGTAAATAATTATACTTATAAAAATGTAAAATAGCTCTAATATTTCCACCATTGCAGCATATTTAAATTGAAAAAATAAAAAAGCTATTAAAATTCTAGAAATAATAAAACTTAAATTAATCATACTTGTGACTTAATAGTTTTTATTAGTTACAATATATAATATAATTTCGGATTTTCATGAAAAAAATGTTTTAATTATACATATTATATTTAAATGGAATAATATAGCAATTTTATTAAAGAAGTTCGAATAATTTTCAATATTAGTGTTTTTTCTCACCATCAATATTATTAATATAGGTTTTAGGTAATATGATATAATAATAATATGTCTTATAAGTTTTATTATACATTACTTATGTTATTAAATATTAATGTCACAGCACGTGATAAAATAAATTGCACACAAAATATTATAATACCTATAAATACGCATATAAATGATAAACATAATATTATTGTATTAAATAATACTCACTGTTTACCTATTTAATTTGAATTTATTCATTTCCTCGAGATATTAATTTATTCTGAAAATCGATCTAAACGATAAAATCAATCAGGTTTAAAAATATTGCGGGTACTGAGTATATATTTATACTGTTTATATTATATTAGTAAATAATATTATATTATACTTAAGTATAATATAATATTGCACATATTATATTATTGTGCAGTATGCATAAATAATAAATATTTGTATAATACAGTATTAATATATAGTTGTATTACTCAAGACTATACGTTTGAATGATTCTTGGAATGGTTTATTCCTGATAGGATTATATTGGCAAATTTAATTTTATTCTTCCATTGGAAATAAAATTATTTAAAATAAGTAATAAGGTAAATTAAAAAATTATACAAAATATCTATTTTTTTTATACCGTTTTATAGTTTGATGACTATATTTTTAAGAGGACGCTATATACTCATGTATTTAATGTCTCTGCCTTACTCACGTACGACATACCAAATTTTCTTTCCCTAGTTTCAATAGTGTGCTGTTAGTTTTGATATATTACTATATTAGACAGAATTTACTTACTATAAAACTTTTAGGTAAGAATAAGTTATATATTTTATTATATATTTGTGTGTTTAAGCGACGGATTGTATTCGATATTTCAATAATTTTCAAGCAAGATATGAACATATTTAATTTTTGATATTCCCGCATAAGTACCTATCTATATTTTGCTTAAAAATTAAAATATCAAAAATCGTCAGAGCTTATGCATGGATGGTATTCTTACCTAAAAGTTTTATAATAGGTCATTTCACTCTAATATAAAAACTAACGGCACACTATTCAAACCATTGAACGAACATTTGCTGTGTCGTAGGTTCATAAGACGGAGATAACAAATCACGGGTAGCATCCTCTTATATTGCAATTTAAACAAACCAAGTTAATTTGAAGATATGCATTTTATAATCAATTAATAATTTATAATATGTGCAGTCGTTATTATCAATATCGTAGCGTAGGTACATAAAAATATACCTTTAATACAATATATAATATATTTGATAATATGGCGTATTGGCGTTATGCCGTATTGGCAAATGTAACAAAACAATGTTAATGGTTACTAACTTATAAATTTCCAATCTATAAAATTAAAAAACAAAATTCAGCGTTGGACTTGCTCTTTAAATACACGCCAGTCAAAATTAGACTCTCCACCCTTTCTCTGCGTAAGACGTTAGAAACTCGATTTATTGCTTTACATTTTTTAAAGAGCGAACTCTCTTTACCTATAAATTTCATTATTTTAAAACTAACCTAACGGGACTCGATTAACCAAACCTTGCCCAGACATCGAGGATAGTACCTAACGTATATATATTATATAAACCTAGACAGCCACATATTGTTAATTATTGATTACAAATCTTAATAGAACTTAAGATGATGTCAGCGTAGTATAATATCTCTCTCTCTATCACACACGCGAAACATAGCACATTTTACGTTCACAATAATGATTATAACCATATAAAATTCACAAATTAAAGTGAAATGACGTCTTATAAAATGTAAAGGTAAGATTATTATGTAATGCATATCATAGGCATTTTATTATATTTTAATTTTAAAGCGAGTTAAGTTTTACAAACAATTTACAATTTTAAAATAATCATAACTCGCTTTAAAATTAAAATACAGTAAAACGCCCATTCCTAGATAATTATCTTTTCTTTATATTTCATAAGAGGTCAGTTCACTCTAATTTGAGAAATTAATATGATTATAACCATTATTGAGAACTTACAATTTGCTATGTTGCGCGTGGGTTAGAGAAAGAATACAAATAGTTCGCTAACATCTTCTTAACAGATCAATATCTAATAACTTAATCCAAATTTTCTTATTAACCCGTGACTTGGTGTCCGGTTCTAGTTCTTGTCTATCCATAATCACGATATATATACAGAGGGATATACGTAATAGTGATTGGCGCACCAAGAAAATGTTGTCGGTTTAGGTACGCTTAACGGAATAAAAGGTCAGACGATACTCCACGAGACATACTTCATAATTGTTATAAATTGTAACAATACTACTTACCTTTATTATATAAACGTACATAAGTATAATAGTATAATATTATATTATACTCGCGGTGTCCGGTGTGGCACAAAAGCGTCGAATCGGGACAACCGACCGTAAGTGTGCAGTAGGTATACACGACCACAACAATACAATATATTACATTATACACATTGTACAAATTATATAATACGTCATATCATATTAATTTACCCTTTGTAGGTACACCACACGCCTATAGATGACTGTAAGTCAAATTATTACAATACATATTATTATTATAGTTTGTTTTTACACAGCTACGTGTACATAATATTATATATATATTAATTATTATATAAAATTATTTTGCGCGTGCGTGTAAGGCGCAGCTATTATACTAAAAATATACATCAAGCGAACGAAATTAAAACGTTTAGGTTGTCACACACAAGTTCAGAGTTAAATCTAACTAAAAAAAAAAATGTAATTACATGGTGTACGCAGTTTTAAACAAGAGTCCGTACTTATAAGTTATAGTTAGAAACCAGAGGACGGAATCGGCACAATTTTCCGAGCACATCGAATAGAATCGAATAGAATAATATTTTGACGTGTTTCGATGCGTATTAGTGCGTACATTTTCAAAGCATGTGCTTCTAACCAGGGACTGGAACTTTGATGATTTTTACGAGTCCGGTACCTGTTTGGTTCCCAGAAGAACTAAAATTTAGGTTTTGGTTCTTAAAAAATAAAAAAACTGTTACCTGTTTTGGTTTAAAACTTATGTAAAAAAATTTGTAAAGTAAAAGTATTGGTTCCGGTTTTTAAATTAATTGAAATAAGGGCTCTGCTTCCGAAACCGGTTTTTTTTTTTGGTAAGGTTCCAGTCCCTGCTTCCAAACTACAGTTGAACTTTCTGTTATTTACCATAATATACCGAGCAGCGCATATCACTGGAAGACAGACGGTTATTTGAAAATAATTTTTATTGCAATAATTAATTACAAAAATATCGATTACTTACTTATAACTCGAGGCCGATCGTATCCCAGGTATTTATTTATTTTTTCCTTCACCTAAAAATTCTGAATTTCTTATGTTGAAAAATCCATGTTAAGATAAAGACAAGTGTCGATATTTTAAAAAAGTGTGACGATCGATCTCGAATTCACTTCTGAAGAATTTTTTGATATTATTTCGTTTCACATTACTATACCTACAACAGACGACAGTGCGTGTCGGTATGACGAGCGAAATTTAGCTATTTTCTAGACAAAAATACGTTCCGTATTGAAATACTTCGTTTTGTACGTTGGTGTTCTTCGGTTGGTAACACGGCTTCACCTTCTGGACGACAAATAATAATTCAACTCGAATGACCGCGCATTCGTTGCACCTCGCACAAAGCACTATTATGATATAGGCCACAGATTGTATTTTTCCAACAGCGTCGTCGATATCCAAAAAAAGAATGAAAAGCCTATAGTCTAGGTTAGGTAAGAGAGCTGATACATAATAATATAACAATGTATGGGTAACGCTGCGTAGTTTTGTCTCTTTCGAACGGGGGTCAAGTCGTCGTAGCATAGTTTATAAATATTGTAAAAATAAAATATTCAGCAGGTTATTTTTATTCGAATGCCTACCTACCTGCCTTCCGAAAACTACCGTGTCGAGATATTGACATTCTTATTACACACTATTATAAATGTATTTTTTGTCACGAACAGTCGAGTGTTATTATATGAACGATGATTTATGTTATTTTCAGATAAGCGCCGAAAACCGCGTGTGGTGGTCATCTTTGTCGCCTTCACTCGTCTTTACTGCAGGTAAAAATACACTTTAATTCATAAACTAGCTATATATACGTATAATATAATAATAATGTGTGTGTGTGTGTGTATGTGTATACATTCGGCATTGTACTTTTATTACAATATATTACAATATATTATTATGTTTTTTTATTGTACCTTGGTCTACCGGACACCACACGACTCCGTGTTTGTATGCTATTATTGTGTCTGCCGACCACCGAAACGAATTGAAATCCCTCAGTTTTGTATCCACTATAACTGTATAGGCAGTGTACTGTTACAGTGTTACTGCTTCCGCACCTAGTTCGGTCAGTAGTATATAATTATTTGTAGTTTGTACCTAAAATTTAAATCGAATATTTACTCGTTTAGTCTAGTAAACGCGTACCATTCGCGGTAGCTGCAACGGACGCAGGTTTTTTGTTCCACGCATATACACGGCACGCCGGTGGCTTTAAAATTCGAGCAGGCCAATTTATCTTTATCATACACGTGTTATTTGATTATGATTATGGTCGAAGTAATATCTATATTTATTTTGTAATATTTTCATGAATTAAGCAATTGGAAATTTAGAAATAGATTTGTCATAATACATATTGGTGATGACTAGGTGAAAAATGAAATGATTATTGATTACTGCTTATTCAAATACTGGTATAATCAGAATGAATAATAATAATATCAATATGTTTTTTTTTAATAATAGTTAGGTTAGGTTAATACTTCAAAAACAGTGGTAATATGCCTACTTTTAGATTATATAATATAGGTTTATAAGGAAAACAAAATAACTTTTTTTACAATTTTTTTACTTAAGTTTATATTATGGAATAATAAATATAATATTGCTTCCGTGTTTTCTTTGTTAAGTGCGTATTGGAGTGAGGTTGGGTTAATAAAGATTTCTCGTGTATTTTGGGCATTAGGTCACAATATGATTGATCGTATAAGGTATTCCTTACACGTGTCACATATGCTGGGGCCAGTTGTTTGAGAATATGAGGAATATGAATGGGTTAAATGCATAGATCCTATATTCTGACTAGGTTGATTATTATTATATCCATCTCTTTTTTTTTTTTTAAATAATGGGAAATTTCCATTTTTCTAATGGATGGTTTTATATTTTTTTTAATTTGTTTGAAGGTAGTGCATTATTCCAATTGTTCAGCTTTGCTTCCTTTGTTTTGTCATTTTGTAGTTTATAGTATTGAGTGTCTCTGAGAAAGTTGTTAGGTTTATTTGTATAAAATATTTATGGCTTCGTTTGCAACTAAGTTATATCAATAATATACATCTATTAAGAATAAAATAATAACATACATTACCTTCATGTATAATAATATTATATTATATTATACGCATTATGCTTATCATAATATATTTTCATTTTTATGCACCTGAGCCATCGGTGCCTTTGAACTCTATTTTATGACAGGCCAATAAGATTTGCTTATCAGTGGGTAGTTGTTTAGTGAAACAGTCAGACCTGCAAGATTAGTGTGGTATCGATTTTAATTAATTTTGTTGATTCAAATTATATATTTCACCAATTTTGGTCACTACTGTTTTTTACTTGCGTTCAAAATGATGGTGTTAAAATCCATCTGCATGTCCGCATAATGCTTGAAGCCCTTTCCGCGAAGAATCTCAAATAGTTCCGATCATATTATTATTATTATATCACTGGGCGACCGATTCGAGAACGTTCCTAAATTATAAATATATGCATATTATATTCGTTATTAATATCATCAATATTGTCATTATTATTATACATCTTTGCAATTTCCCAATAATATTATTATTATACGCTGCGAATACCAGAGTGATTAATATATAATGAGGTCTCCATGCAGACACGCATTTGGTATAGGTATCATATATTTATACATAACACCTAAATCTATTCAATATGTATTATATTATTAAAACCACGATGTTTTACGAACGGTAAAATCGGTTTGCAACACACAAAGAATATTATATTGTCGTATGTCTGCGGGATAAAGGAACGCGAACGACCGGATAAACACTGCGTGAGCGTCTCGAAAAAATCAAAATATTCGAGGAAACGCACACTTTATCCCCGACGCAGCGCAGAGACAGATATCCGGGCGATTATACTATACACATAGGTATATTATACCATACGTATATTATAATATTATATATATGTAAAAAAAAAAAATAGAGGAAGTCTCCGTGTGTTGTTACATTATATTTATTTTATTTTTTTGCTCCCCCGCGGATAAATCAAATAATATATATACCTACGACGTGTCTACATTGTATTGTATTCTACACGACGTTATTCTTTTCCTCCGTCATAAACGTTGAAAATATTTACTATCGTGAAGTATATAATATACATGTTCAATATTCCGTTGTGAATACCCGTGTTTCTTCGTCCAAACATAATAATTAATAATAATATTGTTTTATTACTTATCAAAACGTCCGTATATATAGGTACTATATCTTACTTATCGAAAGACACGCGGCATTGGTCAACGAATTGGGATTTTTCTTCTCCATATCCTGCGGGATTCGAAAGTTTTTTTTCAATGTCACTAAAGTTGGCCCCCCAACTTTATCATTATTATTATTAAACCACATGTCGTGTTCCATGAGTTTGGTTAATAAGTGAAAAACAATAAAATTAACCTCTACCATATGGTAGCTATTGTTATAACTTGACGTGGTCTTTAATATCCGATTAATAATTCCATATTTTATATAGGTACCTTGAGCGTAATAATGATTTTATTCCCGGCCAACAGACTTTTATTTAATCTTCGCAATTATTGTCGTGTACAAGTTTTCGGGTGGGCTATGAAATTATATTCTGATATCGGAAATTGATTTATAGACCGTAACCAGCTGCAATATATAGCTGGGGGAAAAATAAATTATGTTCGGTCATTTTATATTGTTACCAAAAATATGTTTAACCTATATATATATTATATTATATACACACACGGTGAGTGAGCGAGCGAGAGGAAGTGTGTGTGTGTGCGAAAGAGAGAGAGAGAGAGAGAGAGAGAGAGAGAGAATGAATGAATGATAGAGTGACGAGTATGGTATTATATTATTGTTTATTATCATTGTTGTACAACTAAATGAAAATACTGTCGACAAAGTTTATTATTATTTGTATTTTATTTATATTGGAAACGAAGAAACTGTATTATATTCTATCCTTGCGCACTCAAACAAGGTTTTCATTTGAAGTTATTATAGAAGGTTATTTCCCCTTTCCCCACCACTCATCCCTACGAATTTTGCAACTTACAGATTTCTAGAAAACAACTTAAACTATAATTATTTAAGATCGGAGTACCGTGAAATTTTTTATTCAATTTACTTGGCCCGAGTGTATATTATATATTATTATATCTCATACATATAATATTGTTTATGTGCTGTATGCACTCACATCAGATGACTGTGTAATGAGCATTTAATATTTGAGTCTTTAAATAAAGCTAGTATACTCGCCCATTGAATAAATACGAAAAATTGTATTATTAATCAGTGATTCGCCGTTTAATGATATGATACGAAAATTAATTACATGAGTAATATTATTTACACACGCAAAATGGTATTTCGTTTTTCCCGTTATTATATTATGCATAGGCATATAATATAATATTATTATTATTTCATCACCATAACGTACATCATAACATAATTATTATTCGTCGCCAAACGTTTTCGATTCGTCCGTTCAAGATGTGCAAAAGACACAAAATTTGTGTGCCAGCCTCAGCCACCAATATCATGCGTAAAATGTATAATAATCTATAGTTGGATCTTAAATTCCAAAAATGTCATTATTTGGGTCCCGACCTATTTACTGCAGTCTAGTACGCCTCTAGGGCTAGTGCTTTAAACTATCGGCGTTATCTATCGCGTATAATATACTAACATTACGCCAGTCACTATAAGACCGCGTTTGTTTCAATTATTTAATTGGGTGTATATTATGTGTATGTAACGAGACATTTGGGGTGTGCCACATAATGGGGCGGAGATCAGTCATAAACGGAAAAAACGCTGCCCTCTGAACAAACGCCTCGAAAATCATTTATGTATAATATTATGTGCGATAGTGAGGAGTATCAAAATAATTGTATTATCAAGTGTAATGTAACTAACGTCAAAACGATGCTCAGAGACCTCGAAACCTTCATAGTGTTTGGTTTCATAATTTAATTTTCTTTTTAGATTGTCGATTTTGTTTCTTAAACTTATACAGTTAAAATAATTTCTTGTATATTTACAATATTATATAAACCATACCATTCACCAAAACATCAAAATCTAATATCGCCTAAGACCTGTTTTGATTTTGGTACAGGGAGATAATTAAATATATAAGGGTTCCGTTCAGGTTAGGGTTTCTGAATTATCGGTAATCTTGACTACGGTGCCAATAGCCTCGAATTCGGATAGCGTGTGCAAAAAGCACTTTGTCGAGAATAAAAATAATTCACTACTGTATTAGTTCACTTCACACAGTATGGCGAAAACGGTCTTCAACGGTTTAGCCTTAGAATTGTATATATTATAAACGTAGCATACTGAATGTACGATGTGCATTGTATTTTTGTCTGTCTTCATCGTCTTATTGTATCCCTCGGCCGTAAAATTTAGTCATCGAAACGTTTTAAATATATAATATTAACAGATCGACACATCTCATGATATTAAGTAATTCATTGCAACAATGTAATAACTATATAGGTACTATAATATATCATACGTGTGGTAGTCCCCAAAAACGATCTGTCCGCCTCTTCCGCCCTCCTAATAGAATAAAACCAAAAGGGTTAATTCTACCTACCCTTTATTATACGAAATACCCGGGCCATGGTCATAATATAAAATCACTAAAAATAAATTATTTATTAGCTGTGAAATTTCAATCATATAGTCCTATCTCCATGTAATTTTGTTAGTTGAAAATTTATGATTTTCAAAAGTGGGGCCATTCTCATAATGTCCATGACACGTGTGATCTATATACGGCGTGCACTTGCCCACTCATATCCTCGAAACTATATATAAATGTATTTTATACCTATATAAGCTGTTTGTATACGATGAGTTGTACTTCGACCGTAAAGATAAACACTGATGTGTGTCCTTCGAATCGAGGATTTTAGTATACTAAACGATATAGGTCGATAGTCGATACGGTATATAATTCTCAGATCCACGAGTGGTACGACATGGCCTGGCGTAAAATGTATATAGTATAATATACGTCATTATACGAAACCACGTAAATCCTCTCTAATCACTGCAGGACATACGTATGGAAAAAAAATATTCCGAAAGACCTAAACAATAGTCACTAAGTAACGACTACAAAAAAAAAAAATAATAATAGGCGACGGTGCCGTGACAGGCTTACACAATGCGTAAGCAATAATCATATTATTCGTGTCGTATTCCAACCCGAATCCGTTACTCAATTATTATTATTATCGTCGTCGTTGTTCGTTATACAGAGTTCGTGTAGGTACACTGTTGTAGGTACCTATCTGTACACGCGCACATCACGTTGGATATTTCGTTCAAATTTATTGTCGCTATAATATATTATTGTAACAAATTGTGAAAACTGAAAATAAAAACCGAGTAAAAAATGTATAATAATATTGTAACGCGCGTAATGTCATTTTTGGTCCGCTGGATCACGCCCATTCACCCCCTCCAACCCACCAACCCACCAACAGCGCATGCAAACTGCGGTTCAAAGGACACGGCAATAACAATTTGATATTATTATTATTATTGCAAAACGGCTAGCCCAGCACGTACTTTTTGTCGGTAATGCCGTTTGAATTCGTTAACGTTTTCACGTAAGCTCCCGCTGCATTTGGCCGTTCCTATAGTCGGCCGTACTCTAAACGAATGGTAATTTCCGCGAACTACACTTCATATTATTACTACAATACACAAGTGTGTTCGAGACTTGAATTAAAGAGACATTGAAATAAATCGATTTTAAACGGCACACTAGACGATTCTACCGACGTACACAAATAATATTATGATTATTGTATAATATTAGGTACCCATGATTATAAAATATAATAATAATAATATTATGTATTTGAAAATTTGAATGATATAAAAATTAAAAAGGAAATATATGAAACAACCCGTCTTCGACATAATTACATTTATTATGTACCTAACGATTTGACGTTAAACCTATACCTATATATATATTATATATCGTCATATCGATTGCTGTCGAATTCGCCTGTTTTCGCCTGTTTTATTATTCATTATACGTCTCATCACTGTGTACAGCGCTCGCCTGCCCACCACCGATTATGTAGATTGAGATCATCGGTTGTATAGAAATCCGTTTCTGATAATATAAAATGTCTGGGAAAGCGAGTTGTCGTGCAAGGTTACGGAAATGCTGCTATTTTAGTCAGTTTTTATCGAATTTGTGTATGGCAAAATGCAAAAAGGTCACGAAGCTTATGTGTGTGAAGACGTTAAGTTGTCCCTCCCGTTGTACAAGCACATATGTTACTGGACAAATTCTAAGTATAACCAATTTTGTAGTTTGTACAAAATGAGAGGGGGGGGGGGGGGGTACAAATACTTTATTAAATTAAATTCATATCAATTTGAAAATATTTGTTTTTCTATTTACATTAAAACATTGTTCATGGATGTGTTTAGATTTGGAAAAAAAAGTCGTATAAGTGCGGTTGATGGTGAGACAAATGGCTATTGCAAAAATACAGGGCAGCAGGGAGAGAGTTATACTTACTTTTTTTACCTAATTAGGTAAAGTTATTCTAAAATAAATGTTAACTTGATTAAGCTTTAAAGTTACTATTCAATGTTAATGAAAAAGTAACATAAATTAAATCATTAGTTAAAAGTTTATGTATATATTTTTTAAACTCAATCAAAAACGAAATTAAGCAAATTTGCATTATTTTATAGTTTCCATCACAAACAAAATCTTGCATTAATTCTATATACAAATTCGCTACATGACATTGAATTAATTTGAGTAGGTACCTATATAGAAGAAAATACTTCCTACGTAGCAGGTTAAATTTTAGTAATAAATCAACTTTTTTGAGTAATTTTGTCATCACATTAAAAATAAGTTTACGCCACAAACGGTAATAATTAACTCATCACATAACCGAGTTATAGTGAATTATAGTTGTATTAGTTATAGTGGATCGTAGAAGTAAAAGTCGTTGAAAAATAAAATAACTTTCAACTAAAGCACCTACATTTTGTAATAGGTAATTAAATTTACTCTATAGAAAACGTTCATCCTTACAGAAAATTGTTTTCAACCGTTAGATCATACGACTGTTAAAATAGCTATACAATATAATATATTTTTAATCGGAATAAACGGCAGTGCAGGTATGGCTTAGCGCCATAAAAAAAATAATAATTTGAGTTAATTAAGTTAAGTCTGTGGCTATAAAGTTTATTTATAAATTAATATTTAACAAACAATATATTATTTAACTCTAAAAGTTTTAAGTTCAAAATATGCAGAAAAATATTAACTCAACTGAGTTAAAAAGAAGTTCATTATTTTGTTTTTTTAATTAACACTTGGTGCACAGTGATTATGCTACTTTGAATTTTTTTTTAATAGTAACTAAACATTTTATAAACAATGCATTCTACTATTATTTTTTATTACAAACTAACTGTATATTTGTAGCAGGCTATGTCAATTATTATTATGTGCATTTGTGCCAATTCAATTATTAAATCACGGAATATGTAAATTTGTTTATTTGTATTTAAAATCATTGTGTACAGTGTGATTAAATAAAAAATAACATTAGTTTAATAGTCCGAATTATACATATAACACGTGTTTGACTTGACGTATTTTTTTTCAAATCAACTGGATAAGCCAAGATGGATATAACTTAAATTACATGGTTAAGTTTTTAAGCTAATTAGACAATTAACTAATTATACCTGTAGTATAGTAAATTCAAAATGTTGAAACGTAATCTTTTTAACTATATAGTTGACGATGTCCACTTTTGGAAAGTTTTAGATATCTATCAGAGACATAATATGTAAATATAAATGTCCACTGCGATCGACAGAGTTCGGATTGCCGACGAGTCGTCGGGAACGGTGGTGGAAAAAAGGGGAAAATTTATCGTCGCGCTTACTGTAGATTCCCCTTGGACGGCCATGTGTACGCCGATATTAAAATATTATTTGTTATTAATATTATTGCCAGGTATGTGCGTAAGAGTAAGATATAGAATTTTATTTTTTTTACATGTCACACGGGCGCGGCTCCTTTGCGCACACTTGCTCGTATTTTTTTATAAAATAAAAAACCGCGCGATCAATATAATATGTACGCGCGTGGTGCGCCGCAGCTGCAAGTGGCGCCGATCTATATGTACAACGATTTCGCTTGTAATACGAATTAAATTTTATTATTTCTTCGATTATTTTTCCCCGAACCACTTTCGCATCCGACGTTTTTATTTACATTTTGTCTGCCCCGGCCCATAATAAGATATTGTACATAATATTATATCGGATGTGCAGTCAGCGATTTTTCGGACAAACAACACTGCACCAGTCGTCTGTCTAACTCTATTCTCTCTTTCGGATCCGACGGGTTGTTTATATTTATTATTATTGTTATTATTATTATTATTTTTATTATTATTATTGTTAAGCGGACCGATGCAATAAAATCTAATCGCACACATGCGTACAATAAAACATAATATTTCGAAGGCGCACACGATAAGTACCTAGCTATACACAAACAAAATAAGATAATATATTACTTTCGTCATATATATATATATAATATTATTGTATACATGATGTCATTACCAGCTGTAATAGTAATAATAACATACAGGGTGATTCCGATTTGTTATTTTAACGTGGAATTTTATTTTTATTTTTGGAATTTTTAATTGTATTTAAAGACCATAATACTATATGTTTTCAAAATACTTAGATTTGTTCATACCATTGAGACAAATATTCTGTGGCGACACAAATTTTTTTTTCAAATTTGATTCCCCCTCCTGTTTTTGGAAATTGTTAAACAGATGCTTTTTATGTAAATTTCGATGTATCTAAAAATCTAAATTCAAAAGAGAATAGCTACCAATCTATAATTTTAGTGTCATTCAACTTTTTATACTTTTGTAGGACTAGTATACCTATACATTTCAATAATATAGAATCTACTCGTTCTAATTTAATGAAAGATACTTTGAAAAAATATAATTTGCATAGTAAAAAAAGATTGGTTCTCATTTGAAAAAAAAGTGGTATTCTTAAGTGGTCTTAAAATATATTACAGTCTTAAGTATGTACTTGGAAATTCTAAAACCCAGAATTTGAATAAATTCATTATTATAAAGGGAACATGGGGCAATTCCGCATGGTGAAACATCCTGTATAATATTAATATATATTATATTGTATCGTATCGTATCGTGTCGTATCGCTGTACTCGCGTGCGTATAATATTATCGTGTGTCATCTGTCTGTCCATGTGATAGAAATCTAACGCGAAACAGTTTTCGAATAAATTCTGCGGCAGAGCTGTTGCCGTAGTTCAGCTGACTACAGTCAGATTCCTCTGTACAGACGAGAGAAGTAAAAAAAAAGTTATCCAATCTGTATAATATTATAATGTTATTACACATTTAAATTTTAACGACAAACATCTGCGCCCGTCTAGACCATGATTTAGATGTCATGATACGTGTGACCTACTATTATTACAGCCACTCCGATCCCGTAATTTTTTTTTATTTTTTATTTGAAATAAGCCTCGGCAGCGATGGCCATTGGTTGACATTTGATAATAATTTTCTAGTTATTGCAATAATTTTTGTTTTTACATATTATATATTATATATTAATTGTTTACGATAAATTTTCAATTTGTATTAATTCGAACCCGTCGTCATTCGTCCACAAATCGATGATAAATTCGCGATCACCAAAATACGTTGTTAAAATATTTTGTTGTGTATTATTATAGACCCGTTGTCGCGGTAAATCGACGGTCGAAGAACCAAAAGTTAGACAAGTTTTTTCGTAAGAATATCGTTTTGTGTTCATCGTTGCAGGGGGACGTTTTAAACATCACGGCAAATAATCTGCAACTAATAATTTCTACATTTTTATCTATTCAGTTTACAGGTGCACGTATTTTTTAGTGCAAAATTATAATATTATCCTTGTCGTAAAAAAATATATAAACGGACGCATATATAATGTACATTAAAAAAACAATATAAGAAGTAAACAGCTATATTATAAAGCGCATACACACAACGTCTGCGGACTTGTTAGTTACATCAAAAGCGAAACAACCAATTTTGGGCTTTTTACATAATAATTTACATCATTTGGCGTTGTTGTCGCGAACGTGTTATCGTTATATCATACTAATAATATTATCCTGCATTTATTCATTTGTATTAAAAATATGATATTATTATGTTAGACGTTAGTATAATTTAAATTTATTTGTAGTATGACCATCAACTCATTGTAAGTTGATATCGACTTGGATGACAAAAAATGCACACTTATCACAAATACATTTTATAATTAAAGACAACAAACTTCTAAAAATATTTAAAACGTATTCGGTACCTACCAATAATACACTAATGGTACCTAGTAAATTATATAATCAGTAGTAGGTATATTATGTATTATAGCCGAATCAGTTCGAATAACGAAGTAAAGAAACATTTATACACAAATAGCAATATTACTACTAAATTTCAAATATTTTTAGAATTTTGATTTCTGTAATTTAACTGTAGGTAACTGTACTGGGGTCATAAGCGGGTAGTTTAAATAAAATCATAATTCATTATGATTTCAAAAAAAAAATATGAAATTTTAAATCACTTTACTGTAAAAACTTACGGTTTTCCAATAACATCTTAAATTCTTAACTATCGATATAATGATATATATCTGCCTACATAATAGTATGCACAAAATTTATAATAATATAGCAAGTATAGCAAGTATGCATGTGGACTGTTATATATTATTATTTTTCACTTTGTTCGTCAAGTATTCACGTAGACACCTTTACATATTATTATATATTTCGACGCTTAAGAGTTTTACTTTTAGCCGAGATTTTTAAATACTTTTATATACGTTTTATACTCTTATATACAGTGTTTGTATTCAAAAACACACTGTGAATATAATATGCAATAAATACATATAATATATTGTATCGAATTCCATATAATGCGTTTCCATTGTTCTCCAACAGTAGGCACCACTATATACGTGCGCCGTATTTTTATTTTGGGCGCATTTAATGCGAAGTAGGTAGCATCAATACAATATTATAAAACCATGGAATATTAAAATACTGTAATCGCTGTAGAGCAGTGGCGTGACCCGACTCGGACAGACACTCGAGGATTTTTTTTTTAAATTGTGTACACGTTAATCCCGCCCTCGAAGTGTGTAGGTATACTGCTGATACAATATTATGTGGCCCGTCGTAGATGATCATACGCAATGCATATTTTATTATTACACACGTAGGTACGATATATGTATAATAATACAATATAATGTCCGTTTAACTGGAATCACTATATACAATACTAAGTGTATTGTATAGTCTGAACTCTGAAGTAATATTGCATATATTATTATATCGAATAAATCATTTTTAAATAATTTTTCTGTTTATATATGGGGTACACTTTGATAGGAAAAAAATATACTTTATTGTTTACAATTAAATTCGATATTATGTTACAAATATATACTTTTTTTTCCAAAATCATAAAAACCTACGCAGGCAATATTATTAACGTAGGCTTTGAAATGTCGAACATCCCTACGTCTTGAAATTATTTAATTGATACCAAGAGTACATTATCTGCAATAATATTGCTCGGAAAACTTTTGTATATATCATAGTCAAATGAAACTGTATTAAACCCGATGGGATTTCAAAAAAATTCCAAGCCATGAAAAGACTGCAGTTTTTCGACAGTGTGCATAACGCGTGCTTTGTGAAAAACACATTCGATGTTATATTATATTATATAGTCATACGCGTATAACATAATTTAAGTATATATTTTACAAATACTGCACCAAAGGAGCGTTGTACCCCCTTTTTTCCCCTTCCTGCCATAGGGGTCTGGCTGCATAATATGGCGTTTGCGTGCATATAATAATATTTCGACTGTATAGTGGGTACCTACAACTATTATTAATATTATTATTTTAATGGTTATAGTAATATTATTATTCATTTTTAATAATTAGATCGATATCGGCCCGTGCTGAAATGCGCAAGCGCACTGCCCGTTAACAATAAAATAATTATTATCGTTCGGATGGTGCAGCCCCCCGGGATAATGAAGCTAGTATATTATAGGTACCTACCTACGTTTAATATTATGTATACCTACCTACTAACTACGAACATTGCGTGAGGGTTTGACGATAGCCGTCGGTTCTCTATACACAAATATCGTACCACATATTATATTATAAGTAGATCATTTTATATCAAAAATCTAAATCCATGTGTGTGTGTGTGTGTGTGTGTGTGTGTGTGTGTGTGTGTGTGTGTGTGTGGTGGTGTGTGTGTGTGTGTGTGTGTGTGTGTGTGTGTGTGTGTGTGTGTGATACCAGCCCGCGCAAAGTGCAAAAAAATGGACTTTAAAAATATCTTGCTCTACATGATCGACACGTAATTGATTTATTATTATAGAAATATTAAAATTATCAATTTCAGTAAGTTATAATTATAAGGTAGCATAATATTATTCATAAAGTTTTGGTTTAAGTGATAAATTCTCCTAATATACCTAATATCCTCACAAATAATTTTCTCTTTGGACATCAATGTTGTAAGTATACTTTTTTTTATAAAGTACAATACCGCTGACACAATATTATATAAAGTACCTACCAGGCCGACCCTTGTTGTGCAGTTTACGAGTATTTTTAATTTATGGTATCTATTAACATCATATCACAATAAACTAAATTTAAAGTAGTTTAAGTTTGAGGCTACTATTATAATAGATAGGATGCTTGTAGATATATGTATATATATTAAAAAGTCGTGTAGAGGTATGTTTTTGTCATGACTGCATTATATTATGTTGACACAAGGTTTGATTCGCCGTACATTTCGCAAAATTAATAATATTATCGACCGAGCTTGACTGGTTCAGTTGAATCGTTTAATATTTGTGCACAATAATTATAGCGCACGAAGAGAAGTAGTTGACTGCGGGTATTTTGTTTTTTATTAAATAAAACTTTTAAAAAACTGTATAGTGTATATTATATTAATTGATTAATTAATTGTATACCATTATACGCGGTTCGTATACATACCTGTATCTAATAGGTGTACCCAATGCGCGTGTAATACCCCTGAACTGCTAAAGTGATATAGAATGGATTATAATATTATATTATATTGTGCGTGTCTCGGCCAGAATAAAATAAAAAAATGAAACATCTGTCAATAAAAAAATAATATAATTTATTAAACGCGAGTCGTCGCCGCAGTTTTTCCGATGTATTTTGTTTTTTATATAATATAAACTACCTATAATAACATAGGTACCAATATAGGCGCGCACATCGCAGACGAAATTATCGATTCGGTATTTTATTGTTATATGCAGCACATATATTATGTATATGATATGTATGTAATGATAACGTTATTATTACATGTTGTATATCGATCGCCATATGTTTAGAGTTGTATATAATATTATATACACACTGTACAGAGTGATCAGTTTTCACGGTTACACTAATTTTGTAGAGTAGATAGGTTTACATTAATTTCATATTTGTTTAAGTTTTTGAATTTTTAATGGCAACTCGAATTTATACTTACTTAATCAGATGCAGAATACTTTTTAAAAAAATTTTTTGAGTATGTTGGATAAATATTATTTTTATTTTTGGCAAGCGGCGTTTAAAGTTTGGAAGAGCGTATATCAAAATGGTAAGGTTTATAACCCAAAAAAGTTCTTGTGCTCCACAGTTATTCATATTATTCGATATTAATGCACCAACACTTTTAGAATTCTTAGTTTTTCTTTTAAAAATTCCTATATACGTTGTCATTAAACAAAATATAGTCAACAAAAATAATCGCTATATGATAAGCAATTGTTAGCTGTTAAACATTTTGTTTTTTTGTAAAAATGTAATGTTTAATATTACTATGAATAAAATGGTGACTGTGTAGCTGTGTAAATGCATCACTCCGTATAGTATAATATTGTACAACGCCGCTGTAGACGCCAAGCGCAAGCATAAATCGTTTTGTTTCGTTATTTTTAATAACGCACGCGAGACGAAAAGTTTTCTTTATTTATAGCGCCGATCCTATATATAATAATAATAATAATAATAATAATGTTCTCTAACCCTATATATATATATACACCGGTGCAGTTGTACGTATGTGTGCAAGATAACCGACGCTGCAGAGTGTGTCGCGTCTTCTTTCCCGCGTGGGCGAGATGGTTGTGCAGTATAGCTTTTTAGTTTTTTACGGATTCCTAGTGTCTATAACATCGTTTGTCCGGAAAAGTTTTTTTTTGTTTTCTGTTCGCCGCGGTGGTTGTTTTTTATGGCCAACTCTCTTTTGATGTCCACCTCGCTATATTATTTTTACGCTCACCAGAGATATATACACACACACACTGTACACACATATATATATAATGTATATTGTACGTGTATATAAGTATTATATCTTGTGACCACGTTTGTGGTGTGGTTATAGTCTGATAACGTTGGGATTTGAAAAGAAAACGAAAACTTTACAAAGCATTATTTAATATATATACACACACACATTAGTCGGTTCTTGTTTTTCGCACGCGAAACACCACTGGGGTGTGGTGTTATATTTGAAGTTTTTGTCGTCGTCGTCCGCTGCAGAGTTATAATATAGAGGGATATAGGTAGAATAATACGCGGACGGTATACTCGTATATATATATATTATATGCACCTAGTCGAGCAGAGGTTAAGTACATTATACAGTATATAATATATATATATTACCGAAAATATAAGAACCGCAACGTCTTGTGTGGTTTTCGGCTACTTTCCCACACGCCAACTGCACCCTGCACCGACTCACTTTTCACGCACTATACATATCCCCATACCTACCTACCGTATTATAGGTACCACGCGGTAGGACATATAATAATAATAATAATAATAATAATAATAATATTATACGCAGCGGGTGTATTGTATATTTGTATATATATATATATATATATATTATTCATATACGACGTGCGTAAAATATGTTAGTGCGGTCTATGTGTTGTACGGAATGAGCGGTCATCCCGTAATACATAATATTATTATGTATATAGGTGCACGGGACTACACTATGTGAGTATGTGGTCCTTCTCGGCATATTATAATATATATATTATAGTTTGCCAACCCGGTGGGTCGACAGGTACGGTTTTATATATTATAATATAAAATGTTATATAATATTATGTTTTGCGACTGGATAATAAATATTATTATGGCGTTTTGAGGTTTAGATACGGCACGATGGGTACGGGATGATTTTGTATTTATTGATATTTGTCAATTAGATAAGTTTTGTTTTTCGGTGTGGGGTCGTGGTGTATCGTGTATACTTTTATTTTTATTTTTTTGGTGAATAGATTGTAAATAATATTATGAAGGTGCATCAGCTTTTGAGGAAAAATTAACAAATAAAATTAATAATTTGTTCAAATACATTTTTTAATTCACCTCTTGTTATTCCCATGGGCCATAGCTGTTGGACGGAATCAAAAAACTAATTTTCAAACAAGTTTAAAGGGTTTTTACCTTTGTGCAGTGAACAGTACAAACTGTTTTTAAATTTATAACAAAAAAACCAAAACAAATCATTATTTAACGCATATTAACCTAACCTAACCATTATGGTTCGAATGTGTAAGCCACTTGGGTATAGGACATAGTCACATAGCCCATAAGTAATTGTTTTCATTATCCGAGTTTCTAACAAAAAACTTGTCTCTTTGTAGTATACATAAATAATAACCATATTTAGTTAATAATAAAAACATTCAAGTATTTTATATTATAGCAATAAAATGTGCTTGTTTAAATAACTATTTAGAAAAATATATATTTTGTTTGAAAATTTTAAACAGAACTGACTTTTGGAATAACTTTTGTTCTAATCAATATTTAATTTTTTATATATATATATATAGTTTATAGTCACTTGCGCTACACATATACAATATAAAAAATTATTTTTATTTTTTAACACTGAAAATAAAAATTTAAAATTTGATTTAAATTTTTTGGATACATTCAAAATAGTCAATTTGTGAATCTGATTATAAGAAAAATTTTGATGGTCAAACATTTATCTAAGTCAAGTAGTTTATATTTTAGAATTTTTTTTAAATATCAATATTTTTTTGATTTTATAAATGTGGAACGTAATAATTACTTTTTTCAAAATATTTTTTTGGGGAATTTACTCTCATGAGTATATTTCTTAAATTATTTACTAATCATATAATTTTAACAATTCTTGTTATACGTTTAAGTAGAATCATTTTTTTTTTCGTCAATTCTTTCTGTTACACCTTGTATAGTACCTATATTTTCTAAAATGTTGAATATTGTATTTGGAGTAAACATTAATGTTTTTTTCAAGTATCTTGCCCATCCTGATTTTATGAAAATCGAAAACTTATAATAGGTAATAGTCAGGTATTGGACAATTTCTGTATGTACTAATATAATGAGCTTCGGGGTTGTTGGATGAGTAGGAATACAATTTTTAATTCTTTCGGTTATCAGAATAGCGACGATTATTATATTACTGAAAAAAAAAAGTATCAGTAAGTAAAAATTAATTGCAAACATACATCTGTCGCCAATAATAAAATATACTGCTGCAGTTCAACAAGAAATGTTGTGGAAAAATTTACATATGTGATTATAATATTATTATACCCACTTGCCACCTACCTACCTGCTGCAGCGGTCTACTTTCATACGTATAATGTGTTTTATTATAACATGTACAACCGAATACACGTATACAGTAGTAGCCAGTACAATATAACATAATAATAATAATTTTATGAAGATCATATTATTATTAGATGCTATATGTATGCGAACATTATTAAATTTACATAATATATGATGTTAGTTTATTCTTTGATTCGCGTAAAATGTTATCGTTAAGCCCATACGACGGTATATCATTATTATTATTATTATTATTATTATTCATATACGCGTAGTATATATAATCATACGTATAATACTGTAACAGCTGCGTTGTACACGAAACAATATCTTTTCCGCGTGCAATCCCTCGTATACGCGTGCTTCGCACCACCGCCACCGCAGCCCTCGGTTTTCGTTTCGTCGTAAATATAATATTCAAATGAAATCGTCGTGTATACCGGGTGTTTCCGAATGACATGACATAATAATACCTAAATGAAATTTCAGAGTAATTTGTCCAGACACACTCTGTATATGATGTGTACCCATTTTGTGGGTACCTATGTATAGGCTCACATTTTACAGGTGACGGTATTTGAAACGCCGATCCATACCATAGTACGATTAAAGGTATCAGTGGCGGGGGGAAGGGTGAGAGACACGGAATTCCAATGTCCACCCTCATTGCTACAAGTTTTGAGTTCTACTTTCGTTGGGTGACTAAAACTATATTAAAACTATAATATTATTAACCTAGGTCCCTGTCTATAAAGTAATCATATTATGCGATTTGCAGCTCAAATACAAATTATAAAGATTATACACATTCATTACCTTAAGGAAAACAAGAAAAACGCACAGTTTATATTTTGGACGAAAACAAAACATTTATTTAACAACACATTGATTTATTTATATAATATACCTTAACCTTATAATAATATGATCTTTTGTAGTTCTTGTACGCTTATAGTATAACTATAATTGTTATAGTTGTACTATATTAATATAATATTATTATTTGAAAAACGATTAATTTCTGTAATATTGGAAAAAAAAATCGAAATTCGTCTCAGTCCACGCGGGTATAATATTAAATCGACCGGTCGGCCAATACAATTTTATTACCTACCTACATTTTAATATTGTATGCATCACTCTACAGTATACAAAATAATATATAGCATAATACTGTGACTACGAAAACTCCCACGGCACCAACACGTCATAAGCTCGCGAACAATCATAATTCATACAATATTTTCAGGGATTTATACAGCGATCGTCGGGATGTTGATTGTGAATGATTACGAAACTTTTCTCCCGGCGAAGCGAATAACGCGCACGAGCTATGATTGCACGGGGGTTTGCGACGACTGCGGGATATTTTCACTCGGTTATAGTTATTTGATCATCGCATACTTTTTGGGGGCCACGAAAAACCTTCGTCATGCAGCCCCAGCTCTGCCTTCCCACAGACTGGAATTCGGACACAGATGTCACACGCATAGCACCCGGCTGTAATGGGTTTCGGGAAAATAGAAAAAAACGAGGACAAAAATAATGTTGGCAGAGCCCACCTGCAGCAGTGTCTAACGAAAAGTCAGGCGTGGATATACTGTAAGGGGCGATCGTGCGGGAGCAATAATACCATCATCCCAACGGATTCAAAAAAAAAAATAAATCACCATAGTATATGTTAGACATTTCGGTACAGGACTTATAATATAATTATATAAAATAATATGTCTGAAAGTATTGCGAGAGGAAGATCGCCGCGTATAGTACAATAATGTCTCGTTCGTATACCTATTATTGTTTTTCTGTTGTTGGTATATTATATTCTGAACGTCTTGGATAGATACAATACCTATACCTATGCAATATCATGATATTCAACTATTTATAATTTATTTATACGTATTATGTAGGTATATAATATGTTACGCACATCCGAAACGATTCGATAGAAATATAATATCACTTCGCGTATATAATTGCAGCTTATTAACATACATAATATATTGTATATACGTGGATTCGTTTTAGATTACGACCAGAAGAGGAAACTGTACGAGAATAAAAAAATACCGAAATAAAAAATAAGTATAACGTTATTGGCGCATAAATATATCGATTTCATAAATGAAGCGATTCATTTAAAGGTAACACTCGTATTCTTGAAAATGATTTCGATAAAGTCTTTTAGTCCTTATTTTTGTAAAAAAATATTGTTCACAATTTTTTATCGTTATCATTTTTTTAATGTTTTATTTATTTGAGTGACAGCATATATTTTTAATTTCACATTCCCAAGTGGCATTTTTTCTAAAAATGTCAATGTGTAAAAGTGTTTAAAGTTTAGATGAGTGGAGTGGAATTGCACAGGGAATTGGGACACCACGCAAAATGTCGCTCCACTACAATCGCTTACCTAAACTTTAAATTCTTATAAGTTATAACTTATAACTACCTCATTAACTCTATACACGTTCGTAGTTCGATTTTGATTCATTAAAACTGTAATAAAAATATTTTGCTTTTGAATAGGAATGAAAAATATATGTTGTTGTTCAAAAAATTTAAAAATACACAAATTTAAAATTAGTCAAAATATGTTTTTTTTAAAAATATTTTACTCATTGTTATGACCAAATTATGTAAAAATAATAATTTAATATCAATAAAAACGTTAATATTTGTTGAGAAGATGAGCATCTACCTTTAAAATAATCACCTTTTACCCAACCCGATCTAATAGGTTATCGAAAATAGGTATAAGGCAATCGTTTTATCTGGACCCTCGGAAACGCATCTAATAGTGAAATACAAATATTTTTTTTTATTTATCATTATCAAATACTGATGTCAAGAAAAATGTAAAATAGTACTCGTGTTACTGTTTGAAGTTAAAAAATTCAAAAAATCCCTTATGCTACCCGATAATATTCCGTTGTCAGTCGTGGCAACGACGACAAAAGAATCATCCTTCAGTATATGCTAATATTAAAATATTATATTATATTATTTGAAGCGAGTACGCCGCAGTGGACAACAAACCTACTATAGATGACGTGTAGTATCCACATATCCGCATACGACGACGTGTCCTACAAAGAAAAACGGAAATCGGAAATCGAATGCCTTCAGTGCATATGTGTGTATAGGTTAGGCGGTATACTTCGTATATTACGTTTATCATTGGTATATATACCTATATGACCGTATACCGCGCGCGTCTTGTTATTTTCCTGTATACAGTCGGCGTTCAACCAACCACGGATAGGAACTGATTATCGATTCCTTTGAGTGATACTCGCCTATTTATGTATATATATAATACCTATATATAATATATACACGTGCATTTGAAGGGTATATCTTTTCGACTTGGAATCTCACGCGGCCGCCGTCACAAATAAACGCGTAGGTATATAGTAAAGACACGAGAATACACATCACTGCAACTGTAGGCCGATGTAAGTATTTCGTTCGAGTCGGATAACATGTGGACCGTGAAAGTTATAAGTAAAGCAAATATAAACATAACATGTTTAAACGTGTCTGCGGCCGCGAAACGCTCAAAGCGGCGAAACGGCCGCGCACCTCTCCCGAACATAATATGTCTGTATGTTATAATATAGGTAATATAAAAGATTTCCTGAGCCTGCAGACTTACTAATCAGCCAAAACTAAATGATAACTGCTTTGGAATTTTTATGGTACCTTCATACCACCATTGTATACAGAGGTGCACTAGGAAAGGATTTTTAAAAATTAGAATTTTAAAGATGGACTCACGCAGGGATTTTTTTTAAAAAAAAAGAATAATATTATAATATAATTAGTACAAAATATTAGGGACACGCGTATAATATTATAATCATATACAGTTCGAGTGAATAATACGTAGTCAAACTGAAAAAACCTGCATCGATTTTGAGTTATTTTTAGAGCGTTTTTTTTCGTAAGTCATTTTGGTAAGACTTCTTTATGATAATATTATGTTGTACGTCATCGTGTTTTGGTTTATATGCATATTACGTTAGTCCTACATTGGCGTATTTACGGTTTTATATTTTTATTTAGGTAAAGAGGGTGGTGAGGGGGTGACACAAAAACACAGAATAGTATAGTATAGTAAATCTTAAGTTAAACTTAACAAATAAACTATTTCTATAAAAATCTCGTCACTTATCACGGTCTAAAAAAATTAAAAATTTAGAAATACAAATGACCAGACATTATTACATAATAATAATATATTATTATATGTATTAAATAAATTATTGAACAATAAAAAAGTAAAAATATGAAAGCTCTAGGGAGTGATATATTATTATCACCCTGGTCACCCATTTCGGTACGTCATGGAGCATAATATTATTATCGACAGTAATATATACTTATAGGCTGTACCTGCTATTTTATATATATTATTAATATACCGAATAGTAACTCAGCGTGTTTGATACGATGTTATAGAACGAGCCGATTGCAGAATAAATATTCAATACAATTATTATTTTAAGGGTATACAATGAATGATGACAACAAATAAGTCATGATGATATTATACATTAAATAAAAGAATAATATTTCAAATGTTGTTTAATGGTATATCTGTAAAATTATAAAAATACATTATAATATGTTTTACATGGCTTCCCTTGGTCACACGGACAATATCCGTTCGGAACTCTAATTCATTCCATGCTTATCCGTTTTAATTGACTCGCTAAGTCATTGCTATGGCTACTCCGCAGTTGAAGATAATGGTGATTTCGTATACACAGTATCTACCTATATCTTTAACATAATATCCTAAAAGAAAACGTGTATACCTACTATGGTATATAGTCACTCGGCGTAAGGTCAGGTTTTTCATCATTTCGAGTAACCATACGCACGCGCACTCTGCTATTATATTATATGACTCCGTATAAATCCTGTAATTTGTGCTTGTTCGGCGTGTTTTGCAAAGTCCTTAAAAAATAGACGTGTGCGTGTGGAGGCTCGCGGCTTACACGGACTTCTCCCGTTGTTGCAACCGCTGCAGGACCCTATTTATCCTCCGGTCGAGGGATTTTTATTTTAATTATAATCGTATATTATTATGTCGGTATAATAGATGCATATTCCAGAAGAGCGGGAGGCGGGGGGAGAAAAACGGTCGAGCGTGGCCCATAAACTTTGCAGGAATTTATTCTTTGACGATTTTGTGCTGCAGCGTATTTTTTTTTTCACTGTCCCAACTTCTCCTCCACCTAAGCCGCCGTGAGACAGTTCGCGCACAAAAAATATATACATGAAATATTATATAAACTACGTGCCTGTGCAGCCGGTTGTATAGCTATAGTAAGTACGTATTTCGTGTTAATAATAATATTATTATTATATTTATAGGCCTATACACGAGCCCCCCGGAGAAAAGTTTTTCGATAAACAACAATAGACGATATATTATACACGTATACAATATATTATATTATTATGGTCTGTGATAGGTACCTATACTACCTATATTGTCCATTTCGGCGGACGTTCGATAAATTAAATTGTATACCTTTCGCGCGCGTCCGTTCGCCGCCGGTGATTTGTACTTATTTGCGGGTGGTATATAATATAACTATATTATTGCTATTATAACTTATACGCCCACTCGTGTTAGGTAAGGTACCGCCGTAAATAGTTTTCAATATAATTTTATTGTTTTCTGAACAACTTTGGTAAATAAATAAACAATAATAATAATGTATACATATTAATGTGCATGTGCCTATAGATACATTATAGTTTATAACTATGGCTGGGGATTTAATGGCCTAAAAAAAATGCATTTATGCCTCAAAAATTCAAAATATAGTACTTGAATAATAAAGTTGATACAGTTATTAGCTTCCTAATATATTTTATTATTTTCAACAATTATTGAACCAAATAATATTTCTAATTAAATTCAAATAGAAGTTTTGCCGGACTGCACATTTTCAAGTCTCTTTTACGCGAAAATCTTTTAATACGAAAACAGAATTTATTATTCTATTTCAATTTGTCATCGCTGCTATATCGTATAACCTCGATTTTTATTATCGTTCAAAAAAATACGATTACCTTGTTAACACGTTTCAAAGTCACTTATTTAAGTACAAATCTTAAAATAATCAGATTTTAGTGTCAGACGCCATAAAAACCTACAAAATGCATTAAGTAATGAAAAAAATCACTTTAAAATATAAATTTGTCAATAAACAAAAACTTCTTATTCTGATTAAAAAAATACACGAAGCGCGTGTTATGAGCAAACGAGCATTGTGACCTAACTAGCTTCGTGAAATAACGCAAAGTGCATCATCCCGGCGACTAACTATAACTATAACTATAACCTATAATTATGACATTATGGCAGGCAACCGAAAAACCGACATGACTTTATCAAGTTGATCACAATAATAATTAATAGTAAAATCAATAGGTATGACACAATACAAGTACTCAAAATCGCGCTTACATTATTCTTGGATAGTTGGATATGATGTTATATAGAATATATGTACTCGTTGATGACGGATGATAGACGGAGGTCCAGTGATGGTGGTCGCGGATACAATTCCCCGGTGGGCGCGAGCGTGCAATAAATATTATACAACTGTACCCGTGGAAAAAACGTAATTTAATTTTTCAAACTCAAAGAAAAAAAAAAGAAAATCCATTTATATGTAAAAAAATAATTTCGATTTATTCATTATCGGAACAACGCGAAACAAACGTATGTGAAGCGAATAGGGAATGACCTAACATAATATATAGGTACACTAGTGTTATTAAATAACAATAGTAATAATAAAAATCGTTTTCTGCAAAACCTTAACCCTATATAGAACAATGATACTATTTTATCGCTATAATAATTTATACTCTCTGCAGAACAGATGACTGTCGGCGACCATAATGTTATTTCTATATAATATTATTATATTACCGTCATCGGTGACTCGAAAAAGCCCGTTTGAAACAATTACCTTTACCTATATATATATATATATATATTATACACACCGACAACGGTCGGACGGTACGTTTTTTCATTTTTTTGTGCGTTTTCATCATTGTTTTTATTCATCTCATTTTCGTTTTGTCGCGCTCACATCAATCGCGAATCGGCCGAGCGAGTTGATATAATTATTGTAATAAACCTGCAGCACTTTATATATGTATAATATTGTACGTAGTACCCGGAAAAATTCGGTCGCGGACACTCCGGAAAACGTATTTTTTTTATTCACGGCGAATATTAGGTATACAATGCCTTTACGGCCACCGCGTAGACTATGTAATAATATTATATTTTACACATAAATTTCATCGCCCTAAAACAACAACTACTGCGCTTTTTTTTTTAAATTCCAAACTTTAGGACTTAGGGGTACTGCAGAATATTGGTTGTCGTGTTTTTTGTCCACACAAAAGTTGACCTTGGCTAAAATTATTGGGCTTAGTGCTTTGAAGCTTTTTGTTTTAAGCTCGGTACAACACGGACTATACAGGTCTATACTCTATAGAAATATAATTTAATTGCTGTCAATAGGAGTCGGTAATATTATCATATGGAATAATATCACAATACACTTGTAAACAAATATTATTACAAATACTACTTTATAATACATTGCCTGCAACTGTCAACTATTTTAGCACCCTCGACTTTGTATGCCTACGGTTGCGTCCATTTCATAGTCAGATTATTATGTATTTTACGTGTGTATACAAGTCGGGACTCAAATAATATTATAGTGAAATAGCTCTCATTTTTCAAAGTACACGACTACTTTCAAAAACTTATCTGTGTCGCGAAAATAACGTTACTTAATTAACCAACTTCGTCTTTGGACAGGATTTTCTATCCTTTCGAGAATTTTATGAAACGAATATAACGACTTCGACCACATTTGAATAACAGATTGAGAGGATCAGCGTATACCTATTATATAGGTACGTTTTTTAATGTCATGTTTGAGAGTTATAGTGTTATAGTTAGGAAAATATAGAAATGCGCAGTACAACACGGCATTGATCCAGAAGACTGGACAATATATTTTATGGCTGTCCTGGAAAAAAAATATATAATTACTTTGTGTAACCGTGTCGGTGTGGATTAGGGGCGCAGCATTCAGGGCAAACTACGGTGCAGGTAATGAATGCAAATGATTTTTTTTCCACCCGAAGCGGTACGACCCAGAGGTCGTCGACTCATCGACGGGTGCACCGTGCACATTATCATAATTTGGAAGCGAGCGTCGGTGTACGACACGTCAGATATTATCCCCGGAAAATCAGATTATCGGGTGTATTTCGTTTTCGAAAAACCTAATAATGGGTCCAGGTAATAGGTATTATATTCAACCCGACAGTTCTCGGAACTTTAAAGCTCGTGTATTGCTGAAATACTGCAGGCTGTCCGGATATGATCTGTACTGATACATAATATAAACGCATTACACCGATGTAATCGTCTATAATGGTTTTGGGTGTGTTTTCGTTTGTTTTTTTATCAAAAGGTATTTGCTCAACTTTGCTGTCATTATTTTTATACTTCGGGATGAACATCAAACGATATAATATCTTCTTTAAATTAAATTTCGGGCTTACATGCGCGCAAACAAACATGAACGTTTTGGTTATGATCGTCTTGCACAAAAAAATCTATGGTGTATAGTTATCCACATGCAGGGTTACTTAAACCGTAAGGGTGGAACTAAGAATGAAAAAGAACCGGGACAATGCTAGACACTTCTTATTATAAAAATGATTTAAATTAAATATGTGCGTGGCTGTTAACAAATAGGTGACAAGGCATAACCGCTTTGATGGGGCAGTAGATGTCGAGTATACCTCGTAATTGATTAAGTCACTGTAATATATGTGTTAAATTTGAAGTCAGTGACAACAATATATTATAACAATAGTTATATAACAATCTTCATATCAGCTCTCATATAGCCCACCCCTCGTTGAACGTATAGTATTATATGAGAATATGTTATTAATTACCTACGATATAGTTTTAAATTGTGTAGGTGTACATTTGTCGGTGTCGCGTCTACGTCTCGTTAGGAGTCATTCTTGGAAATCGGAAATATAATTCGGGAATCGCGGACTTTGCGGCACAAACGAGTTATATAATATTATTATTTTGTTTTCGGCGCGTCACGCGGCATATTATCTATCCCCTCGCCCCCTTTCCCACCTTATTACATTACACCGCCGACTTTCGGTGTACTTTACACTATAGACGACTTGCATGTGTGGCTCCCTCTCACGTGCGTACGCACACACACGTATTCGGGCGGCTCTTAATAATTCTCGAGCACGCTTCGCCGCCGCCGACGACGACGACGACGACGCGACCACCACGTCCCTTTTGTAATGATTATATTCTCGTACACACGTTTTCGCCGCAATCTTATAATTCGCGTCACGCTCCTCCCGGTGTGCCACCGACCGCGGTCGCAGCAGTATCCTTCTTCTCCTTCCGTTCCCGCCGTCCCGCGGCGAAGGTCCTTTTCTCGCGGAAAAAAAAAACCCCCGTCGTCACGGTCCGACGCCACCGTCGAAGTTGCTTTTATATATATATACATACTTAGGTATGCGCCGGGGACGGCCAGACCTACCACGTTCCGACTATACACAGGACCGTTTTCAAAACTTAAAAGACTCGTGGGTTGGCGTGAAAAAAAAATGTTCTTTTACCATGTAAAATTAATGAATTATAATATTATTATTATTATTATGCGGACGTATGCATAATACGAGTACCCCCTATAAATTACCAACTTATAATATTATATATGAGACAGTTGTGGTAGGTGTTTCCTAAATGCATAAATACATATTATTTAAATGTCTAAATAACTTTTCGCATAATAAACTTTGTAATAGCCCCGAAGGCGGACGGCGGAAAAATGTGTCCAGTAACTTTTTAATAATAATAATAATAATAGTATTTTTGAATCGAAATTAAGTCCGGACGAAAATGATCGGTTCATATTATAATTTTATGAAGTATACTGTATACCTATCAGCTGCTATTATAATCTGCGCGTGGTGACGATTCGCCACGTCGGTGGACTTCGGTTGCCGCAGCTTTCATCGCAATATAATAATATATAACAACACACCATTGTGATAATAATGAAACGTTTTCTGAGATCTACACAGATGCAGCTGCGTCTCCGAAACAATTTACTCGCCAAAGTGACGATTTGAATCTCGTACAATATTATACATAAGGACACTCGGGAATTCTCGTAAGATCGAAAACTCTGTACAATGCGCATTCGTGCGGTACATTTCGGTCGACTCGGGGGCGAGATCAAGTTTTTATAGCGTTATAATACACGCCACTCGATCTGCGGGGAATAATAAAAACAATGGAAACTTAATGCAAACATTTACGACAGACGATAATTAAAAAAAAGAGATGTTTTATACAGTCAATCGGTATAATAATATATTCTATGGAATCAAAATGACCCGCATAAACGCGAACACGTCATATTAAACGGAACTCGCTTTATATTATACATTATTAGGTAGTCATTATACGATGTTTTAGTAGTTACTTCTACTGCAGTCAAATGGCTTAATTACATCATGGAATATAGACACGAATTATACCTATATATTATATTATACATAGCATGTGCCAGTAATAAGCACGTCCAGCAACAATGTAATAAAAATTAGTGGGGGGATTGTGTATTAGCGTCTTTTTTTATTTATCATAATAATTGACATTAATAGTAAGTTATGGGAGTAAAAAATTACAACGAGTTGTAATTTATAATAGGCACTACTAAGAATCTAAATAAAAACAATATTGTAGAGCACATAATATATTATTATTATAAATTACATAAATGTTATAGTTTCACTAAGATAATTAGTCAACTTATAAAATATCGTTGACATATTATTATACCAATTACCTGGAGTGGTCTTGTCGATGGTGTATACTGCGAAAATCGTTCCAGAGGGTAGTTTAATGGTGTTTTTTAAAAAACAATATATTATTATAATATAGCATAAATAATGTATAAATATGTCTAGAATTCAAATTAATTACACAATTATAATATATTAATATGATATGTTTATAATCTAATCCATATACGAATCGCATAACTTATACTATATCGATATGTTTTGTTGTGTTTTGCAGATCGCGCACGCAGCAGAAGCTACTCGCCGTGTCCATTATAATAATATTATTATTGTACTTACTCGAAGGTTTTTGAGCCTCATCGCATTGTGTACCTACCTGCAGTATAGGTACGACGCCCAGTGAACCGAAAAACCGACGGAGAAAACATCAGACCGGAGAGGGAGGAATCGTAGTTGCCGCTACCACAATACACTGCACCGTTGTCGGCCCAAACGGAGATAAACTACTCATAACGTCCGGCGCGCACAGCAGTCGACATTGTGTGTGCGTACACCGTACACGCGTCGTGTGATCACACCTCATTCATTGCGAGTCTTGCACTGTTCGCGGCAGGTAGTTCCGTCGACCGGATTTTCTTCGTCCGTCCAATAATCGTGCACGTGAAATACACTGCAATACTTATATAATAATTATAATATATTATTATATACGGACGTCCCCGCGGTCCCGATAATCGAATAGATTTTTGTTCCGATCGTACGAAAACCGCGATAACATGGCCGTGGTAAACATGAACAATCTGCTGAACGGCAAAGATTCCAGATGGCTGCAGTTGGAGGTGTGCAGGGAATACCAGCGAAACAAGTGCTCCAGACCCGACACGGATTGCAAGTTTGCGCACCCGGCCGCCAATGTGGAGGTTCAAAACGGCCGCGTTACCGCCTGCTACGACAGCATAAAGGTACTTGAACGTGTGTGTGTGTGTTATTTGTGATAATAGCTAGCGTCTTATTATTATTATTATTATTATCTTTTTTGGGGAAAGAGGAGACTGGGCAGTTTTCTCTCAGGCACGTTGACGTCACTCGAGATCACCTGCATGCTTACTTAATAATATTACGCCTTTTCCATATAATATTATGTATGAAAATTGATCGCGTTATCACAGGCCCATCGGTTTTACCAAAGTTAGGTTAGATATTATTAGAACATCGAGACGTGTTGCGCAAAAAAAATCACCCCGTATGTATTACTCCTACCTACGCATAGGCCCAAACTGCTTTTTTTGCGATCATATTATACAATAGTAGTTTCGTTAATATGCTCGTCCAGGCGCAGCGGCAAATACGTGTCCAGACGATGCGGCATTTTATTTTTGTTTAATATGATTTTAAAAATAATTAAAATGTTAAAAAATATTACTGATACCGAGCGGCTTTGCCGAAAATACGCCTGCTTCGGACGTGCTTCTATCCGTTACGTTTTATGCCGACAACATTATTGCGGGTGACTTGAAAACGGGTATAGAGCGGGACGCCGCCGCAATTGCGCATTTGTACATAAAATATAATATTATACGGTGTTTGATAAGGGAGTTGGAAATGATTATATACGCTATGGAAGGGACCCCGCAATAAATAATATAGTTTTGAAACAGTAATATTGTGTGTTGGGTACAACCATGGCTTAAGATACCTTATACCGTGCCGGGTACAACGCCGTAGTAGAGTATACCTACAAAATACAAATACTGTTTTTGGGCGACACGTGATTAGAAAAAGTAAACCTTATTCCGAATAACTCAGAGTTATATTTCCGGAGCACATGTGCTTGTTTTCCACATCGGGTTTTTTCACTTCTGTTTTTTTGTGGTATAAAGTTTCCAATCCTATGATACGACGTACTATCAGAAACGCATTTCTCGTGAGCGACATTCGTAAATAACCACTAAACGGTTTTATTCAAATCAATATATTGTATATTAATAATATATATATAATTAAATCAAACAAAACGATGTGTGCAGTGAAAACGCTGTGAAAATCCCGATCAATCGATAATGATGTGTGATGGACACTGAACATAGATCGCAATGTTGTATCGGTTCATGGTTGATAAACATAATTTTACAAACAATACACGCATATAGCTATTATCCAGACTATTATTATTTAAACTCCGCGAAAATTCGCACGAAACGCGATAACGCGGGATAACTCGACCAGATCTTGCTGACATTTGTGTACCTACATTATTTTATACTCGTATATGCATACGAAATTACGAATCGTGTGAATCTTTTCACCATAATAGATAGGATTATGTTGTCGATAAATGTGACTGTAAAATACTAATATAAAAGACCGTGCGACACGCGTTAGGGTCAAGCACTCACGTGTCATAACTTAAGCCATATTATATAGCTGTGATGTGTACGGTGCATGTGTATATTATTATGGAATATGGATAGGTACACCACCACTTGGTCTCCACAATGTTCGGCTTTCCTCTGAAAATATATATGTAAAATCCGTCCAGGGTCCCGAAGATTTTAGCACCACCATCGCCAAAAACCCTGTACAATCCGCATTTTTCTCAAAATTTCATGTCAACTCATCGCCCATCTGTCGTATATAATAATATGTAGGTATGTGCAGGTATCAGAAAGGCGTAAAAAATATATAGCATCTATTGTTTTTTTAACAACGAACATTCACAATTTAATTGAGTGAAGTGAAATGGCTATAAGTATTAGATATTAGCTAGTATATTAAACATTTAAAATGTATGTTTAAAAACTCTATAGACTGTATATTGTGCCGAAAATACTGTTAGTTCTAATTGAAATACAAATTAAAAATTAAAGTGTTGTTAACGTTTAGTAAAAACTTAATTTATAATAGTTATTTATTCAGAATTAGTTAGCGAAAATAGTGTAAGTTTATAAATGCAAACTTCAATCAAATTATTTCAAAGTTTTATTTACATTTTCATACGTACTATGTACATGTTAATTAATTGTATTTTTTAATGCTTAAAGTTTAGCACTTTTAACAATTACCTGCAGTACGGATATAATCATATTGCATAAACACAGGGTTGATACACTCAGCCCAAGGCATACTCAAAGGTTTAAGTGACTCAAAATAATTGGAGAGGGAATAATAAAATCCTATTTAAAAAACCATATTTAAAGTCAACTATATATAGGTAAATCCTGATTTTTATATATGCATTTTTTCAAGAAAACCATAATATTAAATTATTAGTTATTTAAAATCACAATTTTTCAGAGAGATATGCGTTGTTTTTTGAAAAATTAGAACCGGCGGAGATAATGACAAATGGGAGCAAAAAAAGTGTAGCTGCGCTGTGCCCATCCCCAACCCCCACTACTCCCCACCACCAAAATTTTATTTCACTGGGCGCTCATTTATGCTTTATATACATATGTGCCCTTATGTATATTTATTATTTATTATAATACCGCTGCGGTATATGATTACACATTCACCATACACACGTACCTATATAATATAATATAATATAATATATACGTAATATGAGTGCGATCGTGTCGTGCAATATATCACATACCTACGTACATATATATATACGTACTCGCACACGTGTATGCGGGTGTACGATAAACCCGCTGTATGTATATATACCGTATTTGGGTGGGTGAACGCACGACGTATATATCCCACAAAAATTTAGTATGCAATAGACGATCCAACCCGCTAATTTATCCGCGAGTCCGCGCCGCAGTTCCAATATACATATATATATATATATATATATTCGGAGCGCGTGTAATCCAATTTTCGAAATTAAAGGCACTGCGACAGGCGAATGGCTTTGGAAAGGAGAGACTTAATGATTAACCAACTAGCTAGGTTATTCGATACCTTTGTAGCGGCGTTTTAATCAGGCGCTTTATTCAGACGGTTTGAATGAGCGTATATATCTTATAATATATACCTATATATACATAATGAAATAAATAAATATATATATATATATATTATATATTATATTGCGGTGGCGAACTGGTGGCAAAGAGTTCAAAAACCATCGACCGACCTTTTTATGTATATTATGTAAACGACATTATTATAATATTATCACAGCGCCGCGGGAAATGGGCGTGCCTATATAGTGGACGAGATCCCATAATATTATATAGCGATCCTATACCGATGGTGGTTTACTTTGAGTTTCGTCCGAAGAAAGATTTAACGTTTTCCGATTTTATAATATTACTGTCACTACACGTCATAATATTATCCGTGCATACACCTTGCACGTGTCGTAGACGCCACACGTGTGAAGGTCGTACGTTTCGTCCAACAACAACTACTATTGGTCCGTAAAATATATTACAGGTACCTATTATTAGGATATTCGGTATGCCGACTACTGAACTATTGAAAATTATATTATTTTATTATATTCCAACACGCTAATATCACGATATTGCCTTTCCTGTATATTCCTATTTTGAATATTGAAAAAAATTTAAATTTAAAAATGTAAATTTGTTGGATACATCATTAACGCGTTCTCATATTGTACAAAGGATAGTGGTATTTTTTTTACATCTTTTTTCGATTAATTTAAACGCAGTAAAAAAAACAAAAGAGTTATCCTTACGTTTATTTTTATTTTTTTTTAATTGACAGTGACTTATTTCCATTTCAAACATATGTGGAATATTAATCATGTTCAGAACGATAATAAATGTAGTGTAGTGTGTTGCCTACACGTTATATAGCTTTGATCATTAATACTCATAAAAATTCTTTTACACGTTATTAATAATAAAAAATGAAATGTATCATAGATATTTTTTTAATTTGAATCGGAATGTTGAATCTTATACCTATTATTATGATTATACAAATACAAGTTGGCATTTTTCATAACTCTATGGGTGGATACAATTAATAAATAACGCCATACAATTTTATCTGCAACGTATTATTTTAAAAACAACCCATATTTTGATGAATAATTGAAGAAACATTAATTTCAATTTCTAGAGCAACTCGGTGATACAATCAGTTATAATGTCCATGATGTATTTTGTATACCCACTTGATTAACATTTTAATGACATTAAAGTCTCATAATAATTTATTGTTTAAGGTTGTTATAAAATCACTGTTAACCCTCGTATATAATCTTCACCTTTTTAAATGCTTTTTTTTCAGAGCGATGGCTTATAATTTAAAATGTTTGCCCAATAGCAAAGTTAACATATCACTTATCAGGTATACAACGCCAGTAAAAAAAATAATTTTTGTATTAGTTTGAGAAATAAGTGAACTAACGATTTATGAAATTATTAAAAAAAATATTATTTTGGTCTGTAGAAAAAATTACCAATTTACTGTTATAATACAAAATTTAATTTAAAGTATATATGTATAGTTTTTAGTTCTTGAAATAATAATGCAGTTACGTATGCAATTAATATAATAAATTATATTATCATTAAATAGCCCATTTGATGGTCATAATTCGCATATTATGCAATTCAAACAGACCCTTTTAAGAGATGGTATGCAATTTGGACTGACCCTTTCAAGGGATGGCATGCTAATCGAATGCAGTCATAACACTGTACTATGTGCAAAATAAACTCGTATTTGTGGATATGTGCATGTCGTGTGAGTGTTTTTGACGTCGAGTTCGTTGAGTTCGTCGTGAACTTTTGTTTTCGAAATATAATAATTAATAAAGCGCAAAAACAGTTGATAATTATTTCAGCGTATAATATTATTATTATTTTTATCATTTTTTTTTTTTTTTAACTAAAATCAGTTGTTCGTTTTGCACGCATCATATAAATATTATATTAAAATAATATGACAAAACTACTTACGTTTTATCAGGAACGTCAGTGATAGACATAATTATTGTAATTTATGGATACTGCAGTTTTCAAAACAATTAGTGGATATACGTCAACTGATCATAAATAATTCATCGCACGACAATCATACGCAATCATTTCATCGAACGACAATAAATTGATCGCAAAATTATTGATGGTAAATCGCCAATCTTGATATATCTCATCTGAGAAAGGCTTTCGCTATCTTTCGTTGTTCGTATACAGATTGCCATAAGTATGCACAAAACCTATTTTTGTGATCTTATGACATGACAAAGGTAGACATCATATATTATTGGCATCGCAAAGCATTTTCAATATAATATTGCAAGCTTAATTGCAAATATAAAATATAGCTGATATTATATTATGCGTGATAACTTATAATAATATAGTAATATTAGTCCAATTGTTTTTATCATTATTATTATTTTTATTCGTGTAATAAGTTATGCTTAATTTTCGTATTGATTATTTATTTATTGATAGTAATGCCTCCTAGGGCAAAGAGTACAGAAGATACATTATATTACATAGGTTAGGGATAACATAATAGTCAACAATGTGTTTAATGTCGTACAACTATCGTCAAAAAAAAAATCAAAGTTGAATAGATGTTCTTTACAGTAGGTAGTGTGAAATTCTATTAATGGGACTATGAGTAACAAAATTACGTCCACTCGGTGCAATATGAAATAGGATGTTGTGTCTGATATTAACCGGTGTGGGGCTCTAATGCCAATAGGACATGATTATATACATATTTTGACTTTTCATACCTAACATCAAAATTAAAATACCTATACTAATATACTATACGATGTAATAAATTGTGTTGAATATAATATAGTTTTGATAAATGTTTATTGGCGGCAAACCTTCATGCGGTAAAATACAATTCACGATGAAATGACGGGACACCGTTTGTGTTATTTTTCGATTTTCGTTTGATTTTTGATTTTCTTTGTAGAGTCGTGGTTACTGCGCAGAATATAGTCACTGCAGTGCGCAGTTTGCCTCGAGAGTTATAATAATATACCTAGCTGATGCTTTTCGTATTCCATTTTTTCCCGATCAAAAACATGTGTTGCACTTATAATTGAATCAATCATATAATATTTCGTTAACTGTTGTTGTTGTTGTTACTTACACCACGCGTTTCATTGACGTTTCGGACACATATTTTGAGTTTTTATCCGTCCGGCGGAGTTCGAAACGGACACGAGTGGAAAGTTTCTATATTGATATCCACTACGTTTAATAAGGAAATTAAAACTAATTTATATAAACGTGGATCTTTCACCACTGCGTCAGTGACATGTTAATACGTTTTTCCGCCACTGTGGTGTTCATTGACGCGATGATAAAATATAATATCATCGCACCACGTGACAGTGTAATTAGGTCAAGGTGTAATTTATTTAAATTATTATTAGGTTCCTGATGCGACACACTTGACGTATAATATTATAAATATATAAATATATATATATATATATGTATATAAACACAATATACGCGATGTTCGCCAAGCGTATATTTATTCCATCAAACATTATTATAATGTTATATATACTGCGTGCGTTATAGGCGGAGGTATGTTATATCTATCAAACCTATACTATATGGTCGTGCGTTTAAATATTCATGACAAAAGTTTCAACATAACCGTAATATTTCTCTTCAGATTCTCTCGATTATCACAATCGCTTACTATGATAATTATTATGATAATGCCTTATTCTCGCGAGCATATATTATTATTATTATTATAATGTAGGTATAGCCGCTGCGGGTACGCGCCGTCAACAGAGACTGATGTAGCTGCGGTAATGTAGGGTAAGGTACCTAACCTATATATATGCGTATATTATTATAATAATATCACTTTTATTATCCAGCGAGGTATTGCTAAACATATTCGTAGGTATACGCCTTACGCAGTTAGGTGACAATGGTAAAAACCTTATCATTAAGTAAAAAAAAAAAAAAAAAATTTTTTCTCGCAACCCTTATTATATTATATATGACTGCAGAGTACGTGCACGTAATACTTTTGCGAAGATATTCCTTTGTGGATATTTATTGTAGTTCTTTTCCAAACTAAAATCGTGAAAACCCAATGAAAAACTTGAAAGAAAAGAAGCCTGCACACATTGATGACACTTTCTAATTTTGGAAACTTATAAATTCAGAAAAACTAAATAAAATTCAATACACTTATAAATAAGTTTATGCAATATACCCCCACGGTAAGAAGTAGATAAGAGGTCTTTCATTCTCAAAATATTTTTTGATTATCACCCAGTATCTACTAAAAACCATTCTTGAGAATATACTATTGAATATTACAAATAATTATAGAATATTTTGTTTTCGTCACTAAAATTCTAATAGCCGTATGTACCAATACCACTGATTTCATTGCTATATTATAATATACGCGTATATATTATATGCTCGGGGTATATCCATCAAGCGCCGCCATTTTATCCTTTAATTATCTCGAGAGTTTACTATGATTTTGACATTCGGGGAGCATTACTAACTTTTTATCACTTTTTTTTTTTACTATAAATTGGTAAGTCGATAATTTTGTAATGTTTGTTGAAAATGTTAACGTTTTTAAATCGTAAATATTCATACGAGTAGATCCCCCGAGCTATTAAAAATTCGCATATACCTACAAATTATATTATTATATTACACTGCATCGATCCGTGTCCGGCCGACGCACTGCAAACGGCAACGTATAACAGAACGTATCACACTACAATAATAATAATAATAGTAATAGAGAACATAATATTATATTGTTCGAAACGGACCGAAAGCCCATCGTTTACGTTGCGCTCCCGTTTGGATTCTATTTTATTACTTATAACTGTCGATTTCTTAACGTTACGTAATAATTGGTGGGTATAATAACATATTATGTATACCGACTAAATCGGATTAGCGGTCGAACACATTGCGCTTCGCGACGACCCTTCTACCGTATATTACTTACACACATACACGTAATAATATATATATATATATAATATAATAGTTTTACGAACCGCGTAATTTGAGTACGGTGACTCGTTTTAAACGCCTACCCGACCGCGCACTGCACTACAAACAGACTTCGTGATAAGAGAATGGGCCTCTTATCACGAAGTCATTTTCCCGGCGAATATGCTGCTGCCCGGAAAACATTTTTTTTCCTTATTTGAAATTATTATTAACACATTATTTCCTTATTTGAATTTGAAATCATTATTAACATGATATTTTTATAGAAAAAAAGTATGTAATGTTTTGCTCTTTTATTATCGCGTTTAAGTTTTTTAATTTTTTACAGTGAACATTTTCGATTTTATATTCTCAGAGACAGAATATTTTTCCGTGGATAACACGACCGTCTTTTAATAATCTGTCTAATCGGTATCAGAAATATTATCTTGTACACAGCTGCTGTTCACCTTCGAAAATGTTGATAGGAACATCATCGTAATATAATACATCACAATAAATATTATTATCATATACCTATTACAATTTACAACAAAACAATACGTCGTATACATATATTTATGTCCAATGTGTCAATCCATACTATTTGCGAATGCAAACATATTTATTCTGAACACATTGATGATATAATTTTATTTTATCCTTTGAAACTAAATCTTCCGGAAACACGATAAATTTGTTCCGTTTACAGTGGGACATTGTTTTATTCGAATTGAAGACTATACATCACAATAAATATTATTATCATATACCTATTACAATTTACAACAAAACAATACGTCGTATACATATATTTATGTCCAATGTGTCAATCCATACTATTTGCGAATGCAAACATATTTATTCTGAACACATTGATGATATAATTTTATTTTATCCTTTGAAACTAAATCTTCCGGAAACACGATAAATTTGTTCCGTTTACAGTGGGACATTGTTTTATTCGAATTGAAGACTATACGTCGTCTGCAGCTACTGATTCATTTACCATTAAGCCATCGAAGTCTGAAAAAAGTGTTACGTCCTCAATCAATATAAATTATCAAATAATGACTCATCCGATTTCAAAAGTTAATATATATTTCGTTTTTTGGTTTAAAGTTTTATACGATACATTAATTAGGTAATAAAAGAAAAATATTTCAAATTTATTTGATGGTACCCATAAAATATTATGTTCTATTTGGCTTCACTTGGTCATACGAACAACATAATCTATATACTATATTATAGTTGGAACTCAAATTATTCATTCCATGCATATCCGTTGTAATTGACTTGGCTATTTTTTAGCTCCTCTGCGGGGTCGATGGTAATGGTGGTACGTACACACAGTATTTTTAATATAGTCCCCAAAAGAAGACGGCATAAGATTGGGAAATATAGGAAGCCAGGTGAAAGAATCGGATGATTCATTTTTAATAACCCTATATCATGTAGTTATACCTATTTCACATAATTAATTGAACAATAAAATTAGAACGAAAACAATTTTATCGCGTGTACACAAATAAAAATAATAGTATAATATATTAGTACTTATGATACAGTATCGTTTGATTGCGAAATAACTCGGGACGTCGAATATATATTATTGCGGTCGTACATTTATAACATTATGGTAGAAGAAAATTGCACGTCAAGTCAAAAGCTAGATAATAATAATTAATCAAAATAGTAAAACTGCTCGTGACGACCTCGACTGGAATTGACTTTGACTCTTATTTACTCGTTATACATTGACCGTCATTGCGCAAGCGCGTTTAATAATATTATTATTATGCGTTCGTATATAATATACTGCAGGAGATAATAACGATCGCGATTGTAATATATTATAATATACATTAAAATAATTATGTGTGGTTGTCGCAAATAAATAAAACGCGCCATCTCACACAACTCGCGTGTACCTACATATTATATAACATAATTTAAAATATAATATGCTAGTGCATACCGAATTGGTTGCAGTTTGGTCGTGGCTGTTTGTCAGCAGTCTACACGACCCGTAATAACCGAACGAAGGGACCAATGAAGATGGATCGCGTTTAAAGTGTACGACGGCAAAAATTATTACAATAATTATACAATATAAATATTACGATGACGATCGTTATATATTATTATTATTATTATATAATTTTTTTTTTCTTTCCGTGCTCCCACGACGGCGTACTCCGCAGCTCTTCTATTATTTGCCGTCGCCATCGCATTGTCGTGCGTTTAAGACATAACAATCGCAAATAGCATAATGATATATTAATACCGTCGTTGTATTGTTGCACTTGACGACGGGAAGAGAACAAACAAAAAATCTTAATGATCTAATCAACTTTTGGGTTCCTCGCTCTACGCACTTTTATTATTTCAATTACTGTCGTCATAGTCTTGTAAGTAGGTACTTGTTGTCACAGTACCTATATAGTATATTGTGTGTGAGTGCGCGTGCGCGTGCGCCTCAATCACCCTGCAGTGCATATCAGGGTTTGAAATCGGAACCAAAATCAATTTTAAATATCTATAGAAAATTGTTAAAAATCTTCTAGAAAATCAAAACTAATATCAAAATCAAATTATTTTAACGATATTATAATTTGTATATACAAATCAATTTACAATTAAAAATATTGCATTTAAATTTAAAACTGATAGCCAACTAGATTATAATATTGTTAATCAGTAGGTTAAAATTTAAAACTAATATATTATTTTATCAAGCCCGTATGTATATTTAATTAAAAATCAACAAACAATTAAATCGATATTGTGCAACGATATAAAAATCCTAAAATTATAAATCAATGTATTTTTTTATATGTATATTAGGTAAAAAACTATAATTATCAATAATCAAAAATTTTCATTTAGATTTTAAACCCTGGTGCATAATATGTTTATACAGTGAAACCTATCTAAATACCGGACACTCTCAGTCGCTGACATTTTGTCCATTATTCAGAAGGATGAGTTTGTATAGTATGTTAAAAAAAATAGCTCTAATTTAAATTATACTATAAGTATACGAAAATATTTGAATCGAATTTATATATATTTTTTAAATCTGTCACATATAACTTCGGTCAGATGTCCATTTTAATACCTATAGCGAAACCAGCACCGACACATCACTGCCGCGTGACGCGTCGAGGCGTATTATTATTCCCATGCGCGTTTTATCCGTTTTCGTATTATTTTATTTTATTATAAAAAAATAATAATGCCTATACATACTTACCCATGTATTATACATTCGCATTCACTTTTAAACATAAATTCCGTAATGTAGGTACTTGCTCAACGAGAGAAAATTCAAAGGCTTTTAGCCTTACTGCACTTATTTAGTTATAACGGTATACCAGATATTATCGGAGGTGTCCGCTACTTAGAGGTGTCCTACTTTAAGGTTTTGCTGTAATAATATTACACACGCGTATAATATAAGTATCTGTATAGAGCACACACGTAAAAGATTTTTTACAATGTTTACCGTCTCTGTTCCCCGCCATCGCCAACTGTGTACGCACATGGGTACTTTGTACGTGTAATAAATGTATTGCCACCTAAAAAAACCCACAGCTAATGTTGGAAAATATTATAAAAAATAATAGCTAAACTTTTAAATGTTAGATTCATATAGTAATATTATATACGCCGATAATTTAAAACCCGAACGAGATCGATATCATACTATTCTTTATGCATTATCGTCATGGAGCTTATTACTGCTGCGAGGAAAAAAAATGTTTAAATAAAAACACGAAACATAATATTTGGTGTGCAAAAGCACGCGTTGAGTTTTACTTTATAATAATGTTTCCTTATTCTGCGCGTAATCAAAGTTTAGGTTTTTTTTAATAAATAGAACACATGTATACTGCTTGGTATGCCGTGGAGGTTTTCTTTTAATAATAAATTCAAAAATAGTTTTCGAAAATAAGTTAATTTTGCTTTACTTTAATTTAACACAATATCTTGTTGCTGGTTAGCGAGTGGGTAGGCGTATATTATAATATAGCTATACTACGACTGCGGACGAAAGAATTGCTTATTTCTGTCACCCCTGCCGTAAAGTTTTGAATAATATTAAAATTTGTGTCTTTCAAAGTTCACACCCGGTGAAAAAACCAATGGTTCTTTTTCGTAAAAAAAACATTTATTTTTTTTTCACAACACATAATATAAATTATACTAGGTAATACGCACACTTGTTGTAGGTATATACGGTGTAATATTTGAAACGAATTTATATATTTATTTTTTAAATCTGTCACATAACTCCGGTCAGATATCCATTTTAGAATAATGAAAACCCGCACCGTCACGTCACTGCCGCGTGACTCGTCGAGGCGTATTATATTATATTATTCCCATGCGCGTTTTATCCGTTTTCGTATATTATTTTATATTATTTTATTACGAAAAAAAAATAATAATATATACGTAGGTTGGTATTCACTTCTATACATAAATTCCGTAATGTACTTACGCCACGAGAGAAAATATAACGCTTTTAGCCTTAAATTTACTTAGCTAACGATATATATATATATACCTGCAGTAATGGTATATGCGGACGTCTGCGCATAGCCGTAGTGTGGCGTGTTAGTGAGTAGTTTGGCTGTCGTTGAGCTAGAAAATATGAGAAAAAATATTATCGATAATAGTAATATAATTGTGTTTACCTGTATGTAATGTTTTTTTATTATTATTATTATTATTATTTTCCCTGCCGGGCACTGTATGGATTTTTTGCAGTGCTGAACGCTATACAGCAACAGTTTTTGTAGGCACGAAAATTCTCGCATTGCGTGTCAGCTGTAATGTATGGTTTACCGTAAAACGGAATATTCAAAAATAATATAAAACTATATTTACGATGACCGTTTGCCCCGCAGCCGCACAAATCATTATTCGACGTGATTGGGTGGTGGTGAAATCAACATGCTCGATTTTTTTTTTCAACACTTAACAGCAGTTTTAATAAAATAGTAATACGCTATGATGTGGTGGTGGTAGCTGTATTATGGCAATATTAATATGATGCATAGATAGATAGTGTATAATACTCTATATTAACTTATAAGTGCATAATGCATAGTAAAATATGTATTATTTATATATTATTAAGTATTTTTTATGGATATTTTTTGGTTCATGTTCATCCTGTATTTATACATGTTTTGAAGAATAGGTTGAACAACGACTATTGATTTATTTTAAACGTTACCGTAATTATTTATTTAGATGATTTTATAGGTGTATCATTTATAGATATAATAATATATAATATTATAACCTACATATTAAATGTGTTGTATATTTTAGTCTAACCTCAAAGTTACGACATACGTGCGCAAACTCATTTATCCTGTGCCACCACTCGTATAACGTTTAACGCAGAGCTCGATAGAAATACGTTTCGTTATAGGTAAGTTTGTAGGTACAAACCTTTCATATTATTTAATAAATGCGAATCGTGATTTTCCATAATTTTTCACAATATTTTGGATATTTCTGTGCAAATGTTTTTTCTTGTTTTTGCATAAAAGTTTACATTATTATTATCAAACAAATGTTTTTCCAAACTTATCTTTATAATCTATTTAGTCGATAAATATAAACGTTTATTTTTCGTTGATTAGTTGCAACTTGTAATGTTTCCAAACAAATGTTATGAACAATTTATAAGGATATTAAAAATAATCCTTTTACATTTTGTCAGAACAAAAATAATCCGATTCTAGAGGATTCTAGCTTATTGAATATAGTTATCATTATAAACCACTAATCATAATTTATTCATAAACATATGATAGGGTTATTCAATTTAACCATAATAGGTAGCTAGGTGAGGCGTATAGTGTATGTCAAGTTGACGTAAACGTATGAATGACGACACGAAAAATCTAACACAACAATATTATTATTATTATTATTATTATTATTATACAGTTAATTATCATATCTCTACTTGTGAAAAATATTTGATGATTATTTATTTTAGGATCATTTATGTATACAATTATATTATGTTCTAATGATTTTCAGGCAACAGATATTGTAGTATGCTTATAATGGTGAATTTCCTCGGTGGTAAATGTAGAGTGTAACCGAGCCCCGAGTGAACGAATAAACATATGTCTACGATGCAATAACAACATGAGTGTAAATATTCCCCTTAATCTGACGTTTTGGTTATTATCAGGCCGCCGAAAACAACTGGCAACCGGGTATAGAGTATGGTAACCTGGGCCGTGTGTTTAAAATATTTATAAACAATCTTAAGACGTAGGTACACACACGGCAACGAGATAAGGCAGCCGCTAATCGTCATAAGCCCTGGCGCTGCAGCCCGTGCATGATTTTCTCATTGATTAATTATTATTATTATTATTTTATTCGCACATACAGCCGTAGTCAAATATTTGAATAGAAAGATAAACATAAAACGTTATAAAAGCTACTCGAAAACGTGTTTTAAACTTGTACCGCGCAGAGCACTTCACACGAGAACCGCCAGCATCGCGATCTGACGGTTTTAGTTAAAAATAGATAAGTGCAGAACGCGTATACATTATAATATATATATTATTATTATTATTATAATTTATAATGTACTAATTTATACTCTTCAGTCTTCGGTCTTCGCCACCCGTATAATATATAGAACGCGTGCACACCGCATATTTTCCCAAAACAAAGTTATTTCAGAGTAGAACTTCTATATTATTATACACCTAACCTATCCCTTTTGCGTGTAAAAGTTAATATATTTTGTTATAAGAAATTTAAAGAGAAAAAGTCGCGCAAAGACATTGTCGCGAAATTGAAAACGCCAAGAAAAAAAAGGTTATAAGAAGGCCGTTTCTTTTTTCTTTTTTTTTTGTACGTATATGCAACGCCTATAGGAAGTTCCTTTACTGGTGTTAGGTAGCTATCTTCCTAATCTCAGTGAAATTGCTTGTGCCATTCATCTTAAAATAAATAAAACGTGAAAATGTATGTCTGTGTCCGCCACTGTGCGTGGTTGTTTTTTCCTTTTCGTTTTATTTTTATTTTTAGAGGGGTAGATATATATGCAATTGACTCAGGTCGACGTTTCTCGTGGGACTTCTGAGAGCACTATGTCCACGTTGACCTTTACAGAATTTCGGATAAATTGGTTTTTGGTCTACACCGAACAATCGCATGTAGTGTGGGCTCACATATATATATAATAAATATCATGTTTTTTTTCAATAAGGGCATATAAAAAATAATAATATACCAACGGAAATAATGCCAATGCTTCTATTTTGATGTACCTACAAAAGGAAATCTTGACGTATATATTTAAGCGGATTTTTCGTCAAAGCATCCATCGAGGTTTTTTTGTTGATATTATTATTAAATTCCCAAATAACATGACGTTGTGCAGTCACTTTAATTTAACGATACTACAAAGTAAGCAATACCTCGAGAAATTTTTGTACGAAATAATAATCTTCTATTCTAAATTTCACCCATTTGATGGATAATAAAGCGTATAAAAATAATATTCTCTTGGCAAAGAATGAACATTATTTTTAGCAATTATTTAAAACTTTACCTTAAACAATACAACGATCAGGGCGAGGTTAACATACATTTATTATATTGCAAGCGAGTACATAATTATTTTCACTTTTAACCATTTCCATATGACCAATTACACGGAAAACATTAAACGTTTGTATCAAATAATAATATATTATAATGTTTATTTTTCTTATCGTTTTAACCTTTTTTTTAATGAGTTAATCGACAATAATATTATATTGATTCATCTTTTAAACTGTATTGTATTATTATTCTTTTCTTATTCGCCAATTACATTATGACGTTATGCACTTGACATTCATTTTCATTGGAAATAATTATAAAAGTAACGATGACGTGTATTTATATATTTGACATTGAACAAAGTTCTTACTTTTTTAATAATCAAAATTAAACTTACTTGGGCCCGAATTACTGTATAAATATTATATGTATTATATTGTGTACTTACAAAATTATTTCACACTCATTCTGCAGGATTTCGATTTGTTTTCATTTCGTCGCATTCATTCCGCTGTTATCTCTTGTTCTCTTATTTAATTCGCTTTATATTTCTACATTTAAACACATACCTCGATATTACGTACACACCCCCAGTGCCTTAATAATGGAGGTATATGTATAACAGCAGCTGATAGGTGAACCATAAAATATTTAAAAAAGTTATATTTTTGTTGTGCGTATAAATAAGTAGAACGTGAATTTGAAAAAATTGTAAATGTTTCGACAAATGCGACAATGGAAATAAATAAACTCCAATTAATGAACAGTTCTGTCTGTTGAAAATACATATAATACGCAGTATATTATTATATAGTATTAAGGGCGGCGAAGTCGAAGAGACAAAAAAATGTATAAGGAAAATATTATTATGTTCGCAGACATACTTTTTATGGTTAGCGCATGAATACATTATTATCATCATCATCGTTGTTATTATTGTAATATTATTGCGCGGGTATGTGTGTGTGGGTATATCATTACGGCGTTGTATTTTTTCTTTTATTTCGGAAAATATTGGTTTCGTCTTTTACTTTTATGGAAATATAAATTTATTCCAGTGCATCGTTAGTTCAGCAGGTATGAAACTCATAATAGGTCTCAAGAGCCCAAATATGATAAGTGTGCGCTGCGGTCCGCACGAGTCACCCCCCGCCCCCACGGCCTCATCTTGTGTTTTTTCTTCTTTTTTTTTTTTTTTGAAATTGGAGAATTCACATTGAATAACATCCCTCGTGAGATGATGATAATAATAATAATAGGTATATATTATAATACATAATATGGTAACCTAACCTGTATACATTATATATTATATATATTATAATATATTTATCGTATCATGCGCACTCGCATCTTATTATAATATCGTCTCTCGCGTCGTCCCTTAATGATACATGCATATTGTGTTTGTATTATTTCCGTTGTTATTATAAAGAGCAGCACTTCTCGTACTCAAAAAATAAATAATTACATCGTCCGTATAATTATTTTCCGGTTTACCGTTAATCGCATTCGACATGCGGCTACGACATTGCACTGCATACAAAATTTCACGTATAATACAATATAATACAAAAGTTTAGGTTATAATATAACGTGCGTATTATATAGTAATCGGGACGCGCAAGAGGAGTCATTATACAAGTATTTACGTATTCAAAGGAGTTTAAAAAAAAATATATTGCGGGTCGTCCTTGTTTAAAAAGTCCTTTTATTTTTTAATATACCTACGTGTATTATACCGCACACAGAATTTATAATATCGTATTCCGCCACGCTTCCAACTTTTCGATTCCTACCTACGGGTTTTCGCCATTCTTTTTCCAAACTTCTGTTGCACGCATTCACATATATTATGTTATATACTTTAATACATATACATATATATATTTTGTATATAAGTTATGTTGAAAATCCAGTAGGTAGTTTTATATTGTATATCTTATAATCGAAAAAAATAATATATAAGGAAATGGGTAGGTAATACATTTGAGTATTTTACATTATATTTCATTTCCAAATTTCCAACGGCATAAAGTTTATGCTTACCGTTAGGCGCAAATCAACTACAAATATTATACTATATTCATATTATTTATATTATTGTATACTATTAATATACAGAGTGTTTCAAAAGTATTCATCCGATTACGAACTGATATAGTTCGGCAACGGTTAATCGCAAGTTAGCAACGCATGTATTAATGCTTGACTGATTAATAAAACTTACCTATTTTAAAAATATATTTTTTTTATTTCACCCTTATATCTTCATTTTTAAAATAAATATAAATTTTTGAAATTGGATGAAGACTTTTGATTTACTCTGTACTATTAATATAGTATAAAGAATACTTAATATGTACATCATGCAACATTGTTTAGGGTATGTGGGTACATATAGGTAAACTTTAATTATTTATTAATGAAAAACAAAACTTTATTAGTCCAATTGTATATTATATTTAATATATTATTTAGAGTGATTCCCCAAGCATGCTCAGTGCTCATATAGTCACATCAAGTTTTTCCTTTCATAATAAATTTATTCAAATTCTGATTTTTGGAGTTTTTAAATACACGTAAAATGTTTCACAAATAATATCCACTGCATACACTCCTTAACTAGTACAAAAAATCTCAAGAACTTGAAAGATATGGCCTTTAAGTAAATTTTAAAATTTAAAACATCAGATTTTAAATAACTGCATTATCAAAGAAACAGGAGGAGAGCATGCTAGGAATTCATCCTGTATAACAATCATATAGTTAAATATTCTGATTCAACCTTTAATGCTATAATATTATATGCGACCAGAAATATTGGATGTGACGTAAAAATTAAGAGCCGATAGGTCGGGATTAACACATATTATTATTACATAACATAATATACCTACGCCATTATATGATTGATCGATAAAACAAAGACAGTATGAAATATTAGAATTGATTGTAACTCACATATATCAAAATAAAAGTTTAAAAAAAAGTAATACTTCCACTGTTAAAATAATTATACTCAATGTATATTATATAGTAAGTACTAAGGATATTTTATAAATATATTTTCTTGAGTAAACCGAAGCCATATTATATATTATGCAAGAATTATTCGAGACAATAATACGCCAAATGTGTATTATACTGTTATATGGTACTCGTGGTAGTTCTGGTTGAGGGAGGTGCAAGTTCTAGAATATTGCTGGTGCAATAACTTTAATGGCACTATGATTACTTGTAACTCGTCACGAAACCACAGGGTATAAAATACGCGGAAATGAGGAAAGTACGGAGAAGTGCAATACAATCAGCACAATTTCAACATAATATTAAAACATAAGCCACAAACGGAAGTGTTCCAGGACATAGGTACTGCGAACTGGGACTTGAGTTGTATTAGCTTTAGTTTTTGCTGTTGCAGGGTGTGCACAATGGGCCTTTAGATAGGCTGAGTGTTAGTGTCTTAGAGCCTCTAGTGGACCCGTCCTAAAACAACAAAAACTAGTACAAATACGACTCGTAGTTTATATAGATATAATAGCAACAAACGGCAAACATCCGCGAAAAGTAACTTTAAGCGTTACCTATTTGTCGCATTTCCCTCTTATTCGATTATTCGCATAATGACGCTTTGAAGTATAATGTTTTAAACATTGCGAAGACGCTTTTCAATCTCGTATTATAATATTATAATATATTGCACCGACACAATACGGTGCGCTATTGTGACGAGATGCAAATAATAATAATAATAATAATATATTTCGTCTGTAAACGGTTTTGCGATCACGTCTCTTCGTATTTCCATTAACGCGATTATTATTATTTTCTCATTTTCGAATGCCACTCGTAACCGGTGACGCATATTATATACTATTAATTCATGCTTCAGTCAGCGATGATCGACGAAACTAGCATACATTTTAGCCCAACTGTCGTGCCCGAATGTGGCTACAATGATTTGACTTGATTTGGTTATTCATTTCGACCTTGAACTGTTCATAAAAGTATAATATTTTATCCAAATTCCAAAGTAAATTCATCGATCGTCCACCATATCTATGAGTTATAACTAGGGTTAGGACATTTATGACCACAATAGTTCTGAAAAATGCTTGCAAACATGTATTCAATTCCTGTTAAGGTTTTCAAAATTTAAGTTTTCGATTTTAAAATGAGTAAAAAATGGTTCTATAGGTTTAGTGTGCAGGTAACAGTGCCACACCCAGGGGGGGGGAGGCTTTGAGGCTGAAGTCTCGGGTATAAGTAACGGGTATCAACATTTCTTTTTGGTTACCGCTAAAGCTAAAGCAGTAATCTATAATTTCGATAACGGTCTCAAGCCCTGATAAAAATAATAATAAAAATTTGAATTTATAAAAACTGAAAACAATAGATCGGTAACGATTTGGAATTCGTAACTACCATAAAATCAAATGCTGGTTAGGTCAGGTTCTGAGTCCCAGATTCCAGTATTTTGAATTACGGTTCCAAGCCCTGACGCAGAAACTACCGGTATAAAACAGTAACAACTGTTATTATTAACTCAAACACACACGGCAAATTAATAATATGCGTTTATTCTTAGACAACGGAATATTATATTATTTTTACGTACCTAGGACAACAATATAATATTGTTGTACGCGATTTCCTTCCCCCCCCCCCTGTAAACCGTTTAAAATCACGTAAACGAATTTGGCCCACGTCTCGGCGTGGGCGTAGTGAGTGCACGCGTGTGTGTGTGTGTCTGAGACCTGAGTGTAATCAAGACGATAGGAGTGCAAAAGTTGCATAAAAAAAAATAAAAACTAGCTAATAGCAGTTGACAGTCGTTGCCAATTATCGCGCAAACTGCACACACCACACGCTCGTTCGCGTTGATGTGTGTAGAATTTCGTTTGAACTGGCACGACTTCTTGCGGGTACGAAAACAAAGAAATAATAACACCTAACGATCGTTGTATAATATTATACGGTGTCTTTTCACAAACGAAATTCCACAAGTATGCCGGCTAATGTGGCGAACGCATAATATATAATGGCATACATTTAGGTGGGTATGCCTTCACGCGAGCAGCGTAAGTTCTTAAGGATCCATTCGTCTTTTAAAGAGCACCGCGGGAAGGGACGGCGGGTTCCATTGTTTTTCAAAAGAATGGCGGCGTGAATTATTATTTCCTTATTTTTACGCAAATATTGTAATTCTTTTTTCCGCTTGAAAATATGTTTTCAAAACGTTGCGATTGACAGCAGAGTATTACGTCTTGCAAGTTTTTGTTCGAAATTTCCAGTCATTTATCTCACCAATCTCATACGATTATCGGTAGATATTTACTAAATTTTAAATAAATACTGATTTAGAATTAGTATTATTTTTACAACGATCTTAATATTTTATTATTTCTTATATTGTTATAAGACGTATTCTATCTCGAATCGAGATAATATAATAAACGCCAGCAATGAATATCCAATAGACCGGAGACGATGACAATGACTGATGATGATATAAAATAGTTACAATTATACCAATATTTACATTTGTATACTTTAAAAATCTCTTTTCACTACTCTTTAATCTTTTATACGAATGTTATGTTCGTATACCTAACAGTTTACACACAAGACGTGATACGAGAATTAATGTAAATTATTTTATTTATTTCATTAGGTTAAATAACATATCAATAATCTATACTTCACCATTTTTTTATGGGGGGGGGGGGGATTAGTAAGGGACGAGAAATAAAACGAGTTCCTTTTAATATTAAAGGGATGGTGAATTGAAAATTTACATTTCTTAGATAAAAATGAACGTTAACGACACTCTGCCTATACACGCGTGATATCGTCTACTGTTGTCGCATTATACGGAATAAAATATAATAGCAGTTACCAGTTTCCACTCGTCAGTTTTTTTTGTCAATGATATTATTTAAAAAAAAAAAATTCTTCTCATCGGTTAAACGCGTGTAGACCAATAAACTATTTTCCTCGACGCCGACCCGACCGGCGTAATATAATAACAATAATAATATGTCACCACCAACGATGATTTGATTTTTTTCATACGCTCTCGGCGGATCAGAAATATACATATGGGAATCGAAACGAAATACGTTAATAAAAAGATCAGTGCAGTACCTATGTTCAAAATATCTAAAGCTCCAAAACCCAAAATTACCTTTTTCATTATTATCATTATCGTTTTCTTTTCTACATACAAATATGAAAACTAGGCAATTTGTAATATGCCTATGTAGTTTGTAACAAGAATAGCTTTGGAGTGAACGCTTCGACGCGAGTATATCTCAAAAATAGGTAAACGGATCTGTTCATAATAACGTGCCTAGAACCTTTTGTGAAAAGTATCGTACTCTCGCCACTATAATATAGTATAATACTAGCTTAATGTGCACTAAAAAAAATTTTTTATTTTTACTATAAACTGAACTCCATAATATTATATATAGGTACGTACACCCAATACCATTCCATTTCCGGTGGAATATGTGAACTTTGATCGGTTAAGAGATTATTCTGTCATCCAGTAGCTGCCAATGGCCGCTTGACCGATCATCTCTGTAAAGCTTAGGTACCTACACGACTCGTAAACGGTTACACCATGAATTACATGTATGTAACTAATCGGAATTGAGTTTAGTTCGTATATGGGGTGCGAATATTATACACCGTGTGATTCAACAACCACTAAATATATTAGCTCTGGGTTGGATGACCTACTTAGATTAAAATAGGGTTTTGGGGAGGTGAAAGAGCTGAGATTGAATCATTTATTTTCAAATTATGTAAAATATTGAACTGTTTTAGTACAATTATGTGAAATATAAACTTACTTTTTTTTAAATGGCAACGGTTATTTTTTTTCTACAGATTGGGATAGGATATTTTTTATAATTCATTACAAAATTAACTAAGTTAAAGTAGATGAGTTGACATTTACGAATAATCACTTTTAACAACATTTTAACCACCTTTATCTTATGCTCACATGTAACGAAAGATTTTGCAAAGTGTTAATATTATCTATTTTTTCTTTCTTACTTTATTTAAGCTTCACTTGTACATACTCGTATTAATGGAAACACGGAGTACCGGACAGGGTCTCACACGCAATCGTGTCTTATAGTATTTTATAAACGTTCCGAGTGGAAAATATCCATCGAATTGTCATAAAACCCAAATGCCATGATAGGTCGGTTCTTGCGGTTCTCTATATATTAAAGTTATATGCTTTCTAATCGATGCCCTCCCCCCTCCGAATATTTTTCCCACGTTCGCCACTATAGGTCCGATATAATTTTTTCGACTAATGAAATTATTTTCATCTTCATTCGTATTTTAAAACTATACAATATACTTTCGAATAAATTTTGGTTAACAAAATCTATTTTTATTAATTTTACATTATAATAGCGATCATTATATACAATTATTGTTGCATGTCTATAATAAAAAGTGTGTGTCACGTCGTTCACGAACAATCTTATAATTTATTCAGTCCGTTCGGGTTTTTTTTTCTACTTTGGGAGATATCGTCTCGAAGGCGTTCACACCATACAACCCGTAAAACAAAAGCTGAAAACTAAAACATAGGTACACATCTATCCTCGGCCTCGGCGTAATTAATATAATGACTGTTTACCTGTGTATAATATTGTAATACGTATTATACGTATAATGATATGCTATATAACCGTATATTATATTGTTTGTACATGAACAAAATAACGAAAAATGCCTTCGCTGTAGAAATGAAATAATAATAATATATTAGAAATGTACAGAATCGTGTTGTCGTGCGGCGTTACCTACATAACCTACTCGTACACATTACACATATTATAATTTAATATTATGTCAGACACGCGGTTTTTATCGAACTCTAAATAAATTCCACACGATAATAATAATATTATAATGTGTAATAATTATTATTGTCCGAAAATATATGACCTGACTGGGCTGACTGCAGTCAGCAACTATCGTGGTGTGTGTTTGTGTCACTGTAACAAGTGTGTGCTGATGATGGGGAGGGGGCAGTGGGGAACTGAGGTTTACTCCGATACATAATATTATAATAGTGGTGCATATCATTACAACCATTTGTAAAAATTCCACTTGAGGCATTACACCAGCAACAGAATATAACTATCATTTTTTTTTTAATTTAAAAAAACGTGTTTTCTTACGGGATATGTATGTAGGAATTTAGTGGGAAAGCCCTAAATTTTAGAACAATTTCGTTTGACTTTTTTAAAAAAAACATATAATTAGATATTTTTTAGTACCGTATCCTTTTTAAAAATGTGTTACTTCATAGTAAAACACGCTTTTCGCGCACTGATTGAATACTGAATAAATGTGAACAGTTCAGAGTTTAAACAATACGATTACAATTAGTAATTTGGTACATTGACACAGAGACGCAATCGTGACATTTATCGTTTTTAGTCTAATTATTATTAAATGTGTATGCGTAGTACAATTGCATAATAATATATTACAATTTAATGACAACATTGGAAAGCGTTTACATTATATTATTCGACAATGTGTTTGATAGTAAATTTTAATGAAAAATGAAAACATTGATCAGTACTCAATGGTCACCCGTGTACAATAATAATTGCACCTATCGTTGATCTGCTCCAAATCAACTCATTATTTTGGAATCATATAGGCGATAAGTAATATCTATACTCGGCGAGCTGATCAATTGCGAACGTACAACAATGTTTTGATTATTGCCAATGTAAGTTATTAGTCTTCTTTCACAGTGTGTAATTCGAATGGAATTCGAAACGTCTACTGTCTTACTCGAATACAACAGAAATTGGATTGTTTTGTGTTTATATTTTTTAGGTGACAGTTGTCTATCATAAGTTAAATTTCCTATTTCCGTTTACTATGTAAGAACGTTTTGATAATAATTCCGAGTCACAAGTTTCGTGCTCATTTCTCTCGTTTGGTTGCAGAAATTGGTTGAATATTTATTTTTAAAATTAATTAATATTGGAAGAAGGAAGTTTCACCCATTTATTCGCTATAATAAATCTCACGCTGACGGTGGACTTTTATTTTATTTTCAAGAAAATATTTATACTTTTAATTTATTTATATTTATGAACATGTTTGGTGAAAAATGTAGGCAGTAAGTTGAAGTTTGAGTCTAATTAGAATTTTGGTAATGGATAAAATGTCAAGTCCCACCCAACGCACACATTAGACCGAATATTAGGGCCAATGATGATCAGAAGGAATGTTAAAGACATCCCAGTTGATAGGTATAGATTTAAATCACCGCACCAATATGTTCAATACAAATGTTTATAATTAGTTTGATGCGTTTTAGTGTTCAAGAAACTTTGTTTTAACTAACACAATACAATTTCATGATAACAATTATGTACAAATTGTTAATACATTTAGTTTGCAGTGGTGCCAGTATTTCACTATACAAATTACAAAGTGAAGAGATCGTTTCGCTTAATAAATTTGGTCAAGATCCTTTAGAACACTTTATCAGATCGATTTGCTTCAAAATATTTTCATTATTTCCGTCTCGATACAATGCCTGTATTTAATCTAACCTAACCTGGGTTTAACAAGGGGCAATCATATCAAGTAACCACTGTGGTGAATGGTTATTTTCACAAATTGTAATTATGGTCACAACTACTATTACAAACATTTTTCACCACAAGTTTTAACTCACCGGGGGCATCAGGTGTGTGATGCTTCCGAGCAGCCTATATTATATAATTGGGTGGGCGACAGAATTCTGAGCTGAGTGGTACTTTATGCAGGCGCTTTACCTAATCAAAATTAAATTCGTTGTTCGTAAGGAACCCGGGTCCGTTAATTTCGTTTGTGTTTGGGGTCGGGGGGAATAATTTGAGGTCACTTGTCGAGCCACTCAACTGAAGTGAACGCCGCGACGTCGGTGGTTTTTTTCATTTATTATTCTAGTACGTACTTATAATATTTAGAATGGCAATCCGTCGAGCGCTACTGTAATAACGTATAATCGGGAAAAAATGTATAATATACACATTCATCGTCTCGGCGATGAAACATAGGACAAGACGTATAAGTGGTATAACATTACGCCAAACCCGAAATTAATGTTGTCGAGAAATCGAGAACTATAAAGAGAGTTTTTTTAACTTTATATTTTTTGTTCATACACTAAAAAATAATGTAGCAATTTTTTCGAGTAACGTAATTCCACGTTACCCGGTAGAAGTGTATCATCTTAAATTTACGTAAATCTGTAACTCAAGGTCACAGATATAGGCCAAAGGGCAAACCTTTTTCTTAATCACTATCATTCCACCACATCATTGCAGGCTTTTTAAACAGTTATTTATTGAACTATTATTATTTATCTATTAATTATTGAACTGTTATTGTGAACTGCATATGTGTTTCCTTGTCAGGTTAGGTCAAGTTCATCGTTCATGATATTACATTTTGTGTTTTTGTTAATCCATTCAAACTCTTGAGTTTATTAAAACATTATTTTCCCAACTTTTCAGAAGGACAATTAAAGTAAAAGTGTGCAGACAAAAACAGCACTTATACGCTAGTAACTAGCTAGTATAACTGTTATACTGTATACTGTATAGGTACCAATAAAAAATATTTTTAATTTATACTTTTTCTAAATGACAGCGCAGACAGATATAAGGACAACAGCAGTAAAAACGATAGATATTATAATAATATTAATCATGATAATTTTTATCCATGTTTATTGTTTATACACAGTTTACGTTGAATTTACAGAAAAACGTATTTATTAATTGTGAACATAATTTCTGGAATATTTTTTAAATATTCCATTTTTGTCAACACGCACTATTAATAAATTTATTTAATTAGGTATTTAATATATTTTTTTATATTGTCCATAACACGAGCTTTGTATCCATATACAAAATCGCTGATGGATCAAAAATTCAAGTGGCCATTTGAACATCGATACAACATCAAATGGACTCAGGAGCGTGCTTAATAAAAATGGGGAGGGGTTCATAGGGTTTGAAATCTATAGGTACATTATCTGTTAAAAAAATATATACATATTTATTTAGCCAAGCACATCGTTTTTAGTCAACTGAAATATTTTTCTAAAAAATCTGAATATTTGATAATAAACACAGCATTATTTAAAATCTTAATTGTATTGAGTTAAATGTAAGTGGAAAGAATTTGTTTGCGTTTTTTTCAGTCAATTAGGCTGGTCAAAACTTTTGCTTCCCTTTTTTAAAACTATAATGTCACCGCTGTGCCACACCCCTCAATAACAAAATATTTAACACACACACTCTCCCAAAGTCCTACCCGGCACCATAGAATATTCCTGAGAACTCGCCTGAATGGGCTACTCAAAATTATAATTATTAATTATAGAGGTCCAAAAGATATCGCGTTCAGGGATCCATGCAAGTTTAATCTTTAATTATGTAACTTGGCATAGTAGTTTAAATAGTTAAATAGTTTTAATATTATTATACCTCCCAAGGAATTCTCGTAGACAGCTCGCCGAGTACCTCTATATACAACCATAGGTATATTAATTTTGATAGCGGCCTTCAGTCCATATATTATAATTTATAATAATATAATAATTAGGTACTTGATATAAATTTATCATCCGAATTTTCTGGAATGAACGTGAAATAAGTAATAACAATGAGATGATGAACACATAGTCACTAGGTATTATAAAAAATTAAAAATATACTATCGTTATATTTTGTATAATGTCGTATTTGTTTGTGTCGATCGTAGGTAGGTAGGTAGGTAGGTAGGTATAATAGTTTTACGTTGACGGGCAAAACCCGTCGCGCCGCGTCGTCGCCGTCATAGATTATTATTATTATAAAATATATTGACGCATTTGATTGGTTTGCTGTGCGTGCAGACTGTCATCGCCGCCGCGACAGTGGCTTAACTTGTCATGCTCACGCGATCATTATTACTATTATTAGTGATATTACCTCTGAGTATTATTTTTTTTTTTTTTTTTTATTCATGGTACAGCATCAACTACTAGGTTATTAGCTTGCAACAAAATTGGTAGTTAGTACATAATAGAGTATAGTTTTACAATAAATTCTTAAATTAAATTATACATGTTAATTTGTTTTAGAAATATGATTATTTTGTTGGTGTTGTCATGTGTAGGGCTGAGGGCTTCAAAGAGGTTGTCGGGCATTTTTAGATTTTTTCTGGTATCTATATGGATGCGGCAGTGGATGAGGAGGTGTTTGACTGTGAGAAGTTCTCCACAGGTTAGGCACATTGCTGGTTCTTCTCTGCGCATAAGATGACCATGGGACATCTTTGAGTGACCTATACGTAATCTATTGATAACTACTTCATCTTTACGATTTGATGTATGGGGTTTAGGCCAGTATTCGGTAGTATTTTTTATTTCTCTCAGTTTGTTATTGGGTGTACGACGCCATTCAGATTCCCATAGATTGGTACAATAGGTGTTGACATTTCTATGGATGTCGATGAGTGAGGAGTACGTGCGTATTTCAGTCAGAGGGTTATTTACTGCTTCACGAGCTGCTTTGTCAGCTTTCTCGTTGCCATCAATTCCGCTGTGGCCAGGTGTCCATATGAACCGTATGTTTTTGTTGGCATTTTCAATGATGTTGCTTATTTTGATTGCTAGGATGCTTGAGTGTAAATTGTATTTCAGATTGTTTAGAGCGCTGAGCGAATCTGTACAAATGTTAATGGTGGAATCGGGTAGTTGAATGGCTAGGTGGACTCCTTCCAGGAGTGCAAAGTATTCCGCCGTATATATACTGTTATGGTCTGGTAATTTGTACGATATGGATTGCTCTCCGTTTATGATAGCGATCGTAACACCTGAGTTTGTTTTTGAGGCATCTGTATAGATTTGTGGTTCAGATGGAAAAGAGTCCATGATTTCATTGAATAAATTTTTATATATAACATTTAACGTTTCTTTTTTACTATGATCCGCTAGGCTGGTGTCCACAAGAAATGTTGGAACCCTCCAAGGGGGCACCACACTGCATTCTCGTTTGATAATTAAATTTGGATCAATATTGGTGTGTGACATTTCATATAACATCCTTTGACCCAGTGGTTTTTTTTAGATTGGGATTGGAGCAAAATGTATTTGCAAAACGATTATGTGTTAAGAATGGTAATGTTGAATTTTCTGGGGAGGATAGGATGCGAGCAATATAATTTAGAGCTAATTTGATTCTACGAATGTGAAGGGGTGGTTCTCCAGAGATAGATAATATACTTGGAATGGGGCTGCTTCGAAAAGCTCCAGTTGCAACTCTTAGACCACTGTTGTGAATTATATCAATTGTTTTAAGAACATTGGGGTTTGCATTGGTATAGCAGATGGACCCATAGTCTAATTTGGACCTAACGAGAGATCTATATAAGTTGATTAATATATTACTTTCAGCTCCCCATTCAGCATGGCTCAACGTTTTTAAGATATTGATACTTTTGGTCGTGGTTGTTTTGGTCTTACTTATATGAGGTTTCCAAGTAAGCTTGCTATCAAACATCAAACCTAGAATTTTTATGTTGTTTACAAAGGGTAAGGGTGTGTTTCCCAAAAATAACTTTGGTTTTGAACTTTGTTTCTTTTTGGTAAACATTATACATTTGGTTTTTTCTGGTGAGAAAATAAAACCTGAGTGGAAGCACCACTTGGACAGATCGTTTAGGCAATCTTGGAGTTGACGTGTCATTGATTTAATGTTTTTCCCTTTGAGATAAATATGTGTGTCATCGGCAAACATAATTGATTTGACAGGATGTGAAATTTCATCAGGTAGATTGTTGATTGCAGCTTGAAAAAGTAGAATGCTCAGGGGGGAACCTTGTGGTACTCCGTTCTCAAGATCAAATTTATCTGACATGTGTTCGTTAATTCTTACATGGAAAGAACGTTCTTTAAGAAAACTTATTATAAATTGTAACATTAGCCCATTAATGTGCCATTTCCTCAGTATATTTAAGACTCTATGTCGCCAGACTGTGTCATAAGCTTTCTGAAGGTCTAGACTAATGAGAATCATGGTTTGTTTGTTGGCATAAGATTCTAGTATTTCTGTTTCAATTTTAACATGACAATCTGAAGTGGAGTGTGATTTCCTGAATCCGTGCTGGTTTGGAGATAACAGATTGAATCTTTGAACATACCAATTAAGCCTGTTAGAAATTATTTTTTCAAGTGTTTTGCTCAGGTTACATAAGACAGAAATAGGGCGATATCCTGAAGGTTTGTGTTTGTCTTGCTCTTTCTTAGGAATAGGGGTAATGCTAGCATTTTTCCATAACGATGGTATAATACCGGATGACCAAACATTGTTATACAACTCGAGGAGTAGAATTTTACCTTTAATGGAGAGGTTCTGGAGAAATAAGAACGGTATGTTGTCTGGTCCGCAACTGTTACTTTTTTTTCCTTCAAGACTAGAGTTAAGTTCTGACATTGTGATAGGATCGTTGAGAATTGAACCTTGACTTGTTGTTGTTGTGGGGCTCGGTAAGGTAATCAATTCCTGCGTTTCTTTAAATTTCAAAAAGTCTGGATTCAAACTAGAGTTACTACTGTTAGAGTAAAAATACTGTCCTATTTGGTTGGTTATCTCTTTAGGATCTGTAAAAACGGTTTGCCCTACCAACAGTGTTTTTATTTGTGTAAAAGGGACTCCTTTTAATGTTTTAATTTTATTCCACATTATGGTTGGGGAAATATGACTGTTTAAACTGGATGTAAAATTTATCCATGACTTTTTTTTTTCACTTTTAATAAGGTATCTGACTAGCGCTTTGTTTTTTTTAAATTGTATAAAATCTTGTAGGTCTAAAGTTCGTTTGTATCTGTTAAAGGCAGACTTTTTTTTCCGTATAGCTTGTTTAATTGTTTTATTCCACCAAGGGACTGGAGGTCTCTTTCCAGAGTAACTGGTTGATTCGAAAACGTCAGAGGCTGTATTTATAATGAGGTCGGTGAATAGTTTTATCTTATCTTCTACATTATTAGTATAAGTCCAAGGAGTTGAATCAATATTTTTATCAATTTCCGTTTGATATATATTCCAGTCGACATTTTTTAATTTCCATTTTTTTTTCCTTGTATAATGATTATAGGAGTTTGTGTGATTTAGCGTCATAATGATAGGAAAGTGATCACTGCTTGATAATTCTGGTATGACATCCCAATCTATGTAGGGAGTGATTGTAGCTGATGAGAATGAAAGGTCGATGGCTGAAAAGTGTCCCGTGCTTGCGCTAACTCTTGTCGCTTGGCCACTGTTTAGTATATTGAGGTCATTATTGCTGTATAGTGTTTGCTCGATTTTTGTTCCTCGTGAGTCAAGAGTGGAGCAGCCCCACAAAGGACTGTGGCTGTTGAAGTCTCCTAAGAGAATATATGGGGAGGGGAGTTGATTAATAATGTTTTGAATATCGGATTGCTCAAAATGTTGAGAGTTTGGTAGATATAAATTGCAGATTGTTATTGAATTTTTGATTAAAACATTTACTGCGACCACTTCTAGATTGGTATTAATGATAATTTCTTCGGAGTGATAATTTGAATTTACATAGATTGCCACACCACCACTGGCTCTGCCAGCATTGGTTCTATTTTTGTAGTATGTTGTGTAGTTTTTTAGGGAGCAGACCTTGTCGTTGATAAAATTAGTTTCTTGTAGACATATTGAGATTGGACAGTATTTGTTTAATAGTAAATTGATTTCGCCTAATTTGGAGTAGAATCCATTTGGATTCCATTGAAGTATTTTAAGACCGTTATTGATTGTCATGATAGGTTTGATATTTAGTTTATTTGGTATGTAGTAGATGAATGGATATCGTACAAGTTAGTAGGTTTCGTCATCATTGCTGTCAGAATAGAAAGTCTGACTAGGATTTATGTTTCGAACTTTTTCGAGTGCTTTTGACAATCTGGTTAGACGGTTTTTAATACTTTTGATTGTTACGACAGGGTAGATGTTTGAAATGATTTGGATTATATTATCTGGAGTAGTATTGTGCTCCATACATAAACTCTCGAGATCGGTGCAACCTTGCGAGTTTTCGAAGAAATCTTTGAATTGATTGAGTGATAGGGACATATTTTGAGGGTTGGAGTTGAACAGATCTTTGGTTGGATTTAACCCTACATCGATATTTGAATAGAAGCTATCATTAGAACTGGTGCTGGTTCTAACTTTCGGTTTTTTGTGTACATTTCCATTTGGGTTTTTTGATGGCTGGGTTTTTCCTTCAGATGCGTTGGGAGGCTTCATTGTTAAAGGCGGGTTGGATGAGTGCGGAGATTTTGGAGATAGTGGTTGAGACGTGGTTGACGGGGCAGGACGTTTAACTTGGTTTGGAGAAGATACGTTGACAATTTTGTTGGATGATGATTTGAGTTTTTCGGCTAGCGAGTTTTTTTTTGGGTTGATCGATAGTGATTAGATCAACATAATCATTTGTTTGGTTTGGTGTTAAAGGAACGTTATTTTGAGTGGAATAAATATTTTGAGCATTAACATTAGCAGGTGGTGAGTGAGATACATTTTTTCCTACATTTGGGGTTGGTGGTAGGTCATTTGTTTCTTCCATGTTGGTTTCGGTCATGTCGGAGATATTGATTTGTTCCGGTATATTTTTACATTGGCTTGAAAAATGACCGGTTTTATGACATTGAAAACAAGTTACGGTGTCATCGGTAATAAATATTCTAAAGGTAGTGTTTTCTAATGTTACTGTGATTGAACTGGGTAGTTTGGATGCACTGTCTTGATTAATGTATACTTGTCTTCTGAAACTTAATATATGCGCGAATTGTTCTGTTGCAAAACCAGCTTTCATATGAGAGATTTGGGAAGTGGTTTTAATTCCTATTTCATGGAGAGCGTTCAGTATAAGGTGATTTGGGATAGTTGGGTAAACATTGGATAGAATGATTCTTTTGGACGCATTTATAAGTCTACGAATTGGGATTTCTATTTCATTGACATAAATTGAAGAGTGGGTTTTGAGTAGATTTTCCATGACGGCTTGACTATTGAAAAATATGCAGAATCTATTGTTTGAAATACGTGATACAAATTGTATATTTTCTGCAGGTATAATTTTACTGATAGCGGTGACGTACTCAATTTGTTTGATATTGTTAATGGAGTTAAATACAATTGCTTGGTTCATTTTTGGTAAAGTAACCTTGGAGGTTATCTCTGCGAATGTTGTAGTATTACGTATATGTTGGGAACCACTGTCAGTGATATTCATATCGTCAGATATGGTGACGGGCTTATCGTCCATCGTTATAGATTTGGGTATTTATTTAATTGGAGTAATTAGGGCGATAATTATAATCGTAATCATATTACCTGCAACGCTGTAGTTTGAACAAACTGGTGTGTTACTGCTATCGATAGCTATAAATGCGATACTATAAGAAACACACGTGTGTCACGGTCGGGCGTTGAACACGAACTGCTGAGTATTATTATAATATATTGTATACTCAATAGTATTACTATTTATATTATTAATATCCGTGCAAGCTGCAAACGCTGTGGCCACGGCGCCAGGTGGTGTGGCGAAAACACAATTAGGTTTTCGTGTTTTTTGCGTTTTCGGTATATAGTTCTGATTATTGGCTTCAAAACGTCTGGGTCGGTATTCCCGGTTAGAACTTAATAATGTGATTTACCCTTTTGAATATCTTATAGGTTTCTCTAATAATTAAAAAAAAAACAATTAATTTTAATATTATAAATACCTAATAATTGCAGTCTAACGCTAATATTCTAAACAGGTTTTTTAGTTATAAACAGCTTAGTAAAAACGTTTATGTTTGAACATATTATCATATCTTATTTTTGTTTGCTTGAAAAAAATTATTTAGTTTATCGTACATATTATATAATTATTATATTATAAGTAGTATAAGACATTTATTTTTAACCGGTGATGTATTATAATAATATTGGGTTTAAGCTGGGTTTAATACCTGACAATTTTCTTTCACTCTACATGGACATCATTATATTCGGGGGCGTGTCATCGAGAGGAAGAAATAGGTATTAGGTAGTCGTGACCAAAATTCATACATTTTGTTCTGTAATTTTTTTTCAAATGTTATTTTCGTTATTTACCAGTATTTACTGATTTATTGATTTGATGTCGTTGTTATGGAATAGGTAATCAATAAGCTAACGAGTTTACTTGTTTTAATTAATGTAAATAACTCTATTACACTATTTTTTTGTGTATTTGAGACATTAAACTAAACTATAAATTAAACTAATAATGATACAATGAGATGTTTAACGTGGATAATAAGTACCTAATAATGATTTTTTTTTATGTTTTGCCAAAAATCGATCAAATATTACAATGTTGAAACAATTCATACATATTTGGTATTTGTGATATTAATTATTTATTTAATTTCGTTATTTTTAATGTGTGGCAAAATCGTAATATTATACCAAAAAGATCACTTTCAAATATACGCTGGGTGCTACTATTCTATACCCATTTTGTGGAAACTTAACCTGTGGGCCGAACACAAGTTATTCACAAAAAGGTATATGTGATGCAATTAGTATTCTCCCCCAAGAGGATTATCGTGTATTTCGTCTGCTCTTTCGATTTTGTTCACAAAATATTAGCCTTCAATGCTGACCGTGCCGCTGTAGTGCTGGATCCGAATGCTATAGATATAAAAGTTGGTTAGCTTCAATTAAATACCCAACAGATATGCCTAATCGATATAAAGTTAACATGGTTACGCGTATTTGCAGGTATCTAACGGTTACTTGAAATGTATCCATACAAAACGCAAGCGATTAAAACAAAGTTTCCTTTGTCCATCATCATTTTTTAATATTAATCGAAACCTCGTAGATTTGTCAATGTTATAACAAATAATTACAATTTCTATATTTCGTATGCATCTTGCGTATTATTATTCAAGTTAATCGAAAATTATATCACCATATATTATAATCCAGATTGCGTGAGTGCCATTGTAAAACTGGAAACTGAAAATAATAATAATTGTTCCAGGTACTTCGCTAATGTTGGCGGACAAATATCCACATGGTATAGCGTGTACCTACCTAGTTTTTTTTATTCTTTATTAAAATTCAATCGTGCATACAATATAAAACTTATACTGTACACTTTTTTATTACATAAATGTTATTCCATAAACTTCAAAATATGTGATGTCGTGAACTTGGTGGAATATAATATATTGTAGGTAACAACTAACCAGTCGTTTAATAATAATGAAATCAAAATAAATGTCACTAACGCGCGCATACATTTCGTCTCATCGAAGACATATTAATATATTTTGCATTTATTTCAATAACCAATCTCTTTGAACAAACTGTATGAATAAAAATACCAGATGAAAGTAGTTATAACACGAAAAACGCTTAATATTGTGTAAGTATTTCTGGAACGACGAAGCCCCCCTGTGTATGATAAGGTAGGTACCCAGGTATAGAGATACCTGTATAACCGGGTTACCTCCTTACAAATTAATATTAAACGTTCGGTTACTCGTTTTTCTCCTCATAACGTTATAATCATCAATCACCATTGTCAACTACACTCATCAAAAGAAATCTCCGTTTTTTTTCCACTTTCGAAAATTTCCGCTCGGCGAATCCATCATCGTACTTACAACGCATATTTGAAAAATCCGGAGGTCTTGAGTGAAGTCTTGAGGAAGTCGAGTGTGTAGAAACCGTGGTGTTTACCTTCGTTTATTATAAGACACGCAATATTTTGCACTGATCTAACTGCTGCTAGATCACGATACGTACAATAATTCTTATCTGTTATGCAGCCTGCAGCGGCGATGTGACGAGATGGTCGGATTTATATTATTATTACAATATAGTTTTGTTGAAACGCGACTGAAATCGTGGTAGATGATACGTATCCCGTTGCGTAAGAACCAGCACGGTTAATTAATATTGATTTAAATTTCTTCGATATAGGTAGTAATGTACCTGGTATACGTACTAGATTGGTAGACAGTATCTTCTTTATTTTTCCTCGCACACTCAAAGAAAAACTACTGAGGAAATCGCTACCGCTTGAAAATATTATTTGGTCACACGATTTTCAACCGATCGATTGTGAGTGGGGGAAGTTGGGTGTCCTCAAATACCCGAAAATTACAGAGTACGCACAGAACATGTTGTATCTTAAAATCAAAATTATACCTCAAACCATGTATAATTATTATTTTAAAACAGTAGGTACCATCGTTCTTGTATAATTTATTGGTGTTTGATGCGGAATCGGGTGTGATTAGTCTTCGGGGCAAAATTATTATTACCCATACCTGTTGCTGTAGGTACATAGTCCGGCGGCGCCACTATACATATAATTTTACATTTACTCATGGCTGGTGATTTTAAAATACATTATATAGACTTGGAGCGGAACGATGAAACAGTTTTAGAGCGAAATCGATTTTCTTTGTTGTAATTAAAAAACGAATAATCATAGATACTTGAAATATTCATCGAATATTTAAACTGTTCACTATTTTTTAGACATGATATAATTTTCAATTTTGGATGTTTTGAGACTCCTACCTATTTACCGTCATTTATAGTTAAAAGTTCATAAAATGGTCAACTAAGTCTAATACGCAAGTCTTGAAAAAATAATAAAATAAGTTTTTAATGTGTTGTTGTATATAGCAACCTAAAAATATCAAAAATACATAGTCACAATTGTTTTTATATAATTAAGTTCATAACTTTTATGAAATTGAATATTCAAACGAAAGGTAACGACTTTAATTATTTTTATGTTATTTAAACAATATTATTCAAAGAAATATGAAACTTTTTGCCATTCCGTTTATTAATATTTTCTATAAATAATGTTATTTTCAACGTATTTAGATTAATATTTTAAGCTTTTTATACCACGAACCTATTTATTCTGTACTACGGTGCGTCGGTATCGACTTAAAAGTTAACAGCAGCTAGGAATATTATATAAAATTATATTATTATTACTATAGAATTTATGCGATTTGTTTTTGGCGAAAGTTAGTCCAAACTACCGTATTAGGTACTAATGAGTAATGGGAATATATTAAATAACTAATAGCAATGTAAATATATAATTAAACATCCTTAGAAATATAGGCTGCCGTTTATCTTGCTTCACCCTACAACATACGCTTATAAATTTTTTTCTTCCGTAATATTACACTATGCCGAGTCGATAAGGTTAGCAGTTAAAATCAGAGGTCGAACTGACATTTTTGTGGAGGTCCCCAGTGGAATAATTGAGATGGAGCTCTTCTAATATTTATTTTTTTTCAAACCCTTACCTACTATAATAGGTATTTTGAAAAACACAATAAACGTCCGCATTACACTAGCAGTATTACCCGACTTAGGTCGGGTTTAAACTAATCTATATTGCATTAAATATATTTGTAAACATTTGTGTGTGCCATATTTTTGCTAATTATTATAGTCATCAGATCTGTGACAAATGGCAACCATTTAAATAACCAAACAAATATTCGATTTCCATGGAAACAAGCTGAATTCATGTGTGAAAGCTACCTAATAGTAATCTGTAAGGTTGTAAAAATAAGCTATGAACACCCTCAGAGTCTCGAGGAATTTATTGAAAAGTACAACTTTTATGGAAATCAGTCCAGTATTTTTTGAGTCTATAGAGGGCAAACAAAGAAACATACATTTTTTAATATATAGATAAGATTATGTTTAGCTTATAATATAATATTATATACATGTAGACGGAATGATACGTGCCTATCTAAAAATTAGGTACAACCTTAGCTGTAGATAACACGTTTAGTTACCTATACAACATATAATAAAATGTGGGAGCGAACATGTAGGTATTATACTATCATCGGTTGCTTAACAACATTACGTATACTTATGATTATTTTTCAAACCGTATAGTGCGTCACCTGTAATATAATAATATAATAAATGTGTTAAAATCGTCTGAAATTATATCACTACAGGTATGAGAGAGTGCAGAGGCCAGAAGACCACTAGCTGCTGTGTATTTCGTCAGTGTTTGCTAGTGGAGGTCTCGATAACGCCTAATAATGTCGATAAATCATATTGCCATAGACTTTATTTTTAGTTCTGCATGTAAAAGTAGGTGGTGATAATTGATCACCCGGTTAACGGTAATCGGTGGTAGGCGCATTGTAAGAAATTAATATTAGGTATCAGTTCTAGACTTCTATAGTTTCGGGAAAGCTGCAAAGGGACTAAGTACCTTTTTTCGAATATTTTAGCGTACTTTAACTTTTGTTTTTTTAAAGTAGATAATGCGTTGGACGGTATGCTATATTCATCTACGAGCTATACTCCTCTCAGATCCAATTATAAAATATTTAAAAAAAAGCTTTTTCCGTTAATTGGTTTATAGAGTTATTAGTTGAATGAACAGGTATAGTATTTAAGTTGTAAGACATATTTTCAAAAAAATTTAATCAACAATTAACTCACTGTTTATTACCAAATACTGCTGTAATATTCTATAGATAAGTATAATTCTGTTACCAACAGAATATAGATAGTGAGAGTAACGTATAGATAACAAATATTATAATAATTAAATAATTTTATATTTTAATAATTTAACGTGGGCGCGTTTGACAATCTTTATTCCGACGGGTCAGACGTTTGTACACGCACCCCGAATACGAATGGGGTTCTTAGTTGCACTGAATTTTCCGAGATATCCCCATAATATTATACGATTGTCGGTGTAGTGCGGTGGAAGGGGAGTTATTGTGAATCGAAACGGTTCAAATTGTCGCAATGTGACTTTTTAGGTTCCGGTCCAAATTTATTACGCGTACTCGTATATAGGCCTTTTTGATCTCGGTTCGAATTCCGTGTGAATCGCATAAACATAATAATATATTACTATTATCATATGCGTAAGTACGTATATGTTTTGATGTAAATCGCGAGCTGCCTCATTTCCATATCATACTGCACCGCCACCAACGTGATCGTCGATGTGAGCAAACATATATGACAATAATAATAATAGTAACAATAATAGTTTTCTCAATATATTCTAGCAGTCGTATATAATTATAATGACTACTAGAGCGTATAATATTATCGTGTCGCATCCACAACCGCCGCAGTTGTTGCAGCAATATTGCATACATCAAGTTCTTCTATACCGTGGATGTTCGTCAACAGCCGTTAAGTTTACGTAAACCTATAGTTTCAAGGAATACCTACGCCACAGTGCGAACTATGTCGAAAAAACGACAAAAAAGTAATGTTTCTTACACAATTTTATATGGGCGGTTTTGGTAGCAGTGACCGGCGGAACAACGCAACAAAATATAATATTTGAAACGGGTTTCGATTTTACCTAAAATTATTATTGTTATCAATTCGTTAATATCCGTGTTAGTGCGTTGAGATTCTGACCATGGTATTAAAATATTCTCGGCCCAGTGTTTCGCATCGGATCAAAGGGTATGCGGGTACTGTGCGTGAGTGGTTTTAAGGGGCACTAAAAAAAAAAAAAAATCGATAATTTTATCATAAACACACGCGTGGATAAAAAAATAGACGTCGTGTTCGAAAAAAGTAGGATACAAATCGTACCTATATATAATAAAGTCACCGGTTTTTATTTTATGGTTCATACGAAATTCAGATTACTGCAGAGATAAGGCTGGGTATATAAAACCGAAAGAATGAAGGAAACGGGTAATTTGTGCTCATGCGATATAATATTGTGTAGTAAAATAATATAATAGTAATAATCGAATCAGATTCGAACGGAATCGTCGAACGAGGTGCAGGGTATGTGGCATCGGTGTGTCTGGAAAGTTTTTAAACAAACCCTATAACCCGACGACCATAAAAACAACCATAACCGATAACTGTCATCGTGTCGTTGTACAGGTACATACTGTTATTATAATGATAACTTGTATTACATTTTTATGAAAATATTAACCGTTTGATTTCTTCTTTAAGATAAAGAAAGTTTTTCTTTTCAGTTTAAATCGTTGCGCTTTGGCACGCGGGTATTATATTATGCTCTATATAATATCGATATAGGTATACGCACAATTATATTCAGGATTTGCAAACTTTCTAGACACGCTCAACTCTGTATCATGTTGTTGCGTTTTGACATAATATTTATATTTTTGTCACAATAATGAAATAATATATATATATGTATGGTATGTACGCGGATGGCGGTTGAAAACTGCATATTTTACCATGACACCGCGTTTGTACTGCAGCAGAGATCGCGATGTTTAAATTTAGAACCAGTAGGATCCAATTTTAATGTAATAGTTAATGTATATTTTTAATACCATTTTTTTTATCTCTGTGTTAAGTTTTATATATAATATAATATAGGATCATTCACCCACCTCTCACTACCGACCAATTATCCTTTAATAATGCATTTATTCAAATTCTGATTTTAGGAATATAATTGTTGAGTATACATTAAGACTATAATTTATTATTTGAGAAGTGTCATCATACATTACCCCCCCATATTATATTTCATGGACTATAATATTATTGTCCTTAACTCAAAAAGTACATAAGAATTACTTACTCCAAAATTTAAAGTAGAAAAGGTCGATTCTTTTTTCATAAAAATAGAAATTTGTATCTCTTCAACGTGCTTTTTAAGTCCTTAAAATATTTGAGAATAGGTATAATAATATTCAATTTTCAGTATGATTAAAAATTCCGAAAATCAAAATTTGAATAAATGCATAGTTATAAGAAAAATCGAGGGTGAGCATACTTGATGAATCACCCAGTACACTGTACATATATTATACAGGGTGGCCACCGAGTTTTCCCGTTAGACGGACGCAATAAAACGGGAAAACGGGCCCACTCTGCAGAATATATTATAATGACGTAGTGTACGAGAACGACGATATGACTAGCGGTTTTTGGGTTGTTTGACTTGAGCGATTTCAATTCGAAAACATCATATCCCCGGTGAATATTGTAATTTATTATAATGTTCAGCTGCAATACTGTACAGTTATTGTGGCTTGTGTATATGGCCGCATAATTTTGTACTTAGATTTCGACACGTTATCATGTGCGCATCGTTTTGTATGCAGAAAAAAAGGTGATAAACGCGCTCGCTGTTAGAAATCGTTTACCATCTGATTACATATGTAATGATATTTAAAATACGGCAGCCATCCAGGACATTAATATATTGGATAATATTATGTTAAACGAATCGGAATCTATTAAAATTGTTGCAAGTTGACCGCTGCTCGAAAAGTGTCCGGTGAGTTCAGCGACGTGTGAATAGAGCTTTTGTGACAGGCGCCGTTTAAACATCTGGCCAAGGACCAGCACAATATACTGCACCTATAATATATTATAATAGCATTTACACGAAACTGAAGTTTATCCGAGTTTTTTTCTTAAACAGCAGACGTGATTCAATTCTTCGTCGAACATTATAATAAGTCATACGGTGCCGACGATCTATATAACTACCCCGTATTATACACGTAAATGTACAAAAAATATATACTTGCATAACATTTTTCCTAAATTTGAATTGATGTACTATTTTACTATTTTAATTTTCATTTGAATTAGGTAGGAAGTTCAAAAAATCATTATTTGGAATACATAATTTGTGATTTTATTTTTAAAAATATAAAAAACCTCAATTTTATTTTCATGCTTAATTATCTACATTTAAGTCTCCACCGAAAAAGATATATTTTATGTACCATATTTCATAGACACATGTTCAAGTATTTTCAAGTATATTTCAATATATTTTTACTTAAATATTTTTTCATTCAAATCTTAAATTACTATTTTAAAATATATATTTTAAAAGTCTTTTGAAAAGCTACAGTTTTTTATAATGATGTTTTAAATACAAAATAGGTAAAAAATTAACAATTATTAAATATTTTATTGAATAGTTATATTCAAAAAGTTATATTATAAAAAATAATAATTAAATGTATTCTTCTATAGAAATGTATGCATACCTATATTTATATTTTGATTAGTGAATTATTGTCTCTATTATTATGTTGTACTTATAACTTATAACTTATAAGAATATGTGCATTTTGACCGTAACGCAGATAGAAGAATTTTTAGAAGAATATGGTTAAAAGTGAATATGAAAATGTATGCTATACAAACCCAGTGATATAGTGTTGCCTGTACCCCGGAAGTAAACTATATACAGTATACACAAAGTTATATATTGTAATAGTTGAACAACTACCGAATACTTTTATCATTTACGAGCACAGTGGCGCCGATCTATATATATATATAACTATAAAATGGGCCGATATAACTTTTTATTCTACTAATATTCCAATGTAAATATTATGCTACTCATATAAAACCGATAACCGATATTATCTTAAAAAACGAACATTTTTGGCAAAAACCATGAACCTATACCTACAGAATATAATATGTGATAACAAGTATATATCAAGTCTATGAACCTTATCAATAAACAATTTGTACACATATATGCGTGCAATGTGCATATAATATATATATACATATATATATATAGAGAGAGAGGGTAAAATGTAATAAATGTTTTAAAATAGTGTATAAAGAGTGATTCACCAAGCATAATCACAAACATTTTCAGTGGGGCCCATTATCTTCTTGAATAATAATTAAAAAAAAAAAAAAAAAATCACCCCTTTATATTCTTCAATGCAGTTATGCAAAATCTGATTTTTGAAATTTAAAAAAATATATACTTAAAGATACATCATATTTTTAAATTCCTGAGATTGTTTGTGCTACTTAAGATTTTTAAATATTACAGCATTTTTGAAATATATCGCGTAGGTATATCTTATAAAAATGTTAGTATATTGATACCATAATATAATAGTGATCACTATATAAGCAATTTCTAAGCACATCGCAAAATCCAATCGACCCTTTAATATAATATATAAACAAACCAGGAAGCTATCAATCCTCAACCAGTGGCAATGAGGAGGGGCATTTTATAAGACATTAAATTGTAGACTTCGTCTTGTATTATAGTTCTTTTTAGCTTCTTACCAAAGTTATTTTTCCTTAGATATATTTTCAAAGCCATAATACTTCATGGCGATTGATTGGTCGTCCTAATATATACCGCCTACGCCGCGCCGCAATTATCATTAGGTATGTTTTTTTTACCGGTCGACAAACGCAAAATTAGTATTCTATATATAATTTCCTTTCGACGCCACACAATTATCGTAAAAGTTTATTATTTGGGTGTGTTTTTTTATTTTTTTTTTTATTTGATCGAAATAGATAAAAATCGTAAATCCCGACACGAATGTCCACCCCTCCTCCACCGCCACTGCAACCACCTGACCCACGCCCTCTCACCGTGTACACGGTGACCCACCCTACACCCCGCTAGGCACTAACCCTTTGAATAATTGTATTTAATCAGTAATCTAACTTTTAAACTATATACACTGCTAATGTTGCCATGGTTATAGACAGCGATATACTGTTTGCCAACGCACTGGCGCCATCAATTCGTTTCCCCTACGTCGTCGTCGCCGGCGCCGCGTCGCCTTTTTCTAGAGAGACCACTCCCTAAGAACAACAGGCATGCGACGACCTTTTGTACTTGTTTTTAACAATCACGTCTAATAAATTGTATATCTTTATTTGGTTTCGTAAATGGAAAAGGAAAAAACTTTGTTAACGGGAAAAGCCCGCCGTGCATGCGACCCACGGGAATTTGTAAAGTGCATTTTCGTATATTATTCGTATACACTACTTACGTATATCCCGAAGGTCCATTTTGCCCCGCCCGTTCTCTAAATATCGACTCGGGTACATTATACGAATTATTACAGTAGGTATAACGGGAGAAAATACGATAACTTTTGATAATAAAATATAATATATTATATTATAATACAAAAAGCCTCACTACCTCAGTAAATTCAACAAATTAACTGTAAGGTACCAGCAAACAAACTATAATCGTTAACATAGGGCCTACAGGGAGGTTTGTCAATTATAGAAAGTTAGTTTATAGATTAACCATCATCGTCATAATAATAATATGACGTTTTTAGTTGTAATAATTTATGTATTTCGCCAGTGCTCTGGCATTTCGTTTAGCGACAAGGCATTTATCGCGGAACATTATAATATTATTATGCATTTATATACCGAGATCGCGACGGTATAGGGCGGTGAGTGAAAATCGGCGCGGATACGGCGGTTATCCGGTAAAAAATTATCCTATATTTGCCTCTGACAATTTTTTTTGAAATTCGACATAATAACATAATGTAGGTAGCACCCCGCCGCTGCAGGACTGTAGAACGGCGGCGGTAATAACAATAATGTATGCACCGAATTGCAGTGTGCGCGTTGTCCAGTGACCGCGTCAAAAAAGGGCCGATAATGTATGAAATATTATGCGTGCGAAACACAATATACTGCATTATTATAGGTAGGTGAATTATTATATATTATTGTCACACTCGATATACGATGTCGTGCGTTTTGCTCTTTTCCGTCCCTCGCCCCCCCCCCCACCCTCTCCCCGATCAATGGTCACACGCGCCACCGGTGCAGTACATCGGCGCCACGTTGCAGTCCGGCGGCAGATGGTGACGAAGCCGCCGCTGCATCTCGTATAATTGAATTTATTACAATACGTCAAAGTTTAATCGCGATCCGAATTATTATTACTATACGATTGCACATGGCACGCTCTTGGCTAATTTATTCGCCACGTACACGCGCTGTGCCAGTCGCAATAATATATTATAAATTATAATAATATATATTATATTATATAATATCGCGCATAAATACCGCATATTATTATACTCTCGTCGGTCATTATTTCACATACGTATATTATATTAGGCTAGCGCGAATTGTATAAACAATAATAATAATAATATGCGCCATGTACGGGTTTGAGGCCGATAGTAGGGCGTCGAGGAATTCGTGTGGAATGGTGTGAACATAATGTCATATAATATATTATTATATTATTGTAATATTACAACGCGCCGGCCGATTATCGTGCGATTGTATTTTTTTTTTTGTTTCTGGATTTTCGTCATAGTCATAATCTTTACGAATCATAATTGTATAGTTATCGAAACTGATGCCAAATTTTTTCTGCGGATAACTACAACAGCGATTACTATAGGTAGTTATAAAGTGATTTTAAAGGAGTAACATCATTTTAAATAGGTAAACGATATTTTGGAGATAATGGCATACCCGTTTTGTTTTAAATTTCAACACGCAGTGTAAAATATTTTGATGGAGATTCAATTTAAATTATTTTGATGTCTATATAAATACTAATCGTATGGGTACAGTTATAATTATTATTACTGAGCACTAAAAATTATCGACATTCGACATAATATGCATTTTTCCAAACAAATTCTTTATGACTATTTTATTATGATTATTTTTGTGTGCTTAGTAATAAGAAATGGTTATAAGAAATATAGGTAAAAATTATGATTAATATTATTTCGTTCGTTAAATTATTTTTAATGATAGTAAGACTAAGACTATACTTTAACTAAGTCAAAAAAAAAAAAAAACGCCGGGACGCAAATTTTTTTTGACCTTTTCTGTACCTTTTTTTTAATTCTAGGACAACTTACTTACTGATTTTAATTTCAAGTAAGTTGTACAACGCCCCACGATGTTCGTATTGAATATTTCCATTGGCAGTTAAAAATGGTAATTTTTTTTATCGATGAAATATTTTTTGAATGCTCTGTTGTCTCTGTTGTCGTATGACTAGTTTCGTGCAAAACGAAAATAGTACTATCTTTTATCACACGTCTTAACTAAAGCATGAATGTGAATAATATTGTGAACTCAACATCGAATTAAATATGCGTGAATTTAATATTTAACAATGATTAATGAAAATAGCTGATAAAATACAGTTGTTTGTGGCATTGAGCCAAAATGTAATATCGTTTTTTTATAAACGCCGAATGACTGTACAGACATTTAAAGTAAAGAGCCACGATTAGTTTACGTATATTATGATGAAATATTTTTATATTTTAAACTTAGGTAATTTTCAACTATAGCATTAATCTACTTTAAATATGATATTTTTTCCCAGCAAAAATGAAATATTTCATAAAATGCATTCTATTTAAATCTCTGTATCGTGGCCGGAGGTGACCTAGTTTACGTATATATATTACGTTTGGGCATGGCAACACACGCCTTAAAAAAAAGTTTAGTGTGGTTAATGGGGTTGTAGCGTGAACTGAACTAAAAGGATTTTAAAAATTGTTCAAATAAAAAGACATTATTTAAATTAGTATTTAGTACGTCGTAGGTATATAATTATACAGGTAGGAATACGGTGCAAAAATTGTTGTAATATATATAATATTATATAATATTGTTAAAGTTTAATTTTTCCAATTAAATAATTAATATAATATAGAGTCTAATACCGCCGAAGACTGAGGTCATGGAAATAGTATAATACAGGTAGTATACGAGATGACGTACCTATACAATTTTCGTATAGACTCAATAGTTAGAGAAAATCGATTTTTTTTTTTTTACATGAACGACGAAGGTTTTTGTTTGTACGGTACCGTTTGGCCACAGAAGAGGTTCTTGATAGTAAAAATAAAAAATACCGATCGCGTCACCAGTGTTTATCCCATTATGTTCCGTCTAGAACGCACTAAAACCGCAGTCTGCTGCAGTGGCGGCGGCTGCTATTCGACGAATTCGATCGTCTCGGTTAACCACCGGCGCCGCACTACAACATAATATACTAAAATATATTATTTTCGACGCAATTCGTTGGGAAAAAATAAACGAAAAAAAAAAAATTGAAAAAAGTCTGTAACATTGTGCGGCTAAATATACAGTAAACAAAAAATAGACGCGCGTGTATTAGTATAGCACGTGTATTAGTGTAGCACGGTGGCGAAAGACAGTGGAGATCCTGCAGCGAGACCGAATCACTTTTTTAATCGAATGCGTCGTCATAAAAATAATATAATACCATGATGATACTCGTCTTAAGGGCCACGGTATAATAATATTATTACCGTAGGTGTCAAAACTTAAAAAAAAATCATTGGGTGGTCTAGGAGAAACCCCTCCCTGCCATCAAAACATAGTGTGTAGAGGCTTTAACCGCCAAGGTAGGCTTTAATATCGCCACTTACATTCTGACCGCAGTCTGTTATTGATGGTTTAAATTCAGTTGGAAATCAGAAATCAAGGTAAATACAGTCAGAGAATTGAATCAATCCCGTCCCTATCGATAATAACAGTCTTCGGGTGCATCCAAATAGTTACCATTTACAATACGTCTTGCTCTGGACATGAGCTTTCAGTTGTTTCGTCCATCATAATATTATCCATTGATCTATTAAATTTGTTTGTAAAACGAAAATATTTTTTTTAAGAAGAAAATTGTCAACATTTTATCACAATTTGATGTGTTGTTTAGGCGCCCCAAACAAATTTCGTTGCGCTCCGTGTACGCGTGGTGCTTATAATTATTTTTGTTCATATTTAATTATTATTATCTTTCATTATATTTTCATTTCATCACGGTATATAATAAACGCGCCGCTTTGATCGTACCCATATGCAATATCCACGCTAGAATATAGTAATTAATTGAGACTTATTTTGAACCGAGTTCGAATCGCACAGCATCAGCGGCGGTAACCGCGGTCGTTCGGTCGCGGGAACCACTCCGGTGGTCGATAATCGCGAGCAGGGCAGCGAAAACGAAACAAACGAGATATAAATTGAACACCCGGCGGAGACGACTTTGTGGTCGGCAATTTAAAAAAATTAAATAACCATTAGACGCAGTGTGTACATTAGAAAAAAAAATGAAAGAAAGAAAAAGAATACCAAAAGCTCCGGTTTGTCGTGGTGGATGTGAGAGGGGGTGGGGGGTGGGGAGGAGAGAGAGCAAACATATTATTTTATATTCATTCGTATATAATATTATAACGATTTTGTACAAATATTTTCTTTTGTATTAAACGATGAATTTTTTTTCCGCTCTAACTTTGCGCCGCTGCAGCTGCGGCTGCGGAAATAATATACAGACAATGACTACTTTTTGTTCACACACAGTATATAATAATAATAATAGTAATAATAATGTTATCATCGACCGCCGACAAATAATTCTAATTGCAACCAGCAAATACGAGCGCGAGAATCCAAATAACACCAAGTATAGGTAGGTATTAACGGTGAAAATATTTAGAAAATAAAATATTTTTTATATTGGCGCCCACACGATTTCAAGTGAACGCACAAGTTCATACAACTGCAGTTATTTTATGGTGGATTTTATAAAATTTCGAGGAGCGAGTGGAAATATTATTGCAGAAGATTAATTTATTATTATCATTTCGATGGTCTGTGCACATAATATTACATTATCACCTACTCCCAAAATTACCAAAAAAAAAAAATTTAAAAAGTTAGATTGTGAACTTTAAAATACGAAAACAGCTCGTAAAATATTATTTTTATTGAATTTTACAATATGACTCGCAGCTATATTTATACAATACCTATACCTATGTTTTACACGACACAATCTATAGACAATTATTTACAACGCAATGTTTGATGGTGGTGCGAATTGCCATTCCGGTCGGATAAAAATGGCGCGACACACACAATGTACCACAGTATTGTTATTTACTTTGTAAGTGGCGCAAATGATCGTCATCGGTCTGATATCATATATTATAATATATTATTATAATAGAGAATATTACAATTTAAACGTACACCATACAGTTACGATGACTATTAAATTATTCATAGGTCTCATTTTGTGATATTATTATAGTTCTATGGTAATGGCGGTTATTTTCAGGGGAAACGTGTAGGCAGATGTTGTTATACTGTTATACGACTTTTTACATATTATTACGTATTTTATAGGCTTTAATACCATAATATATAATACTTTAATATTATTGTTTTAGATTTTGGTACACAATATATATTTATAATCTCCCTATTCGTATATGCATCACGTCACTACATTTTATGTTAAACAATATACTGGCACCGTATACAGGATGATTCACCGAGCATGCTCTCCTCCTTTTTGTCATCAATAATGGCTACTCAAAATTTGATATTTTTAAATATACTTAAAGTGCCTATAAGACCATAATATTTACTAATTCTTGAAATTGTTTGTACTACTCAACGACTGTTGCGATGAAAATGAATCGGTGAATACTTTTCGGGCATGATGTTAGTGAAATATGTACCTATATAAGTATAGTGCTTTATATACCTTGATCAAATGCTGGCCTTACTTGATCATTGTTGAGTATAACGTGTACTTGTTCTGAGAAAAAAAATAGAAAAAGATTTTCTATGGAAAAATAAATGAACGCCGCCTTGTTAGACCTTGTTTCTTTATTGAAACACCGACGCCCTAGATTTCCTATTCGATAACTCCAGGCTAATGGTGCTGTTTATTGAATCATAATGTTTCGAGTGTCACAATACAGTTTTTTATTATTATTTATTTCGTATATATGTACATTTTTGTTTGGACCGAACAATATCAATAAGAACCAAACATTGTGTCAATACTTTTACTCGAATAGGGCAAATCCGAAATAATTTACGTGGTATCGCGTTTTAAACGTAAAAATAAAATATATAAACAAATTTTAGCAAGTATATAGTCGGAATACGAATATGTATATTTTACGGAAAACCAACTAACAGAGTAAGAGAGAAAAAAAAGAGCGAAATATAAATTAAACATATTATTACTATCTTCAATGACATAAACGCATAAAAGCGTTAAATCCATTACAGAATTGCTTATAAAATATTTATAGCTGATGCGACGTCATCTGCAGGTAACTACATAATAATAGATTACCGTATAATTCCGTTCGGGTCGTTTTAGAGCGAACCAGATGCAAATTGCAGGTCGCTTGTTGTGCAAGCCCACAGTAATAATATAATTTAAAATTTATAAAATCTCATGCCAGATATTATTTTGTACTGCTGCAGTTGTTATACGAACTCGCAATCAAAAATCATGGCGTCCGGCGTCCATGCAACCGTAAATATTAGACTTTTATGTTGTGGATGCGAGTGGGTCATTACATTATTATGGGGTTACAAAAGTGAACTTGGCCTGATTATAATTTATTATTTTGATTATAATATTATTATAATAATATATTAATAGTTTATTATTATATTATAGCCTCACATATTATAATCGCATCGGCGCGAATCGCCTAATCCTATAGGCCGATCAGAAGAATCATATATTTTTTTTTTAATCCAACTCCACTATAATTAGGTACCTATTCAATTTATTTATAGGAACTCCGTCAAATATTTGAATTTAATACAATATAATATGTATTACATACTCATTTTTATGCTCCCTTAAATATTGTTTTTATAAGATTTTATTTTACTATTATTTTACCTACTACTAAGTAGGTACAGTACTCACGCGTTCCTTGCTCATGTATATTATTGTTCAGCCCCATAAAATAGGCGTCCACTGATATTTCTATCAAAATATTATATACATATAGTTACATACATTATGCATAAAATATTATGATGAATCGGACTTCTACCGACTCGACGGCCAAATTACATATTTCACACCACTATTTCTGGGCTGAATAAAGCTCATGTGGTATTCATCAGATCACTCTCAATATTCCGCACACGCACGTGCTCGACATAATATATTATACTAAAATGAACTAAAATAATATTCAATACGCCTATTAGTGGAAAATTATTGATGTTAAAGATCCCGAGTGCAGATAGGTAAAGATCATACAGTGTTTTTTTTTTCATGTTTTTGGAAACACTAATATCGTATAGGTACCATAGAAATCATTTAAATAGTTGAGTCATTTTATATTGTGTTTGATGAATAATTCATAAAATCTAAATACAGTTATCCGTAAATGGTAATAATAATAATAATATATTGTTATGACAGTAAAATCTGAATTTTGGAATTAAAAGTAATAAGTTAATAATCATATAACATACGGTAGGCCTATGTAGGTACCTATACCACTGTGAATATATTTTTAAAGTGCAAAAAACCCTACGGTATAACCATTACCAATTTCACTGAGTTTATCCACATTATGCATTTATGCGTTTCGTGTATCATGGCGTACAAAATATAAGTACCTATCTACAATTAATAGTATAATATTGTTTACAATAATATGTACCTACCTCGCAGAGGCGGTTTCAGGATAAAAATGCAGGACAAGCCCGGTTATAAGAAAAATTTGTACCAAATACACATTCTTTTTAAGGGAATTTTTAATGTATTTTTAAAATCTACAGTCAATCATAGTATTAACGGGAATTGTTAGTTTTTTTTTTAAATGTAGGTACAGTCAATCATAATATTATTAACTAATAATTTATATTTTTATATTAATCATTTTTAATTATTTCATATAATATTATGGTTTTTGATAGATCGCGAATACAATGTATGTTTTTCCTAGAAGCGCTTGAGGATCGCCAATTAATTTTATTTACGGATAAATCACACAATATAATCGATTCTCGGCCACCGAAATACGCCGATGTATTCATATTTCACATTCAATGTTCGGTGTGTTAATATAAAAAAATAAATTTTTAATTTCTTGTTTTTAATTTAAAAATGCATATTTTTCTTGCATATTATAAGGGTTCAAAATCGGGGTAGACTGGGGCCTACCAGGCCTACCCGCTGGACACGCCACTGCAGCTACCTAGATAAGTATTTTAAGTTTGGAACAGAACTCGGACGGGCGTCTTTATAATGTGAAAAACGGTGATAAATCATTTCACTCGAAAAGCGGTACCATGTGGATATCAGCAGAGTTAACTAAAAAAAAAAAAACATTAAAAAAACGGTTGATATAATATTACTTTAATGTCTGTTCGCTCTCTTGTCGTGATTTGAAAAAAAAACCATTGGGAAATCCTAAACACGCATGACCCCATTGATGAGTGATAATGTGCGTTCGGTTCTCTGCAATAGTGTGGCTCACAACTAGTGGAACTTAAGTGAATTGCCCGAAAAAAATATGTTATCTCGAGAAATCCGTTAAAATTAAGACGAGAAAATTGTATTGTACAACCGTGCAATAAATGCCGATAATAGCAAAAACACCAACGCACTCGGCTCGATAAACTGCAGATTACAGAAACAATAATTCATAGATGACGCCTTAGGTTTTCTATAATTAATATAATTAATAGTCAGTAGATGTAAGAAACAGATATGTACAAGTAAAATAACCTATACGATGGTATCATAATAATGCCGAAGACCAGCGTGTTGTACAAAATACTTTTGTTTGTTAGGTTACAAGACAAAATGTATTAGCAAATTACTATTTTTTGTTCAACAATCAGTTAATTCTATTTAATTCAGATGTGACTTTTTATTGTTAATTTTATACTATTTGTAATTTTAATATTTTAAATAATTATTTTAAAATGATAAATATTTTTATTGAAAGTCGAAAAACCGAAGTTTGAGGAAAGTATATTGAATACTCCAATACTTACTTATAATATTCAGTATGATCAAATATAGTATTTAAAATGTACACAACTATACTATTGTCAATGGACAGTATTTAAAATATGTATTTAATACCTAAAAAAATATTTGAACTCCTACCTGAACTCGACCTATACTGAATACCTACTTCACAACACTGCCGGGTCGACAAGTTATTGCTATAAATAATATATTATATATTATGGTACCATTATATTATTATGGCAACGGTTTAAATGGTTTTATTAACACTAAATATACCTACCACGGCCAAAATTTGATTAAACACATATCTCTGCACTCGGGCGTTATCTATGTTTTCGACAGATTTTTTTTCCTCGTGTCATTGATCCTCATTTTATCACATTATTATTATCATTGCAGTTGTGTACATGTCCGAACATGTTAACCGACTCCCATAGTAATATATAGGTACGTGACATGGATCACGCATATACTTAGGTTTAAGAAAACGTACAACGATCAGAGATTAATTTTATTATAATATATTATTATGATAATATGTATAAATGTATAATATTACTATATTTATAGTTATATTATTTCAGTTCAGTGCGTCATTGGTCACGTATTACAATCCCCCCCCCCCCCGATTAACGGCTGTAAATTTAACGTTATCAAGCTTTCTAGAGAAACGTTCTACACACAATACTTAAGGTACATGCGTAAATTATGCACTTAAACCATAGTATGGTGATGGATGACGACGATTACCATTTATAATATTTAATACGGTATGATATGACGAATTTTTTGTACAAATAGAGGAAGGTATCAGTTTTGTCATGAATCATGATTTTATGGACGAACCGGAGAGGAAACGACACTGCAGCATTCTTCCTAACAATTATAGTTACATTTTATTCGTATTTTGGCCATCGGATTCAGTATTAATTTTAAGTTTATTGATTTCATTTTTTGACAGAACTATTAGGCTATTTGGCACTATAAATTTGAATCATTTCGGTTTAAAAGAAAAAAGTAGGTACCTACCTATACTATAATTACCCATCAATCTTATTTACTGAGATATTTTGATTATAGCTAGGAATACATACTTGTAAAAATATAACTACAAATGATATTGAAACATTTTGAAAATAATATGTTGAACACGGAAAATTTTAATATACTATGACATAAATTTGTAAACTATATAAATTAGAGGTTTCTCTTTACTTTTTTTAAAAATTGATTATGTAGGTATAATACTGTGCATGCCAGTGTGTATACATCAATTTTTATGCGCATAAGCCTTATAATCCGGTGAGCCTTTGCTGTGCCATTTAACCAATCAACCGTGATTTTGATCTAATAAGACGTAACAAACGTTGGTACGCATTACGCCATAACAAAAAAAAAAAACGTTACAAACAATTAACATTATAACATATTATATTATTAATCATGCAGTAAAGTTGTAATAGGCACACATCAAAGAATTATAGGACTATTATTGTATTATAATATTATCGTAAAAAAATAATATGCCTCAACTCGGGCTGCCCTTTTTAAGGGGTTGGATATAGGCATTTTATAGGAAATTAAAAAAATATCATAAGTTTAAAATTATGAAATAGAATCTCAAAATATTTTACAGGTGGTCCCGTGTCATTGCCGTGGTTCATTGTTGCGTGATTTCCGAAATTATGTAGAGATTCAATAAAAATACTTCGACTCTGGTCGGCCATTATCATATTATATTACTGATTATAGACTAAGATTAGCTAAACACGTCTTATTAGGTGTACATTTGAAAGAAGATAATATTTTGGAAAAAAAATAAATAACATTAATTCGAATATAATAATAATATACACGTACGAATTGAATTTTTAATATAATAATATTATAATACTAATATGCGTCAGGGTATTGTTGTAGCAGACTTGTAACGAATAAATTGTCGAGAAAAAGCAAACCACAAAATAATTGCATTCATAGTCGCACGTGAATCCGATTGATATCTGCTCCAGGTCATTTGCTTGGTTTAGTGTCGTAGATCTCTATATTTAGGTAAATGCTGAAACCGAATTTAAAAAAAAATCATAAAACTATATTCACAACGTAGATACTGCGTCCGCAGTTGATCAGAGTTAGGTACGAAATGCGTTCGGGTATATAATTGTATTGTGTAAAAATATAGTCTTGTGATTGCTTGTGCTGGGCATATTATGAGACATTTTATTATCGTATACAATCTGCAGTTACGAGTTAACTACTAAAGTGATTACACTATTTTAACTTATCTACTAAAATATGTTAAAAGACAAAAAATAAAAGATTGCGTTTTAATAACAACTATTAAATAGATACCTACATACATTTTATATTTTAAAAATATTTTAAATGATTTAGAAGATAATATTCTTAATAAATTAGTCCATGCAATGATTATAATAATTATTAGCACTTTTATTATATTACAAAATCTCGCAAAATATTCGCGTTTCACGCGTTATTATAATGTTTTCTTCATAAACGAAACATACTATTTTACTCAATTACAATGGCAATGATCTATATAGATGGTTTTTTGTGGTCGCGAAATTTTAATAGAAGGAGCCCAATAATTTAACGCCAAATGAAAAAGTATTGTTTAGTATATTATCATATTATATGAAGGGTAATTTTGGTAGGGGGTTGCCCCGTAGAAATAAATAAATTCGGGGGTCGTAGATCAAAAAAAGTCGCACACTCCTGGTCTATGTGATCCAATCAAGAACGTATTCCTATTTTGTCGAATAAATGTCCAAAATGTTCCACATCGGTCGCTTGTGTAGTTGTGTAGAAACCGGTGACCCCGGGGACATTAATAGTGCCTTATTTTTGGAATGAATACAATATCACATGCGCGCCTGCATAATATGTTGCTAAACGCGTGTAAACTGTGTTGCCTACCTTCTTTGATGAAACAGACAAATTATGTGTACACCGTTAAATGTTTTATGTTTACCTCTGTTTAACACAATAAGCGAATGTTCAATACTTAATTTATTTATGTTAATGAATTACAGGGCAGGTGTAACCGAGAGAAACCACCGTGCAAATATTTCCATCCACCACAGCATCTCAAGGACCAGCTGTTGATAAATGGTCGTAACCACTTGGCCCTAAAGAATGCATTAATGCAGCAAATGACTATGGCTGCTAGTCAACAGATAGTACCGGGGCAAGTTCCTACAGCAGTGGTGAGTTCATTAAACTTGTATATTACTTACGTCCTAAACGCATAAATATAATTTCAGTTAAAGTACACGAATTAATTTATACAGGTGTAATAATGACGCCATATAAAATAATATGTCCACGGGGGGCACATTCGCTTTATTAGATCAGAAAATGTTTCTCTTCTCACTTTGTACACACACACACACACACACACACACGCACACACATAACTATAATATGTCCTACATGATATACGAGCACCCTTCAGAAGGATTTACGATTTATTTAATTACATTTTGGTAGTATAAACATTTTTTTATGTAAAACGAACGATTTAACGATAATATCATATAATCTACATAATCCTTCGCTGATTCAGGTGTATAACGACGTATAATCGCAATTTAACGTGCATTAATAATTTAGCTATTATTATTATTATTATTATTGGTGCTTGTAAACGTTCGGAATAAATAACATTTGTTTTCAAATATCCACTAATCGGTTTAACTGTCAATAAATATTATGATGATATTTAGTGAATCGATGCACTGTATGAAATTATTTTTATAGTTACTTGCGTGGCAACTGAGATATATATATACCTATTTGCGTTCATTTTTGTTCTTGCGGATGGTTTGAAATCGAAATTTCGTCGTTGATAATTTAATTGGTCGGTGGTTTTGTGATATAGATAAAACGTACTTTTAGCAATAATAAAAATAACAGTTAGTAGCAGCTGGTGCACGTTAATGCATCATGGAATAAAAAACCAAGGAAAAAATCACAACAAAATCACGGAAAATAAAAACCAAATTTGTATATTTTTCTATTTGGACATACTTTATTATACATTAGATCTAATTTAAATTAGATCTATTGATTAATTATAATTACAAATTATTTAGATCAATAATTATCCAAATGACCTGATTCTCTGGTTATGTATAGGTACTCGTGCTTATATCACAAAGTTAAAAAATAATAGGCAAATTAATGAAATACAGCTAAGGCATAATATGATTATATTATGCTCCAAAACAATTGTATAAAAATTAAATTAAATGTTTCAAGTAGATTTTTGGTAGACAATTGTCAAATAAAAATTTGGTTAATCCAATGAAGTAAAACAATTCAAATAACAAATAAAAATTTGGTCATATAGGTATATAATACATATAACCTATATGTCAACATTTTAATAAAAAAAGACATATTTTTTTAATTATTTAAATGCAACTTTAGAAAAACATAACTTTAATAACAATTATTATCGATCTGAATATTTTTGTTATCAGAACTAGTGTCTAATAAAATATACAAATTTGGTTTGTATTTTCGTGGCTTTTTTGGTTTTTTTTTACGTTTGCCGTGTTGATATTAAGTTGATTTTGTACAATAAGGGTGACAACATTAATACAGCATAATATTACTATCGTATTATCGTGGACGGTTATCAAAAATAATATTGACGGAAACTTTGGGTAGAGCAGAGGACACGGATTTATGACGTCGGGTGCAGGTATAATACCCATGATGTGGGTGGAGTGAAACACCCTGACGTTTAATATTCAATACTATTGTTCGTTTTTTTTCCGTCGCGCGATTGTCGTACATCCAGAGGGTGAAGTATTACAATAATTTTACGTTGGAAATAGTATAAAGGCAACCCCGCTTTGATTTTTAATTAATCAATGACATTTGTTATAAATTATTATCCTGCGTGGTTGCATAATGCATATTGTGCTTCTACATATTATTACTATCGTATGGTTTCAGTACGTGCAGTTTACGGTTCCGAACGCTATAATATTATTATATAGGTAGCACCGATGGTAATAATATATTTTAGTTTTTTCTCGTTCGACATGTCCCAGTTAAATTAATTATTATTCCGTGCGTTTCAGTGGCCATAATTTCATATTTCCCGCTTAAATTTTCAATGTTTTTATTCCATCACTCAGCCTCAAATCATAATACGTTGCCACTCCCGCCGAAATAAAAACATAAATTCGAGTACCTATATTATACTGATACAGCAAAACATTCCTGGGAAATCACACAACCCCTGACCGACAGTTTACCTGCACACCCACAAAAATATTTATTGTGTACAATACTTTTAGTAGGCAACACATTATTTTCTTAAATCGAGAGGATCACGCCCATCGTGCGTTCTATGGCTGTACTTTAAAAGTAGGTTAAGTACTTACTACTTACATAAAAATGCTTGGAAATAATTTTAAATTTCTATTAAGTATCTAAATAGTTGAGTTTAGACAGGTCTACAAAAGATGGGTAGATAAGTATGCACATAGTAGTGGCGGGCGGTTGTGCACGAGTACAATATTAATAAGCTGCATTTATATTAGGATTGTGGGCTCGATCATTTTCCTCCAAAAATTAGGTGCCGATTTCCCCCACTGTTTATTTTTGTCAAAACAAAGAAAAAGAAAGGTAATTTCTACTTTCCTTCACTCATTTGTTTAGACTAGAAACATGTCTATTTTCCTTCAAATATTAAAATCATAATACATTTGTTTTGTAACTATTACATTTATTTATTTTATTGTTATTATGTATAAAGTTAAAACATTTTTATTCTTCTGCATAATATAAGACTCTTATTATTAATTAAATGTTAACTAAAAAAATGTACGATAATTTGTACATTATAATTTAAATTTATTACAAAATATTTAATGTTTGCATAAAAATATGTATAACGCAATATTATTCTTGGCCAGAAAATGACGGGTAACCTATTCAAAGTAATAAGTGGATGCGACATTTTTTTATTTTAATAATGGAGGAAAACGGTCTCGATTTGTCACGGGTTTTTTTTTCCGGAGAAGGAAAATGAACAGTGGAGGAATTTAAGACGCGGCCGCCGCGATGGTGGTTTAGCGATTTATCGTTTTTCGCAGGAACACCGAGTACGATTTATATCGCTATGAATAATACAAAAATAAAGGCGAAATGAAAAATAATATTATATTATAATATTACATTTTACGAGAAGCCTCTGTAGTTCTTCTGTCTGTTCCGGCCAGTACGCGTAATATCAACCGACGTTAATGCGAGTTTGTTGGCGTCCGAGACGAAGGCACGGGGCGACCGATGAGACGTCTTGTCGTTCCGAATCGATGCAAACAAATAACTCGCCAAAATAAGATGAGACGCGCAATCGATATTTTATTTATTTTTTATTATTATTTGTCCCGAAAATTTTGCACCAGCGCCAACCAACTTTGTAAATAATAAAATATATGGGCAGATCGCGAACGTCCAATACGCGTCCTACCGCACTTTACATTTTTCCAGACTTTTTATTCGAGAAAACGTCATACTTCGTGCTTTATTGTTCATAATATAGTCATATGGATGACGTTTGTACACTACAGAAGTGAAACAACAGATTTTTTTTTTAAATTTCGTTTAGTTCGGTCATCCGTATAATATTATAATATATTGTCTTTTAATTGAACTCCCACGGCGTCGTGAAAGTGTGTATTCAATTATTGAATTGTATCGAAGCGTTTAGCTATTGGTGTCAATAATATTAAATTGAATTAAATAAAAAAAAAAAAATTAACAATCATTATATCAATCAATTATTGTTTAATGGCTATGGCATACAACCAATTTCTGAAAAATATTATATATTATTTATTTTAATTATTATAAAAAATAAAAATGAATTGATTGTATTTCTTATAGAGCAACATAAAAGAAATTAAATTTGTAAGAATATATGTATTTTGTGATCTACAAAGTTTAAAACAGTAAACACAATAATCTCAATATTATATTCCATCTGTGTAACTTAAACTCAGAAAATGTTCAATGTATGTTGATATTATCATATTCGACCTATCCATGCCTCCGCTTGAAAAAACAAATGCCAGGACCAATGAGGGGGAGACTTGACCTCTTGGCTATTCCACTGCAGGTTAAAAAAGCAATGAGAACCTCCCTCTTTTTCTGCGAGTTGATAAACAGATGATTTGTTTGAAAATTCTGATGTATTGAAATCGAAATTCAAACGAATAGTTCCTGAATTATTCTGCTACGCGTGTATACTTATAAGATCTAAAGTTTATGGTTTATTGAATATTTGAATATAATATTATAATGTATAGCTTGGTACCTATGAGTAATACATAAAACATAAAATGGATGTTGATCAGTAATTTTTACTCTGCATCAGTATTTGTTTTTTTTTTCAAATAATATGTTTTATGTATAACCCATGTCTGGCTGCGGTCTTGGTGGACGATAATAACAATAGTTATATAAATATAACAATAAATATGGTAACAAAAGCTCAAAAGCTGCCGTATGTGCACGCTTTCCAATATCTCGTCGGTCCAGTCGTGGTATATAGAGGAGGTACTTCTGTCTCACAGCTCATGTTTATTTTATTACAATATGTATTTGAATAGTTGGCATTACGTTATCTTTTTAATGAATATTTTGTCAAATAAACAATAAACAGCTCTAAGTTAATCTTATACGAATTATCTGCTTCATTATAGTCCCGCAGTGTCCAATAAATTCCAGTATACGAAACAAAATGTATTATACATATTAAGTGCACAGGTACTTATCTGACTAAGTAGTCATTATCCCACATATAAATTGAATAAAGTGAAATTCGGAATCTACTCTTCTTGATTTTATTAAGTTTTTACATCAGCGTTTTCAAAAAAAAAAAAAATAAAAATACCCGCCTAATGATTCACAGACAAAAATGAGATCTACATATTTTGGAAAAATGCCACTACAGTTATGTTATACATTTATACCTATGCGGTCTTTTGATGCCGTCACAAATTTAAGTACCTATTTGAAAATCCTGTCTTTGAGTAATTTATATTAGTACCTACCCACTTTATTTGGTCTTTTTATGCGTTGGTACCCACCTACTTAAAATGTCCAAAAATCAGAATTATAATAAATAACGCACAATATTCAAGCATGAGAATGGGGTGAGCTGAATGGTGAGACAAATCACCTCTTATATATACCTACTTGCTACAGAATAAATTATTATAATACATATTACTATACGGCGTCTGATGATAATAATAAATTCGAGTGATGTTTCGCCGGTGGTGGGGGGGGGTGGACCCCGCGGTATATGTACATAATAATAATATGACGAATGTTCGATGAACGCGACTTACGAGGGATCGCCGAATACAAAATACACACCCACACACACACTCACACACCCACACACACACACACACACACACATATATAGGTAATTCACGAAGGAGCTCGTCGAGGAAACGGTCTCCTCGCGCCCGCCGAATCAGACTCCGCCGTCGTACGTGAACAAAATACCGATTTTATTATTACTATTTTTTTTCTTTTACAACGAATAAAACAAACCGGACGTGAGATTCGCCCTTATCGTGGACCGCAATACATAGACGAGCACTGATTACATGATTTTTCACAGACGTCGAACGGGGCGGCGGCGGCGGGATTATACACCCCACGCGCGCCCCATCATCCCGTATAAAATAAAAATTTATCGAATTGTTTGTTTCCGTCTATCGATCCGGCACGTGAAATGAAATGCCAGTATTCAGCGGCACGCCAAACGGGTGTTTCGTGGCTATCTATAGTAGTTGGTCGGTGGCACTATCTGTCTCTTCTTCGTCGCCATCGCCGTAGTCGTTATTCTATATTATTTATTATATTATGTACCTATGACCCGTCCTTTATAATTTGCAACTCGGGAAAATGTTTTATTTCGTTTTTCCATTGTTCCAATATGATTATTTTCATTATTATTTTAGTCGTTTCACAAGACAATAATAATATTCAATGTATAATAATATAATAAAAATACAATATACATTATTATACTCGTGTGACATGGGTATTGCTTGCTGGACACGTATCATCGATGACGATGATATCGGAGCGACGGGCGCGCGTGCCGTGTCACTATAAAATTATTTTTTCTGTTGTCCAAGACAATAATAATGATATTAAAATATTGTCGTTGTCGTTAAAATAATATTATTATTATTGTACCTACGTATAAACAATACTAAAACTTGGCTTATCAAACGTCATCATTATTTCCTCGCTATTTTATTCCTCGATTCATTTTTTTCTGTTTTAAATACAACCTTATGAGATTGGTATAATTTATGTACTGTCTCATACAATCGGTTTGAGCTAAATGTACCTACATGGCGTTTCGAGATCGATCTACAATGGCGTGGGTGGTAAAAAAACGTAGAAATTTATATTGGTGTATAAAGAAAAACAAACGTCCCCTTAGACCCTTTTGCTGCCAAGTTAATATATCGCACGATAAACCTATAACTATAATATTATACGAAACGATGTACGCGTAGTTCATAAACCAAGATTAACCATAGATATCTAGTTTATCTCAATTCGTGACGTAGATTTATTATTTTTCGTCACAGATATACAAACATTGCGTGCATATATAGACACACCATTGTTATGACCGCACAAATGGTGGTTAAGACCATAATAATATTATAGACCATGTACCAGCCTTGTGAATTCAAATCGGATCGACGATATATGGTGGTAGTATAAACTATAAATAACTATATGATAATAATATAATATATAATATCATATAACTCTCCGTGCGTGCATCGGTTAGATTTCGGTCTCTCATCACTTATCCTCCATTCTATCTCGACACATATTATAATGTTAGTAACAGGAACTGGTAATTTTTACGTTTCCGGTTTCTTTTTGGTTCTTAAAAAATAAAAATGTATTACCTGTTTTGGTTTTATATTTATATGTAAAAAATGTGTAAAGTGAAAGTATCGGTTCCAGTAAGGCTCAGGTTTTTAAATTAATTTAAATAAGGATTTCGGTGAGGTTTTGGTTCTCAATATTCAAAGGGTTCTTTTCGGTGAGGTTCCAGTCCCTGGTTAGTAATATAGGCAGGGCTAGTCTTTGAGTCTATAATATGGTCATAGATGGCGTATCTAGAATTTTTTTCTCATGTCGTGCAGCACAAGCTTAATAATACATGGATGTGAAACCAAGTGGGGATTTATGCTATTGAACACAAAGATTTGGAAAAAAATTATTACTCAAAAGAAACCGCCGTCGCAACATCATTGATATCACATTTACACGTCGTCGTGTCTTGTCAAATTTCGCTGCAGGTTGTGCGTGTGCATGATAGATACGACCTGTAGTATAGACACTACACCTATATATATATATGACTATATTAATATGATTATGAGTAATGACTATTATCGTTATTACATTATAATATTTCCTATACGATAGTATTTCTCGTTGAAATTTTAACGACAGTCAAATCGAATGCCATCGTACCTAATAATAATAGTAATAATAATACAGCTCTCGTCGTTTATAGTTTTACGTCGTATGTCGCGGCGATATATCCGGCGATTTCCGTTCACGCATAATTGCACAAAATGTCCTCGCGAATAATAATAATAATAATAATAATTGTATGCGGCTCGTAATCACCGGAGAAGGAATGTGAAGTGAAAGTGTGTGTGTGTGTGTGTGCGTGAGAGAGAGATAGAGACAATGGTCGATGATTTATACGTCCGCCGCGTCACGTGACACGCGACCTTTTAAGCAATGCGTTTTCTGCGCTCGATTTCAGCCGAGTTGGTATTAATTATTTTCGGTTTTAGGTGCTCGGAATGTGTGCACAGTGCACTACCGTATGCACACAGAGGCATACACGCACGCACACTCACATCAATTTCATTATTAAAGTCGGCATACCGTCGCGTTTGTTATTATATTTTTTTTTATATAGACCGTCCGTTGTCGCAGTGGCGCCAGTGGCGGCGCCCGCCGGGTCCACCTTGATAAAATATATTGCATGACTGTATGAAAAATAAAAATAAATGTTGGTTTAGTTAGGTATTATACAAACTATATACCTACTAACATATCAGTTTTAAAATATTATTATATTGTACCTATTCGAAAAGAGCATTTATATGTCAAAGTTCAAAAAAAAAAAATAACTTCAACAACTTCGGGTGCGGCGTTAATAAATTATTACGCAGTGTCGACGGGATATAGACTAAACTAATAACATAATATGAATATAATTCGATGTATCTGTCAACCACCGTTATTGCACTGCGACTCGCTGGTCGCTAAATGCTGAAAATCTGAACAAAATAATATAAAAACGGCGGCGGACGCCTCGAAAAAATAATAAATCGGCCACGGACAAGCGGCCCGCCGCTGCAACTAGGTTACTGCAATAGTTCTGGCGCCGCCACCGACTCCGCCGACGGAGTAATGTATTATTATTATTATTATTATACGATTAAATTGTAACGATTTACGATATAATATTTTATAGTATCACGACACATTCGGCATTGTGTGGCCATAAAAAAATTTATATAAAAAAAATACGCAAAAAACGCACCCGAATCGATTTTCCACCGCAGTACAACGAACGATGGCCGATAACAAACACGATCGTATAATGTAATATTCGCACGCATGTGGGTGTTTTGGGTGGGGTGTGGTTGGGTGGGTGTGTGTATGTTCCTTAACCGGTATTTGAAAAGTTCCTTCTAAAGTGAAACTCATTCCTACCGTAGTAGTGCACTACGCGCGGCATTGTTCACAGGCAGAAAAAAATAGCTAGGTACCTATTCGTCTTTTCGATCCTGTAAATTAAGTTACCGCCGAGACTCGGTATACATATAGCTATTGTACCTACCTACTTTAGGTATATTACATTATGTTGTTTTCGACTGTATAGACGGTCTCGGTGTCTGGGATAGGTTTTTTTCCCCCGATGCAAATCATAAGTATCAACCTACCTATATAGTATTATTATCTATATCCCCGGAAAGCTTGGCGAATTTTCGATAAGACCATTTAAGCTATTCTATATACATCGTTATATACGTCCGTGCAAACAAAACGTTTCTCCGGCATTATTATATAGGTAATACCTACACATTTTTCAGCAGAGTAAAAAAACAGCATTTTTCATCATTCATGAATGTTTTTGGTAAATATATTTTATAAGGTACAATCGAATTTTGATTTGGGAACAAATTTAATTTGCTATCAACTCGAAATGAATCCATGTAACCCCCCACGGAGACTAAAAATGATGTTACTGACTTATAAGATGTATAATAATACATTCAATTCAAAATAGATTCAGACTGTACGTTTTTTATTAAGTAAACATGTATTTGAGTCAATATTTTTTCGATGTAGATATCCTGTAATTTACTATATCGATATTTGAAATAATTATGTCGTTGGCCTCACTAAATCCAACGAAAATACTTAGATATCATTCTGAATATCTACTTTTAAATGTTATTCATAATAAGTATTCATTTTAATACTGAATTATTCTCTAAAATCCTTTCAAATTCAATAAAAATCATATTTAAATTATTATGTTTAGAATAATTGTGATTGATTAATTTACAATGAACTGAATGAAAATACAAGGCTGGACATTAACGAGTTAAAAAGTTAAAGTTAAGTTAAAAAGTTAATTTAATTTTAACTTTTTAACTTAAATACCTAGTTACTTTTGGCTTTTTATTAACTTAACTGTTAACTTACTAAATTTCTTTCCTAACTAACGTGAAATTAACGAGTTAATTTTTCACTTTAAGAAGTAATAGTTAAGTAAATTAATTTTGTTTTGAATTTTATCATATTTCACTATTTTAGTCTATTTCGTTTTCATGTCAAAAAATATGTATCGTAAATTGTTTCAAGTCAAAAATTAATATCATTCGAATCTAACTTATATGGAAATACTGTATGAAGTATAAACACTATATCTTATAATTTAGTTTTGGGTTGGAAAAAATTAAGTACGCTAGCGTTGTATAAACAAATTAACTTTTCTTTAATTTAATAAAAAGTTAACAAAAAGTGTGTATTAACTTTCAACTTAACTGAGTTAAAAAAAATCATTAACTTGCCCAGCCTTGTGAAAATATAATAAATAACTTTATAGATATTAATTTTGTGACTATTTTTGCAGGATAGACCTTAATTGTCTTCCTCATAAAAGATTATATTAAATTATTCTTTTATAAATAGTATGCATTAATACTTATCAATAGTCTTAAAATATGTGTGGTGTATAAAATGTAGTACATAATATACAGTTTAAGTATTTTTATTTGAGCTTTGTTAAATTATATTATTGTTTACTAGTACCTACTTATAAGTACCTACCTACCTTAGCATTTTGATTATTGACTTTTGTCCATTTGTGATCGATTAATTTTAGACAGTGTGGTACTTTCATTAAAATAACAATCGTAATTCACATATTATAGAATATATTATGACGATAAAAGTTCACACTGTCAAAGCTTTATCGAACAGGATTATAATAAATAACAGCTGGTGCGTGTACTTATTAAAAATGAATCAAAGTCTATCGTTTAATATTTTATAACCTATAATACAGTATTTTAAACATATTCACTTATTAAGGATTACCTACCTACTTTACTACAATCATAAAATCAATAAAGCATTTTAAATAATTATTCAGTATATAAACCGCCGCGGCTCAGAATACGATCTCGTGCGCGGTCGAGTCTTATCATTGAATCCGATTTGCAGAAATCCTATTATCATAATAATATTATGTGTACACAATAATATTATACCCAGCCAATAATAATATAATAATATATTGTACCTACATGAGTATAATATTATATTTTATTGTTTTAAACACTTTATAGCGTCGTCCAACAATAACATATTATATTATTTTATAACTTAACCTTAAACATAATACTAATTCGGTTTTTTTTTCATCGTTGTGTTTTTCTCATTCGCAGGCAACGCCAACAGCATATTTGACCGGAATCCCTGGCGCGAGTACCCAGGTCGGCAACACTTACACGCCATACTTTAGCGCCGCCGGCCCGTTGATTGGACCGACCACGATAATCACGTCAGACCCGAACAATCCGCTGGCCATGGCCGTGCAGCAGACAATGGTTACACAACAGAAAATGCCTAGGAACGACCGTCTAGACGTTAGTAAAATATAAAAAGCAAAACCCTTTTTCACATTGCCTACCTACCTAGTCCTATACCTTAGTGACGTCTTTATTAATAATTATTTAGGTTGTAATTACACTACTTTTGGTTTTCCGTCCGATTAACAAAAAAAAAAAAAAAAGCATGACCGCGGGATCAAACTATAATATTATCATTATTATAACTGATCTATTTTAGCTAAACATTTTTTTTTATTTTCGATTCTTACATCTTTTATTAGCTAATACGTTTTCTCACAGTACGTGACGTTGATTTTGTTATTTTGTTATATTATATTTATTAGACTTTAAAATTAATTATTATTACTATATACATATTATTATTATACCGTTATTATTACCTATTATACAGGTACCTATATACTATAATATATTATTATATAGAAGCTTTTTATATATAATATAATATAATTATGTGCATACTTATAATACTTACATACCACTTCTATAGTACGTAGGTACACATAGGTACCTTATATTGATAATTAACACTATATATAGATATTTTCATCGTGCCGCGTGATTGTTGATTATGAAAATTAATAACTTTTGTATCGCTAAACAAACTCGCATCAGCCGATGAACATTTAATTTGTTTGATTATTTTTAATATTATTATTATTATTATTATTATTATTATCATTATCATTATTTTTCAACTTTTAACGTCCACGTAGATTTGTACGATGCCGTTGGCAAAGTTATGTTTCTATTGCTTATCTGATAAAAATCGCATTATCGTTAATGCGACAAAAGTTTTTATATTTAGCGCACACCTTTTTATTTCTTTGTTGTACTACTTTAGAGGTGCATAATATTATTATGACTATACCTACTATTGTTACTGCGACTGTCGTGTGGCTTTTATCTAATTAATTTTTACTTTAACTTACATAATATCACGAGGATCAGAGAAATGTATCATAGACATACAGATTTTATACAATATCAACTTAACTTAACTCTGTGCAATAATCTAATACCATAGTAGGTAATCGTACCAACATCTAAAGTGCGTCTCGATGACTCGATCCTGTTGTTTATTCTTTACACCAATTGTGTCAAAATGATAGGTCCATCCAAAATTCAATAATTTTTCGTTTAGTAATATAATATTGTGTTTTACCTATAGACTATATTATACTGTAATAGATAACAACCTTCATTACTATAATACTATACATGTTTATTTTTTAAGTAAATCTTATCCCGAAAAGCATTTGTGAGGTTATTGTTCTATTTTTATTTTAGTAGAAATATTAATTATCGACATACTTATCCTATTACTTAGATACTATTCTGCACATTAATAATTGTTCATATAAGTTCCATATTTATTCCCCTCTCTTATTTGTCCAAACTTCATAGGAAATTGTTTTCCAACTACAACAATTATTTTAATCTATAAAATATATTCAATAGAGAACATTTTAATATGAACTATACCTAATCGAAGAATATCGAACGTGTTATCCATTAATATTACAGTTACTTGAAGTCACACTATTTGATGACAAGTTGTAGTCCAAAAAATAACTCTGTATATAAAAGTAAATCGATATTTTTCTCATCAAATGACTCGTACGGCGTCATCAAAATGCATTTCCTGTTGACTGCTTTCTCGCCAAAATTTAATTTATTCAATGATCCTGAAATGTATTTCCCCATTTCTAATTATAAATCTCTATACCTATTGTATATTTATCGATAATTAATATAATGCTTATACATAATCAAACGAATTTTGATAAATTTGTAAACCATCATAAACAACAATAACTAAAAATTATTATAAATTGGATCGGTAAATACGAACTAAAATCAATTGCCGTTCTTAAAAAATATCAATATTTTACATTATACAAACAATTTTTAAATGAGTAAATAACGTTATATTGTAGGAAATACCAAAAAAATCAATATTCAATCGCTGTTATCCCCGTGTCGTCACAAAAAACATTATTTTAAAAACACACCATCATCAGTTATATTCGATTAAGCTCGTGAAAATATTTTTAAATATATTACGCCCAATCGTATTACATAATAGGTGACAATAATATAACCGACAACCGTAAATTTGTTTTTTTTTTATCACTTAAACCTAATCGATATCGAACAGAACAAAAAAATAAATTATTAAAAATAATCACAAACGACACGCAATAATATACCTAACGTTTCACACAATATTATATGAAGTTGGCGTTTTGAAATTGTTCGGAGTGTAATATAAAATATATATATTTAATATTATAATACCGCGGAACGGAACAATTTGTAAATTGAAGCCAACAACAATGCAAAAAGTTACTCGCACTTTATATATTATTAATATAGGTAAACCTACACCGACACATCGCGTAACACCCTCCGGCGGCATGAACTCCGGTCCGGCTTATTTACGTGACCCTGGGTATGCCGACTCGATACACGTGATATATAACCCACCAATTTATTTTGGCATTAGTAACTTTTCCCACCCGTAACGTTTGAACTGCACTGCAGCAGATAGGGAGGGTCACGCCGTCGTGGCTGAATCTGTTGCCCGGGCCAACGTCGAGCCACATATAGATATTATTCGTATTGTTATCACCACGTGCTCTTATACCGACCAGAAATCCTATTCCCACCATGCCCGAGTACCAACAACTAATAGTAATTAATCGAAAAACCTCTACGCGCTGATACCTGTGTGTGTGTGTGTGCGTGTGTGTGTGTGTGTGTAGGGGGGAGGGTTATTTTTAAAGCCTCCTCGACACGATTCCTTTCCATTTGGTCGGCTTATAGAATTGTTTCGACCGTGGATTTTCCGATCGCTATAATTGGGCTCGAAAAGGATTTATAAAAACGACTTTTATTATTTTTCTCCTATTAAAAATCAGACATGTGCGTTACTCATATATAAATAAACACCGGGGAAGTCGCGCTGCCGTACAGTCGGTTTGAAATTAATATTGTGTTAAATTTGTATTCGATTTAAAATCTCCCGTTACTTGATGTAATTAGGCTATAAAAAACATTTACAAAACATTAATTTAATCTTATAATTTTTTCAAAAAACATTTTTACGGAAACTTTATTATATTACGATATTTTGTTATAATGAGAAGAAAATATTTCTAAAATATTATTAGTCAAATATTCATTATTCAAACACTTTGAAATATTCACAAAATATTATAAATTCCCGAATGCCGTGTAAGTGAATCTGGTGATCTTATAATAAATATATTTTTTAATTACGGTGATTGATCGAGTGATGAACGTTTTGACCAGAATTTCCATATTAATTATATTTCATATTATTATTATTTAACCACGGTTATCCATTATTCAGTGACCACAATATTATGGTCGTGCTAGGTTAAAGTATAACATTGTAAAAACCTGTCACGCGTTATAAGTTTTCGGCCTTAGCTTGTACATGCAGTGTAATATACAATAGGTATGCCTACCCACGATGTATAAATATATAATATATATATCCATTCACCGTGCAGATGTACAAAATATTATATTATGTTCAATAAACTATAGATAACCGAGTTAACTGATGAGATATTGATCCGTTAAACGATGCAATGTAAAAGGTATAAACGCAAAGCCAATACTGAAAAAAAATATGACAAATCATTAGTGGTGAGTGTCAGTGCGCAAGATGAAATCATAAATTTGGAAACCGAAATGTGAAACGCTATTATTATTAAGTATTTATCGGCTTACATTAATAATAATAATTGGAGAGGGGAAGTTTATAAAATTGAAATAAGAATATATTATATATATATATATATCAGTATAAGAAACATGCGGGGCGGTTAAGGAGCAGGTTAAGGACAAGGACGAGATTTAGTGCACGCGAGTGAGTCGTTGAGGTTTGTAAATAATATATACGAATAATATATCAAAATTAATGGTGGCTTATTGAGATAGTAGGTAACTATACGAAAAAGAAATCCTTCAAAACCTATAGCTCGTGCCGTTGATGACCTAACTTATTTCTGAATCTCGTCCAACCGATTTATCGCTCCGTTACATAAATTTTGTAAAATATAATATTGTATTGTGTATACCATATGACGTGTTAATCGCGTGAGTTCACACCTTCGTATCTGGGCTGAACCGCAGCTGTATATTGTCGTCGTTCTCTCGGCAATTATATTTTTTTCTCGTCCACATAATATATAATACTCACTGCACACGGCGCGGCGTCCATAACACCTACAGCCGCCACATCGGAAAACGCACCGAAATAATATTTTCAAAGCGATTCTATAGTAATAATAATATAATGTGTGCTTGACGTTCGAGTTCAAAATCAACCCTCGACCGCGGAGGTCCTTTGATTTCAGTGGTATAGGCCGAACAAGTGTTGCTGCGCCATAAGTATAATTATGCAATACGCACATAACAAATATAATATTCGCCCAGTGTGGTGCCACATCAAAAATTATCGCACCAAGAGCAAAATACCGTTAAAATAAATATGTATACATACGCACTTGGAGCACTTCCTTTCGTCATTATTATAACACGTGCCTGGCGTTGCATAAACCGTTTAGGTTATAAGAATATTAATAACAAATTAAAAATACCGACGACCATACATAACGCATTATGCGGAAGAACCGTCAACGTCGAGGGTTCCAGAATGTATACACACATACATATAATGTATGAGATGACCAATTAACCCGGGTTTAATTAAAATGCCATCAGATCCTATCCTGAACAAACAACGACAAAAACGACGACGACGACGACGACGACGTACATTGTGTATATACGAACAGACTTGCATAAATCAAATGCGAGTTTAAACTTTAAACCAAAGTGATATTGCTCATACTCACGGTGACGTATTGCAAACACTGAAATAATAGTTTGGGAGTGTCTTAAAAGATATTGTACCTAAATCGTGTATAGGTAGATACAATTAATAAATAATATTATAATACTGACTGTAGACCAATATTATTCAAATCAACCGCAAATGTACCGCCGGAGTCGAGATTTTTAAAAATATAATAAACTAATTATCCTAATACCTAACCATCAGCAATCAATAAGCAAAAGATGATAATATTTTGTTTAAAGAAAAAATTGCAATCTACATAATATTGATTATAGGCTCAAATCTGGCACCTCGAGTTTAACAGTCGAATACAAGAATATTACAATTTTCGTGGTATATGGGGTTAAAAATTATTTAAAATTAAAAGTATAAAAACTTTTAAAACTCATCTTATATAATAATTGTTATATTATAATGTAAATGTAACATTTTATATCTACATCAAAAAAATTGTATCTCGTATACTTAAGTTGAAATGAAGGTTTTCATTTCTCGAAAATCGTATTTAAGAGCCCCTTGTGCCAATAACTCGATAAGTGGAATAAAACAAAAAAATTATAAACCATAGTGATAAGTGGGAAAAATACTTGACACTAAATAAACGCACAGATATACTTTCTCGGAACTGTCGATCCCTCGGAATATTTATTGGTCCGGAACCAGGAGCTTATAATTTGCAATATAAAAACACTATTACGGGGAACTGTTATAATATATTATATATATTATTTTTTTTGGTAAAAATGTCGCTTCTCCTTCATTAGATTAATAATAATTGCAGGAATAATGGAGAAATATCCTGTAGACGTAACTGTAACCGACAACTTCTGAACAGGCATGGAGGATATTTTTTTTTTCGTTACAGAAAAGAGCGAGACAAATAATATTATTGACTATAATTCTAAAATGTTGAAGATTCAGTTTTATCGAGAATTCAGTTTTATATCTATATAGGTCCCCTACCTGATTTTAATTTAAAATAATGTTTTTAAAACATTGATGATTCGGTCGCTCAACAGAGTGAATCTTATTTACCCAATGCTGAAGCATATATTTTCAGCTGTGAAGTATTTCTTACCGAGAACATAAGTATATACACAATACACCTATGGTTGTGTGGCAATAATTCATCACTCGAAAGTAAAATATTATATATTTTGTCACATATATAGGTGTGTGATCTGCGGGTTCACTGTAGCTAATAATAATGTATATAGTGTGGTTATAATGGTATATAATATTATATGTATCCTAAATGAAAATTAATTTAATTCAAACAATTTTGAATGACGTTTAGGAAATTACGAACTCTTAAATACACCAACCGACTATGTTCGTTATAGGTATACAAATAATAATAATAATAATAATAATAATAATATTCAAAAATGTATCAGATACGCGCCTATAGCCATTTCAAATAATAATTTAATATATAACATAAGATATATAGGTACAGTACACTGCAGCAATCAATACTAATAATAATGAATCTGCAGCACAACACGCGGGTTGGAAGTTGGAACCATCAATTTCGTTTTGCGTTCGTAAACTAAATAATTATACGTTTGTATAGGTATAGGTAGTATAATAAAATAATATAATATGCTCAGAAATTCGTAATGATAATAATAATAATAATAATTGTCACCTGCAAAATAACGACTGGTACGAAAATTATTTCAACGATATATAATAATAATAATATTTAGACCTTATACCTTATATAATATAATATACGAAATTAGTATATTATTACGACGTGCAATCCTAAAGTTTTCTCGAGCTTTACATAGAATTTCCGTCTATGTCCAAAGGCCATAAATTAAGCGTGGCCCGCTCTAAGATAGCAATTTTAATATTCAAATGTATTACTCATAAATGTTGATTAGCTAAGTGTATTTTGCGAGGCATCTACTTTTGATTTATAGCATTAATACATTCGAACGAACAATTTTCGGGTTTTCGTGTCCCGTAGCTATTTGAAAAACGAAAATGATCATAAAGCGAATAAAAAAAAATGCAACGAATAACACTGCACACGCGCATAAAGTATAATATAGTTAACGAACGAATCAACTACACATTTTTTTTTCGAGTTTCCTTCAATTTAAATTCTTTATAATTAAAAATTATTAAAAACGAGTAGTTTTTTACAATTAAGAGAATTGAAAAGCGCACGATACGTAGGTAGTCTTTATAAACAACGGCACGTTATATTATATTAGGTAAAGTAGTTCATTCAATAAAATATATATTTGATCGTTGAACATCACTCGGAAGAAAACTATACCGAAAAAATTCAAAAGAAATATGCAGAAAGGAAAAAAATTATCGATTTTATAATATGGAATATTGAAACGCTATGTGCATATTATACGGTGTATCAAAAACAAAGAATTATTGAGAGGTTTTTTTTGTTCAATATTGTTTATTAATTTATTATACAGCTCTGCGTGCTAATACTGTGGCTGAAAAATACGTATATGGGATGCCATATACCATTATCGAGGTACTTAACTCGTGAAAAATATGGTATATACCTAGGTTAGGTTTAAAACTGCAAATGTCGGATTTGTGGTAAAATGATTTTTTTTTGTCACTAAGAGCAGTAATTTTATCAGATAATTTATGTGTTGTTGAAAACATTTTTATTTTTTTTACATAATTTATTATTTAAAGTTATTACAACACAACGTTTTTGAAAAAATATTTCATATTAGAACTATAATATATTTATTGTTTTTATCTTTAGGGTTTTTACTTTTTCATATGATAACAATTAATTTTCCTATTCTTAAGTATAATATTATTTTGAGAATACCAATATCTAAAAACTTTTTTTCGAACCGCAGCAGTTATAATTAGTTAAGACCAAACGTTTCTGTGGTACCCCTACAACACCACTCCATTGCAATAACAAGTATAGCAAGTCTTCAAAAACGTTGTGTTTAAATGACTTCAAATCGTGTAAAAAATAAAAACCAACAAAATTTAGGAAATGTTAACAGTTTTAACATAATTGGTGATCGTGAAAATAATCAGTCTCTATAATATGATGTAGGTACTATATATTATATTATAATACAGCTGAACTTGGTTAACTCATCAATCTACTTTAACTCAAAATAATCATAACCTCATACTTTTTCCAGGTTCTAGAATTTCCTATTATTGTATTTATATACTTACCTATTGGATAACTTGAACTATTTGGCCGGTCTATTCATAACTTCGAGTTACCCAAGCCCGACTGTATTAAATTATAATATTATAGTTCACTGTAGCGGCGTCGTGCGATTTTAATGTTATTCTTAATTTGATCGAAAATAAAATAATCTATGTATTAATCACCTGGATTATATAGGGAATAATTATTACTGTACATAAAAGTGTGAAAATATTAATAATAATTTTTTTTTCATTGAATATTATTATCACCTCCCATTTCCCAGCTCAATGTGTTAAGGTTTACAAATAGTTTATCAACGAGTTATGTGTTTCAGATGGATATGAAAGCCGTTGGAACATTTTATTACGAGAATTTTGTAAGTAAATAACTTGTAAATACTGTTGATATTGTTAATGTGCAATTTTTTTGGTTTCGTAATGACGAAATGCGTTCACGTTCCAATAATATATGCTCTGAAAATGTGTTGTATGCAAAATAACGAAAGATATTAAAATTATCTAACAACGCATTATAGAAATAAAAGGCATTCCGTGCAGCAATAATCAGTCCAAGCTAATTTATTTCATTGCAAATAAAAATTGTATATACGTACCAATTGTTATCGTATGGACTGTTCACACATTAATAATGATAGCTCAATGCAAACATGCGACCATTTTTGTTGCTGTCTATAAATTATAATATTATTATTTATATGCGACTCATCCATTTGCAATCACATCATAGCCATTTTGGAAATCGATACAATGAAAATGCTGCTTAACGTGCCTTATTTATTTTGTTAATTGCTACCATTTGCTTATCTGCTTGAAGCTTACTAACTCGGGGTGGTTGATTTATGTGTTAATAATGTAGTGCAAAAACCACAGTATAACAACGGCTATTTTGGACCTTAATAAATTAACCCTTTCGCCGCCGGACGTTTCCAGCGAAGGAGAGACTCATATTTTTGAAATTTCGGAAAGCGTAATTTTCCACGTTTGACCCCGAGAACCGTTAAAATTTATAGAACTCGGTGCTCAGATGATGAATTCATGAAATACATTTCAAAATAGTCTTGATTACTGCAGTAATCAAATGAGACATTTCATTTTCGTACAGAACTATTTTAGCTTAATACGAACAGCGGTAATTTGTTTACCACACCGTTAAAGAGAGATTAATTCTCATAACTCAAAAGTAATTTTTGTCTCGCAAGTTCGTTTCCATATAAAAGTTTAATATATGTACTACTAAAACCATCATTGATTTACAAATCGATGTTAATATAATAATGAACTTAATGAACTGCTATATACGTAAGATTATATTATATTATATTTATGGATCTTAAGCACAATTGTTGTATATATTCATGGCGATTCACCAATCATCAACTCGCCTCGTTTTGTTTTTCTTTATTAGCAAATATTTTTAAATTGTCCATTTTTGTCATTTTTAAGTGTACATAAGAATCATATTATTTTCAAATCTTTTGATTTATGTAATTTAAGGAGTCATATGTGGTGATACAAACTTTTTTTTTCAAATGAGAATCACCCATTGGTATTCTAATTTGTATCATCACAGAATACCCTCTAAATGTTGAAACATCTAAGTATTTAAATATAATATGGTCTTCAAGTACCTACACTTAAAAATACCAAAAAACATAATTTGAATAAATTCACCGTTAAAGAATAAAAGTGGGGTAAAAGTGGGGTAAAAATGAAAGCTTTGCGAATCCCCTTGTAAATTGTTATATATTATTTTTTCTATATTTTCTCAAGTCCACCTCAGCTGTTTCAGTCCGTCATTAGGAAGTTATTTTCCAAACAACTAGATAGTCACAAATTATTTCAAACAAATCAGTGACGTAGCAATACATTTTAATCGTAGGAAAGCTACTCTCAAGATTTGATTAGATCTCACATGATTGTATATATTTTATCATAGTTAAATGTATTGGTTTCACTGATCATTCAAACAACTGTCATGTAGTTATTTTAATTTATAGAGCAAACCGGGAAGTAGGTTTTAAGCAAAATTTAAATTCAGTATATCCTGTATCCCGAAAATTGAACGGTGAAGTAGGAATAAATCCGTGGCGCCATCTGTCGGGGTTTTCACAGTGATTTTGTAAAATCTTTTTTCACTCACTTGCTGAGTTGTTTACATTTTTTTGTTCATTTTTCCCCGACCACAAGCCTAAACCGATTTGCTCGTGAAGTTATAACGCTTAAACCGAAATACACACAAGCCTGCAGCTGTACCCAATCTACCGCAGGTGAGTTGACCTGCGTCTCGGTCGGATTTGTACCCATCGACTTACCCGTGAACTTAGGTACCTACTCTCAAACTGAAATACAGAGTGTCGTATTTTATGTTGGTTCATTTTTTTCTCGGCCAAAGTCAGGTACCTAATACAGCAGTTACCCATGTATAAATACCTAAGTTTTTTGGTACCTAAAACATATTTTAGTATACATATAAGTAAAAATAAAAGACATAAAAAGGAATTATTAAACAGGTAGGTACTTAACAATTATAACTAATAACTGTGTAATCAGCCAGTACCTATGTATACTATTGTACCTATGTATATATGAGTTTGTAAAATTATAATCAACTGAAAACAATCAAATATATTTTTAAGCACAGCTGTTGGTACTTTAACATTATCCTAATAGATGGGTTTTCCGTTTAAAAGTAAGAATTGTTATGTAGTTAAATTTGTTAACATATTGTAATCTGCAATAATCTTTATTCAAACCATCAATACAATAATTATAAGTAAAGATAAAATGGAGGTCAAAGTTTCTTGGGATTTACAATTAAAACTTCAATTTTGATCAATTTATAATACCATTACATTTAAATACCTTGAAAACAAAGTTTCATAATAATAATTATTAATTGCCTACTATTTCATAAGAAAGACTTAACAAATATTTATTATTTTATACCTGCACTATTCATGACAAAAAAAATCCATGAATTTTTATTTAAACAATCTTGCAAAATATCTGACGGACTTATGTACAATTTACCCTTTTCAAAGCTTAATCTTACATTTGCTTTGTTCGCGTATAGTTTCATCGCTTTTAATAGGCCACAAAAAAACATCACATGTACATGACGTAGGTACAAGCTTATACCACTCTCATATTAAATTCTAAAACCAACAGTTATTTTACAATTTTATAATACTCAATGTAAAAACTTTGAACATAATACTTACTGTTGAATATGTATCTAAAGTTATCAAAAATAAAAAAAACATTTCAACAAATGCGAAACAACGCAATAACATACACCCCACCCAGAAAAGTTGCAGTTATTTACGCGTATACTGCACCCTTTGTTTAAAGTTATCTCCGTTGCTTTAATTTGGAAAGTAGCAAACTATAATACTCCTTCTTTTTTAAAAACATTTCAACGCACCCCTTCTAATTTATCTTAATGACACACAAGTCGATAAATCTTTTGGAAAACAAATTATCAGTACCTATCTATAGGTACAAAAAGTCATTTAACTACTTTTTTTTTCCAATTCAAGCACAGGTCGTCGTGTCTTCAATTTTCAATATATTATAATATAGATGTACCGAATGTAATACAACAATATAGTTCGTACACAATACTGTAGTTATTTGGATGATTTTAACTACATTTCTGCCATGGTTTGAGCTGACTAAACTATGTCATACCAAAAAAAAAATTATACGCATGCTATTAATTTTAAATATTATATTTTCTCGTTTTGTTTAACTACCTAATTTTATAATACTAATATTATATTTTAAAATAGAACTTATATTATAATATTAGGATTATATTTGTTTTGCGTAAAATGTAGACTGCACTGTGTTGTATCAGATCACAATACAAATCTGATACTTCCCTACAAAATTATATAATTTAAACATTTATAATTAGCTTTGTACACTAGAGGTGCTTGATTAAGCCATACTGAGTAAAAATCGTAAAAACGATTGTTTACATTTCGTGTGATGTGATTTAACTTTTCAATAAATTACAGAATGGTTTATATCGACTGTAATTTATAAATAATAATAATCATACTTAAAAATATTTACATAATATTATTATTAATGCAAATATTATATACGTGCGTATGGTGGAACGGTGGGAGGGGAACTATTAAAAATTAATTTTTTTCTTCAAATAAATTATTCATACGTTTCGAAAAATATTCAACAATAATCGATAACAGTAAGTTAATAAAACATATCAATGATCAATACATATGTATATTATCTATAAAAATGTATCAATACAACAGTAGGTGCATTAGTGTTCTTGGTTCTTTATTGTTCTTATAATTAATTATATACATTATACATATATTAGATAGTAAATTTATTTATTCTTATTTATAATTTTTGGTTGAGGATAAACAATTATTTTTTAATTTATGTAAAGTTATTTTCAGTAGGTACTTTTCTCGAAAAATTACATTTTAAAGTAATCTGTATCTATAAAGGGGTTTAACGCAATTTTAATCTTTTTCAACTGGCCTTAAAAGTATAAACTGAAAATAAAAAGTAGGCACACACTTTTTAAAAGCGTTTGAATAATAAACTCATCAAATAAAAGTTTTTAAGTATTTAAAATAAAATTTAATAGTGTTTTCATAAAACGAAAATATTTTTTAATTTCTCCAAAAGAAGCCAGAATTAAAAAAAAAGATCTGAAAATAATTTTTTGACTTAGAAAATAGTGTTTTTTAATTCACTATTCCAAAACACTTATGCTGTATTGTATTTTATAATATATTTAATTTAACAAGTAAATAAATATAAAAAAAAAATTTTATTTAAAGCCAACCAATAATGAACTGACAAATATAAACAGGTTTATTATATTTTTGATTTATTGTTATGGTGATATGAAGGATATATTATTTTAGAGTTGGGTCCCAACTTGTTCACCGAAGCTATATGCGCACGTTTATGAACGCAATGCCATAATAATAATATTATGCACCATCAGCAGAATAATGGCGGCTTAATTTACTAAAAATTAAAAATGAATTTGTATACATTCAGTAATAATATTATGCTAACCTATTTTTCGTTTATTCAGACATCAACCAATTTACATTGTGTGGGTAATAACGACAATATACGAACGACATTTTTTTCAATTATTGTTGTCATTATCTAGCAGTCCTTTAAGTATTGATTATTATTATAAATTGTCGTTATTAATAAATTATAATAAATGTATACATCATACGCGTATACGCGGCGTATCTGGACGGATTATCTAGTCTGACTGCAAGCAAGGCCGTATCCAGGAATTTTTTCAGGGGGGGGGGGTAATTCCCCCTAGACCCCCTGCCCCCCTCAGATACGGCCCTGACTGCAAGTACCTATATACGACTCCCCGTCACATAGCTATTCAAAGTGCAGAAATTCAGTGTTTTATTTTGTTATACAAGACAAATATTAATGGTTTCTAGGCATTTCCGGGAATGATGCAGTACAAACGAGCTGCGGGCGACAAGTCTGGAATGCCGGTGTTTCAACAGAACACGGGAGCTTACCAACAATTGCTTCAGCCGTTCGTGCCAACAGTATCTTGTAAGTCTCTCGTTAAATATTTACGAAACCCGCGATAGGTAGTCTATATACGACGTATATCCTCGTGAATTATCCTCGCCAATATCGTGGAAGATTTGATTAAATCAACAAAGTATAATCTCGGCAAATAAATGAAGGATGTTGGCTGTAAGTCGTGTGTAAGTACAATAATGGTACAGGAAACAGATGTTCCGGAGAGCCGATTTACTACTAAAATATTATTATCCAGTTGCACACGATCACCACGATATCGGAGGCTATTTAAAATTCCACATCGAAAACAATATAATTCAAACCTTTAAATCGTTTTTACAAATATATTCGTATACTATACACCAGATTGGACTACCATAATATTACAATAATATTATTACACAGAACCTGTTTACATTTTACGGCATAATATAATGTATCTACTGCTAAAATCATACTTTTTACTATTTTTTTTATCGAGATAAAGTACTTTTAAGTTTTCAACTTTTTCAAAAGACTGGAAACATTTTAAATGAGTGCATATTCTAGGATGTTGTTTTGAAAATTTAAATGTATAATAATCTAATAGAAAGAAGCAATCACAGAAGTGGACCAACTTTGGCGTGTACCATTAATACTTTAAAATATACTTACAAATAATTAACTAGCAGTTTGAAAATATTATTTTATGCATTGCAATTGTTAAAATAAATATATTCTTATATATATTATATATATGCCAGGCATCGGAACGTAAGATTAAAAATGTATGTTTTAAAAAAGTAAGGAAACTTATTGATGAATTAACGATATAAAAAATAGTAAAAATATAATTTATTTCTTCAAGCATTTCGTTTAGTAGTGACTTTAAAATATTGTGTAAGAAAAATATTTTTAAAAAAAACATTTATACTTTTTGAGATAATAATAGCGTTTACTGTTAAATTAAAGAATCACTGTACAGCGTTTAACGTGGTACATTATAGCTATACATATTATGTGGTTACAGTGGTGGACGGTGGGCAATTTGGGGTTATTATTTTGTTGCCATCATCCCTTCAGTTGTTTACAATGAAATATTATCTCATATTTCTACTCTTAATTATTTTTAAGAATGCAACTCCCCTCTCTCTCAGTAATAATAAACTATAGATATTGTACCGTATAATGTATAATCTTCTTATCACGCTTAAATGTATAATTCAATTAAAAATTCTATTTATTATTATTTTTTTCCCCTGAATATTTGGTTATAATTCATACTTATGGTATTTTAAAAAATGTAATGCCGAGAATTTCCTCCGCGGTCTGGGAGATATTTTTTTGATACTCAAATATCTTTATTCACTTACTATAAATATAATATTATACAATCCCTGGGCATCACTTCCTGACTGGCGCCTGCACGCTAAGCGTCTTTGATCACTTTATGACAAAAGATGGGTAGGTGCACTATATAGTATACGAGCACGTGGGATTATATTTTATAAAAATAACATAATTCACTATTGTAACCTATATGAAATATCGTCGAAGGAAAATAATATTTTTAGTATTGCAACGCCATATATTATATACGACCACCTTGACGATAACTGTAAGTTGTATGATTCGATAGGTACTAATATTACTGTTTATTTTGTATTAGTTGCTGCACCACCGGGCATCCCGAGGTATTAACATAACGACTGCAATCCAGAAATCAACCTGTGGTACAACATGCATCCATTGTAAGTAACTAGTATATACATAAAAGTTGTATTCTCAATATTAAATTACCGTTCAAATTTTTAAAGTTTTTGGTGACAAAAAGCATTTTTCTTTCATTCGAACACGCAAACGACAATATTGTTCGAGAAACTTTTATGATAAATTCAAATTTGACAAACAATAAGGTTATAATGTAGGTAACGAAGATTCTACTGTAATTTTAAATTTAAATCAAATTAAATGTTCACATTGTGCTTTTTACACAATACGCGTGATATACCTACCTAACTAATATAAGTATAGTATTATTCAGGTTAAATTATTCTAATAATCACGTCTGATGGTAACAAGTAAAATAGATAACTCGTCAACTTTTATTTTGTTTTATCGACGTCCGATATGTTTCGACACGGATACGTACACTCGGGTAGACATGGGATTTTTTGTATTATACAATAATAATCAATAGTTTCATATCACGTTTGAGTTTTCCTCTTTTTGGTTGTTCTGATAAAATACAAGAGTGGATTTTACTTATTACCATTCTGGCGTTTCTAAAAAAAAAAAATAAGGTCAAATGATGTTCATAAACAAATAAAAATTAACGATAAAAAAAATTACAAACCAATTTTATAAGTAGATATCCACTGACTAGTATTGTTTTTTAAAGATCTTTTATAAATTTAATGTTTTTTTTTTTTTTTTGTTCACAGGAATGTATGGTTGTGGCCTAATAATTATTAACAAAATCACGTTCGATTCAAGTCATCAGTTAAATACACAGTACATTTTTTTTTTATAGTGTATTACATTACATATATAATTCATAAATAATATTGTAGAATACGAATTGAATAATATTGAACAATTAAATTAGATTGTTTAAGTTTCCTTTATCCAATATTTAAAATAGGTCGGAAACTAATGTCAATGATAATTTATTAATCTTACTAGAGACGATGCACTTTGTATTTTGTTAACAAAAGTAAACTATTTTACTTAGAGAAATGTTAAAATACTATTGGACTATTTGAATTGTATACAATCAGGTTGGTTACTCACTATATGTAAAACCCTTCATATTATTTAAAGTCATTATTTTACTCAAAATATAACTAATTATATTACCAACATATAATATATAAATATTAATCTTGTTATTATATTTTAACGCACCAATGATTTTTTTTTTGATTTTTTTTTTATGCTATTTGATTGTAGGTAGCTATTATACATTATATTATTATATATTTAACAATATTTTTAGATTAGGTACTTAAAATTAAGTTAAGGAAAATTTTATAGGTACTCTTAATTTATGTACTAATAATAATAAAAATGTATGACATCGAGTATAGATTAGAAAACAAAATTCGAAATATAAGTAATTTATAAAATTAAAATAATCCTTCTCCTATATACAATAATAAATATGATATAACATGTATGTTTATATATATATATATTTATATATATATATTATATATTATCTATGCATACAATAAGATATTATTAATCAAATACTTGACATGATATAAATACGTTTTCAATAAATTGTTATATAAAAAAAAAAATACAAGATTTAACATGTTATGACTAATTGTGTGAAATATTATAATAACAATAATATTATATGTGTTCAAATGTTTAACCTCAGTATAAACGTATATATATATATATATTATATATTAATATATTATCTATCCAATTATATATATATCCAACGATTGACCGGCGTAATAATACAAAACGATTGACATCGGCGAACGTCCGTACGGTAAAAACTATAATATTATTATTATTCGGATGGTTTTGGTCGCATATATTATATACCTATACAATAATATATATATATATAGGTACGAATTTCGCATTATGAACCCGAAGGGATATAATTTACCTGGTGATATTTATTATTATGGTATACTATTATAGGTTATCATAATATATATATATATTATAGATGCACCGAGTGCAATATAAAGGCTATACGGTAAAACGTTATTCGGACGTGCGCCCTTGGATTTACTTCTCGTAATCAAACTTCGACTACAACACTACTCTACTATAATAATATGCTCTATACCGCTATTACCACTATACGCATACCACCCCATTACCGCCACTACCATCACTACCACTACAACTACAACATAGATACTATAATTATTCTCATTAGTAGATGTTACGATGCGCAATTTTTGGTTAAATTTTATAATAATATGTTTGAAATAATAATAATAATAATAATAATAATAATAACTAGTTAATTAAAAATGAAAAACATACTACTCAAAGTATTTCAAAGCCGATCCGTAATCGTAGGAAATAAGAAATTTAGGAAGGTCCATTGGTTCGCCCTTAACTACAACACTATTACACATTTCAATGCTTCCCAACTATAACCGCAATGCTAGTTCTTTGCTACCTACCATACAAAAACGAAAAACAATTAATTTGTTTGTTGATTTTATTCGAAAAAAAATCTATATAATATTTTGAATTGTTCTCAACTCGTCTTTAGCCAACCTAATACCTTATACCTTATATAATATATACTTATGTGTGCATATTTAGTTTTAAAATATAAATATATATTTACACACACACACACACACACACACACACACACACACACACACACACACACACACACACACACACACACACACACACACTTACACACGAAACGTGTATATAATAATATAATGATAAATTTATATTAATTATTATTTATAGTCTATTATATTATGTAGAGTAGTCTTACAAAACATATATACGAATATAATCCAAGTAAACACTCAGAATATTTTAAGTACCTATTTTAAGTCATTATCATTACCCTAATATTTTAAGTATATTAAAATACTTCTTATAAGAGTGTTTTGTTTGGCATCATTACAAAATATTATCTAATACCAATCTATATGTTTATGCAGGCTCATCACCGAAATTCATTAAAACCCTCGAATATCAAAATATAAAGACAGGTACAAAACCACATATTTTCATCAACACTTGCGACAAATAGGTATACAGACTTAAAATCAGCGTTTTCATATAGGCGTTTAGAGTTCACTATAATTTACTCGATATTGAAGGTTTTCATTGCGATCGTACAATATACTTTCGATAACGAAATCCGACAAAGGATATTTTTATAAGATTTCTATGGGTGCGGTCTTAGAATTTTCAAACAGGTTTAGTTCATAATATATAATATTGTCGGTTGTTCTATAATTCTCTATACACGTCATGATACATAGGTAGGTTAGGCTAGGTTACCTTACATAGGTACCTTATATAAAAAAAAAAAAAAAAAATGAAAAAAAAGATAAATTTCCCGGGAAGATATATTATTTGAAAATGTGCGACTTTTTGGGCCATCCTGTATAAATTTAAATTTTAAACTATTAGCACTAAACTAAGTTGCATAAATACATTTTTACCAGAATGTAATTTTATAGTTACTTTTAATTAGTTAACCTTTTTAACATACATAATAGGATTTGTTTTATTTAAAAATGTTTAAAGTTTCTATTTTTGTTCCTCTTTTTATTTATTTGTGTTTTTTTTTTTTTTTGTTAATGTTTTTTTTTATTATAATTATAATTATTATCTAATATTACGAATGCAAGTCTATCATGAGTACGGCGAGACGTAATGTTTGTCCTCATTTGGATATAGTTAACAAAATAACAAGTTGTGCCAAAATAATTATTTTTTTCACTCGACATTTTTAAAGTTGTACCCAATTTAATAACCGAACTTCATTAGTTGTAAAACCGAGAATAGTACACATAATAATTTAACAAGGCAAAAATCAACAATAAATTGTTTGACAAGAAGATTCGTAATTAATTACATTTTTAACTTAAGTAATTCTATTCACATTTACAAATACCAAAATTCTTATGTTTTCGCTATAGCCATTATAATATTTTAGAACACACACTGTTTTCGTTACCTACCTCTAATGACGGACAGACATTTCTCTAAACGTCTTAATTTTTTTTTATTATTATTATTATTATATAAACTCCCTGTATACATAATAATATTGTTATTTTTAACTACCAATATTTAACTTATAATTATTACAATATATTTTTTGTAACATAAAATAAAAATGTAAGAAAATGTTGTATTAAGTTTTTACGTCAACTCTTTGGATATTATTATGAAATATTATATACCTACAATTATTTTTCATTTTAAACATATAAGCAACAACATAAAAACAGACAATCAGAATTATATTGACATTTTAATTTGATCTTGACTCACACACAATGACGATTGTTTAATAATTCAAAACGGACTTAATAATAATTATTTCGTATTATGTTTATTTGCTTGATTTGTTTTTTTTTTTTTCATTTAGTTCATTCTTTTATTATATTATTATATAGAGAACAATTAATTAATTCAACATACAATATAAACTTAATTTGATATATATATAGAGAGAGAGAGAGTTTAACCTTTACCTTACTTAAAATTATAAAATTAAAATATTTATCCGTAACATATTTGTAAAATAATATGCACAACACTTCACACACACACCCACACACATATATATAATGTATGTATAATATAGGTACATACATTATGCATATGAATATAATAAACATATATATTTGTATATGTATAATATTGTAAGCTTATATTTATACGTATATTTTTTAAGGATAGTTTTTTTTTTTTTTAAACTTCATTATGATTTTCGTGATATTTTTTTACTATAGTTAGATAAGAAATGTTTGTTATTGATGTGCCTATTTATTTTTAGTGATTATTATTATATTATACATTTTTTTTTTTTTTTTGATTTTCGAGAATTCTCAAGTTCAATGACAATTTTTAAAAGATCATAACATTTATTATTGGTGTATATTTAAGACAAAATAAAAACATATTTACATTCTAAAAAAAAAAAATATATATATAACTATTATGCTTTTTCTTTCGATAGGTACCTACTATTTGAACCTATAATACCTCTGTGCATAATACTACTGAAGTCCTTCATATTAATAAAGTTAAAAATTATTATAAACTAACGTTTCTGCCTATAGTCTGCAGCCGATAGACTCGGAGGCGGAACTAGGATTTTTGACGCCTGTGGAATATGTTAACATTACGCCCAATCATAGAACAAGAAGACTGAAGTACCCTTCCTACAATCGTTTTCAACTAAAAAGCATAATTTGCACAGTTAAATGTATTTATTCTTATGTTATTTAGTAATCGCATTGACCAATTTTCTATCAGCGATTAATTTTAAATATGTTAATTCCAATTGTATTAAAATGCTGTGTGAGATTTTATTTTGAAGTAAAACTATCCCTTCTTAAACTTCTTTGTGAACATAAGTACCTACCTACTAAAATAGAAAAAACCGTTTAATTCTTAATCATCCGTGGTCTGTGCATATTATAATACCTATATAATTATGCGTTAATTGATACTTATTGTGAATCAAACATTTTAACGAAAACTCGGCATAAATACACGCCTGGTTTCGCTTATAATGTACCTTTATGTGAATCGATACATATTATAATCTTATTGGAACTTTCACTGATGCAGTGATTGATGCCTGGATAACCTGCAAATGACGAATCCGGAATCACAATCACGAGTTATTTGTTATTTATTACTGTAGGATACGAACGACGAACATCAGATGACAAAATACGAAATACTACATCTATGGTTCATCATTGTTGTAATGTGTACAGTTTTTACTACGCGGTTTAGTAATTAATATAAGAATGTCGATTATTATTTTACGATGTACGCATGTGTCTATAATATGATTTTATATTTTTCTTTCCTTCAAATGTGGTCATCACCACATCATAAACAGTTAATGTGAAATATAAATAGTGTCAACTTCTAACACAAAAGTCTTAACACGTGGTCATAAAAAAAATTACGGCCACGAAAATTGGGACGCATGTATAAGCTCGGAAAGTATTCTCGCGGACTGTAGAATTCCGGAATGTAAATTGGCGGACCGTATTGTCGCGGATCGTATAAATCTGGAAAGTATACTCCCGGCCCGCATTCTCGCGGAAAAAAAATTACGTACACCGTCGCGGAATTTCAAAATATGCGGACTGTATTGTCACGGACCATATAAATCTGGAAAGTATACTCCCGGACCGTATTCTCGCGGAAAAAAAATTACGTACACCGTATAGTCGCGGAATTTCAAAATATGCGGACCGTATAAATCTGGAAAGTATAGTCCCAGACAGTATTCTCGAGGAAAAAAAATTACGTACACCGTCGCGGAATTTTAAAATATGCCGACAGTATTGTCACGGACCGTATAAATCTGGAAAGTATACTCCCGGAAAAAAAAATAAGTACACCGTATAGTCGCGGACCGTATAAATGCGGAATGAAATATTTTTCGAACCGTATTATGCCGGACCGTGTAGTAGCAGAATTTTAAAATTATGCCGACTGTATTGTCACGGACCGTATAAATCTGAAAAGTATACTCCCGGACCGTATTCTCGCGGAAAAAAAATTACGTACACCGTATAGTCGCGGAATTTCAAAATATACGGACCGTATAAATCTGGAAAGTATAGTCCCAGACAGTATTCTCGAGGAAAAAAAATTACGTACACCGTCGCGGAATTTTAAAATATGCCGACAGTATTGTCACGGACCGTATAAACCTGGAAAGTATACTCCCGGAAAAAAAAATAAGTACACCGTATAGTCGCGGACCGTATAAATGCGGAATGAAATATTTTTCGAACCGTATTATGCCGGACCGTATAGTAGCAGAATTTTAAAATTATGCCGACTGTATTGTCACGGACCGTATAAATCTGAAAAGTATACTCCCGGACCGTATTCTCGCGGAAAAAAAATTACGTACACCGTATAGTCGCGGAATTTCAAAATATACGGACCGTATAAATCTGGAAAGTATAGTCCCAGACAGTATTCTCGAGGAAAAAAAATTACGTACACCGTCGCGGAATTTTAAAATATGCCGACAGTATTGTCACGGACCGTATAAATCTGGAAAGTATACTCCCGGAAAAAAAAATAAGTACACCGTATATAGTCGCGGACCGTATAAATGCGGAATGAAATATTTTTCGAACCGTATTATGCCGGACCGTATAGTAGCAGAATTTTAAAATTATGCCGACTGTATTGTCACGGACCGTATAAATCTGAAAAGTATACTCCCGGACCGTATTCTCGCGGAAAAAAAATTACGTACACCGTATAGTCGCGGAATTTCAAAATATACGGACCGTATAAATCTGGAAAGTATAGTCCCAGACAGTATTCTCGAGGAAAAAAAATTACGTACACCGTCGCGGAATTTTAAAATATGCCGACAGTATTGTCACGGACCGTATAAATCTGGAAAGTATACTCCCGGAAAAAAAAATAAGTACACCGTATAGTCGCGGACCGTATAAATGCGGAATGAAATATTTTTCGAACCGTATTATGCCGGACCGTATAGTAGCAGAATTTTAAAATTATGCCGACTGTATTGTCACGGACCGTATAAATCTGAAAAGTATACTCCCGGACCGTATTCTCGCGGAAAAAAAATTACGTACACCGTATAGTCGCGGAATTTCAAAATATGCGGACCGTATAAATCTGGAAAGTATAGTCCCAGACCGTATTCTCGAGGAAAAAAAATTACGTACACCGTCGCGGAATTTTAAAATATGCGGACCGTATAAATCTGGAAAGTACACTCCCAGACCGTATTTCCCAGGAAAAAAAAATACACACATACAAATCCTGACTCGCGCAATCTATTAGTCTATAAGTCTACTATTATTCTTAGCCGCATTCATACCCCCGTGTTAAGGGGTTTGATATAGGCAATTTTATATTAATTATTTGGAATGGGATTATTTTACACGAGCACCACCGATTCCATAACATTTTTTTTAGAAACGTTAATATCTGGACTGACAAAATTGAAAATGACATATTAATGATATTTATTATTTTAAATTATATTATGTAGGAAAAATATGATTAGGAACTGTCTATGTTTGTTACTTGGAATCCGCATAGTTTTGAAAATTAATAATTAATCTGAAACACGTATTATTATGAGTCAATTGGAAATACATATGTATATTGTAACTATATTATGCAACTCGGTAACTTTTGTAAATTGTAACAAGTTACTCATTTTCAATTTAACTTGTACCTTGTAACTAGTCACAAATTTTCCTATAACTTTATATGAAAGTTACAAGTTACGTTGTTCTTTTTGTGCTTTGATAATTCATAAGTGGGTATAATTCGTTTGTACAATTATGGTTGGTATATATTTTTGTAACGAGTTACAATAAATTTAGGAACTTGCCCAACCCTGCAAACATCTATATGTTAACTGCAGGACTATACAATATACGAATTCATATAAGACTTAAAGTCCGGATTTATAATCTCCTAAAACATCTAAAATATGATGCTAATATTCTATAAAAAAACCAACAAAATATATTATCCTTATATTATCTGAAAAATAAGAAAAATATGCAAAAAATATCTATTATCATAATAATTTATTATACCTATTTTTATGCTACAATATGCAATTTTTTTTAAATTTTTTTTTACAATACCTAGTGAAGTATACACTTCTATAATGGAATAACTCCGCTATAGAAACAGTTAAAATAGTGTTCCAAAATTTAAGTTTCCAATAAACATAATATGTTCCATTCCATAATTTGTTCGAAAATTGTTTTTCCTGGTTAAAGTATTTTCCATACAATTGTATTTAAAAAAAAAAATCATTCTATAAAACTAGATTTTCAACATGTGATAACATTTTTATCTTTCAACGGTATTGTTTTACATGACAAGAATGTTCAATTATTATAGGCCTCCACCAATATTTATTTTTGTCAACGAGAGCACACGCGTTTAAGGACAAGTGGACTGTTTATTTGACGTGTAAGTACGCGTGTACCACGGAGGCCTATCGAAATAAATATTGAATTCATCTGGACGGAGCTGCTCCTAGTTCAAAAAGTATTATTCTCATAACATGTATTCTCTCCAAGTCTCTCATACATGTATTCTAAATATGTTTTGAACGTAAATTACTTTTACATATATTTTAATAGTAGCAAGAGCTTCAGTTTAAACAATAATAATGAAGGGTCCGGTGCAATAACAAGGTATCTCCACTTTTTTTCGATATGCATGTTTTAACATATTCTAATAGTGGAAAAATTTGTCTACATTTCGGTGCAATAACGATATATCTCCGACTATTGAATACGCTAATATCATACAAAAGGAGATATCTGGTTTTAAATGTTCTGGGCAAGAACCAGGTATCTCCGGAGATATATGGTTTTTGTTCCGAAAGATGTCAACACTGAACTTTAAGCATTTTCTGGGCAAGAACCGGATATCTCCGGAAATACCTTGTTTATGCTCCGAAAGTTGTCAACACAGTCATTACACATTTACCCACCAGCAAGACATTGATATTATTTTGCAGTTACTAGGTTACTTATGAACCAGATGTAAAAAAATCTATATTTTCAGCGATAACTGCAGCTCTCAAAATAAAAATATAGGATTAGTTCAATTTTTTTATGCAATAGTTCAATCCAAATGTTTTGGTTTGGAGAGCATTCATCATCGCTACCCAGAACCTGGCCACAGCTTTCTCCAATGTGATAGATATTTTGGAAGAATTGAAAAAAATAAAATAAAAGTCGAAAGAATATTTATTCCAGAAACTTATAAAGATATTATCCGAGAAACCTCACACAAATTCCATGTGATTGATGTATCACAAGATAAAAAAAATGATAACTCATCAAATAATTATTACTTTTAATCTATTAATTAAGTATTAATTTTTATGTTTTTATGTACACAAATATTTGGTGTCAACTAATACTACATTATAAATTTATAAGATCTTAATATTATGTTTCAACTGTTAAAAAGATTATTATTATGTTTATGTTTTTATTTGTTTATATACTCAAGGTTTATGCTCAAGGTGTTTTGTTATTTTCAATTTGTTTCTTTTTGATTTATTATATTATGTTGTGAGTAACAACAAATACATTTTTATCATTTTAAGATATATTTTCTATTTATTTATTATGAGTTCATTAATAGGTATTAATATATGCTCATGATTATATTCTAAAATGAAATATCCTACCAAAGTAGTTTTGTTAAATTTTTTCTTAGTCGTAAAGGATATCAAAGCTACATTGATAAATGCATAAACCAAAGTTTTACTTATATTTTGGGTCAAAAAACCAGGTATCTCCTTAAAACACATAGTTACTCAATTTAATCATTATAAAAGGTTGTGATAGGTTGGATGATTTTGATTATAGGTATAAATTACACATTGTAAAAGTTTTTTGAGATTATTCAATACATATGATGAAAGAATTTCTGAGATTAAAAAAAAACAAAAACATGGATTTTAATTTTGGGGCAAAAACCCATATATCTCCACTAAATTAAACTTGAATTAATTAATTAAAATTTTTCAAATTTATTTAAAAGTAATAAGGCTTTATGGAATGTTATATATACATCCAAAGCATAAAAATCAGTTTTTGAAACAGTAACATGATGAAAGGTGGGTCAGTAAAAACATTTTTTATGTCTCCTGAACAATTTCAAAAAGTGGAGATACCTTGTTATTGCACCGGACCCCCCTTCAATTGTCCAACCTTCCTTCAAAAAAATTTTTCTTACTCTATTTTTATATTTATAAAAATGGAAATACTACTGAAAAATACACTAAAATGATGGTTATACCCGGAAAAAAGTCATCAAGGGTCTCTCAATCCCTCCGCCACGAATACGACGCTGCTATGTAGCTATAATGAATTACATTTACTTACCTGCCCATTTCTTATTAATTAATTCATATATATATTTATATATTTATATATATCTTTTTAACTACCTATTATCTTGATAGTATAAACCGGCCTCGTAAAAATGTAATTAATGACTTATGTGTTATTTTTTACTCCAAACTTTCTTTTAAATATCATGTTGATACCATAAAAAATAAATCGTATATTCAAATTTACACGTTTTACATAAGAAAAAGCACCGGACATGCGACGGCACATACCTACCAATTACCATTCTATCCGCCGAAGACGGATTGCTCATTTTGGTTTCGTCTTAGACGGCGGTGACTGACTTGCTTCACACTTAAACATAAAGGTTGAACATGCAGGTGATCCTGAAGATCGTATCCAGCCTATCCATTTCTAACGTTCGTGACGGATTGCTAGACGTTCGAACTTTTAAAAATTCCCGCCACAGCGCCAAGCCTTATCTCCAATCCATATCACTAATCCTTATCACAAATCCTACACTTTCGTCTTACAGCCTATGCGACTTTTATAATTCCAACGACATTGTCTCTAAAATCGGTACCCACTCTCAGCGAGTCCAACCCTCCCCGAGGTTCACTTAGAGCTAGTATATATATATAATTGAATGTTTATGTGCATACATATAAAAAATTCTTTATAAAACCTGAATAGTTAATAGGATCGTATAAAACTTAGTCTTCCACACAAGCTATTCATAGGAAACCTATTTAAAGGAATCAAATTAAATAATAAATTTAATAAACTGTTTCGTGATTTAGGTGCAATTTGACATGTCAAATTTCAAAACCATCGAAAACTGAAATGTGGCGAGTTAAAATTAAATGTATATAAATATCAGATTTAGCATAAGATAATACCCGCATTATAGACAAACATGTTTTTTTGAATTCGCAATAGTCAGGTGTAGGTACTTAATAATTCGAAACTGTAACGCGTTATTCTATAGAAATTACTTTTCAAAAGTAATTTACATTACATTTTCGTTACTTGGAAATAATTCTAATGAAATTACCTACGTAACACGTTACTGGCAAAGTAACGCCGCCGTTACAATAACGCGCCGTTACAATAACGCGTTACTGTCGTTACGTTACTACCCAACACTGGATATAGGTTAGTAAATTTGATTTTATATTTTGATTCAGGATTCAGGATTCAGGCCATAAGCAATTAAAATCATAACAATTTATGTCATTACGAGGTATTTTGGCATAATTTTCATTTTTCTTTTGGATGTACAGTTTTATTTCCAGAACTGCATTATTATTTATACCACCAACCAATTTTCAAATATTAATACTACCTAACTGAAGTTTAAAATAATAAATATTGTTAAAATGTTAGTTCAACATTTGGTGTTTAATTTTATTACAACTAACACATCCAGAAATATGTTGAGGTATTAAATAACATTTTCTTAGATAATAAAACAGAATGAGAAAAAAATTATACAATGCTTGAGTCATAGCTAAGTTTTAAATTTGCACAAACGCGTTTTAGATAACACAAAAAAACAAATAATTAGGTACATCTTAAGATTACTTAATATTATTAAAACAATACTGTAGGTATGTATGTATTTTATATAAATTACTATCACGAAACAAAAATAACACTAAAAATTAAAAAAAATATATTAAGTTACAATATTGTAAGCGTTGACAAGAAGGTTACTAAAGATATTACGGTGCTGCTTATTTTGAAAAATAATTTAAATATTTATGCCGGATTGCATAAAAAAATGTAATAACCAACCATGGTCCACTAAACTATGTTAAATACCATTAGCTCACTGTTGAACGGTTACATCGCTCTCTGGGCAAGCAACTGTTTAGATGGCGAGTATGGCAAGCCTACTCCTGGACATAGCCTCATATGCAAAAAAAAAAATGTTTAGCGATTTTGTATGCAATCCGGCGTTACACTAATATTAGCTAGTTAATAAAAAACCAAAAAAAAAATTTTCTAGGACATTATATATTAATTAAACTAAACAATACAATTACTATTAATGTAAAACAAAAATTTCATGATTTAGTAAGACACATAAAGTGTGTATGTTTCACTATACTGAAATCCTCCAAAAATGGAATGTAGAAAATTGTTTGCATATAAATACCAAAATGGCTCATTAGATACACGTTAACTTAAAAGTTAATTTTTCATACAATTATTCATTTATATGTACTCAAAAGAAAAAAAAATATAAAATTATAATATATACAATATATTGTATAAATTTTATTTGTATCAATAATAATCATTATCTAGTAAAGTATTATTGGTTATATTTCAGTATGAAAAAAAAAACATTTTATAATTTTATTTATGTGCAATAAAGATTGTCCTGAAATAAACAACAATTCGAGTTCATTTGATAATACATATATTTAAAATGGAATAAACACATTTTATGCTTACAATACAAGAAGACCATAGATGAAAGCAATCATTATCACATTAAACTTATGATTAATATTTTGTTGGTTTTTGTAAATAGTGACTGGAAATTATCACTGGATCAAGTTAAGATACCGTGTAGCACCTGTATATTTGTTACACATTTATAACATTGCTCGATATACATTCCATTTCTATGAAAAACATTAAGGAATCTATTAAGTATTTGTTCATTTACTCCTATGATTTTTTTTTTTTTTTTTTAATAGGAACAATGGGTCCCTAATTTAATATGTGCATGTGTTGTCATGCTAAGAGGTACCACTATTTCAGGCGGATAATATTAGATTGAAACAGGGATTTCGGGAGCATTAAATTTACATTCCTACTAACCTGACCTTATTGGTTAGCAACACCATTTTATTTCTACAGTTTCGGACAGACAAATTTTTATACACAAAATGTGTAAATTACCAAATTGACAATATTAGAGTTGAACTTTATGAAAAATTCCAGTTTTTTTTTTTACAAAACGATGGTGTTAAATATTACTATTTGTACACAAATTTGTAAATTAACCTTATACTGCATGATTTTTTGTATTTAAAAAAAATATCGTTATTTTCAAATAAAACCATTATGTAGCCAAATGTAAACTATGCAGTGTAGGGTTAATTACTATTGTATATATAACCAAATCTTTAATTAAAAATTTCTAGTTAAATTTTGTTATCATAAATTATTCTTTATATTGTTGTATGAATGAGTAAAATAAAATTGGAGTAAAACAAAGATGTGTTACCAACAGATAAACAAATTATTCAATTTACTCTAAATTAGTTAATTTTGTAATATAAAAAAAACTTTATACAAAAATTGTTTATCCAAGTCTGTAAGACTTTAATTCAATTAAAGGCCATCCTGCTGAAATAATAAATGGTATATCTTAGCGTGAACACCAGTATAATATTCAGTTGTCAATTTTTACATAGGAAGACTTAATATACAATTTTAAATACATATTTTATGCAACATAAAGATAAGTTTTCCTATCTTCTGCTGATCTTGCAAGGTATTCTCTTTCAATCAGTCCTTCAATTCTTTTTTTGATAATAACCGGAGAAGGTAAGAATCTGACTTTGAGTTGTTCTACAACTTCCAACACAAGTGTATTATGCTAAAAAAATAGACATAATTGCTTAAGTAAATATTTCACAACAAACAATGAATTGCATTTCAAAATTACAATCAATTTTTTCCGAGATTTCATAACGCGTACAATTGCAGCTTCAATTTCATGCTTACGGTCCTCATCTATCTTGCTTCTAGTTTCTTTTCTTTCTGGTTCAGTTTCCCCTTTAGCTGCGACTGTTTGGATTTTCACTCTAAAATAAACAGATATTTAGTAACATGAATTCAAATAAAAATATATCGTTTACCTATGCAATTTCGATGTAAATAACTCATTAACACAGAATTCATGAGATAATTCTATTTCTTTACATTTGGGAGTCTTCAAAAGTATACGCTGTGAGGGTTTTCCTAATGCTAAAGATTGTAATGCTCTAATCAAATCTTTGTCAGGAATATCAGTTTCACTTCGTATGTCCTAAAATTTTATTTTTGACACGTTAACATTCACAATAATTTATAATTCTTATATATAAAATAAAGTTTGAATGAATATAATGTTTAATAGTTTACTTCAAAAGTTAATTTTTCATGAGTATTGAACATTAAAAGAATACACATCTGATAAGTCGACACTTGAATTATGTGTTTTCGCACGGAAGATGAGCTGAGGGAATTAGCTGAAATTGATACACTTGTCGATAATTCATTGTCTGGTCGTCTTGAACCATAGAATACAGCATTCAAATCAGCTGACCCAAGTTGTGGTTGCAATGTTAGTTGTCGTCCGTTATGTTTCCCCAGATAAAATCTGTTATGAAATAATTGTTTTAAATTACTAAACATAAATATGTTATTAAATAATAAGCTTTTAATATTAAAGGTTCCACTTGTGTTCAGGCATTTCTAATGTGAAAATCCTACTCAATGTTTTCTATTTTCACCAGCTCATATTCGACCCATTCACTTATTGTACTCACTTGTATGGATTGTAAATTGTCGTAAAATAAAGGAATTTAAAAAAAAATTTAAGTTAGTATTTTTCATTCATATTTAAAATTTTTTATCAAACTTTATTAACTGTAATAATATATTATCTAGTAGATAATCTCTGATAGCTTAGAAATATAAAATTGATAACCTATTTATGATATGATAGAAGTTTTTTTTTATCAACAATGGAAGTTGTCTATTATGTTTGATAATTTTTATATCCTAAGCTGGATAATGTAAACAGTATAAACATTTTTATCCAGTTAACAAATGAGTCTTGACATGTAAACTTTTTAAGCGAATAATTAAATAATGAATATTGATTGTGTTACGTGTTAAACAATTGTTCAAGTTAATAAATCAATCTAATCAAATTAGTTCAATGTGTATTAGAAAAGACATTAAAATAAAATTGTTTTATCTATTTAAAACTAGAATAATTGAAGTTTAGAAAATACAGTGAAACCTTGATAACTCGAATGTCTATAAGTTGAATTTCCGATAACTTGAAGGGATAACTTCGCCCCTGTATTTCAATAAGTACACACAATTTTTTCAATAACATAAATTTTAGATAACTCAAATTTTTTTCGCCCCTAACCGATTCGAGTTATCAAGGTTTTACTGTATATTTATGTTAGAAGAAAATAATAATAAATTAATATTTAAAAATCTATATTCAATTGTGGGCATTATGTGTAAAAAGTTAGTCAATAACTAAATATGAATTATTAAATAGTTATACGATGCTATAAATATTTACAATTTATCATAAAAAACTATAAATATAACAATCTTTATAATATATAATATGTACATGGTATGATATTGTAACAGTTAAGATTTATTGAATGAAGGCTAAACCATGATATAGAACTTATATTGAGATATAAATATATACATTTATGATAAAGTTTATAAAACAATTCTCGACATTCATGTTATTTATATGCGCTAAGCGTCTTCGGCCAGAATATAGGTATTCATGTTATAAATATTATCATTATTATAGTACACTCACTTTCGATATTCTGCAAAAGCACTCCTAGGAACTAACGGCACATTGCATTTTGATAATGCATGGGTAGGCCAAAACCCCGTGGTTAATACTCTCACAGTAAGATCCACAGCATGTAAAAACGGCTAAAATAAGATTTTTTAAGAATAAGTTGGTTAGTTGTATACAAAAAATGAATGGGAGAAATAAGGATGGTAATAGTAATAAAAGATAAAGATAACAAATTTTTTGACTTTATTATGAGTAATCATAAGTTTATTTAAGAAACAATGTTTATTGATAAAAATTGACATTTAATTAACTATAATTGTGAATCCTAGATAAAGTATACCATAAAAATAATTTAGATAAATTGAGAAATGGGTATAAACTAATATAATTAGAAATATGTTTATAGTATTGTATAATATCTAAATAGGTATTATACACAGAAACTCAATAATTTGAAATGCAGAGAACCAAAATCAAATTTTAATTTAAGGAGGTCTTTGATTTTGCAAATTTGAATTTTGGAGAAAAAATAATTAATTTGAATAAAATAAAATTGGATTACATTTACATTATTTAAATAGGTAACCACGTGTTAATTATTTAATTTACTTTGTATTTATTATTTATTGTAGATACGTTATATTTCATAAAAAATGAATAAAAATATTTGAAGTTATTCGTGATGGTTTGTGTACCATTTATATATCAATGAATATTGAAATGTTACATGGTTCATCATTTATGCAGTTTAAAACTGAATGTATAACTTTCCTACGATACATAATTTAAACGTATTTTATTATTCTACCGGATGGAGGGTTAAAGTGGTATTGGGTGGTAAAATAAAGGATAAATAATTTTAGGATTATTTAAAATATGTCCTTTAGCTTGTGCAACATATGATATTATTATATTTATACTACTTACATTATTAGACTTAGCAGCGTATTCCTTAAATTCTTCCATTATAGTGTTAGATATGGACATATCTTTAAACATACCTTCCAGTTTTGAAGTGAATTGACAGCCACACTCAGTCTATATAGAAATTATATAATCATTTGATTTAAAAGTTTTCACAAAATAAATTAAAACTTACCTTGAGTTTTGAGATCATATTCTTTTCATTGTCATTACTGACAGATTTATTTAAAAGTAATCTCTTGGCTAAATGCTGTTTATAATACCTTTCAAATACATCTTTTTCTTGAAGAAAGCGGAAAATAACCATAGATTTGTCCAAGACTATCTCTACATCATTTTCAGATAACTGTAATAATATATTATTAAATTGTTAAATGTGCACTTTTAAATGTACGAATTAAAAATTAAATGTTAAATGTTAAGACAATTTTTAAAGAATAGTATGTCATCCTCATAAATTTATAATAATCCCATATAAAATTATAAGCTATAAAATAGGTATCAATAAAAATAAATAACTTTAGATATGAAATATATCAATTCATAAAATGTGCGATGACTTTCAAGATTCATCGACGTCAATTTATTAAATCCAAATATATTAGTTATTTTTAATAAAAAATTCATAGTCAAGTTTTAATTTAATTTTAATGATAAAATAAAAGTATTCATTATTGTGATATATGATAAACTAATATTAATAAATTAATTCATATTGGTCATACACATGGTTAATACGTAACAACAAATTTGTTTATTAGAACAATAAATTGTGATACTTTACAATTTTTAAAAAGAAGAATGTCATCATTTTTTAAGAAGTCTTGTTTACTACACATATATCCCCTCATTCAAGGTAAACAAATTAAAAATTATACTATTAATGTCTTTTTGAAAATTAATTTTTACAATAGTTATAAGTCATGAAACTTTTTTGAAACAATTGTTTATTTTTACAATTTTTTTATCATTTTTACAATTTTTTTATCATTTTTATTTTTTTTTTAGTATTTTAGTTTTACGAATAGCAACATACATTTTAATTTCATATTTCGGAGAAAATATATTCTGTTTTACATTCAGTATTAAAAATGAATATTGTCATTATAAAATGTAAAAGAAAACCTAAAAACTATAATGAAAAGGAATAGAAAAATGTTTATTATTTACAAAATTGTTGTTACAACTTATAATAATGTTAAAATATTTTCAAAAACGTTAATGTTTTAAAATAATGTGTGTTCTTTGATAAAAGAATCACAAAAACTAGCCAAAGCAGAACTTTTTAATTTATTTAAAAAGTATTGTTAGCTGATAAGTATTATAATACATTTATGCATTTGTTTCTAAAAAAATAAATAACTGTTAATAACTGTTAACAAGTAAACAAATATTATTATTACCCCACGCACTCCCTTTTTCAATTTCTCATCCACAAATAAAGATAGATATTCTGGTGACTTAGAATTGATGTTGAAAAAATATTCAAAATCAGCAGCAATCATTTGTTTAAACATCTTGTCATTGTTAAAAGAATGAACCAAAAAAAAATCAAATCTGTCTTTCAGATCCAACAAACTCTGAAAAAAAAATATTTGCAGAAATATTAATAAAATCAATTATATATAGTGGAAATCGAATATAACAACATTGACTATAATGCCAGCACTGATAAAGTGACTAAAGTATGTCAGTGGCCAATATTTTCCTACTATTTTAATGTTAAAGCATATGGTTATAAGAATTACGCTATAATGACTATCCTACTATAGTATCATAAGGCAATAATATAACTATTATTGTGTATAACATCTATAATCCGGTCAGTATAATTTTATAATGTAGACTAGTTGAATAACCCGGCGTTACCCGGGAAAAAAATTGTGGTTAATTAACTCCTTTTAGGTGTAATTTGCTCTGCGTAGGTATGGAAGCAAAATCATATTATATTTTAATTTTTAGCCATCCCATGTGGCGTTGCCCGTGAGTTTCGCTTATGGTTATACGAACAGTATATTATCAGGTAGGAAATCTACCTGTGGTAGATAGCGGACACAGCGAGATGAGAAATAAAATATAGCCTATATATTAGTAAAACTTTGTAGTTGAAAAAAAATTTGTATACAGTGTACCTAAAATAGTATTGAAGTCATAGTTGATCATACCGGATTTTTAGGAGTATTTAATATTTATATATTAATATATTTTGGGGGGTTATTTTATCAATAAAAATATAATTGGAGTATTGGTGTACGCGCGATGCATGAGATTATTTTTATCGATAAACTTCTGGGAACAATTCTTATTATAGACCTTCGGACAAAAAGATAGGTTGCAGGTAGCTGAAGACCTGCGGGCCGTGCAGCACAATATGTATTGGCGGTGAACAATTATAATAAATTGTTAATTACTCCACTAAAACGCAACATTTTTGAAAATCCTTTCTTATTGCACAGTGAAAATATGAGAAGAACATCTATTCCAAATTTCAAGTTCGTACGTTGTGTAGTTTTTGAGTTACAGGGATCAGTGGTATTTGGATTTTATATGTATAGATAATAGTAAATAAAATAATGCAATTGATGTAACTCTTCCTTTTTTTTTTAAATCTAATTTTAGGTTAGTCAAGTCAATTTGTAAACGTTAAATTAATTAACAGAAAGCATTTAGTATTGGAAAAAAATTACTTATTTTAATTAAAAACAATGTTGACATTGCGAATTATTATTAATATTTACTTAATATTCATATGATATGTTAACTTATAACTTTCAAATAAAATAAATGTTGATGTATCCAAAATGTTAGTTTCTATGTTTTCAAATCTAGTTTCTTTTATTATGACAAATTTCCCTGGTTCATAGAAAGTCATTACAACCGATTTCCACTAAACTTAATATTATATAAGTTAAGACTTATTTTTATCATTATAATTTGAGATATTATATTAATGCGTTAAAATTTTTAATAACCTGAATATAGTTTACTGCATTAGTATTAATATCTTCTCCTTGCACAAGTGATTTTCCTAATTCCCGTAGATACAAACTAACACTATCAGACATGGTTTTTAAACCTTCAGAAACACGAGATAATAACTTGTACATGCATGCTAAATCATCAATTTTGTTGTTCTTCAACATGTATACAACACCAGAATTTTCCATCTTAAAGAAAAACATACAATTATTAAAATAATTTAAGAGATAAGCACATAAATTAATTAAATTTCAGTTTAAAATAATTGAACTGGGATATTTACCTCAACAATTGTTTTCATGTTTCTTTTAATTAGTTCTACTTCAATAACCTCAACAATTCGACTTTCAGTTGAATCATCTAGGTAATGTTTTGCTCGATCTGATTCTTCTATAATTCTAGATTCAACTTTCCTAATATAAATACATGCACTGTTTTCATCTAAAAACTTTTGACTTTCCATCTGTAAATATGAAATATTAAGGTTTCAGTGTTATTATAAATCTATAAATATTAAAGTTCATAGATACTTTATAAAATTCAGCAGATTGTTCCAAAAATGGTTTTTCAAAATCTTCTTCATAAACAATGCGCCCAGTAATTCCCAGAATCATTAACATTTGACATGCATTTTTAATGGCTATTCGATCAACTACTTCACCTTTTCTTTCAAGTCTTATCAAATTCAACAGAGTCATCCGAAGATGATCACGAATATACCCATAGCGAACAATCTTATAGAACAAATAATAATATATATTTTGCATTTAAAAATATATTCATAAATCTTTAAACGTACGTAATCACTTATTTAATATATTATAGTAAGAGAAATAACAAAAACATTTAGGTAATAAACTCTATTCATGTTAAGAAGGAACCTTGGCTAGTAACTTGTTGTCACAGCTTGCAGCCGTACAGATAGTTGACGCAGTAGGGAAGACAAAAGGAAGGTGGTCATGTCACAAAGTTGATAGTCAGATTAAAACTGGTCACTGCTGAGGTACCTTCTTAACGTAAATGTAGTGTAGTAAACTATTTAAATTATAAATAATGTATAGTATTTTTATTTTTAATCTTAGTTAGATAATAATATTAATATAAATTTAAATTTGTATAACTTACTAGATCACGAAACAAAACGAGACCCAAATTATAAACATTGTCAACTTCATTATGCTTAACATAAACTCGATCCATGTACATCAATATGTCACGTATCATCACCATAGAAGTTTGATGGTCATTCCAAGCAACATTTAAAACTTGTAAAAAATTGTTATTTAATGCCTTTAGAACATCTTCTCTGACCTAAAAAATAATAATTGTTTTATAAATTTGATTATAATACCTTTTTATATGTGATATGTTATTTTAAAATAATTTTACCTTATTTTCTAAATGGTTTATTACAGCTTCCTTCATGCCAGTATACAATTTCTCACCATGTTTCAGCAATACCATGGTATAGGCATTTCGGTACAGTTCTTCAAAACTTAGACCAGAATTGTTTTTCTTTTGAATTTCTTGAATAGCATTTTTCAATAACACCCAAATATTATCAATTAATTGATCATCCATTGACATCTGAAATAATATAAATATTAAATATTATTATACTCCAAACTAAATAAATGAAAACCTTCAAAATCAATAGTTGTATCATTAATAAAAAAAAATGTTCATAGAATATGTTATTCTATGAATTATTTCTATAGTTTGGTAATCATTGAAATTTAAGTTGATATGCATTTTAATAAAAAAAAAGAACATACGTATGATCTTGCTAATGATAAATTAAAAAAAAACAATACAAATAAAAGAACAATTGTAAAAATTACTAGACACCGATTAATTTAAATAACATTATAGTAGAGACCACAAAGTTAGAATATAAGGTTCGAAGACTGGTCCGTATCAGTTATCCTCTTAGTGAGCCAGATTTAGTTCTAATTTTACTCACGAGTGCTGCAGGTTATAATTATTTGAGTTTATAATTTTATAAACCATTTTGGACAAAGATAAAGATTCCATCAAAATCTAAAATCAACCATTGAACCGCAAATGTTATGAAAATAGTATTAATATTTTCACATAATCTGTGGTTGAACCATGACAAAATAAATTCAATAAATAAATTTTGATTGCTCCGTTAGTGTTCATATGTGTTGGTCGTCGGGAAAAGTTGAGTTTATGTTTCGTTTTATTTTTTTGTCCTGTGTGGTCCTGGCATTTAGTTTTAACATTTTAACTATCACATTATATAACCTCATATAAGTATTACCTGCAGTACCAGGGAGCAGAGTTAAATTTGAAGTAAAACTGCCTCAACAAGTGGATATCAATTACCATTTAGGTATTTAAAAGGTGGGTGGGCGATAGTCGTCAGAACTTATCTTCTAAGGACCACAGACTAAGATTAACAGGACTGGAAACGAATAATATTGAACTCTAATGGGAAATGATCTCCATCTGTTGCGGATTGTCAATGAGCGATTGGGTCGCTATGTTTTAATAATTATTAGGTATAAGGATGTCCTAGGCCTAATCATGTATCTATCTTCTATGGTTTCTATTGGATGAGAGAAACAAAATATAACTACCCCCCCCCCCCCCCCAAGTCATGAATAAAAAATAAACAATAGTTGGTTTCTCTCTGGTTGATTTTTAAAGACTTAAAAAGAATTAAAATAAAGATTTTTAAATTAATATTTATTTCATTTGAAATTATTAAAGTGTACATACCTTATAGGTAAATATTAATTTTTACATTTTAAATGCAATATTTACTAACAGACAGTCAAAAAAAAATTACCTATATATTATAAAATAATAAGTCCACAGAAATCTGTTATTATGATACTTTACTCTAATTATATAAACTATATTTCTATATTATGTACATAATATTATCATATTTTTTCTATTATATTCACTACAAAGGTAATATAATTTGAGTAAATCGTGATTAAAAATTATGTCGAAAAGTGTAAATTTATTAACAATTGGTACCTACTAATACAATTAATAGGATATGATATAAATATTTAGAATGTATCAAATATTTATCCATACTGAATTTAGAATTTGAATAAAATAAAATACTATAATTATCTAGGTACCTATTGTAATTTTTTTTGTAAATAATAAAATATTTTTTGGTATATCTGTATGATGGTGTTAGAACTTTAGCTGTCGCAATACTGGTGTAAACAAAAAAACAGACAATAATAGAAAAAAATATATTGGGAACGTTAAACATGTGAGCCCGCAAGGACATAAGTTTGAGTTTTTTATTAATCAGTAAAAATAAAAGCATGGAGGATCTAAAACTGTTGTAACATCATCATAAATTACATTGTAAACCGTTAACAATTGATTTTGACACCAGGAGTGGGCTACAATTCTCATTAAAATGCGCGTTATCATTTGGTGAATCCAAAATACTCTTTTATGAAAGGGAAAGCTAAAAATATATATATTAAATTGAGTTCAAATAAATATTACATAACAGCTACCTACCTAAAATAATTTTTATTTGGTGAAATATTTATCCAATTTGTTTAAAGCTAATATAAACAGTACAATAGTACAGATTGTTCAGATATTCTTATAAAATACTAACACGTACTAATAAAAATATAATTACAACATATAATTTATTTAAGCATCAAGTATCATAATTCATAATATACCTATTAATACCTTTTACATCAATAGATTAGGGAAATAAGTATATTAAATAAAATATTTTATAAAATCGAATACAGTTAGATCCTTGGTTAGGTCCCTAACCTAACTTAGAATTTAAATTCTTAATACATGACATGTGTTTTAAGGAAATAACTTCACTTTGGTGAAATAATTATTTACTTCCTATTTACCTAACAAGTTAACTATTTATTATTTATTTTTATATAAACCTAGTCCCTACCCTTATGTGCCAATATCTGAGTTGATTCTTGTGCATCAAGAAAAGAAAAAATTCAGTAGTTACTTTATACAAAACAATATATAAGTAGCTAACCGTCTATTTATTAAATTATGTATTGATACTAAATTTTACCGGAAATTAAAATGCATTAGTAGGTACCTACTTATTTTTAAAAATTAAACCATAAAATAAAAACTATAAGTAGGTACCTAATCAGCAATCTTGTACCCAATAATAATATACAATTAAGACTTAACATAAGTCATGAGTGGCAAATACAAATCTTGCGTTGTATGAAGTTTATTTAATTTTAGTTGTGTTAGGTGAATGCGAGGGTAATATTGTCAATATACATTTTATCTGTACTGTTTATACAGAAAATTCAAATAGTAAAATTGGTAAAAAGTACTTACCTACATAATAATTATAAGAGCATTTAAAGACGTTTATTAAAAAAAAAAAAAACTGTAGGTACCTATATTATTATTTACCTTGAATATTTAAATAAATGTAGATTGTATTGTATCCTGGCAAACACTTACATTAGAATTTAAAATAAATTTAAATGGAATTTGAGGTTGGTATTTTATTTATAAATTAAAATATATTTTGTAGGTATGATGATTGCAATTATATAACAGAAAGAAAGATTAAATATTAAGTTAATATGGTTTTTATCTCGGTTTTTATTTGTGTGCTTATAGTCATTACTAATTAGTATATTTCTAATATAAACAAAAATTTTTTAGATGGATGTAAATTGGATGTAATTAATAAGGTAATAATATACATTTGTAATTTGAATCACTTATGAATCATGATTTTATAACAACTAATATCTATATTTCAATTTTTAAGCAAATCCGTTGAGTACTTATAAGTTACGATAAAAATGTTTTTAAAAATATGAACACACATTTTGCTTGTTATGTTACCACTTTGGTACATTTACTTATGGTGATACATAATCTGTATCATATTTCAAATCGCTAAGTTTTTGTTGAGGTTTTTATCTAATATCTGTTACTTTAATTTTGGGCGACGAGCAAAACTCGTATATTCATAATATACCTAATTGTATTTTTTTTTTAGTCATATATACCTACCCAAGTTATTACAGTACAATATATAGGACATAGGTGTAACAACCCCCGAGGGAATGGCCTTATACTCCCCGTCACACAGACGGTAATGAATATAGGACATAGGTATTCTATTAACTACCGATGTATTTGTTAAGTATGTTTATACCGAGGTTCATACTTACTTAAATATGGATTTTTTTAATATGTTATAGCTCGTGTAATAGGTAATTTGACCTTTTTAAATTTTATAGGAAAGTTAAATGTGTAAATATATCATTTAATGATTTGATTTTATTTTCATGTTATTAAAAATAAGTGTAATTTGAGTGGGGTGGTCTTATACATTTACCCAATCTTCACTTCTAAAACCATCTAAAACAGCTATCATGGTACTTATATTTCAAAACACTCAATATAATGTACAATACCTATAGCTTTATTTGAATAATTATTTTACTATAAATATGTGGTTGATTTAATAATGCTAATATAGAAAGCCTGTCTAATTATAAATAAAAAGGTAAATTATTATTGTCTTCATTAAAATGTATTTAATCTAGTCAAAACTATAATTATGCCAAACAACATTTGGTTTTTCAAACATAAAATACCAAACAACTGATAAAAACTATAGGCAGGGTTCAAAATATTGACTCCAACCCATTAAAACCCACTGGGGTTTTAATAGGTTGGACCCAGTTATAAAACCCAGTGAAAATAAACCCAACAAACAAAAAAAACTGCATAAAAACTTTAAGCTGCATATTTATTTTTATTACTTTTTAGTAACAATAAAAACAAAAATATGTAAGCAAAAACATTAAATAGGTATTATAATTTTCTTAATTATAATTAATTTTAAAGTTTAAAACTCATAACAATAAACAATACAAATTAAGTAATAATAATAAAACAAATAAACTGTATAATTTTATATAGGTAGGCACACCAAAATTTTTTATATTTCTTTACCTATAAGTTTCTTAAATATAATAGTTATAACCTTGGTTATAACTTATAGGTAATAAGTTATATTTAATTTTAAATAAGCAATAGGTATATGTTTTAAGTTTTAATGTTCAGGGAACTGCCCTAATAAAAAAGTGTCAGGAATTGGCATTCATTTGAAAATTATTAAAACCCATTATTACTCATTAAAATCCATTTAAACCCAACTGGATCGGGGATTTTTGATCCCTGACTATAGGTATTTTATAGAGTCTATATAATCTTATATAAGGACAGTCAGGACAGCTATACGCATACGTAAATACCCACTTCATGTAAAAATAGGTAGGTAAGATAACTATATAAAAATGAACAGTGAAAATGTTCAAAATAAATTCAGTTGCAAGGATATAACTATTAGGTAGATGGGTAGATACTATAAAGATTAAATACCTATGGGACAACCAACATGGCTATGTGTGTCATGACAGCAATAATACTATCTGAGTAACAGAGAATCTTGACGATAATGTTGATGGACTCACCGGGAAAGCTTTGATGCGCAAGTTGGTACGTTTCTTTGGTACACCGTTCATCATTCTGTGTTTGATGTGGTGGGCATTGAAGTGGAGCAGCGAGAGTCTACAATAAGACTGTTGACGTGGTTTGTCAGGCGGTTATTGTAGAACTGATCGAGCTCACACTCATTCCCGCGCGACCGTAGCAACGAAAATCATGTCAACAGAGGGATGGGTGGTAAACCCAAAGATCGACTTGGGCACGACAGGGAAGAGGTGGCGGAAAAAAAGCAAAATAAAAGACTCCGTTCGCACCTCGCACTGGACTCGCAGTTGGTGACGCTCGGCGACGCACTTCAACGGCGGCAGTGAGGAGGTGGCAGTCTCGGGACTGGTCTCGCGCAGACGAAAAACACACCGAAAATTCAATTAAATGTTATCGGAACTAGGACGTAAAGTAACGCTAAAGCGCACTCACGCACACTAACACTGTTTCTCACAAATCGCAATCACTCCACGCGCACACACATACACACACACACACCTCTGTGATCGCGTAGACTGTGGGTGGAGGTGGAAAACTGACACTGGCGGCTACGTATTATAGGTACGATAGGTACTACGTGTGTATTGAAAATATTTATTGCTACCTAATATAGTTAACTATTACTGTAATATTGCCGTGAATCGCGATGATAAGCGAGTAGAGGTAATCATAATTTACTATAAATCTGTCCGTGTTCGATTCGCAGCGGCGGTGGTCGAGTTTTGCGCACTGTTCGTCTGCAACTGTGCTGTCTAGTCCGGCGATAAATGCTGATCGTTGGCGCTTGTGCGATTTCGGCGACGGACTATCACGCGGCGAGAGTGAAAGCTGAAGTGTGAAGACTACGGATTAATGATTACTATAAACTATTACTATTATTATTATTATTATTATTATTATTATTATTAATTTCGTGTACAAACGACAATGACGGTAACGGTACAGAATGTAGATAGTGGGTAACAGTCGAGTTGCTTATCAATATTAGAAAATTAATGGTAAAAAAAAAAAAAAAAAATGAAAATGCGAGTCGAGTAGTCGGCGCGGTTACGTTAACGAGTACAGGAGAACCCAGCCATAAAATATTCTTCTTAATAATATGTTTCTAAGTAGTAGTTCTTCTTACTTCCGTCGGCGGCGGCGTCGGCCCCGTTCCAATGATGAATTTTATTTGTATAGAATATAATATTATTATTATTATTATTATTGTCTACGCGTCGACTACGACGACGAACCGCTACTGTGCGTGTGTACTAATGTACTTTGTTAGCCGCGGTATGCGATGCGCGTACGGATTTGCCTAGACCACAGCTGCAGCTGCTCTTGCGCTGAAATTTCGCGTTTGTGCGCGCTTATCAGTTCTTATCGGACGGTCCGCAAGATGAGATGACGTAACGTTACGCATCGGCTGCTGCGGCGCCGGTCGAGCTTACGCCAAGAAAAAATATTATAATTGGACGTCAGTGACGGACCGAGATATTTTACTTCATTATACCTACTCGGCTACTCATCTACATTCCACTATTATATCCCTACACGGCTACACACCAACCATTATTATAGTCGATACCCGTACCCACACACACCCGCCCATTGATTTGCGTCCCGTGACTAAAAAACTGCCTTTGCGCTGACACTGGTTTTAGGTATACTTCAATAGTTAAAAGTACATTTCAAAATTTGTAATATAGCTATAATATGAATATATATACCTATAGGCTTTATGGAGTATTACATAGGTACTAATTTGTAATTCAAGTTTTATAAATCTATATACTCTACATGCAGTACCTAATAGGTAACTACTAACTTATTACCTTTTTTGGCGATGTTTATTTTTGATCAATAATAATAAAAAAAAAAATTAATAGGTAGGTCGTAGCCGTAGGTATAATAATATAATATAATCATGTTAGATACGTAGTTCGACAATAATAAAATCGGATTCCGATGATGAGTTTTTCTTGGATTGTTGTATCATCTACCAAGGCCCGAAGCTTAAAATTAAATCTTCGAGAAGATTTTGATCTTTGACGACTGATTTTAAATTCCGTTTTAAATAGGTGTCTAATGTTACCTAGATATACTATCTGGGTAGGTATTGTTAACGATTATAAACATAAATATTAAAATATATAGGTACCTATTAAAGCATACAAAATTATCTAGGTGACTAGGAGTATAAGTACTATACATAATATTTATTGTGATTGTGTAGGCATAATAGGCATATATAATTAATTATAAATAAATTACCTATATAAATTATAAATACCTATCTGAATAATTTTTTAATTCTTTTTAAAATCACTTAAAAATTAAAATATTATATAAAAACCCACAAAAAAGAATAGATAATGTTTTTACTTTGAATTCATTTTTGCAAAAACATTGTATTTGCATACCAATTTTCTCAAAATAATCAGTAATTTTTTGGTATTTTTGTATTGAAGACCTTGTATTAAATTGTCAAGCCATAGCTATACACATTTAATATCTTATGCATTTTGAACTACAAATTAATTGTAATAATTTGAACTTTAAACACTTATAAAAATATATCATTAATATTTTTAAATAGCTTAAATATAAAAACGTATGAGGAACCTTGTATTCAATTTTTAAGCTTTTTTACCGAACAAATAATTATTTATCGACATTTTTAGGAAAACACTAAAAGGCATCAAATACAATACAAGCGATTAGCGAAGACTGTTAATAATTTTATGTACGTCTGAAGAACGATATAGATATAAATATATAATTCGGTGTAGACACTCGGCTTCGAAAAGTAAGTCGTATTTTGACGGCGTTTAATACGGAAATTGTCCGCCAGCGGTCCAGGAGCGATAATTCTATATACGCATTAAAACTTTAGGAACGAATGTAGTTTACTTCCAAACGATTTTTTGGAACTTTTTTTTGGAAATGTTAGTATTTTATTCTTAACGTGTTGATGAAATAAAAATTTACCTGTCTTCAGTGGCGGATTCAGGGGAGGGAAATAGGGGGCACGTGCCCCCTGTAAATTTTCTATCGACAATTTTTTTTATGTAAATATGTAACTACAAGTATCATATAAATGAAAAATTAAGTTAATAAGAATAATACTACCAACTAGGTATTAATTATTATTTATTATTGCAATCAGGGCCGGATCTTAGCTTTTTAACACCCTGGGAAAATTAAAAAAAATACGCCCATCTCAGGGAGATTACCAGAATTTGTATTTTACGAAAAATCAAGCACACTCACACAGTATTGTGAGAACCAACATGTACAAAACCTTTTGCAATATACTGGACCAATAATTTATTTACTACAAATAATTTAAACAATTTTAACATAAAAATGAAACATTTTAAATATTAAACTAATCAAGTAATAGTTTAGAAGCACTTCTTAATGGTGTATTTAAAGCTAAAATCTGTGGTCAATATTTCCAAGTTTCAGGCTTAGAATAAATAATATTGATAATAATAACATGTATGAATTATTTATTAACAAATCTAAATTAGGTATCCATTGCTTAATATAAAAAGTTTTATGTAAAAGAACAATATTTAATTTACAACATAACAGTTTGTAATAAAAAAAACATAACCAAATAGAATATAAATTTCCTTTTAAATTATTTTAATATGATATGTAAAACATAATTTTCAATCTGACTTGGGCTACATATCAATAGGATACTATTTTTGTTTTAATTATTTAATTATGTTGTACTTTTGTACTATCAAGTTTATCAAGAAAATTAATAGTTGTATACTTGTATTTAAAAAGCAAAGACAAATAATAAATTATATTCAATTTTGTGTTTTTTTTCATTTATCTAGTGGTCATGGTGATATTTATAAAAAAGTTCAGTTTATAAAAAGGCATTTGTTAAATATAAAGACTTTTATAAACCTACAAACATGTAATTTAATAAATAATCTGTAACATTTTATGTAGTACATAATTGTATGCAGTATCTATTTGAAAAAAAATATAGTTATTAATTTAAAATTACATAACAATGAATTACAATTAATAGTGCCATTTTTAAGATTAAGTATAACTATCTACATAATAATATTATATTATATGCAAGAAAACGATGTCATTTACCATACTTTATTAAGTCATTAATTGGAGAGTGTAATCTATGATAGACTAAGGCGTGTACACTCTCGCCGACAGTGTTGCGGACGCGTATTTCCACGGCACTGCATACCTATTTCATATTTGTCCTTTTTAATTTTTAAATCAATGTTATTAGATATTACTTATCTCGATTAAAAATAAAATTATTTTATCTTATTCGTATACCCAATATTACACATTTTCTGTAAAATATTATTTGTACCAAGTTAAAAATACGCCCACGAAAATTATACGCCCGGGGATAAATCCCTGACTTACCCCCCCCCCCTCCTAGATCCGGCCCTGATTGTCATTATTTGTATTCAAACTGATAAAACAGGGTTAACAGTTTGAGTGCCTTATCAATACCTATTTATAATTATAACTAGGGTTCGGATTTAAAGGTAATAATATAATCAATAAAAAAAGCATTTAAAATGCGAAAAAGGCAAAAAAAAAATTAATTTATATAAAAAAGCAATTACAAAAAAAATTTACTAAGAAATTTAATAGTTTGTATACCTATATTATATATTTAACTAGTTTATATTAAAAAAAAATTCAATGCCATGTATTTAGATAAACCGTCTTCGGTAAAACGTTGACGGTTTGGGCTTAAAATATTTTTGTACATAGAAAATCATCTTTCTACGTCCACGGAAGTTATCGGGGTGAACTGCCAAACAATTTTGAATCTAGTTTAGTAGTATCAACGCATTATGAACATATTTTAATCTATAGATAGGTAGTATGGGTGCTTTTATAAACGTTCAATTAAAAAAAATCTATATAAACTGTATTTAAAGGTTATTGAATTAATCATATTAATTACAATAATTATTATTAGTCAATGCGCTATGATGACCATGTTCATAGTATATTTTAACCCTGGCTAAAGAAAATGGGCAAAATCTGGCTCGTGTAATGTATTACGGTAGTTTAGTAGTTACTGCTCAGCTTTTTTTTTTACCTAGCTTCGCGCCACTACCGTCGCGTTGGATATACAATTTGATATAATAGGTAGGTTACCGCTACCTGTTATTATTATAGCTATATTTTGTACCGTTATTGATCGTCAACGAATTTTCCAATTAATTTTTTTTGTAATTAAATTACTAATATAAAATATATTTGAGTGTTTTCAGGCCAATGCCAAATCAGTGTTTGACAAGTTTCTTATAAAAAGGAATTCGTTCCTTTGTTGTTCTTTTGGAAAATTAATCAGTTTCTTTTTTAGTTCCAAATAAAATAAAAATTCTTATTTAATCACTTAGGTATGTTTTTTCTCATAAGCATATTTCTTTAATTTGTAATTATAATATATAACTACTATTAGTTGCATATTTTATAATTCTATTTTGAGATTTTCTTCAAAATTAAATTGTTGGCCAACATATGTTGATTGTCTTAATGTCGATACTCGATAAAGATCAATAACTTGCAATATACATTATACACATAAAAATAATAAATCTTAATTTCAATAATTTACATAATAAAATTATCTGTGTAAATTATTGGAACTAGAAAGGAACGAACAATTTTGTTATTTTTCCTTGAAAAAAAAGAACTAGTTAATTTTCTCGTTCTTTTCTTATAAAAAGGAATTCGTTCCAGGAATCCGTTCCTTCGAAACACTGTGCCAAATAGCTATGAAGAATTGGTATACCATCATGATTTTCGTCAATAACTACCGGTGTCCTAAGAAAACCACATGACCACACGGGCCACTAGGGCCGGCACTGCGTATTCCAGAAAAGAATAATAAAAGGTTAGGTTATAATACGAGGTAATTAGTAATTACCGATGCCGTCACTAAAATATAATAATAATAATAATAATAATAATAATAATAGTGTCATTCGCCAAAGTAAGTTATCTGTTATCGTTCGTATTAGAAAAATTTGATAAATAAAATTACATACGGGGAATATTATTACTTATTATAATTCTAAGTGTACAATTCAATGAACCAATGCAATCAAATTACTAACTCTCAGTTATAATTATTTATTTAATTCTTACCTTTTGGTAGTAGCCGTGTCTCGTTGCTGTAATGGCGTCAAACTGTCAAAGTAGGCAGTAGCTAACACTGGAGTTTTAAAAATTTGTTTAATTAATGAGTTTTTAAACTATTCACTGTGATTATTTTCGTTTTTATTATTAATAATACTTGTACACTGAGGATTTCACATGGCCATTAATTTAGATATTTATTGGAACACCGAAATTAATATTTCGTTCATTTTAAATTTCTGTACTTTGAAAACTTATAATTGTTAATAGAAATACACATTTTACAGCGACGCGTATAATACAATATAATTGTTATTTCGTAATCCATATTTCTGTACTCGCTGTACCTACGAGAGAATAGTCGAAACTAAAATTGAAAAATTACGTTGCTATTTCAAAACTGGAACAGTAAGTTACAACAGTTTATCGACGGGTCATAAATATTAATAAAGTTTATCGAATTAATATCAGACCATTGTCTGCGTCTAAAGATCGATTACCCATATAATAGTGATTTCTCATGCATTTATATTTTATTTTGAAATATCATGGTCTACAGTGTAGACTCTACACATATGTATAATTCGTGTATGTAATATGTACGTATAATCATAGGTTTAGCATATTATTATTGTGTTAACGAGAGGTCCCTTTTACAATATATTATGTTGTGTGCAATCTACTGGTTCCTATTATAATATGTTGTGCGCAATCGAGCTCATTTTTAACCAGGGTTTAAATTTAAAATAAATATATCGTTTTTACGTTTTCGGATCGTTTAATGTTATTGTAATTACTTTCAAACGTTATTTGATTTTTTTTCCGTTTACCGTTATTTTAATTTTTTGTTTTCTGTTTATAGTTTAATGTTTTTTTTTATATAAATTATATTGTCAGTACAGATGGGTTATCTATCTATACTGTTAATTATCTAATTATTAGAATTTGTTGTCCAGGATATAGGTCATTTTCAATCATCCTAGGGTTTTTACTTTTTTAGTAAATAGCTTATAGGCAAAGTTAATGGCAGTAACCTGGCAAGTTAATGTAGGGGGAATGACGGACACCTAAGCGAGAGCACGTGTATCTCCGGTAATAAAAATCCAAATGTTTTACTATCGCTTACATTAGAACTATAAAGTTGTTAGCTACTACATATATAAATTTCAAATTTTAGATTCTGAGCGAAGCGATGAATGTATTGATTTTACAATGATGTGTGTTTTTTTTTTTATTTTTTTTTATTTTTGTGTCTGTCATTACCTTTTAGGACAGTAAAAGTGCTTGGATTTTCTTCAACAGTACTTTTTATGATAGGAAAGTGAATTTAGTTGGTACTTGGGGGGGGGGGGGGTCAAAAGTAAAAATTTCCCAGTAATTTTCAAAAGCGACGTGAAAAACAAAAGAAAAATTAAGGAAAAACGGGAATTTTTACGCATAATCTGTTTTCGAAAAAATCGATTTTGGTTTTTGGTTTAACTCTAAAACAAATGACCGTAGGGACATACAATTTTGACTGAATGTTTATAATTGTATTTCCTATACACCATAACATTATTTTGAGCTGCTTACGGACATTGTCAATTTCCATTTTTTTTAGTTTTTTTTTCTATAAATATCAATAAAATTTTATCTGTTGAGTAAAAAAGCTTGAAAATTTAATAGAAGGCTCCTAGGTTAAGATTTCAATGGCAGATGAAAAAAATTAAAAATTCTTAGTCACAGTTTTTATTTATAAGCATTTAAAGTTCAAATTTTGACAAATTACGGAAAATACACGAAAATTAGCAAATTATTTTGAGTTGAGAATTCATAAAAATTTTTCTTTTTAAATCTAAGATTTGAAAATGTAATACAAGATTATCTATAAGTTTGTCTACCTTTATCAAAAAAATAATGTCTACAAGAAACTTAAATTACATTTTTATGAGCGTCTGAAATTTATATTTTTAAAACATTTGATATTCACTGGATTTCTCATGTAACAATTTTCTTATTTTATTGTAATTAAAAAACGAATAACTGTAGATACTTGAAAATTTTACTGAATGTTTATATTAGCATTTTCTATACACGATAAAATGTTGAAAATAATTTGACTCTTTTTGAGCTGTTTACGGATATTGTCAGTTTTCAATTTTTTAGTTTTTTTTTTTCTATAAATATCAATAAAATTTTATCTGTTGAGTAAAAAAGCTTGAAAATTTAATATAAGGCTCCTGATATATCGTTCTAATAACAGTTGAAAAATATTAAAAATACATAGGCACAATTTTTTTTTATAAGCATTTAAAGTTCAAATTTTGACAAAATTTATCAAATTTATAATTTATTAATTATTTTGTGGTTAAAAATTTATAAAATGTTTAACTTTTATGGCTAAGGATTGAAAATTTAAAACAAGGCTCCACGTAAATAGGTTATATATAAATTACTTTATTCACAATAATATCATCAAATATACTTGGTAATATCATAGGCTGACTGACCTTTTCACTCAGAATCGTTTTTCTTATACAATGATATTATATCATTGAATTAAAATTTAACACCATCCATTACAGTGACCCACTTGTAACCTACTGAACAGCAGAGCAACATCCACATACTCACCTTTTTTTAGTTTTTTTTTCTATAAATGTCAATAAAATTGTATTTGTTGGTAAAAAAGCTTGACAATTTAATACAAAGCTCTTAATATATTGTTAGAATGACGTTTGAGAAATATTAAAAATCCATAGTCACAATTTTTTTTTTATAAGCATTTAAAGTTCGGATTTTAAGAAGAGCGAAATATCCGACCGACTGCTGACCGCGAACACTGCACGTTCTATCCCGATACGGGCGATACGCCGATACGAAACACGAATTTGTCGGAAATGATTAGGTATTTTATATTTATTTTAAAGTCACTGGCAGTATTTTTTGAAAAAAAATGTTTGTCATTTTATAAAGTAATATGACATGCTGTGACATGTGCATACGCGTTGGTAAAATGATAGACGTATTATGATGCCACTATACAACGTGATCGGTACTACGAATACATTCACAAGACCTTACTTGAAAGATAAAATGCCTAGTTTTTACTCCTTAGAATGGATTACGCTCCAGTTCCCTTAAGAGATGAGTTTACAGACTTTTTTGTGAAAATTATGACTACATTGAACATAATTCTGGTAACGTATAACAGTTGCGGATATATTCTAGTTCTGGGGGGAGGGGGGGGGGGTGAATTTCATCTATACTAATATTATAAAGAGGAAAGATTTGATTGCTTGTATTTAATAGGCTCCGAAACTACTGAACCGATTTAAATGAAATTTGGTACATAGATAGTTTAGACACTGAGAAAAAACATAGGCTACTTTTTAATACTAAAAAATGGCTGTAAGGGACTGAAAGGGGGTGTAAGGGGCTATACTGGTTCGAATTGAAAAATTATTTTTTTGTTGGATAGTCCATTCATCGAGGAAGGCTATAGGCTATATAACATCACGCTACGATAAATTAATAGAAGTGCTCACTCAAACAGGGATTTTGAGATTTACGATGGAAATATTTGTTTATAAATGGTTGCTATTGATGGTTATAGGAGAAATAATTAATTGAAATAGTATTTATTTATTATTGGTTGCTATTGGTTAATCGGGCAGATCAGGTACAAGCATGCATCAAATCGAATTTTCACACATTACCTACCAGGGTGGCTGAGTAGCACTTACTGCATTGAGTTACACCAAAAAGGAGTTGAACAATCACAATTTGATTAAGAGTTGTCATTTTTTACGGGCCACAAAGTGCGCAGGATCAGCTTAGCCTATATTATATATAAATTAATGTTTGTGTGCAGATTTCTGGGAAGAAGATAGGCTAATTTAAAAAGGGTTTTTTTATTCATCGGAATTTAGTACGGTTGGGTTAGGTTAGGATTATGTATTAATTGATTACATTAATCCACCGTATTATATCTAAAGTTTAAATAAACTTGGTATAACTTTGATACTTTAGAGTTAAATCATACACTTACGTACAAACCGCATTCGGTCCGCGATCTACCGCAGGTAGATTGCCTACTTGATAATATACTGCTGCGAATCAGAATTTTTATTCCAGGCAACAGAAAAGTTAAGATAAATTTTGAACACCGTACACCAAACATTAAATAACGAATTGAACAAAGTTTGAGTCATATAAATTGGTACATTTAACGGGCAACGAAGTGCACAGGATCAGCTAGTTTTAAATATTTATAATAAATCAGGAAAATTAACAAATTATTTTGAGTTGAGAATTCATAAAAATTTTCTTTTTAAATCTAAGATTTGAAAATGTAATATAAGATTACTCATAAGTTTGTCTACCTTTATCAAAAAAAAAAATGTCTACAAGAAACTTTATGAGCGTCTGAAATTTATATTTTTACAACATTTGATATTCACTCGATTTCTCATGTTATCAAAAATACTACACAACCCTTCACATACGCCGGAACTTCATAGTTCAACTAGTATACAAACAGAACCTAAACCTAATTCGCTTAAATTTTAGAGCTTTTAACATATGTTACTTAATTAAATAATTAAACATTACTTACCTTGATTTATACGGCTGTAAGTAGTCAAGTTGTTTGCATTCGTGTGTATACGCTTGAATAAATTGATAATAATAACAAAAGGATAAATTAGTGATGCCAGCCGATACAATACTAAATTTCTTAAATATGGCCCAAGTTGGCCATACTGTGTCCCAACCCAAGTAACAATGAAATGTATTTTACACGTTTAATAAATATTAAAACATTTCAAAAATAATGTTTTTAAAAAATATATTTTTTTTATATTAAAAAAATGTTAGATTTAAAAGATTTTTAATAAAAGATTAATTACATATCAAAGTGATGTTTATTATTCAATATGTATTTCTATACATTTTAAAATAATAAAATAATATTAAGTAAAAATATTTATTTTCTATAGGTATCATTTTTATCACATTTAAATAGTCTAATATCTGCAATATTATAATATACCTAATATTATAGCGCGCGTGTATATGAAACAAATTGTTGTTTAATATATAATACAGAGTAGATTTTGGGGGTTCACAACCCCTCCAAAAAAAAATAATTAATTAATAGTTGTATAGTTTACTAATTTGTTTTGGTGTACTATACGTGCTTGCACTCATATCATATAATAGATACACAATATTATATTTAAAATATAAAAATGAGAAAGTCTTTGTCCTCTACTCAGTATACTGGACTATTTTTGCAAAATCAATTATATTATATATAATTTCTTCAGACTCTAAAGTAATAGGTATAATATATTGTTATTGTATATTTTTTCAACCTCTATATATATTTATATATATTTATATTATATAGGTTTGTAATAGATTAGTTCACACATACATGCAATTAATTTAGTTTTGGCTCAAAAAATTGAGTTGGTTTTTTTTTTATTAATAAAATGGTTGCCATAATAATATGTATTGTATGTTACAGATTATATTATTTACTATTATCATTGATTATGCATAGTCGTAAATTAGTAGAAATACATGATTATGGCATACATAATTGGTGCTAGTTCTTAGAGCATTGAATTTTTATTTAGATATGACCGATTTAAGACTATGTGTGTAGTGAATTTGATATTTTAGGGACTAATATTTATTAATCTATAATTTAGTGTACTATTTAAAAATAATTTTTTTATTCTAACAAATATTATTATGTTGATTAATATCTAGGTATCAATTTTTAAATAATTTAGTAAATGTTTGTACATCTTAAAAAACTCCTAACTCACTTAAAAATTAAAATATAATAAAATGCTCTAATAATAAACCTAAAAGATGCCGAAGATAATAATGTTCCCTTTCAATTTTATAAGTGGTCATTTCACTGTAATTTGAGAAATTAATATGGTTATAATCACTATTGTGAACGTAAACTTTTTTATGTTGCACATAGGTCAGAGAGAGATGACAAATACTACGCTGACATCCTCTTAATTACTTAATTTGGAATATACCTACCTAATTTGTTAAAAATTGAATTTTTAGTATCTGTTCATTTTAGATTCTGAGCGAAGCGATGAATGTATTGATTTTACAATGATGTGTGTTTTTTTTTTTTTTTTTAATTTTTTTTTTTATTTTTGTGTCTGTCATCACCTTTTAGGACAGTAAAAGTGCTTGGATTTTCTTCAACAGTAACTTTTCTGATAGGAAAGTGAATCTAGTTGGTACTTTGGGGGATCAAAAGTAAAAATTTTCCAGTAGTTTTCACAAGCGTCGTGAAAAACAAAAGAAAAATTAAGGAAAAACGGGAATTTTTACGCAAAATCTGTTTTCGAGAAAATCGATTTTGGTTTTAACTCTAAAACAAATGACCGTAGGGACATGAAATTTTGACTGAATGTTTATATTAGCATTTTCTATACACGATAAAATTTTGAAAATATTTTGACACTTTTTGAGCTGTTTACGGACGTTATCAGTTTTAAATTTTTTCCTTAAACAATTCGATTAAATACATGTTTGTACAGTGATAATGATCGAAAAACATGACGTATCGTGATTATATAAATAGTATATCAAAACGTAATCAACCGAAATACAAATTCAATCCTTGTGGTGAGTATTAAATTTAGTTCCTTGGACTTCAAATTATAGGGGCGTGTGCATTTATCCATTTTGAAAACATTTACATTATATCTATACGTAAAATGATTAGCTAATAACTATATGATTATTATTATAATTTATAATACAAAACGTCATTCAAATGTATGATAAGTATATGATATATAATTTATGTTTTGTTACATTTAGAACAAGCATACGAACTGGTTTTGAATGCACAAAAGCAAATTTAGAATCTTTTAGCAAATTGGATCAAGATGGTACTTTAGATAGGTCGTTTTCGATTTTTCTCATTAGTTATTTAATGCCTGGGAATAACTACTGACAAATTCCGAAAAACCGCTTAAAATGGGATTTTAATTTCTAATGATTTTTTTATCATCGTAGCAACAAATAAAAAATTATAATATTAAAATATTAATTTAACTTAAAATTCCCAATAATTTTTAAAAACGCCGGGAAAAACAACATAAAAATTAAGGAAAACGACAATTTCTACTCAAAATAGTTTTGGTTTTTAGTGTAACTCTAAAACAAACGAACCTATATACATGCAAATTTCACTGGCAGTACATATTAGAATTTTCTATACATGATAAAATTATCAAAATATTTTGATTTGTTTTGAACTGTTTAGGAACATTTTCTGTTTCCAATTTTATTAGTCTATTTTGTCTATGAATGTCAATAAAACTTTATTTGTTTGGTAAAAAAGCTTGAAAGTTTAATACAAGGCTCCTTCTAAAAATACGGTTCTGAGCGAAAACGGTCAGTCAGCCTATGATATTACCAAGTATATTTGATGATATTATTGTGAATAAAGTAATATATAAATTTACCTATTTACGTGGAGCCTTGTTTTAAATTTTCTATCCTTAGCTATAAAAGTTGAACATTTAATAAATTTTTAACTACAAAATAATCACTAAATTATTAATTTTAAAAATTAAATTTTGTCAAAATTTGAACTATAAATGCTTATACAAAAAATTGTGCCAATGTATTTATAATATTTTTTAACTGCTATTAGAACGATATATCAGGAGCCTTATATTACATTTTCACGTTTTTTTACCCTACAAATAAAATTTTTTGATATTTATTAAACAGCTCAAAAACAGTCAAATTATTTTGAAAACGTTATCGTGTATAGAAAATGCTAATACAAACATTCAGTAAAATTTTCAAGTATCTACAGTCATACTTTTTTAATTACAACAAAAAAAGAAAATCGTTACATGAGATATCGAGTCAATATCAAATGTTGTAAAAATATGAATTTCAAACGCTCATAAAAATTGAATTTGACTTTATTGTAAACATTTTTAGATTCTGAGCGAAGCGATGAAAGTATTAATTTTACAATGATGTGTGTTTTTTTATTTTTGTGTCTGTCATCACCTTTTAGGACAGTAAAAGTGCTTGGATTTTCTTCAACAGCATTTTCTATACACCATAAAATTTACAAAATATTTTGACTCTTTTTGAGTTGTTTACGGCCATTGTCAGTTTTCAATTTTTTTAGTTTTTTTTTTTATAAATATCAATGAAATTTTATCTGTTGAGTAAAAAAGCTTGAAAATGTAATATAAGGCTCCTGATATATCGTTCTAATAACAGTTGAAAAAAATTAAAAATCCTTAATCACAGTTTTTTTTTATAAGCATTTAAAGTTCAAATTTTGACAAAATAAGGAAAAATCACGAAAATTAGCAAATTTTTTTGAGTTGAGAATTCATAAAAATTTTTCTTTTTAAATCTAAGATTTTAAAATGTAATATAAGATTACTCATAAGTTTGTCTACCTTTATCAAAAAAAAATGTCTACAAGAAACTTAAATTAAATTTTAATGAGCGTCTGAAATTTATATTTTTACAACATTTAATATTCACTTGATTTCTCATGTAACAAATTTTTTTATTTTATTGTAATTTAAAAACGAATGACTGTAGATACTTGAAAATTTCACTGAATGTTTATATTAGCATTTTCTATACACCATAAAATTTGAAAATATTTTGACTCTTTTTGAGCTGTTTACGGATATTGTCAGTTTTCAATATTTTTAGTTTTTTTTCTATAAATAACAATAAAATTTAACTGTTGAGTAAAAAAGCTTAAAATTTAATATAAGGATCCTGATGTATCGTTTTAATAGCAGTTGAAAAATATTAAAAATACATGAGCACAGTTTTTTTTATAAGCATTTAAAGTTCAAATGTTGAGAACATTTATCAAATTTATAATTTATTAATTATTTTGTAGTTAAAAATGTATAAAATGTTTAACTTTTATGGCTAAGGATTGAACATTTAAAACAAGGCTCCACGTAAATAGGTTATATATAAATTACTTTATTCACAATAATATCATCAAATATACTTGGTAATATCATAGGCTGACTGACCGTTTTCACTCAGAATCGTTTTTCTCATACAATGATATAATATCATTGAATTCAAATTTAACACCATCCATTACAGTGACCCACTTGTAACATACTGTACAGCAGAGCGACATCCATTTACCCACCTTTTTTTAAATTTTTTAAATTTTTTTTTTGTGTCTGTTATTACCTTTTAGGACAGTGAAAGTGCTTGGATTTTCTTCAACGGTAACTTTTCTGATAGGAAAGTGAATCTATTTGGTAATTTGGGGGGGTCAAAAGTAAAAATATCCATGTAGTTTTCGAAAGCGACGTGAAAAACTAAAGAAAAATTAAGGAAAAACGGGAATTTTTACGCAAAGTCTGTTTTCTTTTTGAGCTGTTTATGGACATTTTCAGTTTCCATTTTTTAGTTTTTTTTTCTATAAATATCAATAAAATGTTATTTGTTGGGTAAAAAAAATTGAAAATCCTTAGTCAGAGTTTTTATTTGTAAGCATTTAAAGTTAAAATCTTGACAAGATACGGAAAAATCACGTAAATTAGCAAATTATTTTGAGTTGAGAATTCATGGAAAATTTTTTTTTTAAATCTAAGATTTCAAAATGTAATACAAGCTTATCCATAAATTTGTCTACCTTTATAAAAAAAAAAGGTGGATAAGTGGATGTCGCTCTGCTGTACAGTAGGTTACAAGTGGGCCTTATATTACATTTTCACGCTTTTTTACCCAACAAATAAAATTTTATTGATATTTATAGAAAAAAAAAATTAAAAAAATTGAAAACTGACCATGTCCGTAAACAGTCAAAATATTTTCAAAATTTTATGGTGTATACTGTATAGAAAATGCTAATATAAACATTCAGTGAAATTTTCAAGTATCTACAGTCATTTGTTTTTAAATTACAATAAAATAAAAAAATTTGTTACATGAGAAATCAAGTGAATATTAAATGTTGTAAAAATATAAATTTCGGACGCTCATTAAAATTTAATTTAAGTTTCTTGTAGACATTTTTTTTTGATAAAGGTAGACAAACTTATGAGTAATCTTATATTACATTTTAAAATCTTAGATTTAAAAAGAAAAATTTTTATGAATTCTCAACTCAAAAAAATTTGCTAATTTTCGTGATTTTTCCGTATTTTGTCAAAATTTGAACTTTAAATGCTTATAAAAAAAAACTGTGATTAAGGATTTTTAATTTTTTTCAACTGTTATTAGAACGATATATCAGGAGCCTTATATTACATTTTCAAGCTTTTTTACTCAACAGATAAAATTTTATTGATATTTATAAAAAAAAAAACTAAAAAAATTGAAAACTGACAATGGCCGTAAACAACTCAAAAAGAGTCAAAATATTTTGTAAATTTTATGGTGTATAGAAAATGCTGTTGAAGAAAATCCAAGCACTTTTACTGTCCTAAAAGGTGATGACAGACACAAAAATAAAAAAACACACATCATTGTAAAATTAATACTTTCATCGCTTCGCTCAGAATCTAAAAATGTTTACAATAAAGTCAAATTCAATTTTTATGAGCGTTTGAAATTCATATTTTTACAACATTTGATATTGACTCGATATCTCATGTAACGATTTTCTTTTTTTGTTGTAATTAAAAAAGTATGACTGTAGATACTTGAAAATTTTACTGAATGTTTGTATTAGCATTTTCTATACACGATAACGTTTTCAAAATAATTTGACTGTTTTTGAGCTGTTTAATAAATATCAATAAAATTTTATTTGTAGGGTAAAAAAACGTGAAAATGTAATATAAGGCTCCTGATATATCGTTCTAATAGCAGTTAAAAAATATTATAAATACATTGGCACAATTTTTTGTATAAGCATTTATAGTTCAAATTTTGACAAAATTTAATTTTTAAAATTAATAATTTAGTGATTATTTTGTAGTTAAAAATTTATTAAATGTTCAACTTTTATAGCTAAGGATAGAAAATTTAAAACAAGGCTCGTTTTTCCTTAATTTTTCTTTAGTTTTTCACGTCGCTTTCGAAAACTACATGGATATTTTTACTTTTGACCCCCCCAAATTACCAAATAGATTCACTTTCCTATCAGAAAAGTTACCGTTGAAGAAAATCCAAGCACTTTCACTGTCCTAAAAGGTAATAACAGACACAAAAAAAAAATTTAAAAAATTTAAAAAAAGGTGGGTAAATGGATGTCGCTCTGCTGTACAGTATGTTACAAGTGGGTCACTGTAATGGATGGTGTTAAATTTGAATTCAATGATATTATATCATTGTATGAGAAAAACGATTCTGAGTGAAAACGGTCAGTCAGCCTATGATATTACCAAGTATATTTGATGATATTATTGTGAATAAAGTAATTTATATATAACCTATTTACGTGGAGCCTTGTTTTAAATGTTCAATCCTTAGCCATAAAAGTTAAACATTTTATACATTTTTAACTACAAAATAATTAATAAATTATAAATTTGATAAATGTTCTCAACATTTGAACTTTAAATGCTTATAAAAAAAACTGTGCTCATGTATTTTTAATATTTTTCAACTGCTATTAAAACGATACATCAGGATCCTTATATTAAATTTTAAGCTTTTTTACTCAACAGTTAAATTTTATTGTTATTTATAGAAAAAAAACTAAAAATATTGAAAACTGACAATATCCGTAAACAGCTCAAAAAGAGTCAAAATATTTTCAAATTTTATGGTGTATAGAAAATGCTAATATAAACATTCAGTGAAATTTTCAAGTATCTACAGTCATTCGTTTTTAAATTACAATAAAATAAAAAAATTTGTTACATGAGAAATCAAGTGAATATTAAATGTTGTAAAAATATAAATTTCAGACGCTCATTAAAATTTAATTTAAGTTTCTTGTAGACATTTTTTTTTGATAAAGGTAGACAAACTTATGAGTAATCTTATATTACATTTTAAAATCTTAGATTTAAAAAGAAAAATTTTTATGAATTCTCAACTCAAAAAAATTTGCTAATTTTCGTGATTTTTCCTTATTTTGTCAAAATTTGAACTTTAAATGCTTATAAAAAAAAACTGTGATTAAGGATTTTTAATTTTTTTCAACTGTTATTAGAACGATATATCAGGAGCCTTATATTAAATTTTCAAGCTTTTTTACTCAACAGATAAAATTTCATTGATATTTATAAAAAAAAAAACTAAAAAAATTGAAAACTGACAATGGCCGTAAACAACTCAAAAAGAGTCAAAATATTTTGTAAATTTTATGGTGTATAGAAAATGCTGTTGAAGAAAATCCAAGCACTTTTACTGTCCTAAAAGGTGATGACAGACACAAAAATAAAAAAACACACATCATTGTAAAATTAATACTTTCATCGCTTCGCTCAGAATCTAAAAATGTTTACAATAAAGTCAAATTCAATTTTTATGAGCGTTTGAAATTCATATTTTTACAACATTTGATATTGACTCGATATCTCATGTAACGATTTTCTTTTTTTGTTGTAATTAAAAAAGTATGACTGTAGATACTTGAAAATTTTACTGAATGTTTGTATTAGCATTTTCTATACACGATAACGTTTTCAAAATAATTTGACTGTTTTTGAGCTGTTTAATAAATATCAATAAAATTTTATTTGTAGGGTAAAAAAACGTGAAAATGTAATATAAGGCTCCTGATATATCGTTCTAATAGCAGTTAAAAAATATTATAAATACATTGGCACAATTTTTTGTATAAGCATTTATAGTTCAAATTTTGACAAAATTTAATTTTTAAAATTAATAATTTAGTGATTATTTTGTAGTTAAAAATTTATTAAATGTTCAACTTTTATAGCTAAGGATAGAAAATTTAAAACAAGGCTCCACGTAAATAGGTAAATTTATATATTACTTTATTCACAATAATATCATCAAATATACTTGGTAATATCATAGGCTGACTGACCGTTTTCGCTCAGAACCGTTTTTCTTATACAATGATATTATATCATTGAATTTAAATTTAACACCATCTATTACAGTGACCCCACTTGTAACCTACTGTACAGCAGAGTGACATCCACTTACCCACCTTTTTTACTATTTTAAGTATGGTGTCTTGTAAGTTGTAAATATTGTGTATAAAATCAAAGTTTTTTTTATTTGATAAGTGCACACAGTGACGTATTTATAGGCAGGCACTATAGCCAATAGGTAAACGTATACTTGTCCATCAGTAGGCAACGGCACAATATGCTAGGACTATAATTCTAATATCAAAAAATTGCTAGGAATTGCTAGATTTTGCTAGGTCGTTTTCAGAATTTGCTAGTATGTTATTTAAGTGTATATCAAAATTCAAATCGGCACATTTTCTGATCGGCTCGAAAGTGGTATCAAAATATTGCTAGTGATTTTATAGACCTTTGATAAAGCTAAGTGGTTATTGGAATTTGCTATATTTTGGTTTTTCCAGTTACTTATGTATAGGTACAAAAGTATGTTTAAAAAGTGCGTAAGTGGATAAAAGTCAGCCTATAATAATACTTAGTATATTTGATGATATTAATGTAAATAAAGTAATTTATATATTTACCTATTTACGTGGAATCTTGTTTAAAATTTTCAATCCTTAGCTATAAAAGTTGAACATTTTATACATTTTTAACTACAGAATAATTATTAAATTTTAAATTTGATAAATTTTGACAAAATTCAAACTTTAAATGCTTATAAAAAAAATTGTGCCTATATATTTTCAATATTTTTTAACTACTATTGTAACGAAATATATCATGGGCCTTGCATTAAATGTTCACGCTTTTTCACCCAACAAATAAAATTTTATTGATATTTATAGAGAAAAAAAACCAAAAAAAAAATTAAAAACTGACAATGTCCGTAAACAACTCAAAAAGAGTCAAAATATTTTCAAAATTTTATGGTGTATAGAAAAAGCTAATATAAACATTCTGTGAAATTTTCAAGTATCTACAGTCATTCGTTTTTTAATTACAACAAAATAAGAAAATCGTTACACGAGAAATCCAGTGAATATAAAATGTTGTAATTATATGAATTTCAAACGCTCATAAAAATTTAATTTGTACTGCTTGTAGACATTGTTTTTGATAATGGTAGATAAATTTATGAGGAATCTTGTATTACATTTTCAAATCATAGATTTAAAAAGAAAATTTTTATGAATTCTCAATTCAAAATAATTTGTTAATTTTCCTGATTTTTCCGTATTTTGTATTTTTCCGTATTTTTAGAAGGAGCCTTGTATTAAACTTTCAAGCTTTTTTACCAAACAAATAAAGTTTTATTGACATTCATAGACAAAATAGACTAATAAAATTGGAAACAGAAAATGTTCCTAAACAGTTCAAAACAAATCAAAATATTTTGATAATTTTATCATGTATAGAAAATTCTAATATGTACTGCCAGTGAAATTTGCATGTATATAGGTTCGTTTGTTTTAGAGTTACACTAAAAACCAAAACTATTTTGAGTAGAAATTGTCGTTTTCCTTAATTTTTATGTTGTTTTTCCCGGCGTTTTTAAAAATTATTGGGAATTTTAAGTTAAATTAATATTTTAATATTATAATTTTTTATTTGTTGCTACGATGATAAAAAAATCATTAGAAATTAAAATCCCATTTTAAGCGGTTTTTCGGAATTTGTCAGTAGTTATTCCCAGGCATTAAATAACTAATGAGAAAAATCGAAAACGACCTATCTAAAGTACCATCTTGATCCAATTTGCTAAAAGATTCTAAATTTGCTTTTGTGCATTCAAAACCAGTTCGTATGCTTGTTCTAAATGTAACAAAACATAAATTATATATCATATACTTATCATACATTTGAATGACGTTTTGTATTATAAATTATAATAATAATCATATAGTTATTAGCTAATCATTTTACGTATAGATATAATGTAAATGTTTTCAAAATGGATAAATGCACACGCCCCTATAATTTGAAGTCCAAGGAACTAAATTTAATACTCACCACAAGGATTGAATTTGTATTTCGGTTGATTACGTTTTGATATACTATTTATATAATCACGATACGTCATGTTTTTCGATCATTATCACTGTACAAACATGTATTTAATCGAATTTTTTAAGGAAAAAGTAGACGGACAGGTACTGTCAGAATATAACGTCCATGTCACCAGCCTCCTCCTCCTCACCAACAACAAATAATAATAATATAGAAATTGTTTACGTAATTTGTATTCATTGTTGTTAAATGCTTATAAATAAAAACTGTGATTAAGGATTTTTAATTTTTTTCATCTGCCTTTGAAACAATAGCCTAGGAGCCTTCTATTAAATGTTCAAGCTTTTTTACTCAACAGATAAAATTTTATTGATATTTATAGAAAAAAAACTAAAAAAATTTAAAACTGACAATGGCCGTAAACAGCTCAAAAAGAGTCAAAATATTTTGTAAATTTTATGGTGTATAGAAAATGCTGTTGAAGAAAATCCAAGCACTTTTACTGTCCTAAAAGGTGATGACAGACACAAAAATAAAAAAACACACATCATTGTAAAATTAATACTTTCATCGCTTCGCTCAGAATCTAAAAATGTTTACAATAAAGTCAAATTCAATTTTTATGAGCGTTTGAAATTCATATTTTTACAACATTTGATATTGACTCGATATCTCATGTAACGATTTTCTTTTTTTGTTGTAATTAAAAAAGTATGACTGTAGATACTTGAAAATTTTACTGAATGTTTGTATTAGCATTTTCTATACACGATAACGTTTTCAAAATAATTTGACTGTTTTTGAGCTGTTTAATAAATATCAATAAAATTTTATTTGTAGGGTAAAAAAACGTGAAAATGTAATATAAGGCTCCTGATATATCGTTCTAATAGCAGTTAAAAAATATTATAAATACATTGGCACAATTTTTTGTATAAGCATTTATAGTTCAAATTTTGACAAAATTTAATTTTTAAAATTAATAATTTAGTGATTATTTTGTAGTTAAAAATTTATTAAATGTTCAACTTTTATAGCTAAGGATAGAAAATTTAAAACAAGGCTCGTTTTTCCTTAATTTTTCTTTAGTTTTTCACGTCGCTTTCGAAAACTACATGGATATTTTTACTTTTGACCCCCCCAAATTACCAAATAGATTCACTTTCCTATCAGAAAAGTTACCGTTGAAGAAAATCCAAGCACTTTCACTGTCCTAAAAGGTAATAACAGACACAAAAAAAAAATTTAAAAAATTTAAAAAAAGGTGGGTAAATGGATGTCGCTCTGCTGTACAGTATGTTACAAGTGGGTCACTGTAATGGATGGTGTTAAATTTGAATTCAATGATATTATATCATTGTATGAGAAAAACGATTCTGAGTGAAAACGGTCAGTCAGCCTATGATATTACCAAGTATATTTGATGATATTATTGTGAATAAAGTAATTTATATATAACCTATTTACGTGGAGCCTTGTTTTAAATGTTCAATCCTTAGCCATAAAAGTTAAACATTTTATACATTTTTAACTACAAAATAATTAATAAATTATAAATTTGATAAATGTTCTCAACATTTGAACTTTAAATGCTTATAAAAAAAACTGTGCTCATGTATTTTTAATATTTTTCAACTGCTATTAAAACGATACATCAGGATCCTTATATTAAATTTTAAGCTTTTTTACTCAACAGTTAAATTTTATTGTTATTTATAGAAAAAAAACTAAAAATATTGAAAACTGACAATATCCGTAAACAGCTCAAAAAGAGTCAAAATATTTTCAAATTTTATGGTGTATAGAAAATGCTAATATAAACATTCAGTGAAATTTTCAAGTATCTACAGTCATTCGTTTTTAAATTACAATAAAATAAAAAAATTTGTTACATGAGAAATCAAGTGAATATTAAATGTTGTAAAAATATAAATTTCAGACGCTCATTAAAATTTAATTTAAGTTTCTTGTAGACATTTTTTTTTGATAAAGGTAGACAAACTTATGAGTAATCTTATATTACATTTTAAAATCTTAGATTTAAAAAGAAAAATTTTTATGAATTCTCAACTCAAAAAAATTTGCTAATTTTCGTGATTTTTCCTTATTTTGTCAAAATTTGAACTTTAAATGCTTATAAAAAAAAACTGTGATTAAGGATTTTTAATTTTTTTCAACTGTTATTAGAACGATATATCAGGAGCCTTATATTAAATTTTCAAGCTTTTTTACTCAACAGATAAAATTTCATTGATATTTATAAAAAAAAAAACTAAAAAAATTGAAAACTGACAATGGCCGTAAACAACTCAAAAAGAGTCAAAATATTTTGTAAATTTTATGGTGTATAGAAAATGCTGTTGAAGAAAATCCAAGCACTTTTACTGTCCTAAAAGGTGATGACAGACACAAAAATAAAAAAACACACATCATTGTAAAATTAATACTTTCATCGCTTCGCTCAGAATCTAAAAATGTTTACAATAAAGTCAAATTCAATTTTTATGAGCGTTTGAAATTCATATTTTTACAACATTTGATATTGACTCGATATCTCATGTAACGATTTTCTTTTTTTGTTGTAATTAAAAAAGTATGACTGTAGATACTTGAAAATTTTACTGAATGTTTGTATTAGCATTTTCTATACACGATAACGTTTTCAAAATAATTTGACTGTTTTTGAGCTGTTTAATAAATATCAATAAAATTTTATTTGTAGGGTAAAAAAACGTGAAAATGTAATATAAGGCTCCTGATATATCGTTCTAATAGCAGTTAAAAAATATTATAAATACATTGGCACAATTTTTTGTATAAGCATTTATAGTTCAAATTTTGACAAAATTTAATTTTTAAAATTAATAATTTAGTGATTATTTTGTAGTTAAAAATTTATTAAATGTTCAACTTTTATAGCTAAGGATAGAAAATTTAAAACAAGGCTCCACGTAAATAGGTAAATTTATATATTACTTTATTCACAATAATATCATCAAATATACTTGGTAATATCATAGGCTGACTGACCGTTTTCGCTCAGAACCGTTTTTCTTATACAATGATATTATATCATTGAATTTAAATTTAACACCATCTATTACAGTGACCCCACTTGTAACCTACTGTACAGCAGAGTGACATCCACTTACCCACCTTTTTTACTATTTTAAGTATGGTGTCTTGTAAGTTGTAAATATTGTGTATAAAATCAAAGTTTTTTTTATTTGATAAGTGCACACAGTGACGTATTTATAGGCAGGCACTATAGCCAATAGGTAAACGTATACTTGTCCATCAGTAGGCAACGGCACAATATGCTAGGACTATAATTCTAATATCAAAAAATTGCTAGGAATTGCTAGATTTTGCTAGGTCGTTTTCAGAATTTGCTAGTATGTTATTTAAGTGTATATCAAAATTCAAATCGGCACATTTTCTGATCGGCTCGAAAGTGGTATCAAAATATTGCTAGTGATTTTATAGACCTTTGATAAAGCTAAGTGGTTATTGGAATTTGCTATATTTTGGTTTTTCCAGTTACTTATGTATAGGTACAAAAGTATGTTTAAAAAGTGCGTAAGTGGATAAAAGTCAGCCTATAATAATACTTAGTATATTTGATGATATTAATGTAAATAAAGTAATTTATATATTTACCTATTTACGTGGAATCTTGTTTAAAATTTTCAATCCTTAGCTATAAAAGTTGAACATTTTATACATTTTTAACTACAGAATAATTATTAAATTTTAAATTTGATAAATTTTGACAAAATTCAAACTTTAAATGCTTATAAAAAAAATTGTGCCTATATATTTTCAATATTTTTTAACTACTATTGTAACGAAATATATCATGGGCCTTGCATTAAATGTTCACGCTTTTTCACCCAACAAATAAAATTTTATTGATATTTATAGAGAAAAAAAACCAAAAAAAAAATTAAAAACTGACAATGTCCGTAAACAACTCAAAAAGAGTCAAAATATTTTCAAAATTTTATGGTGTATAGAAAAAGCTAATATAAACATTCTGTGAAATTTTCAAGTATCTACAGTCATTCGTTTTTTAATTACAACAAAATAAGAAAATCGTTACACGAGAAATCCAGTGAATATAAAATGTTGTAATTATATGAATTTCAAACGCTCATAAAAATTTAATTTGTACTGCTTGTAGACATTGTTTTTGATAATGGTAGATAAATTTATGAGGAATCTTGTATTACATTTTCAAATCATAGATTTAAAAAGAAAATTTTTATGAATTCTCAATTCAAAATAATTTGTTAATTTTCCTGATTTTTCCGTATTTTGTATTTTTCCGTATTTTTAGAAGGAGCCTTGTATTAAACTTTCAAGCTTTTTTACCAAACAAATAAAGTTTTATTGACATTCATAGACAAAATAGACTAATAAAATTGGAAACAGAAAATGTTCCTAAACAGTTCAAAACAAATCAAAATATTTTGATAATTTTATCATGTATAGAAAATTCTAATATGTACTGCCAGTGAAATTTGCATGTATATAGGTTCGTTTGTTTTAGAGTTACACTAAAAACCAAAACTATTTTGAGTAGAAATTGTCGTTTTCCTTAATTTTTATGTTGTTTTTCCCGGCGTTTTTAAAAATTATTGGGAATTTTAAGTTAAATTAATATTTTAATATTATAATTTTTTATTTGTTGCTACGATGATAAAAAAATCATTAGAAATTAAAATCCCATTTTAAGCGGTTTTTCGGAATTTGTCAGTAGTTATTCCCAGGCATTAAATAACTAATGAGAAAAATCGAAAACGACCTATCTAAAGTACCATCTTGATCCAATTTGCTAAAAGATTCTAAATTTGCTTTTGTGCATTCAAAACCAGTTCGTATGCTTGTTCTAAATGTAACAAAACATAAATTATATATCATATACTTATCATACATTTGAATGACGTTTTGTATTATAAATTATAATAATAATCATATAGTTATTAGCTAATCATTTTACGTATAGATATAATGTAAATGTTTTCAAAATGGATAAATGCACACGCCCCTATAATTTGAAGTCCAAGGAACTAAATTTAATACTCACCACAAGGATTGAATTTGTATTTCGGTTGATTACGTTTTGATATACTATTTATATAATCACGATACGTCATGTTTTTCGATCATTATCACTGTACAAACATGTATTTAATCGAATTTTTTAAGGAAAAAGTAGACGGACAGGTACTGTCAGAATATAACGTCCATGTCACCAGCCTCCTCCTCCTCACCAACAACAAATAATAATAATATAGAAATTGTTTACGTAATTTGTATTCATTGTTGTTAAATGCTTATAAATAAAAACTGTGATTAAGGATTTTTAATTTTTTTCATCTGCCTTTGAAACAATAGCCTAGGAGCCTTCTATTAAATGTTCAAGCTTTTTTACTCAACAGATAAAATTTTATTGATATTTATAGAAAAAAAACTAAAAAAATTTAAAACTGACAATGGCCGTAAACAGCTCAAAAAGAGTCAAAATATTTTGTAAATTTTATGGTGTATAGAAAATGCTGTTGAAGAAAATCCAAGCACTTTTACTGTCCTAAAAGGTGATGACAGACACAAAAATAAAAAAACACACATCATTGTAAAATTAATACTTTCATCGCTTCGCTCAGAATCTAAAAATGTTTACAATAAAGTCAAATTCAATTTTTATGAGCGTTTGAAATTCATATTTTTACAACATTTGATATTGACTCGATATCTCATGTAACGATTTTCTTTTTTTGTTGTAATTAAAAAAGTATGACTGTAGATACTTGAAAATTTTACTGAATGTTTGTATTAGCATTTTCTATACACGATAACGTTTTCAAAATAATTTGACTGTTTTTGAGCTGTTTAATAAATATCAAAAAATTTTATTTGTAGGGTAAAAAAACGTGAAAATGTAATATAAGGCTCCTGATATATCGTTCTAATAGCAGTTAAAAAATATTATAAATACATTGGCACAATTTTTTGTATAAGCATTTATAGTTCAAATTTTGACAAAATTTAATTTTTAAAATTAATAATATAGTGATTATTTTGTAGTTAAAAATTTATTAAATGTTCAACTTTTATAGCTAAGGATAGAAAATTTAAAACAAGGCTCCACGTAAATAGGTAAATTTATATATTACTTTATTCACAATAATATCATCAAATATACTTGGTAATATCATAGGCTGACTGACCGTTTTCGCTCAGAACCGTATTTTTAGAAGGAGCCTTGTATTAAACTTTCAAGCTTTTTTACCAAACAAATAAAGTTTTATTGACATTCATAGACAAAATAGACTAATAAAATTGGAAACAGAAAATGTTCCTAAACAGTTCAAAACAAATCAAAATATTTTGATAATTTTATCATGTATAGAAAATTCTAATATGTACTGCCAGTGAAATTTGCATGTATATAGGTTCGTTTGTTTTAGAGTTACACTAAAAACCAAAACTATTTTGAGTAGAAATTGTCGTTTTCCTTAATTTTTATGTTGTTTTTCCCGGCGTTTTTAAAAATTATTGGGAATTTTAAGTTAAATTAATATTTTAATATTATAATTTTTTATTTGTTGCTACGATGATAAAAAAATCATTAGAAATTAAAATCCCATTTTAAGCGGTTTTTCGGAATTTGTCAGTAGTTATTCCCAGGCATTAAATAACTAATGAGAAAAATCGAAAACGACCTATCTAAAGTACCATCTTGATCCAATTTGCTAAAAGATTCTAAATTTGCTTTTGTGCATTCAAAACCAGTTCGTATGCTTGTTCTAAATGTAACAAAACATAAATTATATATCATATACTTATCATACATTTGAATGACGTTTTGTATTATAAATTATAATAATAATCATATAGTTATTAGCTAATCATTTTACGTATAGATATAATGTAAATGTTTTCAAAATGGATAAATGCACACGCCCCTATAATTTGAAGTCCAAGGAACTAAATTTAATACTCACCACAAGGATTGAATTTGTATTTCGGTTGATTACGTTTTGATATACTATTTATATAATCACGATACGTCATGTTTTTCGATCATTATCACTGTACAAACATGTATTTAATCGAATTTTTTAAGGAAAAAGTAGACGGACAGGTACTGTCAGAATATAACGTCCATGTCACCAGCCTCCTCCTCCTCACCAACAACAAATAATAATAATATAGAAATTGTTTACGTAATTTGTATTCATTGTTGTTAAATGCTTATAAATAAAAACTGTGATTAAGGATTTTTAATTTTTTTCATCTGCCTTTGAAACAATAGCCTAGGAGCCTTCTATTAAATGTTCAAGCTTTTTTACTCAACAGATAAAATTTTATTGATATTTATAGAAAAAAAACTAAAAAAATTTAAAACTGACAATGGCCGTAAACAGCTCAAAAAGAGTCAAAATATTTTGTAAATTTTATGGTGTATAGAAAATGCTGTTGAAGAAAATCCAAGCACTTTTACTGTCCTAAAAGGTGATGACAGACACAAAAATAAAAAAACACACATCATTGTAAAATTAATACTTTCATCGCATCGCTCAGAATCTAAAAATGTTTACAATAAAGTCAAATTCAATTTTTATGAGCGTTTGAAATTCATATTTTTACAACATTTGATATTGACTCGATATCTCATGTAACGATTTTCTTTTTTTGTTGTAATTAAAAAAGTATGACTGTAGATAATTGAAAATTTTACTGAATGTTTGTATTAGCATTTTCTATACACGATAACATTTTCAAAATAATTTGACTGTTTTTGAGCTGTTTAATAAATATCAATGAAATTTTATCTGTTGAGTAAAAAAGCTTGAAAATTTAATATAAGGCTCCTGATATATCGTTCTAATAACAGTTGAAAAAAATTAAAAATCCTTAATCACAGTTTTTTTTTATAAGCATTTAAAGTTCAAATTTTGACAAAATACGGAAAAATCACGAAAATTAGCAAATTTTTTTGAGTTGAGAATTCATAAAAATTTTTCTTTTTAAATCTAAGATTTTAAAATGTAATATAAGATTACTCATAAGTTTGTCTACCTTTATCAAAAAAAAATGTCTACAAGAAACTTAAATTAAATTTTAATGAGCGTCTGAAATTTATATTTTTACAACATTTAATATTCACTTGATTTCTCATGTAACAAATTTTTTTATTTTATTGTAATATAAAAACGAATGACTGTAGATACTTGAAAATTTCACTGAATGTTTATATTAGCATTTTCTATACACCATAAAATTTGAAAATATTTTGACTCTTTTTGAGCTGTTTACGGACGTTGTCAGTTTTCAATTTTTTTAGTTTTTTTTCTATAAATAACAATAAAATTTAACTGTTGAGTAAAAAAGCTTAAAATTTAATATAAGGATCCTGATGTATCGTTTTAATAGCAGTTGAAAAATATTAAAAATACATGAGCACAGTTTTTTTTATAAGCATTTAAAGTTCAAATGTTGAGAACATTTATCAAATTTATAATTTATTAATTATTTTGTAGTTAAAAATGTATAAAATGTTTAACTTTTATGGCTAAGGATTGAACATTTAAAACAAGGCTCCACGTAAATAGGTTATATATAAATTACTTTATTCACAATAATATCATCAAATATACTTGGTAATATCATAGGCTGACTGACCGTTTTCACTCAGAATCGTTTTTCTCATACAATGATATAATATCATTGAATTCAAATTTAACACCATCCATTACAGTGACCCACTTGTAACATACTGTACAGCAGAGCGACATCCATTTACCCACCTTTTTTTAAATTTTTTAAATTTTTTTTTTGTGTCTGTTATTACCTTTTAGGACAGTGAAAGTGCTTGGATTTTCTTCAACGGTAACTTTTCTGATAGGAAAGTGAATCTATTTGGTAATTTGGGGGGGGTCAAAAGTAAAAATATCCATGTAGTTTTCGAAAGCGACGTGAAAAACTAAAGAAAAATTAAGGAAAAACGGGAATTTTTACGCAAAGTCTGTTTTCTTTTTGAGCTGTTTATGGACATTTTCAGTTTCCATTTTTTAGTTTTTTTTTCTATAAATATCAATAAAATGTTATTTGTTGGGTAAAAAAAATTGAAAATCCTTAGTCAGAGTTTTTATTTATAAGCATTTAAAGTTAAAATCTTGACAAGATACGGAAAAATCACGTAAATTAGCAAATTATTTTGAGTTGAGAATTCATGGAAAATTTTTTTTTTAAATCTAAGATTTCAAAATGTAATACAAGCTTATCCATAAATTTGTCTACCTTTATAAAAAAAAAAGGTGGATAAGTGGATGTCGCTCTGCTGTACAGTAGGTTACAAGTGGGCCTTATATTACATTTTCACGCTTTTTTACCCAACAAATAAAATTTTATTGATATTTATAGAAAAAAAAAATTAAAAAAATTGAAAACTGACAATGTCCGTAAACAGTTAAAATATTTTCAAAATTTTATGGTGTATAGAAAATGCTAATTAATAATAAGACAAAAAACTACTTATATGGCCTTTGTAGACCTAGAAAATGCGTTCGATAGCATAAATTGGAAAAGCCTCTTCAAAATTTTGGAAGAAGCAGAGATAGACTTTAAAGACAGACGTATTCTGTACAAGATTTAAGAAGAACAAGAAACCATTATTAACATTAATGCAACAATAGTGACTGCCAAAATCCAAAAAGGAGTGAGACAAAGGTGTCCACTTCCACCTGCATTGTTTAATGTATTTGTTGAAAAGGCAATAAACATCATAAAGCTTCGGTTAGAACGAGAAGAAATTGGAGTGAAAATAGGAGGGGTA